>NW_027040779.1:2300000-3500000 GCF_037179485.1 Ochlerotatus camptorhynchus | reverse complement strand
CCTTGATTTGTTTTCCGTCGATCTTGTTTTCCGTGCTGAGCACCAATGCTACCGACGCCAGGGAGGCAGCTCCCACACCTGGACCCTACCTATCGACCCATCAACTCATGAACCGTGGACCAACGACTTTACTTCCGCGTGATCAGAGATGTTATCATTCACAATTCTCGATGAACATATCAAAAGGTCCCATCGATTTTGTTTTTAATAACCATGGCTAAACAAACAGATTTCACGCTATTTTTGTAACATATATTACAGGAGATTCTCATCTAGCATCCAGAACATCAATTTGAAAAGGGGGATATTTTTGCAGCTGAAATATTAACGAAAAAGAAAGTTATTTGTCTAGGATGGTGCTAAAATTAGACCATTTTGAATCAAAAGCTTCAAAATTGTGTATTCGAATTTTGTCATATCTCAAAAACATTACTTGTAACGATCAGGAATTTTGTATAAATTTGTGTATAATTTGATAAGGTTAAATTGTTTGAATTAAATTCCTTAGGGCAGTAGGAAGACACAAGCATTTTTGCTGAAATCTTTCCTAAGACGGGTCCATTTAATTTATGGATAAGGTAGGAAAGGGACAGTCGCGCAATTAAACGAGCCAAGTTATCTTTCGTGTCTTTAAATAGATTCACGATAGGACACGAAGGGTTTCGGGAAATGATGGACTTCCGGTTCGTCCGAGTTTTACTTTCCTTTATCTGAGGATTCACGGTCTCGATCATTTCGTCCGTGACTTCCCAACGTTCTTGAAGTGTGCGCGTTTGTTCGTGGTCGTTTTTCCTAGTTAAAGTATGAAATAACTAGACGTCACTAGTGTTTAAAATTAATTAAAGATTTTTGTTCGTTCCTTTAGCTAGTAGAATAAGTGTGCGTGTAGAAAATTGTGTGCGATCAAGAGAAAGGCTAGAGAAATCTACAGGTAATTTTTGATGTGCTCAATATGTGCTGTCCATGTCCGTGCTTGTGCTTGTGCTCACTGTTCTGGTGTAGTCGTGTTAAATCGTTCGCAGCAATTCACCGTGCCCAAACGCAGCAACTTCTCCCCAACGGACGGAATTTCCCGGCAATCGCCAACCGACCGGATGCGGACGGATCCGTTACGTAATCGGTCCGAGGAGACTCAGGGGATCTCCACGTGGACACGGTCCACCCGCCGGTTCGTCAACCTACCGGCACGGCAGAGTAACCGCCATCGCATCGGCGTGTGAAACGCCATTGTCAGCGAAGCACCTCCATTCCATCGGATCACCATCGACGATCACTAAAGAGTGCGTCTAACCCGTCAAGCCTTTTTCTATTTTTGGAGTGTGGCATCCGGCGAGGGCGCCACGGAGTGATTTTTTTTGCCAGTCTAAGACTGATGAGCGAGTAGCGCCGAGTTCCCGTGACACACTTTTCCGGAACTCGTGATGTGGCATTCCCGCCTTTGAAACGTAACGTTTTTCAACGCCAACGTCGTTGTCACCAGGAGTGCAGACTCGTTTGGAGCTGAGTTGCCGATAAAGTGACGTCACACACATGAACAAGTAGAGCCATGTGCACGTTAGTTGGGGAGAGAGAAATCGCACACACATAGGAGATAGGAGCGAACACACACAAGTAAACCGAAATCAATTGGAAATGTAAATGTAATGTTGGAACACCCGTTATTCACTAAATATACCGCCTGAATAGTTCCGTAATAATAAATGTTTTCGTAAAATGACCATCTCCTTAGCTTTAATTGATTGAATGTATTCGACATCACTTCGCGTTCTCCGTTGTAGTTTTCGTGTCCCGTCCTCATGTTGAAAGTTTGAATGTTCGGGAGAGTAGTCCACTTCCAGATCGGGGCGACGTCTAGTGGCAAGTGACGAGATTGCCGATGATGATAAATTCTCTTTTGTAGAGGTTTTTAGGTATGGGTGAGCTCTCACCGACTCTCTGAGTGACTATCGTGTTTGTGGTTTTATGGGGATAATAGGGTTTTCCCGTTTTGGACGTCTAGTTGAAAGCCTGATCCGTAAATCCTTTCTAGGAAATTTAATGGACTCGCCCTTAGGAGAGTCTCAACCGGGCAAATTTACATTGGGCGTGTGGTCTCCCTTGTGCAGTGGCACTTAAGCCACACGTGTTTAGAGACGGATCGCCCGGGCTGGCTACATACTTCCAATCGAAATGACGTCTGAGACATAGTTTTAGTGTCTTCTAAATCGATATCGAGTTATAGAACCATAGTAAAAATCAATGTCATGGCTACTACGATAGTGCACGGGGGCGAACCCGGCATAGTGGTTAACATCCATATCTCTCACGCCAAATTCATGAGTTCAAATCTCACCCCCGGACAAGTCACGAATGACCCAAGAGTGTTATACCTGGTCAAGTCACGAATGACCCAAGAGTGTTATACCTGGGAATGTCTTTACATGGCCGTGGAGATACAAAGATAAAGTCGAGGAAGAGAATCTGCCAATGTTACTTAGGAGCTAATGCAATGCTCAGCTTGAATTACGATTTGTACAGTTATATTTTACAACATTTATTGATATTAATCTACCTGCGAGTTCAATTTACTAATCGATATAAGATAGATATCGATAGAACTGATTGAAATATAGGTTTGTTTTTATTTTGAATAAATAAAAACTTATTGATAACATTTTTTGATTTTGAATCTTGATATCAACCAATAGATTTCAAAACATTCAGATTACTAATTTAGTTTTTTTTTATTTTTTGTTTTCCTACCATAACATATTGATTACTTATTTTGTTTACAATTAACGAAATTACTGGTATCAAAACGCATACATGGATTTGTTATCAAGAAAACATGATTTTTTTATCTTTTTGTTATTCCATATACCATTTAGATCTCATTTTTGTTATTATTACTGTTAACTCGACCACACGGTAGGCAAAATATGTTATCTAGAACGCTTATATCAAAATATCAAAATTAGTTTTCATTTTGTTTTCATTCTCTGCTCGGGTATCGAACAAGCCATTTAAGTTTCATGCAAATCTTTGAGATTTTAAAGCTGTTTCTTCGTTTTCATGCCATTTTGTCTTCAAAATTGGTTGGTCGCTAGTTTATGGAATTCCTTAAAGTGAGTCGCATTCAACGAAAATTGGAGAACCGCTCCTCTAAGGGCCATTTCAATTCATCGAACTTTGAACTGTTTTACTTTGCTTTCGAGCTACTCTGAGCAAAGCATTGCCAATGGTTCTGCTTGTAAGTCGTACGATTCAACAGCAATGATTAACACATTTATTTTGCAACCGCAGACCTCCCCAGTCGAAAGCAATTGAAGACTCCATAAAATTAAAATTCATAACTCGTCCCCAAAACGAACCCATTCTCGTCCACCCTTATAAGTTATCTAATACGAGCGATGCTTATTTTTGGTTTGCACAGAGTCACCACCCACCACCCACCTCCTACCACTGCTGCTCCCACAATGGAAGGTTGCTTCAACACGTCACTAAAAGTAATGTCATCATAAACTAAATACCACACAACGCCAGATGACGCACTCCGGCGGTTCATATTTCCAGATCCCGTGTGCTTTCTCTGTCCTGTATTTTATTCGCAACATGCGACATTATTTGTTATCGTTTTAACCAACGTCGGTACTGTGCAGTGCGAGTGGCACCAACCGTGTCACTTTGCACTTGTTTATTTGATTTCATTTATTTTCCTTTCAATATCTATATGCATTTTAGTTATCGTTCACACCGCACTTGCACTACCAGCAATCAAAGTGCACTTAGGCGTGAGCATCGAATTACAATCCCATTAAAATCACCTCATCCCCAGTCAAGCGAACAGAAGAAGGTGTGGGAGAGGGTAAAGTAAGCAGAGACTCTTTTCAAATTTTACTTTTTGCTGAGAATGAAAATTGTGTCGCAGAAGTAACTGAAGTAACGAAAATTGCTTCTATTTGCTATAACAGTGAAAATTCCGAATCTTTCGGTAGGAACTGTTTGCTGAACATTACTGTTATCACATGTTAATTGAATGCAAACTTTGCTCGGTTTTATTTTCTCACAATAAAAAATTGAAATTCTCTTAAATCAACATAAAACTCAATAATCCCCTCAGCTTACTTTGCCGATTAGGACACCCTTTATATTGCATTGAACTACCTCCCCCCGGAACGAACTGATCGACTGCACCGCATAGAAACGTGATTCCTCGAGAGGAGATAAAAAATATATGCACGAAATGATTGCGAACGTTCAATTTTTCCTCCGCTCCTCAAGGCGCTATTCAAACTATCTTTTTCTCAAACCGACGACGACGAATGGAATCCGCAAGCAAAGGGAATCTCATCAAATTCCGATTCCATTGAGTTGCTTACAGTTGACCGGTTCCAGACCAAATGGGATAAAAAATAAAAATTTAAGACTCGACCTTCTCCGATTGACATGACACTTTGTATGATTATGTATTATGTGCAGTAGTTCACATTTTTTAAAAAAATCGATCATTTTGGATCTGAATGTACACGGTTATTTATTTCTTAGTAATTTTGAGTAAATATTTAAAAACGTGTATAAAAAGTCAATACACTCAAACATATATCATTTAATTTTTAATAAAAAACAAAAAAATTATAAAAAATGTAAACTTTTACAATATTTAAAACCATGGTCACTTGAAAATTGACAAAAATCGCAGAACATAAACTTGTGGTCATATTTTTAAAAGTCTCAGACAACGTTTTAGAATGTCGCAAATAATGTTTCCTTTGTAGACATAACATATAAAAGCGTACTAACAAAAAGTTTGACCAAAAGTTCTTGTTCAACGATTTTTGACAATTTTCAAGTGCCCATGGTATTAAATATTCGAAAAATTTGCATTTTTATGAGCTTTGAAAAAATTAAAAAAAAAAACCTAAGAAATAAAGTTCCTAAAAATACCCTGTATATTTTTCCAGAAAGACATTATTTATCTATTTATTTACTGAAAGTCACTCTACACACTAAGATTAATTTACTGAAATCTGTGAAATTTTACCGATATCTCAACAGCTGAACGTTCGGCAAACAGTTCGGTGATTTTTCACAGATTTCGAGATTTTCTGTGATTTTTCATAGATATTCGTTGAAAATTTCACAGATTTCGGTAAAATAATCTTAGTGTGTAATAAAGATAAAAAATCTATTTATTTGTTTATTTGTGTCAGACATCATATTGATAAAAAGTGACGTTTTTGTGCTACAATGTATTAAAAAATTACAAAGACGCCATTTTGAAAAAAAAATCCAACACCCAAAATGGCCGATTTTTCCTAAAAGTGTGAATGATGTGAATGAATTATGCAAAGTTTTATGCAAATCGGAGAAGGTCGAGTTTTCCGATTCGTCATTTGACATGGAATTGAATTGCTCAGTTTGCATGTAGGTGGCAAATGTATGCATACTGAGCAGCAGTAAGCAGCAATCGAGGATGTTTTTTTTTTATTTTCCTTTGAGCAATATGCTGTTTGCTCGGGAAGAAATCCTTCGCGGATGCAATTTTGGTTTGAGATTTAAAAAAAATGGTTATCTCGTAGAAATGTGATTCCAATTTGTGTGGCAACGAAAGAGTCGGTATTGTTAAGAGTAATGCAGTTGACAACGTGTTCTAGAGTTCCCCGGGGTTTCGAGACTCAGTTATTGAGGTTAGATATTTTGTTAAGCCAGGAAAATATCCATGAGTCGTTCAAGATTTTTAAAGAGTTCTTGGTGATTTCAGCGTTATCAATGATCTCATAACTAAGGGAAGTTTCAGAATTCAGACAGTGCTTGTAGCTCTGAATGTTTAAAGCAGGGGTTGAAACGCTTGACGATTTTTCCTACAATCGCTTCGTTGTCGTGTGCGACGGTTTGTTTGTATTCCTACACTCATGCTCTACCGTTGTCTCTGTGATTTAGTTTTAATTCCTCAATTTTGTGTAAATTAAACCATTTGTCTCTCTCACACAATACAAACGGCAGAGCAACATTCAAGAAAAAAGAAAATTATCAAATAGCAATCATATGACAATGTGTGATTTAGTTTCAATTCCTCAATTTTGTGTAAATTAAACCATTTCTGATTAGAAATGTTATTACTAAGAAATCGTTGCCCGCTATTTTAAGAATTCACACGGCTCTTATTATGAGCATGAGCATGATTGACCGCCCACGATTGCTACTCTGTTATTTCCAGACAAGCTGTAAATACACAGAGAACCAATACATGGTGGGTATATAAATGGTGATACAGCTTTGACACTATATAGGCGAGGAGGTCGCGGGGGGGGGGGGGGGAAAGTGCGGTTTTAGAGCAAATTGTAAACAAACTCAGTCGCTGTCCCATACAAAAATCCAACATGGCTGAATCATGAATTTGACACATTAGAACACCCATTTGTAGTCACCTTGAACCAATAGACGATGCTTGGGACTAGCAATCATCCTCAATACGTGTAAAAACTGGTGATCTCAAACTAGACAATACCAGCGCCGGCCGTGCCCAAACGCAGGTCAAGAAAGGAATGGGTATGCATGTGTTAACATTACACTCGCTTCGATGGAAGCCGAGGAGACCTCTGTACTTCCACGAGGAATCACTGGGATATTGGGTAAGAGGGTTGTGATTGCAGCAGGGTTGGTTTTGGTAAACGATAAGCTGAATTGATTTCCTAACGATTATATAACGCGAAGGAGCTTGGTCTGCTGCTCAGTAAGTAAAACCGTATGCCACTAGGCAGACGAGTTCCTTTTTAATCACCGAGTTGCTGTTATTACCACGTAGTCATTTTAACCAATAAAACGATTGACGAATCTTGAATGTGGCTGGGCTTGAGATGAGACTCATGATGTTCTGCTCAGTACGCAAAAACGGTTGCTCTAAGGCCACCGAGCCCCTCATATCACATTATACCGTTACTCAAGTTGTTAGAACTATTCAAACCCGGCACCGACGACAACGAAAAGTTTTACAAAATACACGATAAACAAGCGATCTTATCATACATTTTCATTAGCAGCTCTTAGCCCGGAACAAATTACAAGTTTTTCTTTTGTCACTCGATGCTCGCACCTGTCAAGGAGGGGGGACTGAAAACCAAAAAAAAAAAACATTTAAAATTCGTTTTACATTATATCTAAACCGTATATTTAAAACGCTAACATTTTTTTTAGCCTCCGCTTTAGCCTTATACTTCTTTGAACAGGTGATTTTTGACACTAATTCCACAAATGTTGACTTTATTATGTGTAACACTCGAGTTATCAACAAGACATTTCGCGCATAAGTTTTTGTATCCTTTCAAGGAAGAGCATTGGTAATAATGTAGATGAATAGGATCAAAGCAATTGATTTTTGGGTAAATTCCGGATAAACCATCAAGCGGAATACCACAAACGTAACAGGTCTTATGAAAAAAAAAAAAAAGTTCTGTTTTCCATACTTCTTCCCTATCCAAATATAACTCAGTTTTCTCAACAATTGTTCGTGCTTCAAAAAATCTAACTAGACGTATGGATTCAGGAAGGTCTATTCAACAAAATCCAAGCGTAATATTCAAAGAAATAAGCCAAAATCCATCTTGGCTGAACATAAAAACCAAATTTTAACAAAAAAAAAACGTAGTTTTATCAATTTAAACCTGGCTTTGGGTGTGCTTAAAAAAATAATCATCACATATGAATTCAGCAAGGTCAATTCTATAAAACCTAAGCATAACTTTCAAAGGACAGTATCAAAATCCAACTTGGCAGAAAAGGAAAACAAAAAAAAAACTTTTTGAATTTCAAACCCGGTTCAACCTTCACGTATGGATTCAGCAAGGTCCATTCTAAAAACCCGAATTTATCCACCTATGGTGTGATCAGACCCTTCTTACTTATTCAAGTTTATTTATTTTATTGTCATTATCAGTGACCAAGCCCCCCACCCCCGTGTCATCCAGTGACGCTACGCCACTGCCTGGGGGTACCCGGAATATAGCCGGGTGTAGTCTATTTGGTGAGGCTACCAATCACCTTATCATCGTATTTTAATGTGATTTAATGGGTTTTAATTCAATTCATATTCAAGCAACTTCCCCGGGGTACCCGGAACATGTCCAAGTGTGTCCAATGTGGTCTGGAACACTTAACTCGACTTGCATTGATCTTATTTTTGAATTCTGTAGTAATTTGATGTGTCGCATGATGGTTTTGATACGTTTTCCGTTAAATCCAGCGTGAAGGCCCATATTCACCGGATCTTATTCCGGCCATATCTCCGGAACCGTTCACCGATACCAAAACCGTTCAATAGCGTTCAATGGGACCCCAAGACCTATCATTTGGCGCCGAGTTTGTCCAAATCGGTTGAGCGGTTGCTGAGAAACGTGAGCGCATTCATTTCGTTACATACACACACACATACACACATACACACACACACACACACACACACACACACACACACACACACACACACACACACACACACACACACACACACACACACACACACACACACACACACACACACACACACACACACACACACACACACACACACACACACACACACACACACACACACACACACACAGACATGTTCCGATCTCGTCGAGCTGAGTCGAATGGTATATGACACTCGGCCCTCCGGGCCTCGGATCGATAGTCGGTTTATCAAGTGATATCTATACCCTTCTTTGTAAGAAGGGTTAAAATACAAGCCTATTTTTAAAAGATATGAGCCATATGCAATTCCACTTCCATTCCTATTTTTCAAAGAAAGGAGCCGAAATTCAACTTGGATGAACAAGAAACCCAAATTTCTATAAAAATACTTACTTTTGAGAATTCAAACCCAGTCATCTAAAAAATTGTTCATGCTTCAAAAAATTTACCATCACGTATGGATTCAGCAAACCCAACAAACAATTTTAGCTGCAGCTTAGCTTATACAGGCAAAAAACGCTGCATAAGGCAAATTTTGGCTCTATAAGCTAAACTGCAGCCAAAATTGTTTGTTGGGAAGTCCATTCTATAGAATTTAAATCTATTTTCAAAGATGGGAGCCGAAATTCAACTTGGCAGAACAGAAAATCAAAGTTTTTATGAAAATACGTACTTTTGTGAATTTAAACTCGATATTCTCAAAAATTGAAGAAATTCAACCCTCACGTATGGATTCAGCAACTTCTATTAAAATACAAGCATATTTTTCAAAGATAGAAGCCAAAATTCAGTTCGGAAAAAAGAAAAATTAATTTTCTATAAAAATACCTTCTTTTGTGAACATTAACCAGGTTCGTCCTTCCGGTATTCAGCAAGTTCCATTCTATAAAATCGAAGCACAAATTTCAAAAGATTGAACCGAAATCCAACCTAGCTTTAACAAAATCTACCATCATGTATGAACTCACTAAGATCTATTCCATAATATCCAAGCCTGTTTTTCAAAGGACGGAGCCAAAATCCAACTTGGCCGATCAAGAAACCCAAATTTCTATAAAAATACGTACTTTTGTAGATGTAAACCCAGTTTTCTCAACAATTGTGCTTGCTTTAAAAAAAAAATCTACCATCAGGTATGAACACACGAAGGTCCATTCTTTAAAATCTCAGCCTAATTTTCAAAGGATGTGAATCACACAAAAACGAGGAAGGGATCTAAGGGAGCGGAATCTACGTTAAAAGTTAGTTAAATCACTTCAGGAAAGCTCAGACTAACATTCAATATAATTCAATCACTCAACAGAAAATTTTGGACTCCCTAAGGAAGGTTTTGAACCACTTCAGAAAAGGTTGGACACCATTTGGAAAATTTAAGCTCAAAAAATTGTCGGTTCACTTCGGAAAACTTTCTACACTTTCACTAAGCAAGATTGTGTCCTTGCCAAATGCCAAAGCAGTTAACAATAATCTGGAGCTCACTTAGGAAAATATCAAACCCGTTCTGACTAGTTTGGTTTCAGTTCGGAAAAGGTTGAATCAATGCAGGAAACCTTGGCTTCTTTTAGGAAAAGGATTAATCAACTAATGTTGCCTCACTTCAGAAAATGCGAAACCAATTCTTTCAAGATTGGATTTGGAATATGTTGAATCACTTCAGGAGATTTTTGACAACTTTAAAACGGATTGAATAACATAACAGAAAAGTTTAGACTCAGTTAGAAAAATATTGATGACTTATTCGAAAGTTTGAACTCACTTCAAAAAAGTTCAGACTCAGTTTTGAATCTGCTTTGAAAAGTGTCACCTCAGTTAGGAATTTCCTGAATCGTTTCTGATTTGGTCCCACTTCTAAAAATTTTAAACCAATTTTGAAAAGGATGGATTTAGCTCGGAAATTGTTGAATCACCGTAGAAAAGAAGTGAATCATTGCAGAAGATTTGTTAGTTAAGAAATGTAAATCGAATGCAAAAATCTGGCGACTACGGTGGGTTGGGCACATCGTAATAATGTCGGATAACGAACCACTGAAAATGGTTCTTTGTAGTGATCCGACTGGAACAAGACGAAGATGTGCGCAACGAACAAGAGGGTTCGATCAGATTGAATTTGGCTTACTTAGTGAGTTGCCAAACAAGATTAGGAATGATGTTCGATAAAATCCGTTTTCAACAACTGAAACCGGCTGATCCGATTTCAAGGACCTGTCATGCCGTATTGGTCAAGTACCAATTTATGTAAAAATTCATTAAAAGAACAAGGTGATACAACAACAACAACAACAACATAATAAAATCTAGCAAAGCGAGTATCCATACCCAAATGAATTTGCGAAAAATAAATATACACTGAAAGTTTATTTTATTTCACCCTTGGTGATATTCCAAAATGGGGGGGGGGACAAATGAATGTTTTTGGTTGCTATTGAAAATTTACTCAAATGCTGAATTTATGTATCGGCCCAAAATAGGGGAATTTAGGCCGACATCCATTTCTCCTATATAAATACGTGACGGTTATCATCTGCGTGACGGTTATCATCTATGAGTTTTGTTAGCTTGATATTTCGAGCTGCGATATCATAGCTTGCAAAATCAACCGCAGTAGTTTGCTTGTTGATTTTTGTCTACGAAAATCAAGCGTGATCTTGGGCGTTGGTGAGATTTGATTTTTTGATATTTTCCCAACACTGATGTTGAAAATGGGCGAAGGGCCTATGCGACAATACAAGTCAAACGCACACTTCTTCACCTAACTCATACGATGTACCAGGGGATTTGAAGTATGTCTTCAAATCTACAGGCAAAAAAGGGGGCGTTTGACTTTGCTTAAATACTACCTGCGGCTGTGGAATAACTCTAGCGACGTTTCTTCACTACCTAAAGCTCCACGCTACCGAAAGCATTTCCAGTCGATGGTGTGTTATAATGAAATTCTTCATTACCCAACTATTGTGTTGCACTTCTCGTAATGACCAACTTAGGTTACTCCCGCCTTGAGTTGTTACATTCAAAGTGTTTTTATGTTACTTCATACGCGAAGTTTGCTTTTTTCATTGCTGAATCTCAAGACCTTAATTAATTAGAAAGGTGATGACTTCTGCGAAGTTGATCGGAAGGTCAAGGACTGTTGAGTGGTGCACAGATAAATTCAGAATTCTGTCGCTAGGCAGCGCTACTGAGCATCCCACATTTACATATTCTGAACTGCTTGACTGACGTCTTCGGCAAAGTTGATCAGGAGGCCATGGAAGCTAAATGTAGGCATCAATGCTACATGGATATTGCCACTTCGTTTTACAGATTTATATTGTTTTTATGTAGCATTGAAACAAAGCGAATAAACGGAACTCTTAATTGAACACCGCAACTCTAAATAAAATGCACACATTCATCACATTAAACGTGGAAATTAATTCTTACATTAAAGAACTTATGGTATTAAAATCAATGATGCTATCGTTGCGCATGATTACTTATTATATTCAATGTTTTGTTTAGTTTTCGGACATTTTTGAAATCACAAATTGGAAAATATAGATACTGGGTGAAATTGATGAACCTCTCAAATGGCTATTTAGTCACTTTCTATGAGATATCCTTATTAAATTTGGGTTCCCTAAATCCTTGTTGGAAATGTAATTTCTGCAGATATTATGAATTTTTTTTTAATATCGTTGTGATTTTTTTTTTAAATTTCACAGAAAAGCATTAACTTTTAACATTGGAAACATTTTACCATATTAAAAAAAAAAGATTGATTGACACTTAGTTCAATGAAAAATGTTACGTTCAAGTTAAGAACAACAATCGTTCCAATCTTTATGATTCATATGTTTGAAAACAGATGTTGAATGCACTCCTCGTATTTTCTCATTTTCGATTCCGGGCAATTAGAAAGCGGACTCACTTGCAAAGGTGGGCGCTATGGAAGGCGATATATATTTATGATCGGCAGATCGCCTTCAACGAATTTTTCTTCATTTATCGTCAACAGTCGCTTGCCAATTAAAAAAATAAATGGACTAAAGGGTGTTTAGGACGATGGCTATATTCGCAACACAAATGATAATTTGGCTCTGTAAAGTTTATTCGATTGAGCCTGTGCAAATAAATTAATTTGCATAAAAAAATAATAAATTTGATAATTATCAAAGACACCATATCAAGAAGACTGGCAACTTTGCCAGAATCCAAGCAACAGATACAATAGCGCTGCGCTTGAGTGAAGGTGGAAGCAACGCATTAAAGAATGAGCAAATACACAAACCTTTCTTCTGAGGATGTTATCTTTGTTATCAAATTCGTTCGAAGCATTTACCTTTGAGCTGCAGATGTCGCGATATTACCTGTCTCATAGCGTTTGCCAGTCTTCTTGATTTGTTGCCTTTGTAATTATGCAGAAAAAATCATCAAAAAATTAGAAATTTTGTAGAATGAAACTCGTCAAAGCTACCATTGGATTCAACAAACAATTTTTTTAACAAATCAGCATATCAAGATGGTAGGAGGATTATCCTCCACGATTCCGTCTTGAAACGCAAACTTCGAAAGTAGATCTCATGGGAACTTTCCTAAGATTTGCAGCCCCGGGTCCCTCGGATCCTAAATCTGGCACTGACTGTATCTCAAGATTATTTCGATGGATGACGTCTTCGGCAAAGTTGATCAGGAGGCTAAATACTGCTGGAAGGTGGACATATCAATCTGAAATACTGCCACTAGATGGCACTAGTAAGCATGCAAATATTCAGAACTGCTGCATCAATTCAAAATTCTGCCACTAGGCGGTGCTTGCGTGCATGCAAATATTGTGTTTTGCTGTATCTCCAGATCCTGATTATATAGGCAAGTGAAATCTTCGGCAAAGTTGATCAGGAGGCCAAATACTGCTGGAAGGTGGACAGATCAATCTGGAATTCAGCATGCAAATAGTCAGAACTGTTGCATCTCCAGATCCTGATTATTAAGAAGGATGATGTTCTGTGCAAAGTGGATCTGGTGTTCAAGGGCTGATGAGAGGTGCACTCATCTATTCTGAATTCTGCCGCAAGGTGGCGGTAGTGAACATCCTACATGCACATATTTGGTTTTGCCGTATCTCAAGAGCCGGTTTATTTAGACCGGTAATGTCTGCGGGAAAGTTGATCAGGAGGTCAAAGGCTGCTGGGTGGTTGATATATCAATTCGTAATTCTACCGCTAGACGGCGCTAGTGTGCATGCAAATATTCTGTACAGCTGCACTTTTACATCCTGATTATATAGAAAAATGATGTTGGGTGGTGGAAAGATCAGTTCATAATTCTCCCGCTAGGTGACTCTAATGAGCATGCAAATAATCTGTTCTTCTGTATGTCCAACTCCTGATTAAATAGAGGAGTAATGTCTTGGGCAAAGTTGATCAGGAGGTCAAGACCTGCTCGGTGGTTGACACCAATTAGTTAGCATTCAGTACGCCAATATTCTGTGCTGTTGTATCTCAAGACTCTGATTATATAGAAGGTTGGGTCTTCTGCAAAGTTGACCAGGAGGCCAAAGAATGCTTGAAGCAGGACGGATCAAATCTAGGTAGTGCTAGTGAGCATGCAAATATTTTATACTGCTGTATCTCTACTGACTTTTTCGTGCCAACTTTTTTCTCAGTTTGCCTCACGTGTGCCGGCAGTGCCAAGAATACCAGTCATCGGAATGACTCTGTTTGTTTATGAAAAATTGAAGTACCTTCAATTCAGAAGTACCCCAGATGGATAAGCCGATACTGGACAAACTGGCCCTCGACCAAGTTCCTCCAACCGCTAGACATCGAAACGCATCTAATGACATTCTAAAGCTTCAGCCGCGGATTTTGTAATCATTGAAACGGACTCCCGATATCAATGCCGTTTGTGCGATTCGGTTGTACAACATTTTGTCAAGCAAAATTGTTGGCAATGAAATTGACGAAAGCGTGCAGGTGGTCATCGATCAGGCACGGCAAATGCTCTTCCGGGGATCTAAATCTGCTGCCGAGATCAATGATGGCTACCTGGCAGCGAACTGGGACAACGCGGATGCACGGTTCGAGATGGCCAAGGACAGAAGAAACGTGACTAATCTTGTTGTCTACCAATGTCAGTTGCTTACATCGGCGGATTTGAAGACGGAGACACTGGAAAATGTTACGAAATTGTTTCTGCTGTTAAAGACTGGTTGCTTCAGCGGTGTCACTGAGAATTAGTTGAATGCTTTCAAAAAGTTCAAAAACAATTCCCATTGCCGCCGCGGTTGTGTTCGCCGATGTTGCTACTCTCGTCTCCACTGGCATCTTCAGTTACGGTCACTACCAGTACCACCGGAACGACCCCGGTGGAGCAACAGTCATCGAAAGCCACCATGCCACAATTACAGTTAAATTAAAACCAACTAAAACTAGACGATTTCAATATGTTCTAACAGTTCTAACCGAAACAAAACACACAGTAGTATCTACACTCAAAATAATCTTCACGACAATGCTACGTGAAAACATACGCAGATTTTTTTCCATCGTACTTTTTCACGTAAGAGTTACGTGATTATCATGTAGATGAACTAATTTCGTCAAGCTTCACCGTTACATGAGTACCACGTAAAACTTACATGATTTTGCTAATGAATGTCATGGTGGTTTTAAGTATTGACGATACTTATATACTTTTTTTTTATTTAATATAAAAAAGCCACAATAAAATCCGATGAAACACAAATAATTCCAATCAGGTGCAGGGTGATAACATAGAGGTTGGTGATAGTCCAAGTTAAATAAAAAGTGGTATCACATATGTGTAGCACGTAGTGAGTCACGTAAAGCTGATAGAATAGGGAAACGAGATACCTTATTTGATTTTTCACGTAGCTTTAACGTGTCGATTATTTTGAGTGTAGTAATAGAAGTGGAATGGTGGAGGTTACGGTTTCATCCGTTTCTCTTCCTTTCTTTCATCATCGCGCTCACGAAGCTTAGAGTCGGTGTATAATGAGTCACGCCAAGAGTGAAGCCAAGTCTACCTATTGAACTGTCAAACCGACTACCTATCGTGCAAAGTAAACAAGCATTACGATGCTATGAAAGGTCCACGAAAGGTATTGCAATTAAATATAAAATATAATCGAAGAAATGATCATAAATGATCGCAGGGAGCATTACATTTGTCATGCCATACGTTTTGTAATTGTCAGTAATGAGAATTTCTACTATTTTTCGTTAAGATATTTTGACAAAGTCACTGATATAATGATTTACTACAGCCGCTATTATTTTTTCTCGCTAGAAGTCAGTTGATGCAGAAGTCCTCTGTTGCCAAGTGAAAAGAAAGAGAATCTTTCAAAAACCGTGATGCGAGTTCAACTGTTTTTCTCTTGGCGTGACTCATTATACACCGACTCTAACGAACCTTACCTATATATTATCTATACTAAAGAGCCTGAATTCAAGATACGATTTGCAGTAGATCGTTATTGCCACTGGAATGGCTATTCTGACGATTAAATGTCCGGTGTATAATCAGGTGAAAAATTACTGCTCGGTTTCACGACGAGTGATCGTAGCTCGAATGTATTGATTTTTTGATTTGTCGTTCCGAACTTTAGTCCGTCAGCTGTTCTCTCAGCGCAGTACCGATTGTCCTTGTTTTGATTAATTTACTGCAACTGATGGTGTACTGCTTCGGATAGGCACTAGGATGTGTGCTGGTTTAGGAGAATCTATGGCGGGTCTTGGCCGAAAATGCATGGTTGAGTTTATCCGCATCCAAAAATTGCAATATGTCAACAACAATGATTTGACGCATGTGCTGCGCAGGCGCAGAAATAGTACAGTGTTGCCAGTTACTTCAAAGATCATGAAAATATTTATTCATGGGTGCCAATGAGTGTGCCCAGGTGTGCCCAACTGTGTTTATGACACACTGTGCGGACTGACCAACTCCTTGACAGTGATGTATTCGGCAAAGTTGATCAGGGGTCAAGAGCTGCCGGGTGGTTGACAGATCTCTCACTAGGATGTGCTTGTGAGCACTTTCTTTTTCTTCTTATTCAAGCTTATTGGCGTCTTGCAGTGAAACTTTTGCGAGCTTTCGCCACCTACATTTCTAATTGAGAACGGTTATATGGATGATGATTGAAAAATTCTCCACGGGCAACAGGCGATTTTTGGGGAAAATCGCTCCATAAAGCACAACTAATCTTGTCCCGGGTAAACTGCTGCTTGAATCGCGTAGGAATACGTTTTAGGTTAATGGTTTTTATTCCAGTGTGATTGTGTGAAGTTTTCATGATAAATTCTTGATAGAGCTGGAATTAGGGCGTAACAGCTTTTGTAAACAATGACTTCGCTAGATAATTTCTCGAAACTCAAGGCACGTCACGCAAACCAACATATCCAACGGGAAGGGGAAGTCTTTCCCTACCCGATGGCAACGTTGATTTGAGTGAGCGAGTCTTGGCTTTCTAGAAATCATCGAGAGAAATCATTGCTTACAAAAGCTGTTTCGCCCTAATTCCAGCTCTATCTAGAATTATTCATTTAAATTTTGCACTTATATTGCGCCATCTTCATTTTTTGGAGAATGCTGAAAATGTGTAATTTCCACTGAGATGAAAGTGGAAATTTGGTGAATTTTCTAAGGAAAGTTTTGATTATGTTGGTGATTTTGGAGAAATGGTTGTTAATAGTTCATAATAATCCAAAATACAACTGAACTTGATTTAATCAACAGGCACTCTGCTCTAGAATGATTCTAGATGGTTTTCACAGTGATACCGTAGCAGCAAATAATCTTTATTTATTGCAATTTAAGAAATTTACTTTTGTTTACATCTCTTGTTCGATGTAGCATTGACGGTGTCGTGAAATTAAATTAACATTTCGTATGAAAATCCAATCGGAAAAATTAAATATGTACATCAGTCTGATTGGAATGATGTTTCCCCACACAATTCTAAGGTTGAGACGATGTTTTGTAGGTTTGATGAAAATTATGTTTTAATGGTCATTTTCATGAATTTCCTATGTAGCCAGTCAACATTATCACCATCATGCAGTAGCGACATCTGCGTAGAGCTTTTACGGCTATTTCTCAATTGCTTATTGCGTGCTCTCAACTTGGTGTTCTAGATGCACTTCCACGGCTATTAACTGAGAGCTTTCATTTTTGCAATCGGACCCAGCCACCTGCATTATGGTCTTGCTTTGCAGCTGCACCTTTACCGACTGAGCTAGTTGGAGGTATGTGCACGGGAAAAAAAGAGTTCCCATATACATGAACCACAGCCGTGAACCATAGTTCACGGTGTATATTTGAGAAAATTTTGTTCTGGATAGTTGGCCGTGATATGTAGTTCACGGTCCGTTCCCGTTTTCGGGAACGGATTTTTTTCCGAGTGAGCATCCCACATGTAAATATTATGTGTTGCTGTATCTCAATATCTTGATTGACCTCTATAGGTTTTTATCTTAGCCAAGAACAGGCCATTTCCTCTGGGGTACTTGGAACGTAGCCGAAGGTGGCCAATGCGATCCACGGCACTCGGGTTGGCTGTAATTTGTCTTGTTTGTGAATTATTATGCAATTTGATTTGTCGAATGATGGGTGTTGGTTCTTTCCAGAAACTGGTTACTTCCTCGGGAATACCCGGAACATGGCTGGCCAATATGGTACAGGCCACATTTCTGGATCTTAAATTTAAATTCTGATGCGATTTGATGTGTCCCATGATGGGTTTTGGTCCTAGTCGGGAGTACGCGAAACATGGCCGGATGTTACCAATGTGGTCCTGGGCACTCAGTCCCACTGTCATTAATCTTGTTTTTGAATTGTGGTGTGATTTGATGTGTTGCATCATAGGATTAGATCCTAGTCATGAATTGGTCACTTCCTCGGGGGTACCCGGAACATGGCCGAATGTGGCCAATGTGGCCTTGGGCTCTCGATTTGGCTGTCATTGCTCTTGTTTTTGAATTCTAATGTGATTTTATGTACTACCAGTGATGGCATGATCATTAGCAAATTGATATTTTTCCGCTCTCATACGCTCTCAACATCACGCGTGATGTTGGAGCAAAATAAAATGCTTGATATTGATTTTACAAGCTCCTTTGATATTGCGAAACCATTCACAACGTGTAAAGTTGAAGCCTCGATTAAAGTTGAGAGTTGAATCGACGCAAAAATGATACCGTTGCACCTCGTTTTCTTAGAAAGAGAAGGTATAATAATGCTATCTCTTTTTTACCTTCACCGATGGCAGACACAAAACGACTGCTGCTAGCCGTTATGGAAGTTTCGGTTGCGTTCGGGTGTAATGCAAAAATCATGAAACTCAATCTCACTACAGTTTGGAGAGATTTGCAGCTGGTGAGTTTTGTTAGCTTGATATTCCGAGCTGCGACATCACAGCTTGCAATATCAACCGCAGTTGTGTGCTTGTTGATTTTTGCCTACGAAAATCAAGCGTGATCTTGGGCTTTGGTAAGATTTGATTTTTTTATATTTTTCCAACACTGCTTGCCACTTCGTCGGGGGTACCCGGAACAAGGTTTTATGTGGCCAATGAGGCCTGGGACACTCGGATTCCTTGTAATTCATCTTGTTTTCGAATTGACTGAATTGAATAATACTTCAACGCAAATTTCCGACATCTATGCACTAAGAAAAGTTCTTTTTGGAGGAGTGATAATTTTGCAATGGTGGTTTTAAAACTAATTACATTTTTCACTTTTAACATTTCACCACATACATATAAGAAAACGTTTGATTATATTTCTTCAAAATTATCTGGACCTTCGTCCCCTTCTCCCAGTTGACGTATAATCGTTCGCCGCAAAGGATATGAAAGGTCAGCTGTTGCCACCGGCACCCAAAGCACCAACAGAGCACTGAAGCATGCTGCTTTTCTAAGAGCTATTTTAATTAAGAGAGTTTTTCTTGAGGTTTCCCACCGATCCGAGGGTTTTCGCTGTACAACAAAACATCACTTTTGCCAACATCTGAAGTTTTGTAATAATATAGTTACATCTACCTCCTTCTTTCCTGCGAACGCTCTGGAAGTCTTGAAGATGTGGAGGGTAAGGCAATAGCGGAACGTTAAGGAAAATAGTTTCGCCTGCTGCCCATGGCATTCAATTAATTTTCATGTGGCTGAGAAAAAGGTACCGTTGATTGGGGTTTCTTCGACCCGTGCCGACGACGAATCAGGATGCGATCATCATCATCATCATCACCATAAGTGCGATTGGACGAAGATAAAGGAATGGGAATGGGGAAAGTTTTGTCTGGCCTAATCCATTACGAGGTATTTAAGTAATTAGCAAAGCAAACGTGCCTAAATTTTCCCAATAGGTTTCGTGCTAGTAACGGGGAAAAGGGCGAGCAAAGGCCAGCATCAAATCAAACAAAAATAATCAAATTTTGATAGCAAAATCTTACTGAAATCTTAATTTTATTTCAGTTTACACGATTGACAACAAATTTTGTTTTCATTTTGCTGTACATTTGCTCTTCGAAAATATATTTTTGCAGTATTGTTTTCATTGCCTTAGCAGAACATTAAATTGAATACTCGTTTTGTTATCATTACATTACATTGTACATTCAATTGAGTTTCAGTTTGGTCTCACTGATAGCAGAATAAGTTTTAAATGTGTTGTCACTGGTAGATTGTTTTGCTCTCAATTGATATGTTAACCGTTACAACGACCAAAACGACGTGGCTGTTATTTTGATGCCTATTTTAGTTCGGGCAATTTTAGTCATTTCCAGATTATTCAGGCTGTGAACCAACTGCCGAGTTGGAGTCAACTCGTGGTTAAAAGTGACGTTTCGAAAGTTATTTTCCAGGTTCGAAAATAAATCCCTGCGTTATCGATCGACCGGTTTTAGAGCAGAACTCAGCCACGGTTGTCAAAATCTAACTTCTTGTCTGCCAGAAATAACCACGCTCGAATTCAGATTACCGAAGTCGGTAAAATTTTAACGGGTGAACAGCTGAAAAAGTCGGTAGCATTTCAAAAGTCCATTACGCTTTTACCGAACAGATCCATAGTTCAAAAATTACTGAGCAGCGGAGGCCTGCACGCAACACAATTTTCTCTTACATCTAATGTAAGATTGGATTTATTACATCCTCTACATACATTTCATACAACAAATGTAATGGCAGTTCTTGCAATGAACTGTGCCGTACGAGCAATTTTTTTTTGTCAGAAATCATATTTTTGTATAAAACCTTCATGAGATGATACATTTTCAGGCGACCACATCTGTTTATGTCACGAAAAATTGCAAATTCTGCATACTTTTCATGCACATCTGTAATAGAATCTTCCATTTTCCGGATGGGTGTACGTATAGCAGGGTGAATCAATAACTTTCCATCTGTCACTTTTTAGCACGAGTTCAATCAAGGACTGCTTTTGTAAACAAAGATTCTAACGTCAACTTATCGAAACTCTTAGCTCACCCACGCAAACTAACATCACCATCAGAAAGGGTAATGTTTCCCAACAAGATAATGGTGGGCGAGGCAGAGGTTAAAGGTATGTTCACAAATTACACAAATTAGCCCAAAATATCAGTTTTATAGTCTCTCCTCCTTCATGTTACCAAATATAACACATTATCCAATCCCCCCCCCCTCTCCCTCCTCCAGGTGTAACACGTAAGAATCTTTTTTTTTTCAAGTAAAAGACAGCATAAATCGTATTTATATTTGCGTACATAAAATGTATGCCTTTTGTTTACTAACAAAAAACTGTTTGAATGTAAACTTAAAAATAATCAGCAATTTAAATTTGAAGAGAGTTGCTATACTAATATCAACATGAAGCTTTAGTGCGTTAATTTATTTACTAGAGAAAGTTCTCAAGAGGATAGATTGATAGTTCCGTTAGAGATACTAATCAAATGCGCACTCCTTTACTCACAGTATGAGAGTTTGGATGAGGGGCTTTGAGGTATGTCCTCAAAAGCACAGGCAAAAGAGTGCGCGTTTGAGATGCTCATATACTGTTTGCGGCTGTGGAATAGTTTTAGCGACGTTTATGACTACCTAAAGCCCCACGTTGCCGAAAGCATTTCCAGGCAATGGTGTGTTATAATGCAACTCTTCTTTACCCAACTATTATTTTGCTTCTGGTGTAATGGCCCTACGCTCAATTTCAACGTCTGTTCAATTTTCATATTGCCATGCTCTAACGGAACTTTCAATCTATCTTCTACAGAATTTTCTCTAGCTAATAAATTATCGTATTAAAGCATCATGTTGATATTAGTATAGCATTTCGTCCCAACTCTGAAAATCGTAAACTTCACATCTGAAGTAACAAAACACTTTGATTGAATATAACTTGAAGTTAATTACAATGGCGTAGAAAGGTTTTCAAATTGAGAAATCATTCCGAAGTCTCTCTATAAAAAAATCAAGTCTTGGATCTTGGATTTGTTTTACCTATTATGTATATATTCCCGAATTACTTTGATAATTCTCTCTGAACTCTTCATAGGATTTTATAGAAAAATTCTCATTAATTTCCTAAGAATGATTTCTTCACCAATTTTTTTAGATTTACATTCTTTTACAGTTTTCTACATCACACTTAAATGCCATGGAATTCTGATCAGAGCTATTTTGGAATCCTCCTGAAAATGCTCATATATATATCTTTGATTCCTCTTTAAACTCTCCTCGGAATTGCTTTGAATCTTTTTCTAAGGATTCTCTTGAATTTGAAACTCTCCTAAACATTATTTTGAAGTCATTGGCAGAATTCTATTCCGTACATTTTACGATCTACAATAAATTTTGGAACGCTACACATAGGGTTTTTGATCTAATTTCCGTCCTACTAAGCACAACCCGCGCTTTACCTCCCTTTTCTGAACGAGTTTAAACAAAAAAATGGACTATTTCTGTCAAAGATGACTTCAAAATTTATTCACCTTTCCATACGTACCGTTGGATTTCATAAATAGTCACAAATTGTTGAGATATTGTTTAAAATCTAATACAGCTTCTTGATCCTAAATTTGTTCTACGAGTTTTAATTCCGTCCTAAAGCATTGAAACACAATTAGATTTTCTTCGTCCTACGGATAAACGTAGAAAAAGGGTATTCGCTAGAAGCGCTTCTTTTGTTTTGAGAACAATGCGTAAATATTCATACAATGCGCTCTAACAGGATTTATGTTGTAGCTAATGAGCTAACGCATCGGAACAAACCAATTATTGATTTTTGCATGGTGAAATCATTGATATTATTGATCTTTTCTGATCGATAGAACGGAAATGGGCGATTACGACGAAGTAGTGCTCTACCCTACTCTGCCTTTACACGGTCGTTCAATCGCACTCAGAGAGCGAGAAAGTAATTTCTTACTCAGTGCTGAGTGACCTACGGTATTAAGTGGACTCACACGATTGATTTTATTGACAATAATCGTATTGTCAATACATTCTATATTGACGTCAATACATCGATTTTGACAATATTTCTGTATTCACATCATCAATACTATAGTCCATAATCCCCCTTCGCATCAATATATTGATACGTGTGGGGTTCGCTTTAGAAATTTCTTTTTCATTTAAGTAGAAGTTACTCTCTCTCTCTCGCTCGGTCGGTAGGAAACGACCAAATTGTTGGGAAGCTGCTTCACGAAGTAAAGCCGAAGATACACGTGTGTTAATGGGAATTTGTTTGTTATGTCTTTCCTCGATTCAGATCAAGCTAGGGTAGGAACTACTTCGGCCTAATCGACCATTTTGGGTCTATCGAGCAGAAAACTTAAAAAAAAACCATGATTTCAGAGTTAACAAGTCAACTATGCGTTTGGTACGATACTTTAGTTAATAAGCTTCCTAACGAAGTCAATGAGAACGCGTGATATGAAGGTTTGCACCTATTATTCCCAAAAACAAAAGAAGCGCTCCGATCGAATCAATTTTTATCTTCATCCGATAGGCCGAAGTGAATTCATTGGAGTTTCAATGGCGTTTCAATGCGATAGGCCGAGTTTAGAATCCGTAGGCCGTGTTTGGCGTCAAGAAGCAGTGTTAGACTTTTGACAATATCTCAACGATTGGTTTCTCTTTATCAAATCTTACGGTACGTACGGAAAGGTAAATAAATTTGGAAGCCATCAATAATAATAACATTCCGTTTGGTGCTAAATTGCGCTTGATTAAGAAAGACAGAGTACGGGTTTTGCTTAATAGGCCGGAAATGGGGTAGTTAACCCTATGTCCTCATCCGTGTATATTGCAACAAAGCAGAGGCAAGCAATATATCACTATCTTTCTAACACTCCGATCGAGCTATGATACAGAGCGATTAGGTAGTCGTAGCAACCGTTTTGTCGGAAATTACATAAGTGAGAAGAGTCAAATCACACCATAAGTGAATAGAGGATGTACCACATCAAATTGCATCACAGAAAAAACGCTGTAGAAAATTACCCATTGAGTATTTTCTCTTGAAAATTTGGGTAGACGTAGTTTAGAGTGTATTGTTTACCCTGTATTTTTATCGCTGTCAGTTTTTCGAAAGTTGTCACCCGAAAAGCAACGTCGCGAATTGATTCTGCGCAAGCAGCTGGAAAATCATCAACTCTCTCATCGGGGCATCGGAAAACAACTCGGAATCGTGCAGTCAACGGTGCGTCGTGCGATTAAACGTTACTAAGAAACTCTGAGCATCGAACGGAAGGAGAAATGCGGTCAGAATGGATGTTCTATTAGTGATCAGGATCACTAGCGTGTCGTGAAAGCGTTTAAGCGAAATCCCAATGCTTCAGTCAGGGATGTGGCCAAAAAGTGTTGAATCTGTCCAAGTCTTTCGTTCAGAGAGCCAAGGACCGGGAGGGACTGCATACGTACAAAGTGCAGAAGGCTCCAAATCGTGACGAACGGCAAAATACGGTGGGAAAGTCACGGGCCCGGAAACTGTACACCCAGATGCTGACGAAGCCTCATTGTCTCATCATGGATGATGAGACTTACGCCAAGGCGGACTTCCGGCAGCTTACGGGGCTACTGTTCTTCACCGCCCAGCACAAGTTTGATGTTCCGGAGGAAGGAAGGAAGTAGAAATTTTCAAATTTTTTGAAGAAATACATGATTTGGCAAGCGATCTGCTCATGTTGCAAACGGAGTACGCCGTTCGTGACTACCAGGGCTGTCAGCGGGGAAATCTACCTCAAGAAATGTCTACAGATGCGTCTGATTCCTCTGTCGAAGCAACACGAGGGCCCTACGGTCTTCTGGCCGGATCTAGCTTCGTGCCACTATTCAAATGTTGTCCTGGAGTGGTACGATGCCAAAGGGGTCACTTTTGTACCCAAGGACATGAGCTCCCCAACGCACCGGAACTAAGGTTCATAGAAAAATACTGGGCTATTATGAAGCAAGCACTACGGAAGCATCCCAAGGAGGTCAAATCTGAGAAAGACATGAAGAAAAAGTGCTGAAAAAGTACAGAAGAAGCTGCAGCCAAATGTTGTACAGAACCTTATGAGTGGAGTTAAGCGTAAGGTGCGAGCGTAGGTTATGGTATTGTAGTTGAATGAAATAAATATGCCAAAAGCTTACTAATAGGTTATATTTTAGTGTCTGAAAGTTTGAAATGGATCGGTCAACTAGGTAATTTTCTACAGCGTTTTTTCCGTGATGCAATTTGATGTGGGACACCCTTTAAACCCAGGATTTTATATTGTGTTAACTTTAGATTTCTCAAGAACTTACGCGAACTAAACAGATCACTGAATAACGTTTGATAAATAAATGCATGATAACAATTAAATTTTAGCGGCGCCGGTGGTGTGGTGGTAAGCGTGATTATCTCTCACTCCAGCAGGCCTAAGGTCAATCCCAGTCGGCGCCGCCAGGATGTTCTGAGGCATAACATCTCTAATCACGCCTTCCTTCGGAAGGGAAGTAAAGCCGTTGGTCCCCGGTTCATGAGTTGATGGGTCGATATGTAGGGTCCAGGTGTTGGAGCTGCCTCCCTGACGTTGGTAGCATTGGTGCTCAGGACGGAAAACAAGACCGACGGAAAACAAATCAAGGAAAAAAAATTTACATTTGAAAGGCAGCTCATGCACTTTATTCATGATATCAAGAACAACTCATGAGCTTTTATCATGTTTACCAGAACTAAATCATGATTTTCAGAAGAGAGTTCTCGTGAAGAGCTTTTGATGCCTTCCCTGGTGCACGGTGTGCCGTAACGCAGACGATACAACTATTTTCCGGAATAATGTTCACGATTCCATGATTTTTAGTCATGGTGTAGTCCTATTGTTGCGGTACGTTAAAATTGTTAGAAGTCTATTGTTGTGTATGGAGGTCTCCATAACAATAGGCTTCTAACGTTTCTAACGTACCGCATCTCGTGTAAAATGGCACACAGAAACAGCTGTAACTCTTAAACTATAATACCAAATTACTTGAAATTTCAGTGAAGAATGTTAAGTTTACAACGTACATATGTGATTTTTAGGCTCTGAGAGGTGGTTTAGCTCATGTAATGGTCATGAGAACAACATGAGACGAGGCTCGGTAGCTCAGTGGTTACCGTTTCTGCTTACTGAGCAGAAGGTCGGGAGTTCAATCCCAGGCCCGTCCCCTTCCTTGCAATTTTTCACTTTGTCTTATTCTATACCCACTAGATTTTAATGAAAACAAATTCTTCTTTAACACCGATCGCATCACTTACCACAGTGTGGGTCCTGATCTAAAAATAGAAATTGGATGAGTGCGCGCGCGTGTGTGTGTGTGTGTGTGTGTTTGTGTATTATAATCGCTCTACCAAAAAAACGATCCCTGCGTATGCGTGCAATCTTTCCCCACATCCAACATCCCAGTGATTTCTCGTGGAAGCGCAGAGGATTTCTCGGTTTCCTTCACAGCGAGTACCACGTCAACACATTCCTTCCCATTCCCTAGTTGACCTGCATTTGGACACGGCCGGCGCTGGTATTGCTAAATATTAGATCTCCAGTTCTTACACATTGAGGATGAATGTTAGTCCCAAACATCATCTGTTGGTTCTCTGTGTAATTGCAGCTGATCTGGTAATAACAGAGCAGCAACCGAGGGCGGGTCAATCTGATTTTTTTTTGTAATGGTCATGAGAACAACATGCTGTCTAACTCTCAAAGCCATCATCCTTGAACATTTCAAGTCATTTGATGTAATAGATAAAAAGTTACAGCTGTTTATGTATGTGCCATTTTCTACGAATACACCCTTTATTCCTAAACGAGAAATTTGACGAATATAGGAACGATTTTTTTTTCGTACACCAAAACTTTGAGAGCGCATATTTAGTAATCACAAAAAAGTAGTCTACTAATGTGCGAACTTTGTATGGCGTTAAATTCTTGGAAAACCAGTATCAGGATCAAAATTCACGGCAGAAGGAATACTCCAGAAGGAATTCAATACATTCGGGTGTAGGCTTAATTAAAGACCCTTTGTGTTTAGTTTAGTACGTTCGTGAACGTGCAATTTTCTGGTTGGCTGCGTTGGGCATACACTGTACACACGATGGAAATTTATTTTCCAGCTACGCACGCACTGCCATCCACACATCCATACAAGAACGCAGGCGGTAACTAGTTCCAGTGTGGGTATAAGGGAAATGGCTCTAATGTTTGCCTATGGATATAAAGATTGGGCCCATCGATACAAATCTCCAGTTCTTAAGTTTTTGTTAGAACAATGTATCATCCGAATATGATAAATTGTTAAAAAATGCTTCTCTTCGAAATGTGTGTATGGGCCCAATATTGGAGACACTTAGGCCGACATTGGGAACATTAACCCTATTTCCATCGTTATCTGGCGTATGATATCTAAAGGTACCTCTTCTCGGCTCGGCAGGTAGGTGTATGTATGTATAGGTGTTGATATGCAATTACTCGGTCGCATGGGTGGGTTGTGAACGTGTTTTAATCTGAGAGATTAGTGGAATAATTTGAAATACGTAGAATTGATTCGACCTGATTAAGCAGGGATTGGAAAATCGATACGATCTCCACTTTGTTCAATGAACTTTATGAACTGGAGCTACACCACCTTAAGTTGAGTTTCAACCTCATTTGAGACGAATATAGCTTTTGAAAAGTTCAGGCAGCTTAGAGAAGTTCAGGAAGGCTAAACAATTTCTGAGGAGTCTAGGGATGTTCGAAGAACTCAGAGAGTTTGACGTGGAACACATTTTCCACGGCGTGATTTTTATATAGACGTTCAGTGGAGGCATAGGAGGGGTCCACAATGTGACGCGCAGCGGCCCATTTCGTACATGTTCCAAAATAAAGTAGCCAACAAATGAGATGCATAGCAAAACTCCTTTCCACATGAATAAATTTGTTTTTCTTTCTCGATTTAAACAAAACCGTCGTCCTGGTTGGAATATGAAAACCAAACATGAAATACCGTTTCCTTCCTGGAGCGCGTCTAGTCAGGACCAGGAAAACTTTTTTCCAACTTCTTTCTCCTTATTCCACAAACATACCCATACACATAGTTATTACTTACTTATGCAAACAGTATTTCCCCGGACGACACCTACCCGCATTTTACCTTTTTTTTACTTTCTTAAGAAGTTTCATCAACCACAGCCCTCCCGGGAAGTGTACGAAAACATCATCTTCCGGCAGCAGGACAGGTAAATGGTGATGGACGAACGCCCGTAACGGGAAATTCCGGGCGAAAATTGATCCCCTGTGCGATGGAGTTTGCCTTCCGTTGTGCGTCGATGGTGGTGCTGTCCTGATGCGGATTAAAATGTAGTCCTTTTATGGTGCTCCCAAACGGATGACGTTTTTTTTTCAGGTGGAAAGTGATATTTTTTTTCGTGTAAGAGGATTACAGATGGAATTATTTTATTTTTCCCTGAGATTTGTTACAGTTGACGGAATGGACGGCGACATGTGCATCGTTCCATATCCATTAGGGTGGGTCAACTTATCGATCCCCTGTTTGCCACAGCTCTTTCGAATTCGTATTGATATCCCCAACAACGGCGTGAAATTTGAACGAATTTGGTTACGATCTGAATCTGACCGGAGAGCTTTATAATTTGTATGGGCAAATGTATAGGAAACGGTCCGAAACTGTTAAATTGCTTGTCAAAAATTCAAAAATCGCTCAATTTTAGTCAATCCTTGGACTTAAAGGGCAAACACGAAATTATTGCGACACATTCAACAGGGCATAACTTTTTTACCATTGGGTAAAAATCAACCAAATTTTGCACACTTTCTCATTGATGTGTATTGTGTACATGCTGTCAAACTCGAAGTCGTGTTTTTCGATTCAACGAAAATGGAGGTGAACCAACGCGAGTTGAGAGAACAAATTCTTTCCAAACACCTGGAATTTCCTGACCTGTCGCACCGGCAGTTGGGAAAAATGTTGAACATTCACCATTCAACCGTCTCCAGAGTGTTGAAGCGGTTCCAGGAGCGGTTGACGTTGGACCACGGCAAAGGAGCTGGAAGAAAACCGGGACCGGAGAACAAAAAGACGGAGGGAAAGGTGAAGCGGATGATTAAAGCAAATCCCAACGTCTCAAACCGTGATTTGGCTAAAAAGATCGGCATGTCGCAGAGCTACGTCCAGAATGCAAAGAAGAGAGCTGAACTACATACATACAAGGTACAGAACTTCCCAAACCACGATGAGCGATTGAGAAAACTATGCTTTTTGCACACATGTCGAATCAATTTACGATCATCGACGAAGTTTTTCTGTATCGTTTTCTCAATCTTACTTTCAGGTTTGGTGAAAATTGAGCTATTTTTGAAATTTTGTCAAGCAACTGAATAGTTTTGCTCCGCAAATCCAGATCGTAAACGATTTTATTAAAATTTGGCACAGTTGCTGGGGATGACAATAGGAATCGAAATAGCTATGCGGAGCCGGAGGTTGGATTCCGCCATATAAAGTTGACCCACCCTAGTATGCATGTACTACTGCACAGGTAGCGGGATTTTTCAAACGGGATAAACATAGGATTATGCTCCATATTGATGCAATTGATGGGTTATTAATAATTAGTATGTCATAAAGCAGTTTTGCTACATGTGCAGTAGATTATTGAAGATTTTCGGAATAAATATCAATGATTTATAGCCATGTTAAGGACTGTTCATTAAAGAAAGTGGACACCTGTTTATCAATGGTTTAGGGTTAAAACGTAACGAAAAATTGTGAATTTCTGCTCAATTTTGTTTTATGACTGCCAGCAACGACAGCAGGCTGTACTTGTGAACAAACATCACATTTATTTTTGCTGTTCTAATTTTTTTTCTCTACTTGGGTGCTGTTCGAGTGATTTTTTTTTGGTGGATATCAAGACTTTGGCTCTACAACTAGAAGTCAAGCAAATAGAAACCTGAAGTTTGTGAAGTGTGAATCTGAACCATGAAGTCTGACCAGTGATTATTAAAATTTGATGGATCTGCTGTGATTTTTTGTCTAGGCTGGTTCCACATTTCCTTTGTGGTTCGTCTTCATGAGGGCTGTACTGCAATGGCTGCTTCTGAGCCCCGGGCAGCGTGTATTTTTACAAGTGGCTTTGAAACCAAGGTGGAGCCTCAAACGAACTCGTGACTTCCCAATATTATGATGGAGGTGTGGTGGTTCGCTGAACCAATCAAAGGAGAACATTGAACCGGAATGGCTATTTGTTGGTTCCTGTCAAGAAGTGGATCATCTAAAATTGAGATTGCTACGCTGAAAAGTGGCATAGTATCTTGTTGCAGACTTGGTGAGATCGTTCTTGTTTATCGTTTTTTGTCAGTTTGTACTTTGTTTCCGTGAATCCATGTTTGAGGTTGATCGTGTACCCACGGAGGCGTGACGTTTGGTTTTTTCCGTGGAGTTTTTGTTTATCTATAATCGATTGCCTAAATTCCGTCTCAATGTCATCTAAAATCCATCTTAATTTAGTACAAGATCCGTTTCAATTTAATATAAATTCCGTCTCAAGGTAGTCTAAATTCCATTTCAATTTCGTCTGAATTTCGTCTAATTTCCGTACCAATTTCGTCTAGATTCCGTCTGAAGTTCTTGTCACTTCCATCTCAATTTCGTCTGAATTTCTTCTAAATTCCATCTAAATGCCGTCTCATATCTGTCTAAATTCTATCTAATCTCCGAATCAATGTAGTCTGAATTCCGTCTCAATTCCATCTCATACTCCATCGTCTGAATTTCTTCGCAATTCCGTTTGAAATTCGTCTAAATTTCGTGTCAATTTCGTCTCAATTTCGCCTAAATTCCATCTTAAATTACGTGTTAATGTCGCCTAAATTACATCTCAATTCCACCTGACTTTTGTCTCAATTCCATCGCAATTCCGTCTAACTTCCGTTTCAATAACGTCTCAATGTCGTATCCATTCCTTCTTTAATCTATCCCAATTCCGTTTCAATTTTGTTTCAATTCTGTCTCAATTCTGTGTCAAATTCCATCTAAGTTCCACCTTATTTTATCTGAATTCCGGCTGAATTCCGTCTAAATTTCGTATAAGTTCCGTTTCAATTTTGCCAAAACTCCGTCGCAATGTCGTCTAAAATCCATCTCAATTTCGTATAAATTCCGTTTCAATTTCATATAAATTCCATCTCAATGTCGTCTAAATACCGTTTCAATTCCGTCGCAATTTCGTCTCAATTCCGTCTCAGGTTCGTGTCAACAAAAAATTGAACAGAAGCTGTTGTTCTATTATGTTTGTTAATTTTTTAGTGTCGAACGTGAAATTTTCACAAAAAGATTGCATTTTGCATAAGATTTTGAATGAAAAATAATCAAACAATATTGAAGAGGGTTGTTATTATATAAGTTTTAAAGACTTTGTTTTTATTTTTACGCAAAATTAAAAATAAAAAAATATCGGATACGCGATTTTGGAGTTTTTTGCGAGATTCAAAGTGGCCTAGATTCATGCAAATCAGGTCGGGTCTGAAATTCAATAAGTGTTTTGCCAACGTCTGAAATGCTCTTTTGCGTTTCAAGGTGGTCTTCGCATTTTGTACTATTTTTTAAAAACTTTTTAAACGATTTTTGGTTTTTATGGTCTATTTTTTTCATTATAGAATGTTCCAGAAAGTATAAGCACACCTTATTTTAACGGTCACTTTGAATATAATGAAATATTGCAACATGTTTTGGCTGCGTCCTTTTGTTTGCTCATTTCTGAATGACATAGCCAGGGCGTCACAATGTCAGCTTCAATCGACCAAATCGATGCGACGAAGAGACTGCTGGCTTTCTTTTTCTGTTAAAGTCGAACCGCTTCTCAGCATTCTAGAACCTCAGTCGGCGTGCACAAACAAATGTTCAATCGCTTGTCTCTCTTTCTCTCGTCGCTCCATTGGTCTTCCTTTCAAGCTTCGTCGAAACGGATGAGCGAAAGGGCGCTCAACTTTGATAGTTTTCTCTTTCATGAAACACATCAACAGAGGTTTCATGACGTATATGACGGAAAATGAAATAACACATTTAAAGCATTTCTCACGTCAAAACACTTGAAGATTACACGTCATATTTTTAATTTATCTTCCATCCATATATTTATCTAAAAAAAATGATCGAAAACGGGACATAACGCATTTTAAACAAATTGAAAGAGCGGTGATAGAGTGTTCGTGAAAGGGGATTGAAAGCCATAATGAGCTTCGTTTAACTAGAAAATCGACGTTAGTTACATTGAAAGCGATGAGCAAAGCAACGACGAGAAGTTCCACAGCCAGCCTTTCCTTCTAAGCGTCCTGCTTTTTTATTTTCGTTTCTTGCTGACAGTCTAGCTAGGCGTTATAGAAATGAAGTGTCGAACACGTATGTATGAGAGAAACAAAACACGAGTTCATTTTAGAGCTTCGAAATTGTAGAGCCCTGGACATAGCATCAAAAAAGTGCTCAGTTTTGTGTTTCCTGTCAAAATATGTGGTCTTACTCCGTAACAACGAAAAAGTATCGTGCACAAATGGTGCACTGTGAGCGGACTCTCCTTGAGAAAATTGGCCAAGGAAGAGGGTGTAAGCGTCCGAGCGGTACGAACTGCGATTAAAAAATATAGAGAACAGTGTACGTTTGAAGATGCACCGAAGAGTGGCCGGAAATCCGGTCCTGTAAGTCCGGATATCGATAAAAAGATCAGGGATGCGAAACGAAAACCAGCGACTTCCGTTCGGGATGTTGCGAAAAAACTAGGGACCTCGTCGAGTAACGTCATGTTGCCAAAGAAAGACTTGGGCTAAAAACATACCGGAAGCAGAAAAAAACCAAAAGGAACCCAAAACAGGCCGCGTCCGTGAAACCACGGGCCCGCAATCTCTACGATTCGTTATTGTGTCGAAATTCTGGGTGTATAATAATGGACGACGAAACGTACGTGAAACTAGATTACAAAACGCTTCCTGGACCACAATTTTATACTGTAAGCGAAGGCAAGGACATCCCTGAAACGGAGAAGGCAATTTTTACCAAAAAATTCGGTAAGAAGGTTATGGTTTGGCAGGCAATATGCGAGTGTGGTAAAACATCTAGTCCGTACATCACAACGGAGACGATGAACACTCAGAAATACGTTAAGGAATGTCTCCAGACGCGATTGGTGCCGATGATCAGGCAGCACGAAGGTCAAGCAGTATTTTGGCCTGATTTGGCGTCATGTCATTACGCAAAGGACACTTTAGAATGGTACAAAAGTCAAAATGTATGTTTCGTGCCGAAAGACATGAATCCGCTGAACTGCCCGGAGGCACGGCCAATCGAGACTTTTTGGGCTTTAACCAAAGCAAAGCTTCAAAAATTAATAAAACCAGCGGACGACATCCAAAAATTCAAAAAAATATGGGCCAAAAGTGATCAAAATGGTGGGAAGTACCACTGTGCAGAAGCTAATGGGTCATGTTCGAGGAAAAGTTAGGAGTCTTGGCTATGATTAAATATGTTGATTAAACGAGAGTAAAATATCATTTGAAATACAAATACAAGTATGATTTGCCAAATAAAATTATTAAAACTTAAAAAAACATGACTTTTTTGTTATTTTGAAAGTGTGCTTATACTTTCTGGAACAGTCTATATATCTCGATTACTTTTTCGAAGGGATGTATCAGCTTTGGCAAACAATGCATTTTATCGTCGATTTGGAGTAACTGGTAGCTCGCCCACGCATGCTAACACTACCATTCCCTATCAGTATGCGTGGGCGAGCTACCAGTTACGACAAACTGACTGATTGTTTACAAAAGCTGATACGTCCCTTCGAAAAAGTAATCGAGATATGTTATTTATTTAACACATTTTATATAATTCGTGACACGTCGGGGGGAATGACATTTAAACTCGTGACGTTTAGCGCGAGAGGCATGGATGATAACCACTACGCCCCCGAGTTTCAAGGTGATTTGAGTCTAACCATACCTGTTTTCGTTATTGGTGGAATATGAGTTTATGGAATTTTTCAAAGTGCGTCGCAATCAACAGAAGTTTGAGAACGGATGATCTAGAGTGCAAAGAGACGGTAAGGTACGGTAAGTGCTCGCCGTGATTTTTATCCATCCTTAATGATGACATACTTCAGAGCATAATTTAAAGCCAATTATCTGGTTCTTTTAAAATACTTAATAATAAAATTGTTACTCATATTAAACGATTGATTGGTGCATGGCGTTCGCTTTAGATTTACAAATCTTAAAATGCCAATAATGTTGAAAGCCCGAAAAACAATAAGTTGGTATATAATACAAAACTCAAATAGTGTTCAAAGTATGTTTTGATTCAGATTGACTGTGGCTCCTTATGGAACATACCTTCTGAGTTGGCACAATGCTCAATTAAACATCAGTTACCAGCAAAATAATATATAACTCACAACTGCTATTCATATCAAGTCACCTAAATTTACCCACAGCACAATAGGCACTCAACCCTGATGGAAAAGATTGATGCCCCAAATCAATTCAATCCTCCTCTACAACCCTACCCGCACAGGATATAGCAACACAACTTACCGATAATGTTGGTAAAGGACGATTTCCCACTGCCTCCACCGGGAGCACCTCCACCCGGTTGATTCTGCTGTGCCGCATCGAAATTCCCCAACTCGTGGATGGTGGCTTCCGCTTCGCAGAGCAAGTTGTTCAGATGCAATCCTACGTTGTTGTTGGCCGCTTGAACTAATTGAGACGGGACGGGACGAGAACGAGAACGAAGAGAGAAAAAAAAATGTCCGTGAAGTCATGTTTGGTTCTTGGGAAAGCTCGCCAATTATGATAACAAGTCTTTCGAAATTCAGTGGGCCACAAGCCGGCAGGACCTGCTTGGGAAGCTGACTCCTAAGGGCTAATAGTTAAACTTGTAGTGTTTCGCCCTAGTTTGGAGGGTGTGGTTTTTTCCCGACTGCCACTTTTAATTATCAAACTTAATTAAAAACTAATTTATCTCCAGGGAAATTTGAGTGGCATTCTTCAATGCCGACAAGCAGCGTCGACAACGACGACAACGACGACGCGTATTCTACACACATAAGGTGAATAGGGACTTGAGAGAACGCCCTCAAGCATCTCATTAATTGCGGGACCGTCGTCGTCGTCGTCGTCGCTGCTGTCCGAGGAATATAATATCACACGCGGCACACGTAGTGGCGGCAGTCAGTATTTTTTGGATTTCACTTACTGGTGTGGGCATTCTCGATGGCACCTTGCTGCAGGAGCATCTTCGTCATCGGGCGGTTGTTGCTCAGTACGGCAACGTCCAGTGGCGACAGGCCATCGCTGTTTAGGCTGTTGACATCGACGTCCGTACTTTCGAGGATCGTACGGGCCTTCTCCAGGTGACCGTGTTCGACCGCGGCAAAAAGGGCTGCAATTAGAGGAAAAAAAATGAGCAAGAGTCATTCGGTGTCCAAGTTTATTGATTTCACTTGTGCCCAACTAGATACAGGAGAATGCAGTGTTGTGTATTGGATTTGCATAAGTCTATTTGAGGTGAACTTTGATTTTCAATCAAACAATCCTCTCCGACCGTACAAATAACCAATACTGGAAAACCGATACTGAATATCATGTATGGCGTGTCCAGCTAGTAGAGAGGAATGTTTGACTTCTGCAGGTGATCCGAACAAATGTAGAAGCAGACAGGACCAAACTTTTTTTATACGGGGCTAAAATAAAACCCATATACTTTCAACCGAAAGCGCCAACTCGGGCCCAATTCTGGGGGGTGCCCGATGAAAAAGTTAAAAGAAAATCTTCCCATATAAATTTGCACCAGTCTAATGTCGCAGAAAACAAACGGAACAAGAGCTACAAGTACGAAAGTGCTTTGTATCGCATTGAGGTTGGATTTAATTTTAATTGAAATCAAATCAATTTCTGACGCGAAGAGGGGGATCAAATTCAGAATGTCCTCACTTGAAGTTTATCTGTTGGAGTTGGGGAGCATGTTTTAAGTACCTATTAAATGAAACAAATCTTGTGACGAAATTGAAGAAATTCTACACCCTGAAGGCAGATACATCATTGAAACGAAAAGCGCGTTGACGAGGAATTGGAATTCATATAATTGTTTTGAATTGTTTATTACTTTAATGGGTACATCACGTAGGTTTCGTATTTCTTTAATCTCTTTTCAAATGTATTTGATCATTACATTTTTCGCCAAATGCAAGGTATATGATGTGAAATGTTTTATGTAGAACTAAGCAGATATTAATTTCATTCTGGTTGATAAACAACTTCTTCTTCCTCATATTTCAAGCTTATTGCATATCGCATATTAGGTTTTTACGTGCTCTCAACTAAATTTTTTAGATGCACTTCCACAGTTATTAATTGAGCGTCACACTTTTAATTTGTCAAAAATATTCATAAAAATACTTTTAATTTGTACATCTACTCTTGAATACTTGTTTCAGATAAGATTAGGACTACCCCAATATTTTGTTCTGGCGTTTCTCGTTTTGTTCGATTACCTAATCATGTATCTTTAGAACTTAAAGTGAATCATAGCCAGACAAGGACATACTTAGACATAAATCAACAAGCAAACATCTGCGGTTGATTTTGCAAGCTGTGCAGCGTTGCCAGGTCATTTTCATAAAAATCTGGACAACTTAAAATATAAAATCTGGAAAAATCTGGAAGGCTCCAAAAAATCCTGTTTTAACATAATGCTATTTAAATCAAAGGGATGTGCCAATCTCCCGTTCTCAATTTCTCATGAAAGTTATCTTCAAGAGAATTTTAAAACTCTTTAAGACGAATGTTTTATAGCTGAATGTGTTGCCTGTATCTCTTCTAATAAAAAAGATACACCCAAATATAGTAAAAAATATGAATAAATTCAATTTGATTTTATACGAGTTTAAAAAATAACATACCTCCAATTTTCTTCATATTATTGAGAATAACATACGCCCTTTCAAATGCCGTAAAAAACTTTTCTTTTTGTTTGCCCCAACCAGAGATATTAACATTTGAAAAGTGCATATTTTTAGTATAAAAACGTCAATAACTCTTGATCGGCGAAAGATATTGACAAACTTTGTGCAGCAAAAATTTGCGCCTTCTTAAGATCTAAATGTTATCCGAAGACACTTTTGCTGAAAAATTCGAAAAAAAGAAAACAAGAGCAAAAAAACTGTTTTTTTCAAGAGCCACCCTAATTCAATTCAAGAAAATAGCTCTAAATCGGCCAATTTAAGAGATACAAAAAAGTTGTTTTCTACAAAGTTACTTAAAATTAGCTTAGCTATAACTTTGCCGAAGAATGTATACCTTATTTTATTCAAACAAAAAAGTTAGATTTTTGATTTTAATGATAATAGGAACCACCCTAGAATTCATTGTCATAAAAATGATGGCATAACTATAAGAAACAACTTTGAACAAGAGATTTTTAGTCTAAAGTTTCAATTTCAGGCTCAAAACATATCATTCCACCTAAATCTGCATTCTGGAACACAGTGCAGTGTGCCCAAAAAGTTTGAATATCCATTACGAAGTATTTCAAAAATTGAGTTAAATCGTTGGTAAAATAATGCAGAAAATATTTTAAGAATTGCTTTTTAAACTGTAACTTTTTATTTAAAAAAATGAAAAGCAAAGAATCAAGCAACTTTGATGGGATGGATTTTTTAAACTAATAGTCGATGTAGTCCTTGTTTTTTGATGCAGTACCATAATATGTCTTAAAGATTTTAATAGTTATCAATAATTCTAATATTACCCTGAGGTTGATCAGACTTACAATGTAATTCTTGGCAGTAGGCAATTTTATTTTAAAGTTAAATTCACCATGCTGAAGTGAAAATCAAAGCCTAAATTCGTGGTATTCACACACAGTTTACCTAAACTACAGGTTACTCAACTGTTTGCATTACCATTACGAATAATTTTATTATATAACTAAAATGAAAGTCTGAAAGCGGAATTTATATATTTCCTGGGTCCCAGATCATGAAACTTTGTGTCAGTCTGAATTTACATGGAACTCTTTACAGGATATCTTCGTCCTTTTTTTCAGAGTTCCATTTGAATCATCCTAGAATTCCATCATACTTCTTTTCTGGATTTCCCTAAAATAATCTTGATAATATCCAAACGTTTTCAGTAACATTCTAAGAATTCTCTTGTTATCTCTTATAAATCACTCTCCGATTCCACAACTCCCTCAAACTATCAATAATTTCCAAGAATTGGCGTTATTTTGTTTTCATCTTTCTCTATGAAATTCCATTAGAATAATCTTAATAATTTTCTTGGCACAGTCTTCAGAATGACCGTCACACTAATCTCAGACTCATCCGATCTTTCCCTCTGAGCTGCTTGGTAGGTAAGGTCAGAATTGTTTTTGATATCCTTTTCAATATTTGCTAAGTACTCAAATACTTTGCCAAAATGGCATTGAAAGTCTCCCATAAATTGCCAGATGTTCTTTTGGCATAATTCCGATTAAATTATGTAAAGGTTAAAAAAAGAATCTCCATAGAAACATTGAACAGAATTCCATTGAAAATATTATCACGATTCGTATCAGCATACTCCTTAAGTTTCATCATAAGAACTTTCTTTGATTTCTCTTCCGAATTCTATTTCCATTCTTCACAATATATCCATGCAATTGTCATCAGAGTTTTTAAAAGACAACTGACACTGTCTTCAAACAGAGGTTGCACAGACTGAAAACTTAACACTAGAAACCTGACAACACATCACACCCAGTAGACCAGTAGGGAAATTTTCAGGTTGCGAAAAGCTCCACTGGCTGGAGCGAGAATCGAACCCTCACTTCGTGGAACTCAGAATACGCCTGAAGGACGGGTGACACCGCACGACCACGAAGCTTACAATGATGGATGGAACTCTACTCAGAATTAACTTGAAATTCTCCTTTGGTTTCGCAAAGAATTTACCGCACACTTCACTGTAAACTATTTTCAACATTACCTTAAAATTCTGAAATTCTAGGGCAATTCAGAATTCTTAATAAATTCAGACTGCTGTAACCAGGCATGGAAAATCATTTGCATTCATTTCGTTCATTCATTTACATTCATTTGCTCTTAACTTTTTTCACCAACAGAATTCCGCAAAATGATGTATGAAACTTTTGTAGGTTTTATTATTAGCTACAACTTTTGTCAACAACTCAAATCCGAATCCCTTATGTATGACGAACCAGAGCGAACAGAAGCCACTACTGTTTTTCAGTGAATGTATTTTACATTCACTGAAAAACAGTAACAAGTTCTGCCCGCTCTAATTCGTGATGCATAAGAGATACGGATTTGAGTTACGGAAAAAAATTGTAGCTAATAACAAAACCTCCTAAAGCTCTATGCATCATTTTGCGGATTGCTGTTGAAGAAAAAAGTTATAGGCAAATCAATGTAAATGATTGCATGAAATGAATGTAAATGATTTTCCATGCCTGACTGTAACTCAATATTCACAGGTACTTTAAAAAAATGCTAAAAATTATCAGATGCCTTTCAAATTTTCCTTATGAATCATCCTCAAAAACCTCACAAACATACTTCAAAGTGGTTGGTGGTGGTTGGTTGCATTCAAAAGCCTTGCTAATTTTCCAAGGCTGAATTTATTGTCCAACCCTGAACAGTTTTCGATTTATCTAAATTAAAAAATTATGAAAATTCCTCCGCAGTGAAATTTTGATTTTTTTTTTAAATATAGAAAATAAATAAAAATTTCAATTAAACAAACATTCAGGACCACTATTTTTATAAGTTTGAAGATTTTTTTCAGCGAATAATCTTTAGAAAATGATTCTGCAACCCATTAACATACAAACATGTTGTAACAATTCCATGTACGATGCTGTAATAATTTCCAACGTTGATGGCCTTTAATAATTAAAGAAGCAGTTTTTATTTTTTTGATTAGAGTGTAAATCAACTGCAGTGATATTTTTAAAGCAACATGTTTGAAAAATTTGGGAAAATCTGGAACATATTTTAAAAATCTGGAAATATACGTGATCTGTCTGTTTATCTGGCCAGATGACCGAAAATATGGAATGCTGGCAACGCTGGCTGTGATATCTCAGCTCCGAATATCAAGCTAACAAAACTCACCAACTGCAAATCTCACCAAACTGTGGTGAGATTGAGTTTAACGATTTTCTTTTCACCCGAATGGAACCGAAACTTCCATAATGGCTGGCAGCAGTCCCTTCGTGTCTGCCATATCGGTGAAGATTAAAAAGAGATAGCAAACTATACTTTCTCTTTCTAAGAAAACGATGTGAAACGGGATCATTTTTTGTGTCTGGCAATATCAAAGGAGCTTGTAAAATCAATATCAAGCATGATATTTTGTTCCAATATCACGCGTGATATTGAGAGCGCATGAGAGTGGAAAAATATCATTTGATTGATGATTTTGCCATCACTGGTTCATGGTAGTGGATAAAATATATGACCTGGCGCCCGAATAAATAACCCACTGTTATTACGAAACCTTCGGGATTGTTATCTGTTTCAAAGTCTCAAACAAAGCTGGTACATCATTCGTTCGGTTTTGGAACTGAAGATACTAGTTTTGTTTGATTATATCCGAGAATTTAAGTGGCAGTATTTTCTCGTTCGAGGTGCATTTATTTATATGCAACTGAAATACTCCTTTCAAATTAGGATTTCGGTGATTACACGGTTCTTCTTACCAGTGTTCTTATCAACATAGTGAAGATTCAGTGCAATCCCACGTGAAAAGTGATGAAAACTTTAAACGTTTACTTCTTCGTGAATGAACTAATAAGTGGTACTGAGCTCCGGTAAAATAGACCAATAGACCCCCACCCCGCCGGTAAGACCTTTGGATAACACTCTTGGTTCGCAGTGCAATGGAAGATCATGCGGAATGCGGATGTGTTGGGTCAAACTATGCTCCTTGTGCTGCGCTGTAAAATCGAAGAAGAGGGATCAACCGTTGAAAAACGAGAGTGCCCCAGCGCCCGAACCTGTACAATCGATACAACGTGCGATTTTCTGTGGAAGAACTTATGCGTCGCGACGAGGAGGTTCTCCAACTGGCGCTGACCACATAAGCTACCTATTGCTTCAACGATTGCCCTTCAGTGCCTAAATTGCGATACTGGAACTATTTAATCGAGTATGGGACAATGACACGTTCCCGAAGCAATAGAACCTTGGAACTGTAATACCTATTCCTAAGCCTGATGTGACCGAAGCAAACCAGACGGCCGATAACACTCCTGAGTTGCTTGGGCAAATTATTTGAAAGAATTGTGAATCGTCACCTAATCGTTCAGTCAGACGTCACGGGAAAACTTAACCCCCACCAACACGTATTTTGAGCTGGTAAAGGAGTTGATACGCATCTCGCCAATTTGGTATCCCTCATCCAACTTGAATCCAAAGAAACACGTGGAAATAGTCACATCGAAGGCTTACGACACAACATGGAGACCCGGCATCCTCCATACCTTGGCGAGCTGGAAAATTTCCGGTCGTATGATGAACATCTTATCCAGATTTCTATCCAATAGACACTTCCAAGTAGCTGCCAATGGATCCACACCCAGTCGTCTCAGACTAGCAGAAAATGGAGAACCTCAAAGATATATCTTGTCGGTTACATTGTTTCTAGTAGCGATGCAACCAATATTCAAAAAAATTCCCACCGCTGCAGAAATTTTACTTTACGCTGACGAAGTGATCCTTATTGTGAAAAATAAAAATCATAGGATAGTTCGAGAAATCATGAAGAGAGCTGTATGTGTCACTACAGACTGTGCAGTTGGGTTCTCTATAGCCCCAACCAAGTCTAAGCTACTACATGCCTGTCACAAATATCACCAGAGGACGGGCGATCATGATAAACGAAGAACCAATTCCACGAGTAAGGAAAATTAAAATTCTCGGTGTAACGGTGGATTCGAAATTAATTTTTATTCAACACCTGACGTGTGTCAATTTCCATTCTGAATAGCCATAATCAGCCATTCCAATTATGGATACAAAAAATCTTCGATGGTAGAGGAAACTTACTCCACCACGAATTAGCCAAACATTGGTTTTCACGCTTTAGCTATGTTCGTAACAGCTCTGATAGCGATGGTTATGCTTCCTTCTCGTTTGTCAGCTCAAATCAGCAAATGACGGTCGATAGAATTATTTACATCATCGTTTCGAATGATTTGCGTTATGGTGCTGAACCAATACCGTTTGCATTTCCATTTAGTATGACAATCATTCTGCAGAGAGCATTACGCATTCCAACTGAAGGCCCTATCCCTTCTCATAACAATTTTCATCCTGTAGTCGAGAGGAAAATCATCTGATTTTAAAACAACCATCATCCGGTTGTAGCTATCATTCGAAAAAGCGATTTCGATGTTTCGTTTTGAATGGTCTGAGGTTTCATTCGATCAGAGGGTGGTGTTTGTGTACGGTGTAGAATTTGCATCTTGAGAATCCTGGGGTGTCGTCTGAAGAGAAGTAGCCAAGTCACCCTGCTAAAAGTTTGTTCAGCGTTGGTCATTTCAAAACTGTTCTTTGGCTTAGGACTTACGTCAATACCGAAAATATAGAAATGATTTTAGTCCCAATATACAACGACGTAGTGCGCCAACCATCTGGTACATTTGCTATTAGCCCAACGACTCGATAATGGCCGATGTCTCCCTGTCAGACTAGTATTAATCCAACGGTTATCGCATGTGGCCGTAGGACTAGTGGAGAAAAACACATCAGCAACCGAATATCCAACAGTAAAACGAGCTAAAGAAATGCCCGAAATCACTGGCCTCTCGATTCCGAAGGTCTGCAGCATTTTAAGGATCACCGATAGAGAATGGTACACAATACCTCCGCAAATCGACAACCAGCTAAGGCGCAGCATCAGAGCGGGTACAAGTAAGGAAATCATGGAACCAATTTTCCCGGAATTCATCACAAACTAATATCACTCACACCAACATGTTTTCATCGATGGCTCCAAGAATTATGAACCCATAGGTGCTGGAGTGGTCTTACTTCAGCAACCGTCTACCAAGCATGTGTAGCGTACTTTCTACCGAAGCATTTGCCCTCAACGTTGCTGTATCAAACAGGGATTCCACCAGAATCAGCCGAAGGAAAATCCCAACAAGGATTTTTGCTGAAAGAAAATCCAAAAAGGAATCCCACAAGAAGATAATCCCAACACTCATCAGGGATCCCCCGCAGAAGCAGTACCGCCATAGGACAATCCCAATATAGATTCTACCGGCAGACAATCAAACAAGGATTTCAGCGGAAAACGGTCCTAACAGAAATTCCACCGAAGGAGAATCCCAACGGGGATTCCGCTCAAAGACAATCCCTACGGGAATTCCACTGGAAGACAATCCCAACGTCGTCGGAGGACAATCACAATACGGATTCCGCCAGAAGAAAGTCCCAACAGGAATTCCGCCGGAGGATAATCTCAACGGGGATTCCACTGGAGGAGAATCTTTACTGTGAACACCGCATAACAATCCGAACAGGGATCCCTCAGGAGCGCAATCCCAATAGAGATTCCACAGGCGCACAATTCCAACAGGGATTCCGCTGGAGGACAATTCCAAAAGGGATTCCACTAGTGGACAACTCCAACAGGGATCTGGCACTGATAATGAGGAAAAGTATGATGAATCATTCACCAGCTTGCGCCTGGGCGATCTAACAACATTCAAAAATCAGTATTGAAGTAGCTTCAATAAATGTTATGAACTACACTGTTACAAAACAGCATCCTCTGTTTGAATGAAACATCAGACCATTCAAATCGAAACATCGAAATCACTTTTTCGAAACATAGCTGCAACCGGATGGCGGTTATTTTTTAAATCAGATGATGCTCATTGATACGAGAAGTGAACGGACCTCAGGTGAAATATGTAATGCTCTCTGTAGAATGATTGTCACTCCAAATTGAAATGCATATGGGTCATTCCAGCTCAAGTGGGTTCACCACCTGCGGTCGATGTCACTGATTTGAGCCAAACTTGACCAAAACACTTATTTTGGCATTCTGAACAAACACCTTTTTTGATTTTGCTCTGAAGATCCCTCTCGGCACAACCCTGGATTTTCGAGATTTTTAAAAATTTAATCTTTTTGAAGATATTACTCAACAACCAAATAAGCTATTCGTGACCTTAGAACGTCAATTTGAAGATTTTTTAATGTATATTCTGATAGGTGTACCCACATTTAGTTTTTGTTATAGAAACTACAGTAAACAGGCTGATTACCGGCAGGTACCAAAATTTTCAAAAAATTTCCTTTTTTCACCATGGGCGGGTTTTTTTTTTATTTCTTAATATTTTGTGCTTTAGAAGTACGATGAAATCAGATAGATTAGCAGGTTTAGATAATTTCAGTTGTGGATGACAGATGCTATTTGAATAATACCCTTATTTGAGTAATTAATTTATTTTTTTAGACTTTCTCTTTTGATAGCCACAGCTTTATAAACAGATGTTGCTATTTTTGCCACATAGTTTGATAAAGGAGGTCAAAACTACCACTCACTCATCTGTCCATATCTCAAAAACTATTTATCCAAACCATTTGCCCTTGGAAACACATCAAGTAGAAGAGTTTTTCAAAGTGTGATGAAAATTTGAGCCTAAAATTTTAAGAAATAAAAAATCTCGCCCATGGTTAGAATATACCATTTTTTGACAATTTGGATACCTGCCGGTAATCAGTCTGTTCAGTGTAGTTACTATAACAAAAACAAAATTTGGGTACACCTATAAGAATCAACATAAAAAAAAACCTTTAAATTGACGTTCTAGGATCACGAATAGCTGAGCTGGAATGACCCATATGATATTGGTATTTGGTTGTGGAGTAACCTCTCCAGAAATTTTTAAAAATCTCTAAAATCCAGGGTTGAAGTCCAGAAGGATCTAGGCACTTCAGAGTAAAAGAAAAAAAAAGCATTTGTTTAGAATGCCAAAATAAGCTGTTTGGCAAATTTTGGCTCAAATCGGTGACATCGACCTCAACTTTTTTCTGTACCCACTTGAGCTGACCCATATGGTATTGGTTCAGCCCCATGACGCAAATCATCCAAAACGATGATGTAAATACTTGTATCCATCATCATTTGCTGATCTGAGCAGAAAAATGAGTTGGAAACATAGTCATCGCTATGAGATGTGGTACGGAAATTGGTAAAGCGTGGAAACCGAAGATTGTCTATTTCGTGGTAAAGGAAGCTTCCTCTACCAACAAACGAATTTTTAATACATGATGGAATGGCTGTTCATGACTATTCATGGAAATGTAAACAATCGAATTATAAATATAATTTAAAGTATTTGCAAGTCATGTTATTCTTAAATTGTTGTCCTCTGAGCACTGTATTGGTTACAACAACCAATGTTCAAATAAATATCATCCTTTATTTGGATGACAGTCATACGGATGCTCATCAGCTGACGAAGAATTCAACCATAAGGCAATCATCCGAAATTCGAAAGGATATTGTTAAAGGGCTGGATCAAGCTCTCAATTAATAATTGTGGAAGTGCTTCAAAGAACACTAAGTTGAGAGGAGGTATAAGCTCGTGAATAAGCGCCAAAGCTAGGAACACCAAGCAGATCTTTATCTTTCTAATGATCAACTCCCAATGAAACCGTATCAATGAGTTAGTCATCTTAACTACTCACGACTTCAAATACATTCAATATTATTAAAGAATCGATTGAAATTAATCCCACCCAAAAGCCAGATAACAGAAACCGAATTAATTACCACTTCTCAATTGCAATCAACGATCCCATCGGAACGGATCCGTTTCATTAAGCAATTGAAAACTGCAATCATCCATCACTTATGTGCAAATGGTTCGATTGATGCAGAAGTCGGGGATATCAGGCCTATAGCAAGACAGCAAGATTAATTGCGAAACAAACGATAAAAGCGCATCGTATTGTTTCAAGCGAAAAGCAAAAAAAAAAACAATCAAAGCAGATAAAAAGCTAAACGATTTGAAATAAAATAAAATCAATCAATTTGGTCGTGGTATCGCGCTTTCCGTGGCGAATGAAAAAAAAAAACCTGAATGAATCCACCTATGGTGAGATTTGACCCATCTGATAGATGAATTCTCATGTGATTTGAGGCATCGCATGATGGATTTTGACCCTAGTCAGAAACTGCATGCTTCCTCGGGGGTACCCAGATCACGCCGGATGTGGCCAGTGTGGGCCTAGGTACTCTAAATGGCTACCATTGAACATCATGAGATTTATTCGTTTCTGGTCGGATTTAGTCTCATAGCCCATACAATCCGCAATGTTAGACACAATTCTAGAGCACCCCATTTGAAGCAACTTTGCAGAAGGAAGCAATTTTCTATCACTAATGGGTCACGATTTATAGGGTGAAGTAATCAACAGTGAGACAGTATCTGTTCGATCATTTTTGATTTTTTTTCGACAAAAGCTACGAACAAGTCAAGGCCAATCGAATGGTATAGGTTATGTGACGATATACAAAATGGTTTAAGATCCATATAAAAAAACGAGACAAAGTGGGTAGGGGGGCTTGAAATGGGCGAATATGACGTAATTAATTGACATTCCCTATATAAAGAATACTTTTTACCCTTGGTACAAAAAAGTTATAAATATCACTGGCATGTCTCACTGTTCTCACAGGTATGTCTTATGAAAAAAAATACACACTTAGTTTTTTCTACCGAGCTCGGCTGTGCAAATCTCGGCAAAAAATGTTTCACTGAGATCTCAGCAAAAGTGACATTTGATTGCTGAGTCTCGGACAATGCTAATGCAAATGAAATGTTTGCTGAGATCTCAGTAAAACTTTTTTGCCGAGATTTGCACAGCCGAGCTCGGTAGAAAAAAAAAACTAAGTTTGTAGTAAAATAGTGGTATCAAACAAACAATTTTATTTTCATCACTTATGATTATAAAACCTTATTACTATGTGGTAGTAATAGTAGTAAGAAATTTGAATTTAGATTGAAAGTGCGTTTTGTTGTTGAAATTTACTTTAAATTTAGTGCCTGACCCAGCCTAAAACGATTTTTACTAAATTATACAGTAAAACGTTAATGTATTTTTCTTAAACTACATCCCGTGAACACTTTTATGATGATGATATTCCCATTGACTCACTGTTCTTGCTGTCGCAGTGTTTACTCAGGAACCACCTAATGGTTTTAATGTAGAACAGACATACGTCCACCACTCTGCAAACTATTTCACTCGTTGATGAGATATTTCAGGAGATGTATGTGTTAAGGGGTGTCCAGATTTTGTCACGAAAAAGCCTTACTTTCTCCTACACGTTATTAATATGTAATGCAGGGTGACTCCTTAAGAGTCGGTTTTTCAAGAGTAACTGTCAATAGATTGATTTCTCGTATACAGTATGTTCTAGACACTTTTCCAAAAGTCTATAGCACAGCATGGTGCTACCTGTTCTTGTTGGTAACTGACCTTTTTTAAAGAGGATAAAATTAGTTGACGTTGACAGCTTTTTCAACGTAGATAAATAAAATCATGATATTTCAAATACAACAAATTCAAAATCCACTAGCGCCATTTTGAGATATAAACATTTGAAAATTGCGTATTTTTCAGTGAAAAACGTTTATAATTTTTCAACAAAATGAGTAGCAACTAAGATGTTTGGGTAAAAATATGCGAAGAAAAAATTAAAAATATTGTCTTGAACATACATTTTCCAAGAAATAAATGTATAAAAAGATACTGTTGATAAAGCAGTGTAATAGGGACCACCCTAAGATCCGTATTAAAAATAAGTATTCATCGTAAACCACTAGAGATAGAAATTTGCTTCCTGTAGCAAAGGGGTTTCAAATTGCTTGTCCTACAACTTTGTCCAACTGGTCTTTCTCGAATAACTAAATCGTTGATATTTGGAACTGATCAACTGTATGGCCTCTAATGTTGGCCTATGGATCTAAGATTGGGCCCATTGCTAAAAAGCTGCTATTTATCAATTTTAACTAGATAAACGCAGCATTGGGAGAGTACTAATCGATATTTTTGGTCGCTATTGAAAATTTAGTCGATTGCTGAATTTAAATATGGGCCCAAATTAGGGTCATTAAGACCGACATTACATCCCTTTTCCCTACCTAAAACTTATGATTTGGATACAAACAATTTATTCCACCCAAATACGGTTTCTGGACCACTGTACATTGGCCGCTCTCGGTACCACCAGGATTCATTGCATTTTGACCGTGTGACAGATCTTTCTTCATGGTTGTTCATGTATGAGCTTTATACAGACTTTAAATGGATCATTAGCCACATTTGACGCTCACAGGAACCAAAAAGAAGCCCCTCAGGGAACCTGAAACAGGGGACAATTGTAATTTTATACCAACACATGCCGTGCGACAGCTTCTTCTTCAGGGTTTTTCATGAATAGGCTGTCTAGACATTTAATGTATCATTGACCACATTGCACAATAGTCCCAAAGTCGTATTTAGGAAGACAAAATTGTTTGCGTCCAAACCATCACTTTTAGGCATATGGTGTCTTCGGGAAAGCGTCTTCATATTTTTGACCTATCTTTTTTATGTTAGTGGTGTAAGGGTGGTTCATAAAATTGGTGAATTGAAAATACAAACTTTTTTATTATTTCCGATAGACCAATGCAATGTTCTAAAAAAGAATAATTATTTCGAAGCAACTTTGCTTAATACACCAAATTTATATCTGTTATGGTTCATGAGTTATGATTTTTTTTCAACAAGCAGGTTAGACAGGTTGGCTCCTAAAAATAGTTTGCTTTGAATATCTTTTCAAACGTTCATTTCTCGTAAAAACATTATTCAAGACATTTTTAGAACTTGGAATGACGCATATTTTTGCTGAAGCAACCAGGTTGATATCTTTTTTGATTAGAAAGTTAAAAGAGATGTTTTTCGAAAAGATTTCCTTTTTCATTTGTCAATATCCCCAAATGGAGCAAACCGATTTTCTAACAGTTAATTCCATATGAAAGATCGTTTTTTCGTTCGTTCGTTTCGGTGCAAAAACTGCGAGAGCGTTTTTTGTTTAAAGCATTGAATTTAATTTAAAACAAGACATATTTTTCAACAAAACTACACGCAAACCAAAAATCTATTGCAATGAATGTTAGTTCCGTTTCCTATCATCCTCTGTTCATGAACATCACAACGAATGTTAGAAATTGACCATGCAGGCGATGTAATGTTTTTTGTTTTTTTTTTATTTCGTGTTCTATCTCCGCTTTCGACTATACCAGTAAGCATGTAGAACGACGCACACACTTGCCTCGAATCTCTCCAGCTGGAAAAGCATACGAAGTCGAGAATGCGAGAAAATTAGCGCTTCATGCTTTTAGGCTATCCATATTCAGAAGCATGGAGATAGCAGTGGAGAAAGTACAGGTCTGATAATCGCAACGTTCGTGGTTCGAGCCCAGTTCTATTTTTTTCGACATAGCTAATTTCACTCACTAATACACTCTACATTTTTCGGTCTCCAATTTTCTTGCATTGGACCGCAGCTAGGTATATCACATCCTCTGATGATGAATCCCACATAATTGTAAGCGAATCTTACATTCCCCGGTTGGGTGTAGAGCTATTCCATAGCCAGTATATGAGCAAGTCAAACGCGCACTTTTTTGCCTGTAACTTTGAAGAAATACATCAAATCTCCTCAGCCATTGATGAGTTACGTAAAGAAGTGTGCGTTTGACTAGTACTGTCGCATTAATGCCCTTACTTCTATTCAATTTTCATACTGCCGTACTCTAGCGGAACTATCTATCTACCCTCTTCAGACCTTTCTCTAGATAATAAATTATCACATTAAGCTTCATGTTAGATAGCATTTCCTACCAACTCTGAAAATCGTAAATTCACGTATGAAGTAACATAAAACCACTTTGAATGGAATTAATATTTTGGGATAAAGTGTCATCAAATCATGGTTTTCAGGATAATCCGGATATTTTTGATTGACCTATAGAGTGAACAGATTATATTTTTTTTTCTATATTATTCATAGTCACGAGATCAAAGTGCATTTAACATGATATTTATATGTTGGGATAAAGTTACCATATCATGAAGTGGCCACATCATACAAATTGTCCTAATAGCTTGCGTTTTTTATATCTTTCATAATCACGATATCAAAGCGTAACATGAAAATTATATTTTAGTATAAAATTACCATAACCTGATTCCCTGGATAATCTGGGCTGACCAATGTGGCCAGATTATAAACATTGTTTCAAATCATTCAGAATCACTTGATCTCGTGATTTTTATTATAGAATCGATTTTTGGGGTAAAGTGGCCATGTACGGATTGACCGTAAAAGATGTCATAAAATATTAACAGTCCTGCAAAACCACATTTTTTTTGCTAACAATCTAGTTCTCTCTCTCCTTTGGTTTGTTTTCCGTCGATCTTGTTTTCCGTGCTTATCACCAATGCTACCGACTCCAACTTCCAGAGGCAACTTCCACACCTGGTCCCTACCTATCGCCCCATTAACTCCCCAAGTAACAATTAGGGTTTTATGAGGGTTCTGTAGACTATGAATTAGACTTGTAGCATGCTTTAAAACCGTGATAAATCTTGCAATGTTACTTAGGTCATGAACCGGGAACTTTATTTTACTTCCCGCGTGATCAGAGATCTTATGCATCAGAGCATCCCGGCGGCGTCGACTAGTATTGAATCCAGACCTGCTGGGGTGAGAGGTAATCACGCTTACCACTACACCACCGGCCTGTGGACCTCCCTTTACTCAGTCGGTAAAGGCACAGCTACAAAGCAAGACCATGCTGGAGGTGGCTGGGTTCGATTACCGGTCCGGTCTAGGAATTTTTCGGGTTGGAAAATTTCACGACTTCCCTGGGCATAGAGCATGATTGTACATGCCACACAATTATACTACTGCAAAAATGGTACAGACATCAAAAGCTCTCAATTAATAACTATGGAAGTGCATCTAGAACACTAAGTTGAGAGCACGCAATAAGCTAATATGCCATACGCAATAAGCTTTAAATGCGAGGAAGAAGAAGAAGACTACACCACCTGCACCGCTAGCAATCTAGTTGAAATTCAAATATTTAAAACAATTTTTAGCCAAAAAAAACCTAGTATCTCACTTCTGGCAGGCTAACTATGGTATTTTAAATCGAAAAATTGAACTCATTTGTAGTTCTGCGGAGAAAGTTTCAGCTATATAAGTTAAACCTGCTATTAAATCGTACGGCGCTGTAAACTCTCCTAGAATCCCACAGTTTTCGTGTGTGTCATATTAAGAACAAGGAGAAGCATCAATATTGTTTAACGTAGAATTAGTAGTTTATTCAAGACTGGCCCGATCCGTGGTTTCATAATAAATTATTAATCAAGTTTCATGCAACATGTTCCAAACATGATTCTGAAAGATATAAAAAAACTGCAAGCTTCTAGGACAATTTGTATGGTGCGGATTATCCGGAGAACCATGATGTGGCCACTTTATCCCAACATGTAAATTCCATATTAATGCGCTTCGATCTCGTGATTCTGAACAATATAGAAAAATCGTAAGGTTCTAGGACAATTTTTATAATGTGGCCACTTTATCGGTCAATTCGGATTATCCGAAAAACCATGATATGGCCAGTTTACCCCAAAATATAAATTCAATATTAAAAATGCTTTGATCTCATAATTCTGAAAGATATAAAAAATCGCAAGGCTCTAGGACATCTTTTATAATGCGGCTACTTTATCGGCCGTTTCGGGTCCTCCGTTGGCCAGTGGAGGTTCCCTGTGGGTGCATATGTTGTCGTTACACCATATATGCATACATAGTACGACAATTTCCAGTAATATACCTAAAATAATATGTTGTACTATACAGATAGGTACTGGCATTTCCTATTTTAACGGGTACTCGGGTTGATCCTGGCCCTCTGTATCGACAGGCAAATGTCACCGAAAAATGAGACTATCACTCATGGATTCAGCAGAGTTTTTCCTTTAAGAATATGTATAACATGTTGACTAAAACCGTTTGACAGCCGTTCAATTTGTCGCGGTTTTATAAATTTTTACCCACTGTGCGTGGTGGATAAACTACACTGAAAAAAGTTTTCACTTGGTTTCTATTAGGAACGCACATAGTATTTTTCCAAAAACAAAAACAATGATTTTTACCTGAATATCACATAGCATTAGAAATTCTATATGAGAAATCATTTAGATTTCATTGGACACATAACGTTCATGTGATTTAGTGGTGCAATTTCCAATTATGGGATCACATGAAAGTTATGTGAAATTCACGTGGATATTCTCCACTGGTTATGTGATTTATTTTATGAGTGTAGTTTTGCTCTTCCAACATTCAAACCCTGGTGGTGAGTACTGTCAGAAGCACCATGAAATACCGTATTGCAAAACTTTGCGTTTTGGAAGAAGGAACATTTTAATCGATTTTGAGTGAATATTAGTGAATGCAATTATGAGCAAATTGAGCTGCACAATAATCATGCTTGGGTACTGAAAGATAGCTGAGCGAGTGTTGATTTTTACTAAGCGGATCACTACATATATACTCGGAATTGACAACAATACAACAAAACAGATGATAAACTGAAAGAATATGAAAAACTTTCTCACCGACTGAACGATTAGATCTAAAATCAGTGAGCGAGCTGTTTTTTTTCTGGGACAGATTATACACATTTGGATTAGTGTTATCTACTAAAGCATAGTAGGAAATGGCTCTAATGTTGGCCTATGGATCTAAGATTGGGCCCATCGCTAAAAATCTGCTATTTATCAATTTTATCTAGATGAACGCGTCATTGGGACGGTACTAATGGATATTTTTGGCTGCTATTGAAAATTTAGTCGTTTGCTGAATTTATGCATGGGCCCAAATTAGGGACACTTAGGCCGACATTACCTGCATTTCCCTTATGTGTCATTATGACTTACGTTAAATTCACAAATTATTAAAATCTTTGAAACTAGATTAATTTTCTGGTGCATCATTCAAATTGCCGACTTTTTCCTGGTGAAAACAAAATCGCGAATTTTCCATCTTTTACTGTTTGACTTGCCAGTCTGGTTTTTTTTTTAATTTCATTGTGTTTATAAATTGACATATTTAACAAAACAAAACAATTAGATGTTTTTTAATTTACTTTTTTAAAATACAGAGGCTCACTATGGGCTCAAATCCGCTATAAAAATGTATTTGAAATGGGAATGTTTTTTTTTTTTAAATTATCGAACAAAATGGGCCGAAGGATCTCACCATTTTATGAAACTTTGCGCACAGGTAGAGTTTATGGTTATATGAACGAAACAAAATTTCAAAAAAATCGAGGTTCCTAATTTTCCCGGAATTTTTTAATTGAAGTTTTCGGATTATCCCGGAAATCGCGTACTTTGAATATTTAGGGAAAAAGGCTCTAATGTTGGCCAATGGATCTAAGATTGGGCCCATCGCTAATAATCTGCTATTTATCAATTTTATCTAGATGAACGTGTCATTGGGACGGTACTAATAGATATTTTCGGTCGCTATTGAAAATTTAGTCGATTGCTGAATTTTTGTATGGGCCCAAATTAGGGGCATTTAGGCCGACATTACATCAATTTCCCCTATAACTCATGAACACATGATAGAAAGGAAAGGACGTTTTGCAGTGAAACGATAAATTATCTCAGCAAAAATATAATTTGAAAAATACTCTCCACGAAAATTTTCACGGTGGAGGAAAAGCGCAGGGAAAATCAGGATAAACCATTGTCAGGGTAATGAACTTTCATGGTTATTTCCACGACCACATAATAAAATATTATTAGTTTTGCCGTCGAATGCTTCTGGAAGAATTAAAATCGAACAATATTTGACCAAGTTACGACACTCCCAAATTAACGAATAATTTATTGTATTTTTAGTATCCCCTGTATAATACCCTTTTTGTAAGAAGCGTACACATTGAAATGAAAAAAATAATAATAACAAGAAACATAACGTACCGTGCAAATGAATATTAATTTGTGTCAATTTGTCCAGCTGGGCCTGGGCCATTTTGCTTTGCTTTTTGGTGATTTTGTGCTTCCAGTACGGGCCAGGGTGGTGATGATTGTGGGTGTTGGTTGCTTCCGGTTTACCGGTCGTGGCCAGGACGTCGATTCCATTGCCGTTGGTGAAGTTTTTGTTATTGTTCGTCTCGATCAGGCTGGCGACCCGCAGGTTCAGGGTAGATTTGGGACTGCTGTCAGTTTCACCATCGGCGGAACTGGTCGAGAGGTGGCGCGTTTTCTTAATAATTTTGGGCGAGAATTGCCGCTTGGAGGGTGGAGCTGGCGGCTGAGATCCAGGTGGGTGCTGCTGGTGTGGCAGCAGGTATTCCATCTTTTTCGCTTGAACCGAGCTGAGATTCGGTGAACTGGCGCTGGTCATTCGGTCCAGGCTCACGATTTGTAACCGTTCATGCTCGAAGTACAGGACCGGTGCGGTGAGGACCGAAGGCGATGGTGAATGCGGTGGCGATTCGATCGTTGCAATGTCTAGCGAAGAGCCATTCTTCTTCTTCGGAGATGAACTCCGCTGGCTGTTGCTTCGCGGTGAGGCGGACCCTGGCCGGATGGCAGGTGGACAAATGACGCTGAGGTCCGGGAGACCGACGCTGGACAGGGAACGGGTCACCAAATCCGGAAGACTGATTTCTATAAAGGAAAACAAAACAGAAAAAAGGAAAACAAAAGATAACATAAAACTGAATTAAATTAAAGCAAAATGAAATTGAATCAACTTAAAAGCATATGAAAAGTGCTCGCCGTCAACGATAACGAACGCAGGACAGCAATTTATCCGATACGCCCTCGCCGTCGGGGGGTGGAGGTCCGAAGCAAAAATAGCATCACGTATCCATTCCCCGGAGCTCGCGGTGGGGCGAATGAGGTCGGAAATTAAACACTTTTCCTTCTCCCAGAGAGATCACCCCATGAACCCATGAAGCTCAGCGCAGTATGGTAGAATTCGACCCTGAACTTGAGAACGTCGTACCTAGCAGCGACTAAAAACGGAGGAGCGGTCGTGAGAAGCAGCAACTGGAAATCACTTCCATAACACCGGTAATGGCCGTTCTACATCTGCTGGGAATTTGCTGCAGCAGTTGAGGGTGATGTTCATTTTTAGCACGTTTTCACGATGGGCTACGCCGCCGCCTTTACTCGCTGTTCGGCGGCACGGTGCACAATAAATGAGCAGCAGTTTGTCCTTGTTGGCGGGCGGTGGTTGGTGGGAGCTTGGAGCCCTTTCTGGCAAAAAAATAGAATCTCACCAACCAGCCCGGGGGATTGAATGGGTCACGGTGTCATGTTCGTTATTGGCCGTGGAAGAATGCGTTTTTTTAGAATTATATGCAAGTTAAGCTTTTGGGGAGATTAAACCAATCGTCAAGTAGAAAGCTAACGAATGGATGTGATTAGCTGAACTGAATGTGCAAATCCACAGATAATTGGTGTTATTTATAAGGATTTAATAAATTAGACTTCAGCGTGGCTTATCAATTGCTCCAATTAATTAGGTCGATGCTCGTTTCTTTTTCATGAAGTTCAAATCAGGATAATTAATTAGCACTAGATAATGTTTTAGAATCTGACACACATCGTTGGTGACGCATTATGTGCTGATCTGCATTGCCAATGTTAAAACTAGCCGATATCAACAAACATTTGAAGAAGTAAAGCACGAAATTATTGTATATTGGTCTTCACAGCAGAGACAGATCCAAGGGAGTATTGCAGTGGAGCCTCAATTTAATCAGTCAATTCATCAGTGACTTCTTCTTATAGGATTTTATGCTTCTGTAGCGAGCGTTTTGCTAGCTTTCAACTTACATAGGTCGCTGCCAAGCTAACGCGGAACGCGGAGCGAAGCATCAAATCGACTGTGAGGAATCAGACCAATTATAAAAATTACTTCGCACACCCGATGCAACGCTTCGCTTTCCGCGTCAGCAATGATACTGAGCGCTGTGTGAGGAACCGAACGGATCGATCGCATGAATGTGTGAGTGCTGACCACGTTTTGCGTCCATTGCTGCAATGGAAGCGCTCTGACTCCCGTTGGCGAATCTGCCATACAATGAAACCACTGGAAGCGGCTCCCGTTCTGGTGGAGGAGGCTTATTGGATAGCGGAAGATAAAATGTTTATTGTATTGTACCTTTTGGCTATAGTTTTAAGATTTACTGTATAGTGAACAAGAATCCTCGGCTCTGTAAAGTTAATTAGGTTGAGCCCTTAGTGTCTGTCCAAACATCGAACAATCATTTAGGGTAGAGAACTACTTCGGCCTAATCGCCCATTTTGGGCCTATCGAGCAGAAAACTTCAAATAAATCCATGATTTCAGAGTTAACTGGTCAATTAAGCGTTTGGTACGATACTTAAGTTAATAAGCTACCGAACGAAGTCAATGAGAACGCGTGATATGAAGGTTTGCACCCATTATTCCCAAAAACAAAAGAAGCGCCGAATAAATTTTTATCTTCATCCGATAGGCCGAAGTGAATTCATTGGCGTTCCAATGGCGTTTCAATGCGTTAGGCCGAGTTTAGAATCCGTAGGCCGAGTTTGGTGTCAAGAAGCAGCGTTAGACGTTTGAAAATATCTCAACGCTTGGTTTCTCTTTATCAAATCTTACGGTACGTACGGAAAGGTAAATAAATTTGGAAGCCATCAGTGATAATAAAACTCCGTTTGGTGCTAAACTGCGCTAGATTAAGAACGACTAAGTGCGGGTTGTGCTTAATAAGCCGGAAATGGGGTAGTTAGCCCTAGTAGAATCTTTTTTTTTTGTCTAATGAATGCCTAAAATGATGAAATCTTTTCAATATTTTAGAAACCTTTAAATTTGTCTAGGACTGTAATTTGTTTGTATTAGACATCGCGAAGCCAAACGGAAGAACTGGAAACGGGTATGTGAAGACATCAATTGTGCTCCAACAGCTGCGAGGATGCATAAAGTTCTTTCAAAAGACCATTCAAATGGTCTTGGTAGCCTCAAAAAAGAAGATAGGACATTTACTGCTGACTCTTCTGAAACATTGGAAGAAATGATAAGGATTCACTTCCGAGGGTCGACTCCTTTGGCGGCTGAAGAAGAACAGGACTTTGACTAGGCCAGACATGCATGGTCTGAAGATGCCTATCTGAAAGCTTGTAAAATCTTCTCACCATCTAGAGTTGAATGGGCGTTGAGTTCTTTTCAACCTTTCAACTCTGCCGGGAAAGATGAAATATTCTCAGCATTACTTCAACAGGGAAAAGAAGTACTCATTCCCCTCTTAACTGAACTGTATAAAGCCAGTGTTACTTTGAGCCACATACCAAAAACATGGAGAAAGGTTCGAGTTGTCTTCATTCCAAAAGCTGGAAAAAGGGATACAACGACTCTGAAAGCCTTCAGACCTATAAGCCTTTCCTCTGTTCTGTTGAAGACAATGGAAAAATTGTGAATGACTTCATTAAATCAACAAGTTTAGCAAGGTTACCTCTTAGCAAATTTCAATTCGCTTATTAATCGGGTAAATCTACGATAACGGCATTACAATCACTGGTTAATAGAATCGAGAAATCACTTGAAGCCAAGGAAATAGCCGTGGTTGCTTTTTTTTTAAATTGGAGGAGCATTCGATAATGCATCCTACACACTTAGAAATAACTAATTTTACACGAGACGTAATCCATATTGGAAGTAAATCGTGGAACGTAAACAAACATTTCATGTAAAATTAAGTTTTCTCAAACCGAAACATAAGCAAATCGACGAAGAGAACGTTTCATTGAATTGATTTTCTTGTTTCTTTCAACTGATTCTTATGTCAAAAAGGCCGCTTACATGTGTCGGTCTCAGGGAACCTAAATCTACATGACATTTTCGTAGTGTGTACAGCTCAATGCGTTCAGCTATGGAAGCAAGGGGCTTGGATAACTGCATTATCGAATGGATAATGGCGATGCTCACAGATCGAGAAATTTCTGCTGATGTTGGAGGTGCGTCACTAACTATAAGATCGATGAGGGTTGTCCTCAAGAAGGGTACTATCACCCTTATTGTGGTCTTTAGTAGTGGAAGAACTCCTTCAAAGTTTAGCGGAGCAGGGTTTCGAGGTGATTGGTTACGCAGACGATGTGGCCATTATAGTGCGGGGAAAGTTTGAGAACACGGTTTCAAATCGGTTTCAAACTGCCCTAAACATGACCTTCCATTGGTGGTGAGAGAGGGCTTGAATGTAAACCCTTCAAAAACTGTCATAGTTCCTTTCACCAAAAGGAAAAATTGGTGGGGTTGTGTACAAGACACGACCGCATGGTTGACGTAGACTACGTTGAGATGTTTAGTGAACTTCTCGTGCATTTTTCTTGATATTGATTTAAAATACAGTAGAAGTAACTTATTTCCTCAATTTAATCCATTTCCTCTCCTTGACATGTCAATTTCCTCACCCGTATTAGTTATTTTTCTGACCGTTTCTGGACTGTCCGTTATTGATATTTCTGCATATGAAACACTTGTATTTGATCTTCCGTTATAAAATATATTCCCCGTGCACAATTCAAGGCCCATCCCATCTCCGTTGAACATTTGTTATGGATAACACGTTTAACCAAACGCTTGATCGCATTGGGATACCTTCGGTGGGAAATCGTTCACAAGAATGTTTTGCACATCCCAGCCCAAGTAACATTCTAAGTTTTTTTTTGTGTGGTTTTAATGCACTCTACAAGTCTAAATCATGATCTACAGTACCCTTATCAAACCCAAATTGTTACTTGGGAGGTAACCAACAAGCCCACTAATTTGGATTGATTTTGTTATATAAAGCTAACATACGACTAATACAGGGCTTTGGCGCATTATTAGTTGCTTGGTTAGTTGGGATTGCCCCCTAAATTTCTTTCCATCAGCATAATCTAATTCAGAGTTGTGTCTTCAAAAAAATAAAAAGTTTGGTCCATGTTCAATATTTAATCATAATTTGCTACTTTAGGCAATCAAAAATTCGTCCATCCAAGCAGGACCATAATTCTAAATGTTCATTGGATAGCTTAACGTAGGAATTTATCCGCCTCTTAACCACATAATGAGAAACTAAAACCATAAGTATTCAGAAATAAAGGGTGTCCACGATGAAATTGCCACACTATGAAATTGCTCTAACTTTTTAACCGTTGGGTAGAATTTAATGAACATTTGGGTGGATTTAGTTCATAGTCCATTATTTACATCCTGCAAGTTTTAAAGTCCTGTGATCAAAACTCGCGGAAATGGAGTAGAAAGAACAGCTCGTGCGTGATAAAATCTTGCGCATTCATCACGAGAACAAGGATCTCTCGCATCGTTCCATCGCTAAAACGTTGGGAATCGCGAATTCCACGGTGTCGCGAGTGATTAAGCGGTTCGAGGAACGGTTGACCACCGATCGGAAGCCCAGAAGTGAAGGAAAAAGTATTCCGTACAACACCAAAAATCACAACCGCGTAGTTGGGGCCTTCAACCGAAATCCAAACGCCTCCGTTAGGGATGTGGCTAAGAAGCTGCACCTAAGCCGAAGTTTTGTCCAGAAGGCCAAAACTAAGGCTGGGCTTCGAACGTTCAAGGTACAAAAGGCCCCTAATCGCGACGAGAAGCAGAACAAGTCCGCCAAAACCCGTGCCAGGAAGTTGTACCTCAACATGCTGACGAAAGTTGAATGCTGCATCATGGACGACGAAACATATGTGAAGGCCGACTTCAAACAGATCCCCGGCAACCTGTTTTTCACGGCCAAGGATAAGTTCAGCGTTCCGGAGCATGTCCGCACTCAGAAGATGTTCAAATTTGCGAAGAAATTCCTGGTTTGGCAAGCCATCTGCACGTGCGGGAAGCGGAGTGCACCTTTCGTGACCCAGGACACGATGAACGGACAGGTGTACATAAAAGAGTGCCTCCAGAAGCGGCTGCTTCCTCTCCTGAAGGCCCACAACGTCCCAACAATCTTCTGGCCAGATTTGGCCTCATGCCACTACTCCAAGGACGTGCTGAAGTGGTATGCGGACAATAAGGTTAATTTCGTGCCGAAAATGTTCAACCCTCCCAACACTCCGGAGCTCCACCCCATCGAGAATTACTGGGCGATTATGAAGCAGCACCTTCTTAAACGACCTAAGGTAGTGAAGACAGTCGAGGAACTGAAGAAAGTATGGGTTTACATGCAAAAAACGGTTGATTCACAGGTTGTGCAGAATCTTATGGCCGGGGTTAAGGCCAAGGTGCGGGCATTTGCGTATGGACTGTAAATAAAATACGAGTAAAATGTTAAAATGAAGTTTAATAGTTATTTCTCAATCCCTGAAAATTTGATGGCAATCGGATGAAAACTCGAATTTTGCGAATCAATTTTGTGTGTGGCAATTTCATCGTGGACACCCTTTATATCTCTTACCTTTTTGCCATTCTTGCATTTACACAAAGACGCTCCAACCCATTTTCAGAGATTTAATTTTTGTTGGCCCGAACTACACACAGCACTACTTGGTGCATACATTTTGTAACAAACAACAATGTAAAGCTCTACTTAAAGATGTAAATGAATTTTTACCGCCCCTTGGGATCCCACTTCAACACAGGGACGGCCCAAAATCATCAAAATTCAGTTCGCCAAGCAGAATCTCACGAACACTAGCGTGTAAATTCATAGGATTTTGATAGTTTTTACAGTAATGCATCTGTAATTTGTATACAACATCCGAAGTCCCTCCTTCTTTACATATTCTGCACAAAAACTACTTTCTAAGCTCCACCCCTGACAGGATTTGGCGACAATTTATTATGAATGGGGCGTGACAGAAAGTATATTGCTGAATATGTAAAAAGAATGGACTTAAGATGTTAATCTAATTGCATATAAAGAGGTACAAGACCAAGGAGTAAGTCACTCAGCACATTGTTCAAAATTAGATTCGGCAAAACTTGGGCACACCCATCGGCACACCTTCAGCCCATCTTCGGCAAAAACTCGTAGGCATTGGATTATTGTAAATAAAATGGGAGTACTGCAGGACAACTGTCATTGAAGTTGTTTACAACATTATGCATTCGTGTGTTTACGGCTGTCAAAGAACTTTTCGAGTTCAATAAACCATTAGGACGTTTTGCAATCGGATTAGGTCTGTGTTAAATTAGCTTTAATTTTATTCATTAAGTCTAAATTGTCAGATGAATTATTTTAAATATAAATACAAATACAAATACAAATTACGTGCTGATTGACTGTATATTCAGGAACAACCTCTAATTAAATATACCAGAGGAACTCAGACCAGCAGTTCACTTCTGGCTCCGGTATCTCTGCCGACAGAGGGGTCACCACCGAGTGCTTCTGCCGGTGGAGCTCTACTGGGGTCCACATCTAAGCTGAAAGCACCGACGCCAATATTAGCCAGATCACGAAGCAAGAAGGCTATCCTATTGCATGCGAGTTCCTCTTTGATGCCTCCCTCCGGTATGCGAGCTGGTTCCAGTCGACTGCCCAGAGCCAATCGCCTCCGGTCAACATTTCTGCCAAGAGATGATTACGCGACACCCGATTTTCGGAAGCCCCAGAGGATTTACTCTGGCAATCCAATCGAACATGAATGGCTTCTATAATAACCTTTCGGACCTAGCAATTCTTATTCAGACCCCATTAATACTCTTAATTCAAATAATGCTGCAACTCACACAAAACAAACTACAGAAGTCATACTCATCATCCTCTATACTGCCCATAATCGCATATCAGTCCCATATGGATAGGAAAACAAGCAAAGATGGGACTGATATGCGATTATGGGTAGTATAGTCGGTCTCCAACAATGTTTCCCACCGGTTCCAACTCGTTCCGATCGCTAATAGACCGTTGCTTTTAACATCATGAAAGGCTAGGTTTCTGGTCTGCCTTTGAGGGCATTATAAAACCCTAAAACACAGGACTTTTACTATCCTAAAAACACAAAACACCAAAATTGTGCACACCCGCCACTTTCAGCGTCATCCTCAATCCGATTTATCCTTGCGATTTCAAACCAAATCATTCAAGGTGTCAGAAATACCGAGTTGCCGGGATGGGTATTTTACAAACAATCGCAGCTTGCTCTATGACCGGCACAATCGGCACACATGCGGCACACTGACAAAAGGGATGATCCAAGATTGGTATGTGGAGCGACCTACCCCTTGTACCAGACATGTTTCACAGTATTTTGTAGCTATGAGAGGTACAGCATACATGACATGCAAATTTTCTCTCAACTTGAATTTTTGGCTCTTTTGGCGGGTAAAAAATTAACGTCCATTTTTTTTTAGGTTGTCGTTATAGGAGGATGGGGGGTTTGTTATGTAAAAATAACATTTGTCGCATTTCATATTATTTGAACGGGACCGAAAACAGTCTGTAAAATATGTGTGGTCCTGAAAAGGACCAATTGTTCGATCCCCACAAATTCCACATCCTCTCCACTCCATCGTTGGTTGTCATCAAGGTGATCACGCTGACTGTTGCTATTTAGCCTGACTGCGGTAAAGATCAATAGAGGCAGAGGGAAAAATTACACCTTTTCCTGATTTGCTCCTGCTTCTGCTTGCCACGCCGTCCGAAGCTTTAGTGAGCGGAGCAACGACAGCAGAGCTCTTATATAGTTTTGCAGGTTCAAGCAAAACGATGCGCAACCAAATGGTACTCGATTATGACGACTTGGTTTGGGGAGAACGTTTGTTTCATTGAAACAGTAATAAAATTATCACTTTTTTGTACATTTTTCAACGGTTTTTTTTTGGGAAAATTGACAAAGCATTTATTGTTGTGAGAGTTATTTTTTATCGATTGGTGTGTTTGGAGTTTAATTTCATCTATAAATGACCAAGTTATAAGCGTTCATAACCTTACACCTTTTCGTGATGGTCGCAATTTTAGATTTTCGATTTACCCCCAGTACCTTCCCGTAAGACGTAGTCTACGTCAAAAATATAAAGGGTGTCCACGATGAAATTGCCCTAACTTTTTAACCGTTGGGTAGAATTTAATGAAAATTTGGGTGGATTTAGTTCATAGTGCATTATTTACATCCTGCAAGTTTTAAAGCCCTGTGATCAAAACTCGCGGAAATGGAGTCGAAAGAACAGCTCGTGCGTGATAAAATCTTGCGCATTCATCACGAGAACAAGGATCTCTCGCATCGTTCCATCGCTAAAACGTTGGGAATCGCGAATTCCACGGTGTCGCGAGTGATTAAGCGGTTCGAGGAACGGTTGACCACCGATCGGAAGCCCAGAAGTGAAGGAAAAAGTATTCCGTACAACACCAAAAATCACAACCGCGTAGTTGGGGCCTTCAACCGAAATCCGAACGCCTCCGTTAGGGATGTGGCTAAGAAGCTGCACCTAAGCCGAGGTTTTGTCCAGAAGGCCAAAACTAAGGCTGGGCTTCGGACGTTCAAGGTACAAAAGGCCCCTAATCGCGACGAGAAGCAGAACAAGTCCGCCAAAACCCGTGCCAGGAAGTTGTACCTCAACATGCTGACGAAAGTTGAATGCTGCATCATGGACGACGAAACATATGTGAAGGCCGACTTCAAACAGATCCCCGGCAACCTGTTTTTCACGGCCAAGGATAAGTTCAGCGTTCCGGAGCATGTCCGCACTCAGAAGATGTCCAAATTTGCGAAGAAATTCCTGGTTTGGCAAGCCATCTGCACGTGCGGGAAGCGGAGTGCACCTTTCGTGACCCAGGACACGATGAACGGACAGGTGTACATAAAAGAGTGCCTCCAGAAGCGGCTGCTTCCTCTCCTGAAGGCCCACAACGTCCCAACAATCTTCTGGCCGGATTTGGCCTCATGCCACTACTCCTATTTATTTCAAGCAGAAATTCAAGCATTCATAGAATGTGCAAACATCTGTCTAACAAGACAAATACAGGATTGCCAAGATCTGTATATTCTCGGATAGAAAAGCTGGTCTTAATGCGCTTAAGGCGTTCACATGTTGATCGAAGCTAGCGTGGGAATGTATTCTTTCCTTAAAACAATTGGCCGAAAGGAACGAAGTCATATTATACTGGGTGCCCGGCCATTGTGGCATTGAAGGAAATGAAAATGCCGATAGTCTAGCAAGACGAGCTTCTGCATCGAACTTCATCGATCCGGAATCGTTTTGTGGAGTCCCTGAGTGTACTATAAGGATGGAACTAAAAAGCTGGGAAACGTCCATAGTAGAATCCAGCTGGAACGCCACAGATGCATCCAGACAGGCGAAAAGATTTATAAGACCAAGTGCAGCAAAAGCCCGGGTTTTGCTTAATCTTAGTAAAAGAGATCTTCGGGTAATAACTGGTCTGATGGCTGGTCACTGCCCTAGCAGATATCACTTATATAAAATAGGAAAAATTCCGGCTAGAGAATGTCGGTTTTGTCAATTTGAAAACGAAACTGCCGAACATACACTCTGCAGCTGTGGAGCACTGTTCAATCAAAGAATGTCAATATTTAGAAAAAAAGAAAAGGAAGGGTAATGGCTGAATAGTCTATGCGGACCACTTGAACGCCATGGGAAAAGGAAGGGATTGAAGAGGTCGGTTATTGAGGGGTTTTGAGGAAATGACACATAGTACTAGATTTGTGTTGCAAAATGTAAAGAAACCGAAAATCCATTTCCCACTGATTCATCCTTTCACATATATACCAAATTGATACAGACAATATATGAATAGGCTAGTTGCCTCCCTAAGCGGACCCCCCGCATCCTAACTCTTTCGTTAATCTACTTAATGTTATTAGGCTGTCTAAATTTTCTTATTTAAGTTCGTTTGATGATTATGATATCTCATTAGTCTAATTTAATAAATAATTGAAATCTCTTATTTACCTAATCAATCATAACTCATGCTTTATTGAGTACCTAAACTGCTATGTAATCTAAAATTTAACGTGTTTCAAGTAATTTTGACTTTGATCTATATTTATTATATCTTAGATCGACCCAGGTGACACCTTCAAGTGACTAAAATGCTTCACTTTGAAATTAGTTTCCTAGCTGATTTTTAAATTATATAAGGTATATGCTCCAACTACACTCACACGTTTCCACTATGTCGTTCCACAAAATTACGTATGGATATGTCACAATAGAAGCACGCCACAGTGGAAATCTTGAGCCATAGTTCAAACACTTATCCCAAACCAAAATGAAGCATTATATAAGATTAGTTACAATACCATGGTGGTGTTTAATATATTGTTCCTTGAGTAATGCTTCAATGAAAACAACAATGAAAGCTTGTCACACAAATAAAAGGAGCACCGTTGGGCACTTTCTGAAATATTTCATTAGTATAATTCCCTTGCAAGCCCAAATAAATGTATCTGCGTAAAAATAAATAAAAATAAGAGTGATTTGCGGCAAAACCCGCCAGTATCGCACCCAACGTCAGTGCCTATACGTAAGCGTACTACAACGCGGCTTTCAAATAAAGGAGTAACAAGTGTGATACTATCACTTCAGGCTAGAACTTTGGTTCTCTTATGCAATGGTTCATCAGAGAGGGGAAGCTCAGTAATCCTCATCGCATGCTCATGACGCTATTCTGTCACGGCATGAGCCAACGATGCCGGACCTAAACCAACCGTCTCCAACGCTCCACTATGAAGCATAAGATTAGGCCCGCCCACCAACGTCCAGGTTAAAACTAGACAAGGGGAGAGGAAAACAAAACTAAGCTTGTAGGTAAAAAAATAATCCCATAAAAGCGGACAATTTAAAGAATTAAAATGGAAAATCATGTTTCCAGCCCTTTCTTTTTGTTTTTAAAAACCAATAAATAATGCCCAACGATTTTCGCCTGGATACCAACAGCTGTCTTCAACAATCTTGCTAAACGAAAATTTAATGGCCGAAGGTATGTACAATGTACATACGTTCAGAAACGTGCAGCCAGCTATCCTGTGGAAAAGGAAATGAAAGGCAAGAAACCTCTTCCGCTTTATTTTTCCCGAAAGCAGATCAGCAAGAAAAATAGCTGCCGTGATTTCCTTTCGTTCGCATCGTTTGAAAGTTTACTTGAGTTCTTTTAATGCACCCAGACGGACGGTGTCATTTTGAAATGGAAAATGATGTACGCAGTTTTCGAACAAGTATTTTGATGATGCAAATCATTGAAATGGGTTGTTAAAGGAATAATTGAAGCTGATGGCAATTAATCAAAGCCTTCCCATTGTACCTGTGGGAGCATTTCGGTCGAAATGTAAATCGATTTCCCCCAAACTGTGAAGCGAATCACACTACTCGCTTGGGTGCACGATACAAACCCCCGCCTCCCCACCAAGATTCTAAAATAAGAAGCAAAGTAGCTCAAACAAAACGAATACGCTATCGATTTGGGAAATATGTAAGTAGATGTAGGATCCTACCAACAACGACGCCGTTTCTCCATTGCAATTGTGCACGCGATTCCAAGGAAAGCGCACGAGAAATAGCTTCCCTACGAGAGGCAACGCGAATGATGGAGCACGGCATCAGGCGAAGAACTTAATATTAAATTAAAATTTATTTCGCCTTTTTATTTACCAATGCTTTCAGCCATCTGTTTTCACCCAAACCTTCCTAGGAAAGTTCTTCGCCGGTATTGACGGCTGGGGGCCGGAGAGGTAAGGACCACTTCGACATTCAGTAATTTAATATGATTATTCCCTTCCGGAAATGACGTGCACTGGGCGCCTCGCATCTGGGCAGAAGGGGAGAAGGGGAGAAGGGGGAATCAGGGTGGAAGATATAAGTTGATGAAATGTGGCGTTTTTTCGCTTCCCATTAATTCCTTAGCGATTGTGCTGGATTGCCACTTCCTGGAACGAAGGAATTATGTACCGGTAGCGCCGAGAGTACTTCAGCCAGGGGTGGTTGTCAGCCATTTGACAGATGATTAGGTGCTGAGATTTATGATGGTTGAAATTTGACAGCGAAGGAGATTTCGCCAGAATGATATTTTCAGATCGCCGTGGGACTGTGGTAGTTTATTTCATGGACAGATGAGATGAAGCGAGATGGGGCTATTTGATTGTAGGAGCAGCTACAACTTCATCTTCGCTTTAGATTTGCTCACGACAGCAGTTGAATATATAAGGCAATTTTAGGCAAAATATTTCCCACCTAACAGGTCCCAATTCACACATTCATTTGACATCGTGGTCGGCTTCTTTTTCGCTACATATGGTATCCTCGTGACAGCGCCCAAAGCTATGGGTATAGTCTGTGGTCGTAAGTGAAACAAATGAAAGCATGGTTTCTTGACGACGATCATGAGTATAAGCTCAAACATATAGAATGGAGACCACGAGGGCGTTTACGGGAAAAGGACCTATGCTCAATAGCACAGCTTGGAACACAGTCATAAGATACTATTTTTATTCCAACAAAACATGCATATCATCATTAGGGATCGCCCTTGTTCGTCGTTCGTGCCGTGAAGTCCTTGTCCTCTATGCCCGTTCTATTGTTTGAGCGGTTGAAGTCTTCCTTTTGTGCACTCTCCACTGGAAGTGAGATGAAGTTTTCCTACCGAAGATTGATGGATCAACACGGAAATGACATTTACCAGTTCGTTCGTTCCCGGTGACCTCAGTCGTCTCAGCGGCGACGGCTTGAAGAAGTTTGCAAGGAAAGGTGTCAGCTTTGTCGAGAGAAGTGATATTTATTTCTAATTTTATTAACATTTCGTATTTGAGGTAAATGAAGAAAAATGCTGCAAACTTGAATCTAGAATGCAATTTTAGATTTTCTGTAGCTCTACTGTCATTGTGGCATGAACATCTGATGATTATTGATTATACATAACAAGCTGATTTCTTGAAATTGCGGAGTGTGATAAGGGGTCATCTACAAATTATGTACAGGTTTTTGAGTGATTATTATTAAAATTTTAAGTTACCTTCCCTTTTCCCCTAAAATCTTAGTAAGATTTAAATACTATCAGAAAATCGTTGAATATAGAGTTGGAAACATTTTAATTAATATTGATCACTTATTCTTGTGCCATATTTATATGCTCAGGATTTTCGGCATACAAACGGTTAAGATCAAGTTTTTTTGTTATAATTTTTAAATCTTATATATGAAAAACTCAACCCTCCCCCATTGTAAGAAGTGTTGAGAGTCTCAACTTGAGACACCCCTCCCCCCTTTTAACATACATAATGAATCGATAACGCCTTAACGGAATGCCTTTAAGAATTTCAATGGAACTCAAAGGAGGATTCCGTTAGAATTCTGAAAAACATCTCAAATAATTCCCCAACAGAAATCCAAAATAATGCATAGGAATATTCCATAAATGTATTTTGAGGGAAATTCCCAGAGAATTATGGGAAGATTTCGGGGAGAATTCCAAGAGTTTTAGATAATTCAAAGAGTGTTATAAAATAAATAGAAAAGGGAATACCAGAGTGAATTCTGATGCTAAGAAGATATTTTAATATCTCATTTTATCAAGACTTTCAAGCTCAGATCTTGGGGACTTTGAAATTTATAACTTAAAACACAGGGGTTACTCAAAATAACAAAGATAGGCAAATTTTTGGTCAACTTTGGAGTGTTGTAACTTCGTCAAATATGATCCGATTTTAAATCTTCCAAGAAAATCTTCATGAAAATCCATGAAGAAAGAGCTGTCGTACAGCACTTTTTTGAGTTAAAACGAAATTTTCCCCTGCTAAAGGTTCTCTCGGGGCATCCCAATGGTTCCGAGAGCGGCCAATGTGGTAATTTGAGTAACCCCTGTAAATCATATGCCTGAGACAAATAGCTGTTCCTACCTCAAATCAATATGAAAGTAAAATTGGAACGTGTTTCGTAGTTGGGTGTGGTGAAATTCGTGCATTCCCGGTTGATTTTGGAAATCCGTATCACAAAATTGCCCACCGATTCCTTTTTTTGCCGTTCGACGACGACGGGTGTGCTTCTGCGAGAGTGACGTTTATTTGTTCCGTTTCTTTGCACGGGTGTGTTTTTTTTGTTAGTAGCGTAAGTGTGCCTGCGATTTGCATTGAGTGTCGGAGATTGTAAGTAATCTGAAGGATGCCTCGTTGGATACGCCCAAGCCTGGACGGGCAGTAGCTGGTGGCCGTGAACCGTTCCTGGGGAAAGCACTAGATGCGACCCTCCTCCCAGATGGCCATGGCAATACAGGAAGTATTGGTATTGGAAGGTAATTGCTATTAGATATTTTGCAAACAGTGACAGATAGCGGACATGAAGAACCAGTGGAGGTGCCGGGCAAAGGTGTTTATCCTAGACAAATGGTAAGTTACAAATTCGCTGTTGTCGTTGTCGTAGGCGCCGTCGTAGTCGCTGTCGTAATCGCCGTCGTAGTCGTAGGCAGTACCGTTAGTATATTTAAAATTAACCACCAACCGCTGAAAATATGAATTATCCCGTATTTCTGTTGTTCATTACATACCAAGTAAAATTCGAGAACGTAATTTCATTTGAATAACTTGTTCAACCAGGTCTTAAACAATCGTCACGTCGATCATAGCTTGTTATGATTACCTGAACCATGCGTAAAAAGAAAATCGAAACATTTAACGTCGCGTGAAAATGGATCTTAATGAAGGCCTCTTTCATAGCTTTTAGTTGAAGGATTTCAAAGATCTTTGGTTGCAGTGACTTGCTTACTGAGCAGAAAAACGCGGTCCCAGATCCTTTCATATTAAAAATGCATGGTAAGATCGCTTGTTTATCGTGTATTTTGTAAAACTTTTCGTTGTCGTCGGTGCCGGGTTTGAGTAGTTATACAAACTTGAGTAACGCTATAATGTGATATGAGAGGCTCGGTGGCCTTAGAGCAACCGTTTTTGCTTACTGAGTAGAACATCATGAGTCTAATCTCAAGCCCATCCACATTCAAGATTCGCCAATGATTAAAAAGGAGCTCGTCTGCCTAGTGGCAAACGTTTTTGCTTACTGAGCAGAAGACCGTGGGTTCAATCCCAAGCTCCTTCGCGTTATATGATTGTTACGACATCAATTCAGCTTATCGTTTACCAAAACGAACCCTGCTGCAAACCCAACCCTATTACCCAATATCCCAGTGATTCCTCGTGGAAGTGCAGAGGTGTCCTCGGCTTCCATCAAAGCGAGTGTCACGTCAATACATTCCTACCCCTTCCTTTCTTGATCTGTGTTCGGGCGCGGCCGGCGCTGGTATTGCCTAGTTTGAGATCACCAGTTTTTACACATTGAGGATGATTCCTAGTCCCAAGCATCGTCTATTGGTTCTCTGTGTAATTACAGCTGGTCTGGCAATAATAGAGTAGCAACCGTGGGCGGTCAATCATGCTCATGCTCATGCATGCTCAATATGAAAGTTAAATTGAGATTAGTCACTGGGATTTCCACCCAATGACGTGACTAAAATATTGCTTACATCGAATACTTTCTAATTAAACTTAAATCTACTTAAAACGCTAGAACTATTCCACAGCCGTAAACAGTTTATGAACAAGTCAAACGTTTGTGGGTTTGAGGAAATACCTCAAATTCCCTTCTACCGTCAAATGAGCATTGATAACGGGTGCTCAAAAAAAAAAAATTCAGTCATATAGCTAGATTTTTTTTTCAACGTGTTCAGTGTTTTTTTTTTATTAATAAAACGTCAATGAATATTGGAGAAGGGGCCCTGGTCAGCCGTATGACGCAACTTAGTCGCGATGCTCCCACAAGAGCGCTGGACGGCACTGAAATCATTCTCATTTTTTATTGAACACCCGTTAGCCCTTCGCTCAATTTCAACTTCTGTTCAATTTTCCCTCCGCCGCACTCTAACGGAACTATCAATCTATCCTGTTCCGTACCTTATCTAGCTAATAAATGATCGCACTAAAGCTTCATGTTGATATTAGTATAGCATTTCCTCCCAACTCTTAAATCTACTGGTGAACAATCAATTTTAGAACCAACTTTACCACTTTAAAACAAAACAAATCCAATTTCTTCCCATGTTTCCCAGTTCTCGGAATCTTATTCTCCATGTGATTTATTGAGGAAATTTGTATCGAACCAGATTTCCCCTTCTACAGTTTTTCTCCCAACAAGCAACGATGCCGTTTTGTAGCCCATGACTCAACCTTCCAATGTGCACCGTTGTATTTCTGGCTAAAGCACACGGAAAAGACAGATTCCCTCTTCCGGGAAGTATTCTGAGCTTTCAACACGCGTCCTACATGGAGAAAAAAAAAGTGGAAAACGACGCGCTCAGTGGGAGAATGGGCCAAAGTGCATTCTCCTGGTGAGGAAGGAAATTGGTCTAAAAATAGAACATCCGCCCATGGTTGCAGCCTCGAGTAGGAAAGTACGTCTTCTGGCATTCCCGAAGACTGTTTACATACAGCACGTTATTGGGAAACGTGGTATTTGCTGTCGAGTCGGAGAATCGCATCCTTTCGTTATCCACATTGTCCATCGAATGCAGCTCAGATCTCGGTTTTTTCAACTTACTCCAACGACGAATGGTGAAGACACAAGTGCCTTAAGTACCCGGTTGATATGAGCTACTATTTTTAGCGCTCAACAGCTCGCAACATGTTAAAGACAGACTATTGCAGTTGAACTTCCCTCGGTTACGTATCATTGCATTGTGGGAAAAGGTAACAGTGAAGCACTGGCTTCGGCCGGCTGCCATACCTTAAAGGGAGTCTTGGTGAACGTACACGGCTAATGAGAGTAGTTCAAAATTGAGTTGAGTTTGACTTGAAATTGTAACCAGTGGGGGTTTTTAATTGTTCGTTTTGAAATTTTGAGTTGAATTCAACTCAGTTGCTGAGTTACTCTCATCGGCCGTGCAGTTCATCCTTTCAACTTTTCATCTCCTTCCAGTGCATCACAATGAAAACACTTTTCACATGCTCGGTCTTCTTCGTCTTTTTTGTTGCTAAAAAACTGCTTGCTTAAATAGGAAGCTCTGCTGAAAAGACGAAGGATATTAAATTTAATTGACTTTAGACGACGACGAGGACGACGATGTCTCCCACATTCTCAGTTCTTTCAACTACCGGGTAGTTACAACAAGATTTATTTCAAACACTTTGAAGTGCTCCGTGAATGCCAACGGTAGTTGGGCGGAAGCTGCATTCGCTTACTGCCGACGACACGTGGAAGAAGGATGAGCAGACCCGTTGCAAACGAGACTTGATCCAATGTGGTTTTAATTTCAATGGAACCTACTTAACATGCATGGGAAGTTGGAGCTAGCAGACAAGTTGTTTTCTTCATGAGGTTTAGCGATAGGCTTAAAATGGAACCGTATGCCTTATGATGCTTGGAGAAAACTTTATTATTATTATTTTTATTAATTTCTAATTGGCCGAAACACCAATAAAAGTAAATGCCGTAATCGTCTTAAAGCATCAGAAACAGCTTTACATGAACATGAGTATGAGTATGAGTATGATTGTCGACCGCGGTTCCTACTCCATTATTGCCAGACTTTAATAATAATTTATTTGCATAATTCAAAAGATGCAGAATAACATTTCAAGAAACTTCTTCGAAGACACTTAAACGCTAAAACATCTGGAAAGGTGAGAAAATGGTTTAGACCGTATTTTTGCAGAATGGTCCCACTGTGCGCGGGCTCTAAACGGTTAAAAAATCGGTTTATGGAGGTAACCACCCTAGTAACAATTCAACAACCGTTTGGCTTTCACTCTGATTTATTATGGTTTTATAACGGCAATAAACAATATTTTTAGTTTAAATACAGCATTTAATAGTACAAACCAATCCTTGGTTAGTACTTCAGCTTTATTTTGTTTTAAAAACTGTTTGAAAAGTCTAACGATAAAGTCAGAGAGTGTCTGGTTTTAAAAATTCGTTTAATGCAGCACTCTATCCCTTTATAAACCTGTTCAGATAATCAATCATAAACTTGTTCGGTATCGCATCATCCTGGAGAAGGAAAACTTTTCGGGAGCTATTGAGCTTCCACCTGCTCCAAGTCATGTAGATATACTTCTTGATCAACTTCATAAACGGATGAAAATTGCTCTCATCGAGGATGTCACGTAGCTTGTTGATCAAACGCTGGAGTAAGGCCTGTACTCGAAAAAAAAAAATGCACCAGACAAAAGTGTTCGCCAAAAAATTATTTTAAGTTGGATTTTCTTGAAACTTTCAGGGAATGAACTAATACATATGGATTACTTTATTCAATTTCCTTTCCATCGCTGATATCCCGCATTTTTCCCTTAAGACCCCTAATTACATTTTGTGCAATGGTGAAGCCGACCTTTTCCATCCATTCTTTCTTCAACTTCAGCTCGTTCTTAAACACCTTGGACGATTTTCGAACTTTGGCCTTCATTATGGCCCAAAATCTTTCCAACGGACGAATCTCTGGTGAATTTGGGGGGTTGGCGGTTTTTTATTTTTTCATTTTGCAACGTTTGGTGGGGCAATGGGAGCGCAAGTCAATCCAAAGCCGAGGATAAAGGAAGGGTAATGGCTGAATAGTCTATGTGGACCACTTGAACGCCATGGGAAAAGGAAGGGATTGAAGAGGTCGGTTATTGGGGGGTTTTGAGGAAATGACACGTAGTACTAGATTTGTGATGCAAATGTAAAGAAACCGAAAATCCATCTCCCACTGATTCATAACAAATTGATATTTTAAAGCAACCATCAAAATAAACAGACAATATACGAAAAGGCTAGTTGCCAGTTGCTTTAAAGGCTAGTTCCCCCTTAAGCGGACCCCCCGCATCCTAACTCTTTTATTAATCTACTTAATATTATAAGGCTGTCTAAATTTTCTTATTTAAGGACGTTTGATCATTATGATATCTCATTGCCCTAATTTAATAAATAATTTAAATCTCTAATTTACCTAATCAATCATAACTCATGCTTTATTGAGTACCTAAACTGCTATGTAATTTAAAATTTAACGTGTTTCAAGTACTTTTGACTTCGATCTATATTTATTATATCTTAGATGTGACTAAAATGCTTAACTATGAACTTAGTTTCCTAGCTGATTTTTAAATTATATAGGGTATATGCTCCAACTACACTCACACGCTTCCACTATGTCGTCCCACAAAAAAAAGTATGGATATGTCACAATAGAAGCACGCCACAGTGGAAATCCCGAGCCATAGTTCAAACACTTATCCCAAATCAAAATGAAGCACATATAAGATTAGTTACAGTACCATGTACAAACAAGACAACAATTGTAAAACGGTCTACACTGATTGACGACAAATAAATAAATAAACATGGTGTTTAACATTGTTCCCTGAGTAATGCTTCAATGAAAACAACAATGAAAGCTTGTCACGCAAATAGAAGGAGCACTGTTGGGCACTTTCTGAAATATTTCAATAGTATAATTCCCTTGCAAGCCCAAATAAATCTATCTGCGTAAAAATAAATAAAATAAGAGTGATTTGCGGAAAAACCCGCCAGTATCGCACCCAACGTCAGTGCCTATACGTAAGCATACAACAACGCGGCTCTCAAACAAAGGAGTAACAAGTGTGATACTATCACTTCAGGCTAGAACTTTGGTTCTCTCATGCAATGGTTCATCAGAGAGGGGAAGCTCAGTATGAGCCAACGATGCCGGACCTAAACCAATCGTCTCCAACGCTCCACTATGAAGCATAAGATTAGGCCCGCCCACCAACGTCCAGGTTAAAAACTAGCCAAGGGGAGGGAATTTGGGGGGTTGGCGGTTTTTGGTACAAAAACAACGTTATTGTCTCTGTACCAATCCAACGTCGATCGCGCGTAATGGCATGCTGCCAGGTCCGGCCAAAATAATATCTCGCCTCCGTGGGACCGCAGGAAGGGCAGACGCTTCTGGAGGCACTCGGTGCGGTAAATTTCGCTGTTGATGGTACCCATTGTGATGTACGGTTTACTCAGTTTACCGCATGGGCATATGGCCTGCCAGAGCAAGTATTTTTTGGCGAATTTGTGCACTTTCTTCTTCCTTATGTCTTCCGGAACATCAAACTGTGATTTTGCAACGTAGAACTCCAGCCCCGGTATCTGCTTTGCGTCTGCCTATGAATCACTTAATGTATTCAAAACAATTTATTGATCTTTCGAGTTACTTTGATAAATCGAATTCTACCACTTTTTATGCTCGATACATCTTATGATTTCAAAGTCCTAGAATTTATTGAGTGACAGAGATTAAGATCACTGGGCCAAATGCTATCTGGATGAATACGTTATAAAACAGAATTGTGAAGAATAAGAGTTATAATCAAAAAAATGTTTCAGAAAAATGAACTTGATAAAAATGAGAATTAGATGAGAATAGAAAGTGATATCGGATAAAGAAAATGTGTATTCACTCCATTGTCTATACTAACATAAGTTCATCCGGTAAAAGACATGGCCGACGAGCACAAGAACGTGTATCTGACCAAGCATCCTTCTAGCGTTATGGTGTTTGGATTAGTGGCTTCCGATGGCAAAAAAAATGGACCCGGAGTTCATTCCAGAAGGCGACAAGGTCAATAAGGAGGTCTACATCGGGATTTTAACTAAGTATGTTCTTCCGTGGATCAAAGAAAAGTACGGTCCGAAGCCAAATGTTGTATTTCAACAAGATGGGGCTCCGTGCCACAGCTCGAACCGCACTCAGAAGTGGTTGCAGGAACATCTTCCGTTCTGGTCGAAGGATATGTGGCCGCCATCCAGCCCCGATCTTAATCCGCTGGATTACTCAATATGGCGCGTCATGAAGGCCAAGGCCTGTTCTAAACGCCACCCAAGTACAGCAAGCCTCAGACAAGCATTGACCCGTACCTGGAGAGAAATGGATCCAGACTACATTATTAGAACCTGCCGTGCATTCCGGACGCGTGTGGATGCCGTAATTGCAACACCTACTTATTGGAAACCAAACATTTGATTTGAGAAAAGTCACAGTATTATATTTTGCATCATTCTACGAACACGCTGTAAACTACATAATGATTATGCAGGATAATTTTATGTTAGGGTTGTCCTCAAAATAGGAGAACAAAGAGGTACTTAAACCCCGTATGATCGTTATACCCCTTCCTCGCCTACTTTGCTGACATATGAACCGACATTTTGTTCAATATTAAAAGTACCGTCTTCTGATAAGGCAAACAACTGCTTGTTGCGTTATCATAAAACTCTCTTCTCTGCTTCAGAGACCTAATTTATAACTAATGATGGAGCTACTGAAAACTATTAACGTATTTTTTGGCAATTGTTTTATCCTACAACATGCATGGCGTCCTTGTTGACTATTGTGGGGTGCTACTACAAAATTTAAAACGGCTTGTTTAGGACCCCACATTTGAATTTTCATAATTTATTACATTCCAGGAAAAATACTTGAACCAACATTGAACCATAACCACTTCCAGTTGATTAACACACTTAACTGACTGATCCATAATATTAACTAGGCCCATAATACTAGGGTGACTGTACTTCCAGAAATTTTCAAGAATCTGGAGTCAAATTCCTTGCACAGTTTGAAACCCTCATGGAATTTGAATATAATTTCTAAGGACCTCATTCCAAGGTAGTTCTGGGTAAAAAATCTTTGTGAAACACATCAAGTGCAATCTGCTGTCAAGTTAGTTCTATCAATGCAAAAGTTTCATTATGGCATGGAAAAGTTTGACAGATAAAGGGTGGAGTTTCGAACGCCTTTGGATACGGTTGTGTCTTAAGTTTCTTCTCTGTTTTGTGCGTGCATTAGCTTTCATAGTTTTCGGCTGCATTTGCCGGATTAGCGCTGGCACTCTGCCTCCCGGACGGTTATACGTGTGTGAGTGGTGGTTTTCTCGCTTTCCGAGAAGTTTTAGAATCGAGAAAGAAAACATGATTCATCATGTTTGCAAGCAACAGAAGATTTAACGCTATCTGCGTTGTTTGATTTTTTCTCCCGGTCCAGAAATTTGTGGCATCGCGAGTGATAATTTAAATTTTAGTTTATTCACGCGGTGATGATGTTGGTTCACTCGCAACTATTTTTGAAAAAATTAAGTGTTTTCGAACGAAAGTGTACCAAAAGTGCTTCTGAACGTGTTTCGTAGTTGGGTGTGGTGAAATTCGTGCATTCCCGGTTGATTTTGGAAATCCGTATCACAAAATTGCCCACCGATTCCTTTTTTTGCCGTTCGACGACGACCGGTGTGCTTTCGCGAGAGTGACGTTTGTTTGATCCGTTTCTTTGCACGGGTGTGTTTTTTTTTGTAACTAGCGTAAGTGTGCCTGCGATTTGCATTGAGTGTCGGAGATTGTAAGTAATCTGAAGGATGCCTCGCTGGATACGCCCAAGACTGGACGGGCAGTAGCTGGTGGCCGTGAACGGTTATGGGGAAAGCACTAGATGCGACCCTCCTCCCAGATGACCATGGCAATACAGGAAGTATTGGTATTGGAAGGTAATTTCCTTTCCTTTATTTAACGTCGGTCTCTGTTCCGCAATCTAGTGCCAATCACCGACGGACATCGATTGCCAACCATTGACGGCAATCGAATGTGCAGCTTCCACACCTGCGTAGGATATCGCACCCATTCAACACACATGGGCCGGGACCAACGGCTTTACTTCCCTTCCGAAGGAAGACGTGACCAGAGATTTTTATGCCTCAGAAAAATCCCACCGACCTCGGCTGGGATTGAACCTAGACCCATCGGGGTGTTAGAAAGCAGTCATGCTTACCATTAAACCACCGGCGCCGGCTATATTGGAAGGTAATTGTTATTAGATATTTTCTAAACAGTGACAGATAGCGGACATGAAGAGCCAATGGAGGTGCCGGGCAAAGATGTTTATCCTAGACAAATAGTAAGTTACAAATTCGCTGTTGTCGTAGTCGCCGTCGTACGCGCTGTCGTAATCGCCGTCGTAGTCGTAGGCAGTACCGTTAGTATATTTAAAATTAACCACCAACCGCTGAAAATATGAATTATCGCGTATTTCTGTTGTTCATTACATGCCAAGTAAAATTCGAGAACGTAATTTCATTTGAAAAGCTTGTTCAACCAGGTCTTAAACAATCGTCACGTCGGTCATAGCTTGTTATGATTACCTGAACCATGCGTAAAGAGAAAATCGAAACATTTAACGTCGCGTGAAAATGGATCTTAATGAAGGCCTCTTTCATAGCTTTTAGTTTAAGGATTTCAAAGATCGTCGATTGCAGTGGCTTGCTTACTGAGCAGAAAACGCGGTCCCAGATCCTTTCATATTAAAAATGTATGGTTAGATCGCTTGTTTATCGTGTATTTCGTAAAACTTTTCGTTGTCGTCGGAGCCGGGTCTGAATAGTCATAAAAAAACTTGAGTAACGCTATAATGTGATATGAGGGGCTCGGTGGCCTTAGAGCAACCGGTTTTGCTTACTGAGCAGAACATCAGGAGCCTAATATCAAGCCCATCCACATTCAAGATTCGTCAATCGTTTTATTTTTTAACATGACTACATGGTAATAACAGCAACTCGATGATTAAAAAGGAGCTCGTCTGCCTAGTGGCAGACGTTTTTGCTTACTGAGCAGAAGACCGTGGGTTCCACCCCAATCTCCTTCGCGTTATATGATTTTTAGGACAACAATTCAGCTTATCGTTTACCAAAACGAACCCTGCTGCAAACCCAACCCTATTACCCAATATCCCAGTGATTCCTCGTGGAAGTGCAGAGGTGTTCTCGGCTTCCATCAAAGCGAGTGTCACGTCAACACATTCCTACCCCTTCTTTTCTTGACCTGTGTTCGGGCGCGGCCGGCGCTGGTATTACCTAAGTTTGAGATCACCAGTTTTTACACATTGAGGATGATTGCTAGTCCCAAGCATCGTCTATTGGTTCTCTGTGTAATTACAGCTGCTCTGGCAATAACAGAGTAGCAACCGTGGGCGGTCAATCATGCTCATGCTCATTGTCTATACTAACATAAGATTTAGAGATGAACTAGCCAACGGCTAAAAATCTATCTAATAAAGACAACAACAAAAACATAAACATTAACCTTTCAGTACTTGCGCTGACGTACAAAGTTAAACACGAAAATAAAATATGTGAATCCTACTGACGTTTGAGCTCGCTCATGGTTTCTTGGTTCATGAAATTTAATATCCATGACCAATAGACCAATACTTTAAAAAATGCTGAAAGATTATATACTAAAAAAATAGATTTCCAAGATTCTGGGGCTTTGAAATTTGTGTAGAGTCTGAAAATAGAACTGCAAGATTATGAGAAAAAATAGTTAAAATAAGAGAGTTTAAAATTTTTCCATGATAACAGAATTGAAAAAAAAAATCATATTTATTAAATAGTCCTGCAGTCATAATTGTCAAGGCTCTGAGACTCGGAAGCATTTTAAGGGTTATGAAAAATTACAGAACAACCTATAGAATCTTGCGGACAAACCCTGGAGTGTTCAGTAAAATTTGTGTTGATTTCAAACAACTATTGAGGAGGATTCCCACATAGTTTTCGAAGGAGAAGTTCTGAGCAGAATTCCAGAACTATTCTAGAATTGTTCTGACACGAAGTCCTTAGAAATTGTTAGAAGAATTTGGAGAGATTTACAGGGTGTCCATTCAAATTCCATTACTCAATTCCCGGTTTTGTTATTAAAAAAAAAAAAAAATCTACCTTAAACAAAAAAGGTATTCAAAGATAATGATAAAATTTTGTCAGTAGAATTCCTCTACAATATGCAGGGCTGGTAGTGGGTTATACAATAGTATTGACTACAATAACGAAAAAAGTGACCAAATAGTGACTTTAAAACAATAAAAAACTGACCAATAGTGACATTTATTGATCGGAATGATATTAAAGATATGAATCTAATCTGTCGTTGAGTGCGATCCGCTTTGTCAAATATTATAAATTCCTAAACCACCATGAGCATTATACAAGCTTTTTTATTTTAAATAAAACCTCCATTTCCTCACACAGTAATCATTTTTCTGCCACGAATTTGTGGAAACCAACCGTTGAATAAGTTGAATTTAGTTTCAGATCGCGCATTGGTTAAATTTCGGGATACGAAAGATTTAACATAGAAATTTATTATGAAATCTTGAAATTGGAAAAAATGAAGCGCAGAGAAAAGTGTTCAGCAAAAAATCAATTTTAAGACAAGCTCAATTAGACAATTTTAAAAATCTCGAATATAGAAACTTCTGTAAAACTTCAAACATAGACAAATATTCATATCTCTGGAACCTAGACAAATGTTCTGGATCGTATCAATAATTATCATTTTTTCTGGAACGAGGAAAATTTTCTCGAAAAATCTCGATCTTCAAAAAAGTTGTAAGATTTTGGTAAACATTTAAGAGATATTTGACATTTTTTGTTTAATGCTGGTACTTAGTAATTCGTTATCTTTAATTCAAACAAATTAAGAAAGCGTGGAATAATTTTCGATATGTTAGAATGTAAGTATACAGTCCGAGAAACATTTAATGATTCTAAAATGACGAAAATATTTCATGAATAGAATTTATCAAAAATCTGGGAAATTATCTGATTCCGGACTTGTAGAAAATGCAATTTGATGGGCTTGAAAAAGGACTTCTGAAAAAAAGAAGATTCTACTACATGATTTTTCGATGTTTGCAGATACTAAAGCTATCGAAATTCAGGTCTTTGAAAAAATCTCTAGCGCTTGAAAAGTTTCCTAGACCATTTTCCAACATATTAGGCTTGGAAAACTTTCAAGATGACAAAGAGATATCGGAACCATAGCTTATTTTTTTCGAAACCTCAGAAAATTTGTGATATCTCGGGATCATAGACAACTGAAAAAAATTGTATATCCTATCTTTTCTTGAAGATAACGGACTTGAAACAAATTCACTCTGACCATTCTATTTTAGAATTTAAAAACCTGTTTTTTCGTGTTTTTTTTCCAGTTGTCTAACCTAGTTTTCCCAGTTTAATTGAAACAGTTAAATATGGTAAAATATCCTAAGTACCGCCACAAGTTTTATCGCATGATAAAACTCAATTCCTTGCTTGAAGCATAGATTATTATTTCGCTTAAGTGTTGACCCTAAAGAATACAGTATGTAATATGTAGTAAGGTCAAATCATGTTATTCGCAATTGGGGATTGGAATTAAGAAGAGAAATGCACGGGAATCCCAATGATGATTTTTGAATTAATCTTAAAATAATCTTTAGAAAGTATTTTTTTTAATTTCATTCGTGTTTTATTCCGGTGAGAATAACTCCTGATTTTGAAGTGAGCGGTGTGGATTCAGATTTTTATGTTTTATAGACTAACCTCGGTATTCAAAGATGTCCTAATCTTGGTATCTGGTTAGCACAAAGTGCAGAAATTAATGTTTAATTTATCTCTATGTCCGGTGTCAAACATTTGCATGCCAAGCATGATCGGAATTTGCAAGGAGTTTGACACGGCATGAATCTGCTGCTCTATCTTGAAGTAGCTCCATAACAGGATATGTTGCGCTCAGGCTTTTATACTAGAACTACTTCACTAGGAAAACTGTAGCAACAAAATTCAAGCAATGACACCAAATGCATTCGAATGACACCATATGAAGTTCTGTCAATTTAGCCATCATAGTAGGAACAACGACAAAATCACCGCTTGATCCGGGAACGAACAAATTGCGAGTGAGAGAAAAGAATAATATGAAAGTTGTAAGCAAGATAATATAATGATGTATGTGTTATAATGTTGATTGATTCCAAGTAACATTACAAGTTTAAAGGATTCTTCAAGACCAAATTATGGCCTACAAGACTAATATAAAATCAAAATTGTTACTTGGGATGAGTACATATTCCCGCATTTTTCCCGGTTTTTTCCCGGTAAATCCGAATTCCCGGTTTTTTCAGGTTTTCCCGGTTGGATGGACACCCTGTGATTTATGTGGAGAAGATTGCAAGTTTTAAATTAAATTATTAGGTAATTTTAGAAGAATCCCAAGAGGATTATGATGAGAATTCAACAAGACACAGAGTTCTAAGAGTGTTCTGGCGATAATTTCCACTCTAGTGTGAAAGATTCATCAATGAGCTACAAACATTGCTAATAATTAGAAAGAAATTCTTTAAAATACTGCAAGGGGTTTCTAAATAATTCCAAATTTTGTAAGATTTCTGCTCAATAGAGTTTTGAATAGAGTTAAAAGAAAATTTTGAAAAGGATTTCAATGAAATCAAAGTCTCCGAATAGGTTTAGGGGAATTCTAAGACGGATTCCCAACAATTTCTTAGAATTCAACGGTAATTATTTTGTGTTAATTTTAGAAGAATTCTATAATAATTCAAAGCAGTTCATTCTGAAATTCATATCATATGAAAATTTTGAATAAATTTAGAACCCGGGAAAAGAATTGTTCAGTTTTAGTATTTACAAATATTTGTTTCTTAAGTCCAGCATCTTCAAAATTTTGTTTTAAGACCCATGCAGTTTACATCTGGAATTGAATCGCAAAAATCGATTTTAAATATTGCTGTGTGATTAAATTCTAAAAATAATAAGGCGGGAATCTGAAGAAAATTATGCAGCAAATAGAGAAAGACATTCATTTGGTAAAAAATCACAAATGTTTTAATGGTTTATTCTGAAATTCTGGTGTGAAAATTTATTCCTAAATTTATTTTTCCTGGTTCTTTCATCGAATTCCCGGGTTTTTCCCGGTTTCCCGGTTACTTTTCAAATTTCCGGATATTTCCCAGTGCATGAAGCGGCAAAGCCTGAAAATTGCACCACAACAAACTTCACTGACAATTTTTGGTGCACCGTTCTGGTGAATGGAGGAGCAAGCTTTATTGAAAATATCTGTTGCAAAATTTGCATCGCTTTGATAAATGAAATGAACAGAAAATTTCTGGTGGAAAACTTGCACTGGTCTGGTAAATGAAGGCACAAGCGTCATTTAAAATTAAGCTTTATTGTAATTTTTTGGTGGAAAATCTGCATCGTTCTGGCGAACGGATAGGTAATCTTTACTGAACATTTCTGGTGTACAATTTGCTCAGAACTGGTTAATGGTTTACGGTGGAAAATTTGCATCGTTGTGGAAAACGATTAAAGCTTGATGTGGGGCGAAAATTATTGAAAATTTGTTGTACAAAATTTTACCAGCACAAGCTTTGTTTAAAAAAAATTGGTGAAAATTGGTATGGATCTGATGAATGGAAAGGTAAGCTTTACTGAATAATTCAGGTGGAAAAATTTTAAATGCTAGAGAGGCAAGCTTTATTGAAAATTTTAGCTGTAAAACTGGCACTGTGGTGAAAGGAGAAGCAATTTATACTGAAAATGTATGGTGGAAAATTTGCACCGTTTTGTTCAATGAAGGGTAAAATTTGCTCAGTGCCGGCTAGATTCAAGCTACAATCCAACGAATTCGCTCAACCCGTTGCCAGCCACGATCCAACAAATCCGTCGAACAGATCGATGCTCGCATGCAGCTGCCATACATCCGTGGTGGAATGTCAAAGGAATGTCTTGACAGGAAAGAAATGAGTTTTTCTTATTTTTCTTCCGGAGGATTTCTTATTGTTCTACTTTGTTCCCGATTATTTCAGAAATTTTCATTTCCCGAAGGCTCCACCGGTTCCACTCAACAGATCGATGCTCGCATGCATTGACTATTTGACATTGACATTGAATACCTAAAGCAATCGGATGTTACACAGCTGTGACTAGGCGGGTATGTTATTTGTTTTATTTATATTGCTTCACCTAATGATTTCTGATGATTTCAGTGATTTTGATTTTACGTAAGAGATATCACAGAAGAGCAATTCCCTATAAAGTCGCAAATCGGTTTATTTTTGTATTTTTTTTTTGATTTGGTTGAAAATTTGCAGAAACGTTCCATATGACCGACAATGTAATTGACACTTACACACTTAGAAATACCTAATCTTACACGTGACGGAATCCATCTTTGACATAAAGGATGAGACGTAAACAAACATGTCATGTAAAATTAAGTGCTCCGAGACTGAAAAGTTCGAAAGTACGTTTGATTGAAGTGAATTTCACGTCTATTATGACTCAATTTTATGTCAAAATTTACGCTCGTACATGTCAGTCTCAGAGAACCTAAATTTACATTAATTTTTCTAAGTGTGTAGCTATATATCATAGCAATTAAGGCTGGTAAGTTACTATACTAGCTGGAGCAGCTAGGTTAAAATGAAATGCAATATTTTTTTAAATGTGGAACAAATATAGAGACCCTTAGAGTAATATTTGCTTGTTTGAGGTTAGGTTTATAAGAAGGTACTATTCCAAATAAAAATTCAATAAAGTATCTTACTGCTACTGCTGCTATTGGCCCACACCGAGCTTCGCCGAATGGTGGCCGTTCGCATAACCGTCGAGTTCGGGGAACTTCCACTGCCATTTCTGGATGGCACCCCCGCGATCATGATCGGACGTCGCGATGACCCCATTTTAATGCTCACTCTATTGACCGTCAATCTGCCACCTCCACCGCTGGGTGCTGTCTTCTCCGGAACCCCACTCAACTGCCCTCCAATGGTAGCCGCATACCTGTCCGCCTCACCACACCGGAGCGATTGGGATCGCTTCACCCTATTTTGGGACGCTCCTTCCAGCAATACCGCTGCCGCCTTGGGAGGCATATTTTCCGGCACCTTGAAATTATCACACCCCCTGGCCAGGTCGTGGCCACTGCTTCGTTTCGAAGAAGACTGCAGTCGCCGAAACTCGGCGTATGTATCTCTCAGCTTGAGCAGTTTGGCTTTAACATTGGCTTTAGCTGCTGCAGCAGCCGCCGTGGTCAGTGTTGTTGTCGGTTGGTGGTGGTGATGATGTTGATGGGTTGATTCCCGTGCAGCTGCGGTCCTACCCCCGCCACCACCGGGAGAGGATGTCAGCTGGGTGTATCGGGTAGCACCGAAATAACCGCTCACCACCGGATGTTTGAGGCGTGTTTTCAAACCACGCAACGAGGTAAATGACGCTCGCATCGAGTGACTGCGGCGGAAGGGTTGCTGCTGCGGTGGTTGCCTGATATTACCATTATCGTCACTTTCCGGATGTCCACCATCGGCGTCGACGGTGGCCGGTCTGGGCTGTGGCAATGGGCTTGCGGCTAGAATGCTTTCAAAGCGATGATAATTCATGATTGCGGCAAGGCGAGGCGGGTCCTAAATTCTGGGAAGGATAACGAGAACGAGAAATATGGGAAGGTTAAAGTTGGTATGCTCCGCGGATGGGGAGCGAGAGCGAGACCATTTTCATGCTGTATTTCCTCTACTTCGAGCGTCGTTATCGGCCTGTGTCGCGATGGATTCGCTGTTCAATGAATTGGGGATGACATTTTCGCTATTTATTTATTTATATGCTTTTCGGTTGGATTAAAATCCATAAGTAGGGGACGTTGGGGATACTTGTCTTTGTTTGAAGTTCAATTATCGAGGACAACTTTAAATCAGTGCGTGGGAACACAGAAGTAATTGGAATTTTACGAGAACAAAAAGCCCCTTTTGGAGTGCACCCTCTGGTGAAAGGCGAACATTTTCATCATCGCCCATAATCTACTTTACGGGTCGGTGAATATTAATAAGTAAATCGAAATCGCGGGCGGATCAGAGCTGGCGAAAGAGCGGTATATGGACCTCTATTTAACGAAATGAGCGTGGGACACATCAAATCCATCGATGTGGATTATTACGGTGAAAATGTTTGATTGAAATTGATATATGTATATGCGGATAGGTACCTTTCTTCCTGGCGCAGGATGTGGATAGGAGGATTTTGAAATAGGAGCGATGTAATTTAATTTACTTCTACTCGAGGGGGAGATTTCGGCGTTCTGACGGATTTCAACGGCGAATGGGCAAAATAACATTGCGTTGGCGAATGAAATTGCGCTGGAATTGGGCGGTAATATCGGTAGATTTGATTAATGATGAATTTCGAGGAAGGTAGGTCTTTTTTTTCTTCTCTGCGGCTTCAAGTCTTTATTAAAGAGCAAATGAAAGCGACATCTGTTACGATACAGAAAAGCGGGTTTCAACATTTGCTGTACAGTAAGACCAGAGCTTCACAATCTCGAAAATACTCGTACACGGTGATATTGACAATTCTGCTTTGGTCACTCATTTGAGCTAACAGTTATCGTCAAGACAAACCATGTCAATTGTCAATGATAATGCTGTCAGGGACGGACATGTGTAGATTTTTTTTATTAACTAAATTTGTAAAGAAATTAAATGACTTGAGCAACACAATTAGATGGAGCCGTCAAAGTGAACAAGCATCTACGTCCTGAACTGCTTGGATAACAATAATGAGACACAGAATGCACGAAATTATTTCCAGGTAAATCTTTGTTGTTGGCAAACAAAATGAATGAATTTTGACGAAGGGTTTTTTGAGGACCAAGTCTGTCAGTGACTCTGAAGAACAATTTTGTCAATATCGCGCGAAAGTCTGTCAATTACAATGACAAATCTCAGCACTGAGTAAGGCACCAAACTTTGGACAATTGGGCCACAATTCTAGACACTTTTCAAAGTTAAGTATAAAGGCTGAAAATGCTCAAAATACTATGGTCTTTAGGTGAACCAGCCTCAGGATGAAAGCCTCCTAAATAAAGATAAATCAACCAATAAACTATGGTCTTTTCGAGCAAGATTAAATCAAGTAGTCACCAGGATGGAAATCTTTAACTAAGCCTAAGGCCTGAATCATTTTGAGAGATGTTATTAATCAGTATGTTGTTGTTGTAATCAACAGCAGCAATTGAAACTCTCTGTGTCGATACCAATGGTGAAATTTCCAATTTTGTTTAAGCACTGGATGCAAATTCAGACTCAGATGGAAGCAACTTACCGGATTGCAGAGGAGAAATCACTTAACATAGAGTTCATGTCACAATGTGAATGAAATAGCAGTGGTAGGTTCGCATGTCGCATGTCCGGAAGCAGCTTTAAAACTAATTGGACGAGGAAGAAATTCAGATCGAACGCTGGAGGTGCAGCGTTGGATAGTACGAAAGGTGGCGAAAATGGACGTAGCTACTTCGGAGACCGATAAAGCAAAAAAAAAAAAAAACTAACACAATAGTCACTGAACTACTAGCAACAATGGAAAAAAAACGGTTTGTGGACCAGGTGGGATACGAAGCACGGATACAGGCGTGAAAGATGAACATGAAAAACAATCAAAAACTCTATTATGCAATTTTATTACCCAAGTAACCAAAAGTTCTGATAAAAGGCTATTTAAGGTTTAAGTAGCTTTATTGAAAGTGGTATATAGCATTATAAGCAGCCTTAATTTAAAGTGGTTATAAGAATTTGAAATTTGCGGTACCATAATTGAATAGCATTCTAAGCAGAACCTGGCGGAACTTAGAACACTTTTAGAAATAGATAAAAAAAAGGGTTTTTGTCTTCTACACAAATTTTATATTTACCCTTTTACGATCATTTATGATCGTGTGAAAGATTTATTAGTATAAGTGTTTTATGAGCTATTTGGAGAATAGAACCCAGTCCTTCTGCGTGAGAGTCCCAGCACGACCGGCACTTCATCTCAAATATATTAAAGTGAGCTGTTGTCCTGGCTACTGAAAGAATTTTCACACGAAACACGACACCTTAATGAGTTTCAAATTGGTATTTTCCCGCATGGTGCCCCAACAGACTTGCGGCTCAGTGGTCAGCGTTCGTAGATAGCATGCCGAATACACAGATTTGAATCCAGGAAATATCCTTTATTTTTTTAAATGTTTGCATGGAATATTGATGCATTGCAAGCATCCTTTCATATTTACGTACATGAAATACTGTGTTATATGAAGACTTGTGTGAATTGCGTCAGGTGGGCTTCAACCGAACTTTGAAGTTGCTAAGAAGTTCCGTAGCGAACTTGTTCGGAACTTTATTGTCACAATGTTTGTAGTCTTGCCTGAAGTTCCTTAGAAGTGCTAATGAGTGCTTTTTGGAAAAAATTTTAAACATCCAGTTGCTAGAGTACGCATCGATACTTTTTGGAGCCTGAGGTTCCTCTTGTGCTTTATTTAGCTTCTTAAGCAGCTAGAAAGTTCTGTAGGTACTTTATATGAACTTGATGGAATTTACGAGTGGATTTTATCGTGGAATGAGGAAGTTTTGATTGCTTGTATAGTCCCTCGGCTCCGTGAAGCTATCTAAGACATTGAGCATACCAAATACATATTGTGGAAATAATACCATACAGGTTAGATTCAGGCGCTTCGGCCAACTCCGGAGGACTTTATACTAAACTTCCAAGGACTTATGGGCTTACTTCAGGAGTAAGTCCACAGACCTAATTGATACATTCCCGAGGTTATTGTTAGGGGTTGGGTGTAGAGGCCTTATGAGTCAACTCCGGAAATATTATGGGGCAACGGAAAAGACCTTATGAGATTAAATTAACGTCCACTCCGAAAATCTTGCGCGATAACTTCACAAACTTAATGGATTATCTTCAGAGATCATATGACTAGCACCACTCCGGAGGTCTTTTAGGTCAACAACAAAGGCTTTATGAAGATAATTCGGATCAATTCCAGAGCCCTTGCAGGATAAGTTCAATTGCCATTTTTCACTACTCAGGAATCGGGAAACTGCTGATAGTAGTTTGAAAGAATCTCCGATTATTGGGAACTATTTTTATCCGGTAACTAGATAGAAATAGCTTATAAGTTAAATTTTCTTTAATCAGTTATCAAGTTATGAATTTCAGGATTTCACCCGGAAGATTTTTTAATTATATTTGATTCAACACATTTTAGGCTATTTAGGCTATTAGTGACTTAGTCCTGGGGTGATATTTGAAATCGTAACCTTTAGCGTGAGAGGCATGGATACTAGCAACTACGCCGGACCAGCCTCCGAATCATTAGGAAGATATTTTTGTTTACCCCAGGAAGCATCTTACGACTTCTCTGGAATTTTTTTCCAACTTATCCAGGAAGATTCTTCCAACTATTACAGGAAGTAACGTCCTTAGAAATTTCTATCAAACCTCCCCAGATTTCTTCTGTTCCCTTGAGGATTCTGGCCTCGAAGGTAGGCTTGACCCCATAAAAGGTTCTTCCAACTTTTCACTGAAGCATGATCCATTTCTTTGGCAAGCTTCTTACGACTTCCACTGGCTTCCAATGAAACTTTCTTACGATATGGGAAGATTTTAAGATTTTCCAAGAAGTTTATTTTGACATCCATCGGAATATTTTTCCCACTTCTGCTGGAAGTTTCTCTCTACTCTCCCAAGAAGTGCGTCATACTTCCAACAGAAGTTTCACCCAAATTATATTGGAAGTCTTTCCATACTTCCCCCGAAAATTTCTTCTGACACCCCTAGGACATGTCTCCTCCTGAAAGATTATTCTGGCTCTCCCGGATGATTCTTAAGATTATCCCCAGAAGGTTCTTCCGGATTTTTCTGGAAGGTTCATTCAACTTTTTTTTAAGAAGTTTCTTTCATCATCGTATGGAAGCTTTTCAAGACTGCCCCCGGAAATTTCTTCTAACTTCCCCCAGAAGTACATCTGGATTTTCCGGAAAGTTCTTCCGTTTTTCACTGTAAGATTCTTCCGTCTACTCCTGAAAGTTTCTTCTAACTTCACCCCAAAGTGATGTTGGCTTCCCCGGAAGTTTCCTCCGACATCCCATGTAAGACTTTGCTGACATTTTCTGAGTCTAGTTTTGCAGCATTTTCCATTTATTTGGGAAGCTTCTTACGACTTCTGTTGAAAGTTTTCGCTGGCTTCCAACAGAAGTTACTTACGATGTCATCTAGGTGATTTTCCGGACTTTCTTCAGAAGTTGATTGTGACTTCTACCGTAACTTCTGCTGGATGCTTTGTTCGACTCCTTCCAGAAAAGCTTCTATCGAAATATTACTGTATTATCTATTTTCCTGGAAGATCCTTCTGACTTCTTTTTGAAGGGTCGTCAAAATTATTTCCCGGAATGATCTTCTGGTTTCACCGCGAACAGTGTTCCAACTTTCATATTAGTTTTTACAACTTTCCGCAGAAGTAAGTTCCAATATCCGTAGAAAGTTTCGTTCGACTGATTAATTCTGATTTCCAACAGCAGTTTCTTCCGACATCTTTTGGAAGTTTTATCTCTTCTGACCAGGGGTTGAAACAGTTGACGTTTTTTACTACACTCGCTTCGTTGTCGTGCGCGACAGTCTGTTTGTATTCGAACACTCATGCTCTACCGTCGTCTCTCTCACACAACACGAGCGGTAGAATAACATTCGAGCTAAAAGAAAATTATCAAAATAGCTATCATATGACATGTGTGATTTCGTTGTAATTCCTCAATTAGGTGTAAATCAAACCATTTCTGATCAGAAATATTATTACTAGGACATCATTGCTTGCTATTTTCAGAATTCACACAAGCACATCATCAGCAGCTCCTATTATGAGAAAAACTAAAATACATACATTCGTGACGGTCTTCAGCGACAGTGTCGTATGACAGAGCCTGTCATACGACATTTTAGTTTGGTACTGTACTATGATAGCTTGCTTTGCAAGTGTCGGAGGCAAAGGCAGTCAATTATCACAGAAAATGTGTCGACTACCGTGACCGCTTACAAGACTGCTTCTGACTTCCTCTGGAAGCTTTCCAGACTTTCCCCAAAAGTTTATTCTGGCTTCCTCGGGGACTTTCTTCTGGCTTTCTTACTAAGATCATCTGACTTCTTCTGAAGTGTAATAAAAATTATTCCGGATTTTTTTAAGACTTTTCACGGAAGGTTCTTCTAGTCTTACCTGGAAGGTTCATCCAACTTTCCCAGAAGTTTGTTTCAACTTTCCACAGCACTAATTTCTAATTTCCTTAGAAAGTTTCTTAGGACTTTATCTGAAAGTTTCCTCTGACTTTCCTTACGAGTTTCAACCCACATTATCTTAAAATTGTTTCCGACTTCGTCTGGAATATTCTTCCAACGTCCTACGGAAGTTTTTTTTTCGATTGCAACCGGAGGTTTCTTCCGATTACTTCTGGAAGATTCTTTTGACTTCTTCCAGAATATTCTTCTGACTTCTTCCAGAATATTCTTCTGACTTCAACCAGAAGATTCATCTGAATTTCTCCGGAAAATTCTTCCGACTTTTTCCGGAAGGTACATCCGACTTCCTCCGGAAGATTCGTCCAACTTCCTCGAGAAGATTCTTCCAACTTTCTCTGAAAGATTCTTTCGACTTCCTCCGGAAGATTCTTCCGACATCATCTGGAAGATTCGTCCGACTTCCTCCGGAAGATTCTTCCAACTTCCTCTGGAAGATTCTTTCGACTTCATCCGGAGTCCAACAAACATTGCAAACAGAATAAGAGCTTATTCAACCTTTAATCAGCATAAATTGTTTGTTTGGAAAATCTTCCGACTTCCTTCGGAAGATTCTATCGACTTCCTCCGAAAATTCTTCCAATTTTCTCCGGAAGATTTTTTTTTAATCTTTATTTAAGAGATGTTTAGCCATAGGCTAGTTCATCTCTATCTACGGAAGATTCTTCTGATTTCCTCCGAAAGATTCTACTTCTGACTTCATCTGGAAGATTCATCCGACTTTCTCCGGAAGATCATTCTTCCTATTTCGTCTGGAAGATTCTTTCGACTTCATCCGGAGTCCATCAAACATTGGAATCATAATTAGAGCTTATTCTGCCTTTAATCAGCATAAATTGTTTGCTTGGAAAATTCTTCCAACTTCCTTCGGAAGATTCTACCGACTTCCTTCGAAAATTCTGATTTTCGTCAAACTTTCCCAGAAGTTTGTTTAGGTTTCTACAGAACTAATTTTCAATTTCCTTAGAAAGTTTCTTAAGACTTTCCCTGAAAGTTTTCTCTGACTTTCCTCGGAAGTTTCAATCGACATTATCTGGAAATTTTCTCCGACTTCGCCTGTAATATTCTTTTAACTTCCTTCGGAAGTTTTTTCCAACTGCCTCCGGAAAATTCTTCAAATTACCCCTGGAACATTTTTTCCGATTACCTCTGGAAACTTCTTCTGACTTCCTCCAGAAGGTTCTTTTAACTTCCACCAGAAGATTTTCTGAATTCCTCCGGAAAATTCTTGACTTTCTCCGGAATATTTTTCATACTTCCTCTGAAAGATTCTTCCCACTTCCTCCTTAAGATTCTTCCGAATTCCTCCAGAAGATTCTTCCGACTTCCTCTGGAAGATTGTTCCGATTTCATCCGGAACCCAACAAACATTGAAAGCAGAATAAGAACTTATGTGGCTTTAATGAGCACACAGTTTTGTGGGAAGATTCTTCGGACTTCCTTTGGAAAATTTTTCCGACTTCCTTGGGAAGATTTTTCCAATATCCTCCAAAATTTCTTCTGAAGCCTAACAAACATTGGATGCATAATTAGAGCTTATGCAGCTTTAATCAGCACAAATTGTTTGTTGGGAAGATTCTCCGGACTTCTTTCGGAAAATTCTTCCTGAGATTTTTGGAATATCCTCCCAAAAATTCTTCCGACTTCCTCCGGAAGATCCTTCCGACTTCCTGTGGAAGATTCTTTCGACTTCATCCGGAGTCCAACAAACCTTGGAAGCAGAATTAGAGCTTATTCAGCCTTTAAGCCATAAATTGTTTGTTTGGAAAATTCTTCCGACTTCTTTCGGAAGATTCTATTGACTTCCTCCGAAAATTCTTACTTGGAAGATTCGTCCAACTTTGTCAGAAGTTTGTTTCAGTTTTCTACAGAACTAATTTTTAATTTCCTTAGAAAGTTTCTTAAGACTTTTCCTGAAAGTTTTCTCTGACCTTCCGCGGAAGTTTCAACCGACATTATCTGGACGTTTTCTCCGACTTCGTTTGTAATATTCGGAAGTTTTTTCCAACTGCCTCAGGAAAATTCTTCCGATTAACCCTGGAAAATTTTTCCGATTACCTCTGGAAGCTTTTTCTGGTTTCCTCCAGAAGGTTTTTCTGACTTCCACCAGAAGATTTATCTGAATTCCTACGGAAAATTCTTCTGACTTCCTCCGGAAAATTCTTCTGACTTCCTCCGGAAGATTCTCCCCACTTCCTCCTAAAGATTCTTCCGAGTTCTTTCAGAAGATTCTTCCGACTTCCTCTGGAAGATTGTTCCGATTTCATCCAGAGCCCAACACACATTGGAAGCCGAATAAGAGCTTATGCAGCTTTAATCAGCACAAATTGTTTGTTGGGAAGATTCTTCGGACTTCTTTCGGAAACTTTTTCCGACTTTCTTCGGAAGATTTTTTCTATATACTCCAAAAATTCTTCCGATTTCCTCCGGAAGATTTTTCTGATTTGCTGCGGAAGATTCTTCCGATTTCCTCTGGAAGGTTCTTCCGATTTCCTCCGGAAGGTTCCTCCAAATTCCTTGGAATATTCCTCTAGATGATAGAAGGGGCCTCATAGCCTAGTCAGTAAAGGCACGGTATTACCAAGCAGGAGGCGGTGGGTTCGATTCACGGTCCGGTCGAGGGAATCTTTCGGGTTGGAAATTTTCTCGACTTCCCTGGGCATAGAGTATCATTGTGCTTGCCATACAATATACAAATTCATGCATTGGTATTGGCATCGAAAGCTCTCAATTAATAACTGTGGAAGTGCATTTAGAACACTAAGTTGAGAGCACGCAATAAGCTAATATGCGCTAAGCAATAAGCTTGAAATGCGAACAAGAAGAAGAATTCCTCCAGATGATTCTTCTGACTTCCCCTCGAAGATTCTTCCGGAAGATTCCTCCAGACAATTTTACCGACTTCCACTGAAAGATTCTTCCGACTTCCTCTTTCGCCTATAAATGTGCTATAAAAATTGTTTGCACTCATCTGATATGACATCTATTGCACCTATGAGGTACAAATAAATAAATAGTTAAGTTTTATTAGAGTCTTAAAGAAAGGATAAACGCTTAGAAAAAAAAAATTTCGGCATGTTTAAAAAATAACGAAATTTATCAAAAATTAAAGAAAATTAGTTTTTTTCCATTCCTCAGAAAATATTTTTTTTTGTTTTTGAGTCCAATTGATTGCCATAATGACTTGCAAAAAATATGTTTACACGTTTACACATATAAAAAAAATCCAAACTAAAATAGGAAATCAGGAAGGGTTCAATAACTACAGGTTCAGAACTTTAGAGAACGTTTTACGATCTTTAAGCACCGACGAACCGACATGCTGGAGCATTTCGTTTGTCCACAATTTGATTTGTCAAATGAGCGATTCGATTTGTCAAACGGGCGATCAGATCTGTCAAACGAGGCGAGACGCAAACCAAGTCAATATAAATTTTACGTGTGTTCGTGTCCTTTCTCACGATATGACGCGATCGGATGAGTAGATGGTGGTAGTGTTTAACGTATTTTAAATATGGTATCTTGGGCAAGAATTTGAATGTATCTTCTATGGGCTGGCACGTCGGTTCATTGGTGCTTTAAGGTTAAGCTTCAAGAACGTTAGGTTAGTTCGATAAACATCCTAAGAATTTCGAGGATTTTGGATAAAAATTAGAGAACTTCACCATAGTTCCATTTGCTTCCAGATAATTTCAGGAACTTTTCAAGAACTTCAAGAAACTCCATAAAACTTCCAGGAATGTTTAAAAGCCTTAAGGAAAGGTCTGAGAACATCTGAAAACTTTGGTAACTTTGTGGAAGTTTCGAAAATTTTACGATCCTTCGACTAACTTCTTAAAAAAATATAAGAGCTTCACAGAGATGTTGCAATAACGATGTCCAGAAACCTTCAAAGAATTTGGGAATCATCTGAACGTCAGGAAGATTGTAAGAAGTTAAATGATGTTCCGAGAACTTCAGGTAAATTTTGAAAACATTATTTTGGATCCACTAACATCAGAAAAATTGCGAGAACCTTCTTGGAAATCCTAAAAATTTAATTGAAGTACCGAAAACTTCAGGGTAGTTCCGAGAACTTAAAGAACGTCCAAAACTAGTTGGTTATGATAGCTTCAGGACAGTTCCATATACATTAGAAAAATTTCGAGAACTTCTGTGTAAAACGAAGAGCTTCAGGGAAGTTTCATTGACTTCAGAAAAATTGCAGGAACTTTAGTTGAGGTCAGTTAAGTTTAAAAATCTTAAGGGAAGTTACGAGAATTTACTTGCGGGTACATGAGGAAAGTTCCGATAATTTCAGTTAAATTTCGAGAACTTCAGGGCAATTCCATTTAATTCGGGAAAATAGCGACAACTTCCAAAAAGTTCCAAAAATTAATGATAGTTCAGAGAATATCAGGGATGTTTTGTGAGGTTCAGAGAAATTCAAGGAAAAACAGCAAATGTCTTGAAGCTGAGAGATCTTAAGGGCAGTTTAATTAATTGCACGGCAATTCCTGAACCATCGTCAGAAGAAGCTCTGAGGAATGATGGGAAATTGTTAGATGAGATTGGATAGTCGCGGGAAGAACATTACAATAACTTGCAAATAACGAAAAACTCGAACTTATTGTCATATAACTTTCTCTATTTTTAGGTTCACAACTCGTGGGTTCTTGTTTGGATGGTTGAGTAGAGAGTAATAAAAATGGCTACAACTCGCTTCCGCTAGCAGGAAGCCTCCTTGCATGACAGCTTGAAGCTTCATGAACCGACTGAGGGATAATATCGGAGAAGCGAAGTTCCGAGAAGTTTTGTAAATTTTTGGGCACTTTAGGGAAGCTTCGAGAGCTTCAAGTAAAGGGAAACTGCAGGAACTTTCTGGATGCTCTAAAAACTTCAAGAATATCCAAGAAGAAGTTCTAATTACCTCAGATAGGCTAGGTCTGTAGATTTTCAGGGATTATCAGAGATTTTATGAGCAGTCTCAATAGATTCAGGATAGTCCAGACTTTCAGAAAAGTTAAAAGATCTGTAAAGTTAAGTTTAGATAAATGCAGGGCAGTTTCATGATCTTCAGGAAAATTTCGAGAAACTTCAAGATGTTCCAAAAATTTAAAAAAATCCAGAGAGAAGCTTAGAAAACTTCAGAGGTATTTGGGAACTTCACAGAAGTCCATAGATTTTCGGGAAATAGGGCAATACTAAGAACTTTAGCAAAATTTCGAGAACGTCAGGCTAACTTTGAGAACATCCGAGTTTCTAGAAGCTCAGGGAAAACTACGTTAATGTTCCAAAATCTTCAGAGTAGTCTAGGGAACATCATAGAAGTTTAAAGGTTTTGAGGCAGTTTCATTATTTTCAGGGATATTCCGTCTGAGAACTTTAGTATCGATACTACCTCTGCCCTCAGTTCATAATTTTAAGTAAAGTTCAATGTCTTCTGTCATAGTTTTTGGTTTGCAAATTCATCCGAAGTTACCTTGTAAGGTTCCTGAAGTAGCCGAGGTCTTATGAGTCAGCCAATCAGATGTCAATAAGGACCTTATGTTACCAATCAGACTAAGTACTAGTATGGGAAGGGTCCGCAGGTCGTATTTTACTTGGTCGATCCACTTTGCCTGCTGCGCGCCTTTTCTTCTTGTTCCTGTTGAATCACCTTCGAGAAATATTTTCACTGGGTCTTCGTCCGGTATTCTTACGACGTGCCCAGCCCACCGTAGTTGCCCAATTTTTGCTCTGTGGACGATGGATGGTTCTCCCAGCAGCTGGTTCAATTCGTGGTTCATTCGCCTCTCCTCCACGTTCCGTCATCCATCTGCACTCCAACGTAGATGGTACGCAACACCTTCCGTTCGAAAACTGTCCGAAGACCACGTCTCCACTCTACTAGTCTGGAAAGGGTCCGCAGGTCGGCTTTACTTGGTCGATCCACCTTGCCTGCTGTGCGCCTTTTCTTCTTGTTCATGTTGAGTCGTTTTCGAGAACTATTTTCACTGGGTTGTCGTCCGGTATTCTTACGACGTGCCCAGCCCACCGTAGTTGCCCAATTTTTGCTCTGTGGACGATGGATGGTTTTCCCAGAAGCTGGTGCAATTTGTGGTTTATTCGCCTCCTCCACGTTCCGTCATCCATTTGCTCTCCACCGTAGATGGTACGCAACACCTTCCGTTCGAAAACACCACATAGTCCAGGTCTCGTGGCCGTAGAGGATCACCGCAATCATCGCGTCGGTGTATCGGTCTAATCAGCGTCTTGTAGATAGTCAACTTCAAGCGGCGGCGTCCTCCGGAGTCCAAAGTAGGCTCGATTCCCTGTCATAATGCGTCGTTGAATGTCTCTGCTGGTATTGTTTTTGACAGTCACCAGTGAGCCCAAATACACAAACTCGTCGACAACCTCAATTTCTTCATCATCAATCTGAACTCGAGAAGGGAGGCTAACAGTGTCTTCCCTAGAACCTCTTCCTCTCATTCATCCTACCTTATTTCGGAAATTTTCTCCCCCATGCAATAGGCGTCTTCGCCACTAATAGTAACGAAAAAACAAATACCCTCCCCTATAGGTCATTACAGCTCAAGTGGGTACACCACCTGTGGTCGATGTCACCTATTGGAGCCAAATTTAGCCAAAACGCTTATTTTGGCATTCTAAATTCTTTCATTCTTTTTTGATTTTGCTCTGAAGTGCCTAAATCCCTCTTGGCCACAACCTTGGGTTTTCGAGATTAAAAAAAAAACACAGTAGAGATTACTCCAGAACCAAATAAGCTATTCGTGATCACCAGACTTTGGAAAACTCTTCTACTTGAAGTGTTTTCAAGGGCAAATGATTTGGACAAATAGTTTTTGAGATATGACCAGAAATATTGAATAGCATTGATTTTACACCAGAAAAGCTTAAAACTCCAACTCACTCATCTGGTCATATCTCAAAAACTATTTGTTCAAATCATTTGCCCTTGGAAACACTTCAAGTAGAAGAGTTTTCCAAAGTCTGGTGAACATTTGAGCCAAAATACTAAGAAATAAAAAATCCCGCCCATGGTGAAAATGGGCCATTTTTTGACAATTAGAATACCTGCCGGTAATCAGCCTGTTTACAGTAGTTACTATTAAAAACTTATAAGAATTTACATTAAAAAAACCATCAAATTTACGTTCAAAGATCACGAATAGCTTATTTTGTTGTGGAGTAATCTCTTCTGAAAGTTGGAATTTTTAAAATTTTTGGAAAATCCAGAGTTGTAGCCCAGAAGGATCTAGGCACTTTAGAGCAAAATCAAAAAAGGCGTTTGTTCAGAATACCAAAATAAGCTTTTTGGACAAGTTTGGCTCAAATAGGTGACATCGACCACAGGTGGTGTACCCACTTGAGCTGGAATGGCCCCTATGCTTTCTTCTTTTCTTCTAGACTTTTACGCTTTTGTAGCACGCGTTTTGCCGGCTCTCAACTTCATGTTCTAAATGCACTGCCACAGTTATTAATTGAGAGCTTTCCAATGCATGAATTTGTATATTGTGTGGCAAGCAAAATGAGAAAATTACGAACCCGATAGATTCCCTCGACCTGACCGGGAATCGAACCCACCGCCTCCGGCATGAAAATACCGTGACTTTACTGTCTAGGTATTTGCGGCCCCTCACCGTTACTGAAATTGCTCTGCGAAAATGTAATTATTTCGCATTAAAATAATTTCTCCCGTCTTTCGCCGTTTTCGTCGTCGTCGTCGATTAAATCAACATAAAGTACACGAGTCCCACCATCGTAGAACTTTACGAGAAGCGGCAAATTTGTGTACCTGCTAGTACTGAACAGCCAGACACAGCCAGCGGCAATACTTGATTGGAAAATTTTCCAAAAATTCCCGGGAAATCAATCTGAATCAGTTCGGACCGGCTACGGCTGATGGCACGTGGGAGTTTCGGTGCCAATCGTGTAATGGCACTGCCAGCCGTGCCACTACCACCTTCCACCAGGTGAATTGGGAATGAAGCTATGCACGTTCGAACGACGGTCTGAGCGAGCGTAGATTTGTGGCAACTGAATGGCACCGCCCCGCATCACTGCTATCCGGGAAGCTTTTAACGTTGATACGAGTGGTAAATAAGAGCCAATGCGATGGATCGGTGTACCGGTGTGAGAGCGCTCATTTGCACTTGCGGGTTATAATCTAACACTTACGATGAGATTGCTATCGGAAAATTGTACGACGACGAATTAGTGGAATAATTGAATGAAGGATAAGAGATTATTTGAATTTAGACGATCGTTTTCCGTGTTGCTTTAACGGCGACTTTTATGTTTATCATTCTTCTCTTCCTCATTCGCACTGCTTTGCACAGAAAACACTCGTTCTTCAGTCCATCATAGATTATTTTCCGACTCCAGGTTTAAAAACATCTCATTCCTCGAATACCAACATTTTGTTTGTCAACGTTAATACCCATCTGACCAACTCTCTCCTAACCAAATATTGCCACAACAATTTGCACTTGCACCTTCGCGAAACTTAACTCAATTTGTCTCGACCGAAAAGTTTAATCAAAAGAACTTGAAAAGCAAAGCTTAATTCCAGCTGGTTTTTTTCCCACCCCCTCCACTTCGCAGCATCCGGCAAGCCTCGGAAAACGCTCAAAGCAATCCTTGCGACGTTCGCATGCTGCGGGAGTAACGGAAAGCTTCTTATTTGACTTTTAACAGCTTTCAGCAGTCAGTTTCCGTCCCATCGATGTGTTTCACTTTCTTCTGTTCGCTTTCATGAGATGTGCGTTTCCGGGGCGTGAAAAGCGAAGTGGTAGTATTTATACAATGGCTGGTAATCCTTTGGAGGAAAAAACCGGGAGATGCTTAATGCGCTTGTTAAGATTTCAGTTACCATCATCAAGGATTAACTTGTAGATGAAGGATTCAAAGGATTGAGAAATAGACGTCTGCGATTGCAGAAGAGTTGGCTTGGTATTCTTCCTTCTTTTTTTTCCTAGCTCAACTGGTCTGCTAAGGGAAATTCTATAAACAGTGCAAGGACCCAGGGAGAGACACAAGAGAGCTATGGCTTGCCGGAACCGGGGTTTAATTTAATTAACCAATAAATTACCGTCCGGACGTGATGTTTATGACGTCACCTAAGACCTTCGTGAAGAACAACGGACGCACAGGGAAACTCAAGCTGGACGGAGAATGAGAAAAAGAAACTCTTGCAATTACCTTTTCTCGAAAGCAAGATACACTGACGTCAAGAGACACACACTAGCGAGGAGATGAGAGTAAGTTCCGCGGCGGCGTGGTGATCGTTATGGGGAAATGGTTTCGGAAAAAAAAATCATGATTAATGGTTGCAAGAAGTCGGCATCCATCCGGGGAAAGTTTGCGGAGGAAAAGTTTTACTCTTCTTCAAGTCCCCGGTGACCAGGTGTGATTTAAGGGTGTGCTCGGTTGAATTCTGATGGGAGTTAGTGTTGTTGTTACTGATAAGTACTTTGGTATACGAGAAGCGAATTTGTTTAAAATTAAAATTTATTGATCATTTGTATAAAGGAATGATAGCATTCAATCATCGTTTATCTTGATACTGAAGTTCTCAGTCGTGCGTAACAAGACAGCAGCCGGCTAATAATCGTGAAAGATTATTTCGTTACGAGCCTTTTCTTATTATTATGTTATTATGTCTGATCAAATTAAATTGTGGAGGTGAGGTGATGATGTCGGGACACCGATCAGCAGAGATTCTGACCAGGTCGCGTTCGCTGGTTCGACGGTCCTGAGACAAATAGACCAGCACTATGATCTCTGAATAATGTGGCAATTTTCCTGATTGATTTGTAATTATTCTGAATATCTCTTATTGCACGGTGTCCATCGAATTCCAATTTTAAATTCCCGGTTTTCCCAATTATTTAAAAAAAGAGCTTAGGGTTGTGTCCAAAGCACGGCCGCAATGTTGACGTAGAACTACGAGATTATAGATAGAAGCCTAAGATAAGCGAAGACGACCGACCCCGTGAACGCAAGGAAGGCGAGGGATTACTTCAAGCGCAATCCGAACCTTTCGATTTGGGGCGTGGCCAAGAAGGTAAATTCTTCCGTCTGGTTTGTCCAGCAGACAATGAAGTGGGCCGGACTTCATGTCTTCAAGGTAAGAAAGGCGCCTAACCGAAGCGATAAACAGAATACGGTGGTCAAATCCTGCGCCAGAAAGCTGCCCACGAGTGGTTGGTGCAGCCGAAATGCATCTTAATGGACGACGAGACGTACATGAAAGCGGACGCCAAGCAGATCCCCGGCCTGAAGTTTTTCGTCGGCAAGTCCCGTCTGGATGTTCCGGAGAAGTTCCGGAAAAAGAAGGTCGACAAAATTTGCCAAGAAGTACTTAGTGTGGCATGCGATCTGTGGGTGCGGCAAATTCAGAAGCGCCTACAGTCCTTCCTCCGGTCCCACGGTCTCTGTTTTGGCCGGATCTAGCATCGTGCCATTACGCGAAATCGGTGATGGAGTGGCACGAAACCAACGATGTTGTTTTTGTGCCGAAAGAGGCAAATCCGCCAAACTCGCCCGAACTTTGCCCTATAGAAAAATTCTGGGCGATTATGAAGGGCAAGCTGCGGAAAACAGGGAAGGTCTTCAAAAACGACATGGATTTCAAGAAAGAGTAGATGAAAGTGTGTAAGAAAGATGGCGGATTTGATGGGTAGCGTTAAGTCCAATCATGGATCATGGAATGTATTGACGTTAGCCCAGCAGGGTAAACTGGCACAACTCACCAACGAGGCGCGACACATGAAGCTTGAAATCCTGGGACTGAGTGAAGTTCGTTGGCCAAACTTTGGAGAACACAAACTGCCGTCGGGACAGGTACTACTATACTCTGGTGTTCGAGGTGAAAACGCTCCCCGCCATCGTGGAGTTGGTCCCTTACTTAGCGTCCATCAAGTGGGAGCCTGTTAATGAGAGGATAATCGTTGCCAGATTTAGAACGCGGGTTCGTAACCTTACCATAATCCAATGTTATGCGCCAACCGATGCTGCCGAGCTACAGGACAAGGAGAATTTTTACAGTCAACTGAATGCCGTAGTGGATAAGGTTCCAAAGGGTGACATCAAGATCTACACTGGCGACTTCAATGCGAAGATCGGCTCCGGACTATGAGCGTGTCATGGGACGCCATGGTCTCGGCGAAATGAGCGAGAACGGCGAGCTGTTTGCAGAATTTTGTGGCAATAACGACATGGTGATCGGGGGCTTGCTCTTCCCCCATCGGCCAGTGCATAAAGTCACGTGGGTTTCCCGTGATGGACATACCGAAAATCAGATCGAACACATCTGCATCAGCCGGAAATGGAGACGGAGCCTTCTAATCGGCGAAATCCGCCTACGCATGGCGCGGATCCAGCGACGGGAGGAGAGACTCGGGCGGCGATTCAACACACGCCGACTTGAAGATCCAGTGGTAAAAAGGTCTTTTGTTGAAGAACTTGAGACTCGAGCTGCGGACGTTCCAGAAGGTGGCAGCGTAGAAGAACAATGGACGGCCATCAAGAATGCCTTTATAGAAACAAGCGAGAACAACTTGGGTGAGCTACGCACCCAGAAGAAAGAGTGGATTACAGATGAAACCTGGCGGAAGATTGAGGAGCGTAGAGAAGCAAAAGCCGCGATAGAGCGGGCGAGAACCAGAGGAGCCAAGAACGAAGCCCGTCAACGGTAGTCGGCTCTAGAGAGGGAAGTTAAGCGTTCTTGCAGACCGGACAAGCGAGCGTGGGTGAACTCCCTGGCCGACGAAGGGGAGAAAGCCGCAAACACTGGCGATATACGCCTCCTCTACGATATCTCACGACGCCTGAGTGGAGCAAGGATGAACCCGAAGATGCCAGTGAAGGACACGACTGGACAATTGCTTACCGACCCCACTGACCAGCTGAAACGCTGGTTCGAGCACTTCGAACAACTTCTTCAAGTTTCGACGGCCAACCAGCCATCAACATCTCGGCATGATCCGCCTAGGGTGCGGCGCATCACTCGCGTCAATTCCGAGGCCCCATCACTGCAGGAGATTGAAGCAGCTATCCGAAGCATGAAATCCAACAAGGCTCCAGGGGTCGATCGCATATCAGCAGAGATGCTCAAAGCTGACCCCATGCTATCCGCACAAATGTTGCATCAACTATTCTGTAATATCTGGGACACCGCGACTTTTCCGGCCGACTGGATGCAGGGCATCTTAGTGAAGGTCCCAAAGAAGACGGATCTGACTGTGTGCGACAATTGGCGAGGCATCATGTTACTGTGTATTGTTCTCAAAGTTCTATGCAAAGTTATCCTGAATCGGATACAGGAGAAGATCGACGCGACTCTCCGACGGCAGCAGGCAGGATTCCGTGCCGGAAGATCTTGTGTGGACCATATTGTCACGCTCCGCATCATCCTGGAGCAGGTCAATGAATTCCATGAGTTCCTTTATTTGGTATTTATTGACTACGAAAAAGCTTTCGACCGTCTCAATCACGAGAATCTGTGGGGCGCCCTGAGACGCAAGGGAGTCCCGGATAAAATCGTCAACCTCATCGAAGCGCAGTATGAGGCTTTTACGTGCAGAGTTCTGCATAACGGAGCCTTGTCCGACCCTATCCGGGTAGTCGCTGGTGTGAGACAAGGATGTATACTATCACCGCTACTGTTTCTAATGGTAATCGACGAGATCATGGTAGGTGCAATTGACCGTGTACCGAACCGTGGGCTGCTTTGGCAGCCTATCACCATGGAGCATCTCAACGACTTCGATTTGGCTGATGATGTTGCTCTGCTAGCACAACGGCGCTCTGATATGCAGAGTAAGCTCAATGACCTAGCCGAACGCTCTTCTGCGGCGGGTCTCACCATCAACGTCAACAAGACCAAATCGTTGGATATCAACACGGGCAACCCTTCCAACTTTACGGTAGCGAGGCAAGCAGTGGAGAAGGTCGAAAGTTTCCAATATCTTGGCAGCCAAATAACGTCGGACGGCGGGACCAAGAGCGACATAGGTGCACGAATCAAGAAGGCTAGGGCTGCCTTTGCGAGTTTACGAAACGTATGGATATCCAACCAGATAAGTCAACGCATCAAAATCCAAATTTTCAACTCGAACGTGAAATCTGTGTTGTTATACGCTAGCGAGACGTGGTGTGTATCAGCGGAGAACACTCAAAAGCTGCAGGTCTTCATCAACCGATGCCTGCGGCGGTATATAATTCGTGCCTGGTGGCCTCACAACTGGATCTCGAATGCCGAGCTTCATCGTCGATGTCATCAGAAGTCGATAGCAACAGAAATTCGAGAGCGAAAGTGGAGGTGGGTCGGCCACACACTTCGACGGGGCGGAAACGAAATCTTCAAGCAAGCGCTGGATTGGAATCCGGCAGGACATCGTAGCAGAGGCAGACCCAGGGGCTTATGATGGCGGAGCCTCAATAATGAAATTAAGCAAGTCGATAGGAATCTGACCTGGGCTCAGGTCAAGGCAAAAGCGAGCAGCCGCCCAGGATGTAAGTCTTTTACGTTGGCCCTTTGCACCGCTGGGGGTGCACAGGACCCATAAGTAAGTAAGTAAGTTAAGTCCAAGGTGCGGGCATTTAGCCTAGGAGATGAGGTTGAATAAACCAATTTTGCAAAAATATAGCTAATAGGGGAAATGGATGTAATGTCGGCCTAAATGCCCCTAATTTGGGCCCATACATAAATTCAGCAAACGACTAAATGTTCAATAGCGACCAAAAATATCCATTAGTACCGTCCCAATGACGCTTTCATCTAGAAAAAAACAAATTATAAATAGTAGATTTTTAGCGATGAGCCCAATCTTAGATCCATAGACCAACATTAGAGCCATTTCTCCTATGTGTTTATTTACTCCCTAAACGTTTCAAAAATATCCGACTTAAAATGAATTTTAGTTGATCATTTTTGTCAGTAGCATTTATTTCGAGTACAGTCTTTAGACGTGAGCGCAAATTACGGACTTAACAAACTGAACGTTCAAGGTTCGAGTCTAGTCTGCTCTATTTAATAATACTTTTTTAAGTTCCATAAGCTGACTTATGAATTTAATTGTTTTGACTTATGAATTATATTTCGATTCGAAATCAAACTTATGATTTTCATAATAAATCCTTAGGGCGAAAAATTATAAGTGGTTGTTATGAAGATCTTAATTGGACACAATGGACAATTCAAAATTGATCGAAATCCTAGAACATAAAGGGTGTCCCACATCAAATTGTACGAAAGTGACCCAGTTGGCTTCGTACCGCTCCAGGACAACATTTGAATAGTGGCACGAAGCTAGATCCGGCCAGAAGATCGTAGGGCCCTCGTGTTGCTTCAACAGAGGAAGCAGGCGCTTCTGTAGACACTCCTTGAGGTAGATCTCCCCGTTTACAGTCCCGGTAGTCACGAAAGGCGCACTCCGTTTGCCGCATGAGCAGATCGCTTGTCAATTGTATTTATTGGCAAACTTTGAAAGTTTCTGCTTCCTTACTTCGTCCGGAACATCAAACTTGTGCTGAGCGGAGAAGAACAGTAGCCCTGGAAGCTGCCGGAAGTCCACGTTGACGTAAGTTTCATCATCCATCTGGGTGCACAGTTTCTGGGTATACAGTTTCCGGGCCCGTGATTTTCCCATCGTATTTTGCCGTTCGTCACGATTTGGAGCCTTTTGCACTTTGTACGTATGCAGTCCCTCACGGTCCTTGGCTCTCTGAACGAAAGACTTGGACAGATTCAACTTTTGGCCACATCCCTGACCGAAGCATTGGGATTCCGCTTAATCGCCTTCACAACATCCATTCTGACCGCATTTCTCCTTCCGTTCGATGCTCAGAGTTTCGGAGCAACGTTTAATCACACGACTCACCGTTGACTGCACGATTTCGAGTTGTTTTTCGATGTCTCGATGAGGGAGTTGAGGACTTTCCAGGTGGTTGCGCAAAGCAATTCGCGACGTTGCTTTTCGGATGACGCCATTTTTTCAAACTGACAGCGATACAAATCAAGCTGAACATTGCATTACGACCTAAGTAACATTGCACGATTCCCTTCGTCGACTTTCTCTTTCGTTAATAACTAACCGTTTCTCTTTTTGTTTGTCGTATTAGATGCTAGATAAAAGCTTCTTTTATCGAACTGTGTGCTGAAAATACCTGGGAATGTCTTTACATGGTCGTGGGGATACAAAGAGAAAGTCGACGAAGAGAATCTGTCAATGTTACTTAGGACCTAATGCAATGCAAAAACTTGAAAAGGAGGACATTTCATTTGAGGTTAAGAGATTAAGGAGGAACATTAAAGGAGAACAATGAGTTTTTATCAAACGTTTTAATAACATGTGCGCTATCACAAAGTTCATGATTTGCAAAGGTTCAATTGAGATTGTTCATAACTTGTAGTTGTTACCAATTCAATTCATCTTCTCGTTATACTTCGGAAAAATGCATCAAACTAGCCTTCATAATTCATTTTTGATACTGGGAAATGATCTAATCTAGCTGATTTGCATGAAAAGTACAGCTGTACAGCCTTAAAACCATCCCAATTTTATCATGTTCAAAAATCAGGATACATTTCATCGCTTATTGAAACCAACATGGCCCGGAAAAAATAACCATACAATTACCATAAAATAATATAAAATCACAACGAAATCTATTGCCAACAATCGATCTTGTTGTATGTATACCATACAAGTAAATTCAAAATACACTGAAGTCTTTCTTTACACGGTTTTTTTTACGCGGTTTTTTTTTACACGGTTTTTTTTTACACGGTTTTCCACGATTTACACGGTACGTTTTTAACGATTTCTCGACAACGATACAACCTATCAACTTGATTCCAATCACATTATCCGTTTCAAGCTATTTGTAATTGAATGGCATACTTAAAAAAAAAATCACAATTTTTGGTGTAAATACAGAAATTTTTAAAATATGTCTGTATGGACCATATCATGCTTTAATTACAAATGGCATCAAAATCCGATTTTTTAAAAACATTTAAGCATGCGAAAAATCAAAATCTCGTAGGTTTTTTTTTTACACGGACCGTATCCCCCGTGTAAAAAAAGACCTGAGTGTATTGTTATTACAATAGATCTACAATACGTCCCATATCGTATGAATTTTCAACAATAGAAAAACAATAAAACGAATGGAAAATGGCTCAAGTTTGTTCGGGATAAAGTGATTTTTTGTATGGTTAAGATACATAACAGCCCCCTTGTTCTATTGTAGATATCCCCAGTTACCATAGATTCTATTGTGGAAACAATACATTCTATGGTTACTTTATCGTTGTGGACAGTACAATTTATTTTAAGTAAATTCTATTGTATGGTTACAATACATTTCAATGTACCTCTATCGTTCTTTTTTTTTACGAGGGAACATCTAAGCAACCTGTTAATTTTACCATTGATTCAGCATTGGACTCTAATGTCGTTTTCGTTTTTGCTACACTACACCGGTGTACTGTAAGCATCACTAAGCGCGAGTCATTGACAGCTCATCATAATCTGTTTGTAAACAAAGGTGCAACCGATAGCTACACCCTGAATTTTTCGGTGTTCGCCGGTTTAGCACCGGTCACAGTCAGGCTTCCAGTGTGCGCGCTACCGTATGCGAGACGCAATACGAATAGTCTCATAATCATAGCAGTCTCATGCGCAAGAGATTTGTAGCACTCTGTTTCTCTCTCTTCAGTTTTGTCGCATCTCACATTCTCATAATGTCAGTGTGTCGCACTGTTTTGTAAGCACAGCACATTTCTGGATGTATGCGTTTCATGAGAACGAGTATCATGCGACGTTTCCATGCGACCTCGAAATAACAAACTCAACTGGAAGACCAACTCGTGTTCTTGATGTGGGAAAAGTGTTGTTTTGTTTTGAAAACGATGGAAAGCGACCTAGCTACTACACTCTTATCGAACATGGAGAAGAGGTGTCGGATGGTTATGACCAACAAAGATTTCCTAGCGGCAATTTTCGTTGATTAAAGGATTAACTTGAAAAATAGCCCATTCATAACGAACGAAGGAAGAGATGTGGCTTTGGTAAGCGAAATGTACAATCAAGTTGTGGTTTATTTGCTCGTTAATACATATGCTTTTTTTAATTTCACCGAGGGTCCACGGTACTAACACTAGGACTATTTAGAAATCTGTTGTCGCAAATTGATTGTTTCAATTCAGCATCATGGTGGCTGATATGAACTATCCTGTGAGCACTAACACATCTGAAGAATTCAGTTGCTGCCGTAGTAAGTTTGTTGATTGACAGGTATTCAATACAATTCCTGAAGCAAGAAGCTTAGCAACAATCCGTAATACAGATGTGACACAACTTTTTCCTAAATTTATTACATTAACCTTAATCCAGCATTTCGTACCTATGTACACTGTGGTGCAAAGTTGATCGGACAAAGGTCGTTTTCATACAAACTAGCCAAGTTTAACATGCTGTAAATGTGTTCTGTTATGATCAATTGAGTTGAAATTTTGACGCAAACGACAAATATTTTGAATTTCACGTGTAAGAAATACCAAATTTTTTAAGCACCTGCTGGAAGGTGACAATAAAATTAAAATTTGTGCATAGCTGATCGGACAAAGGTCAATGAAAAAGCAAGTTTTGAGTCAAAATTTCAACTCAATTGATCATAATCTTATGATATCATTAACTCATTGTTTGTTTTTATTTTGCTACATAGTCGCTTCTGACTTAACGCCGACTATATGATCTTATATAGTAAAATGTAGTGCTATTTTACATAAAAAAAAAAACATTTATATTTTTACTGGTCTGAGTAAAAGTATTCTGAGGGATTCTGAGTCTAATTTGGTGCAAATGCGCAATAACTTGTTTATTTTTCCACCAAATGGGCTGAAAGCTTCAGAGGCTTCAAAAAAAAAATGTATTTTAGAAGATTTCCGCATAAGGAATTGTTGAAGGACACATAGTTCCAAAGATATTCCGGTATTATTTGGGGTGCTAACATGCTAACGGTATCCCAACCAGGGATGGAAAATCATTTTCATTCAATTCGTGCATTCATTTACATTCATTTGCCTCTAACTTATTCAATCAACAGAATTCCGTAAAATAGTGTTTGAAGCTTTTGTAGGTTTTGATATTAGCGGTATCTCTTATGCTTGATGAATCAGAGCGATAAGAACCCACCATTGTTTTTCAGTGAATGTAAATTGCATTCACTGAAAAACAATAACATGTTCTGCCAGCTCTAGTTCGTCATGCATTAGAGATTCAGATTTTAATTATTTACAAAAGTTGTAGTTAATATCAAAAGCTACAAAAGCTTCATGCATCATTTTACGGTATTCTACTTATGGAAAAAGTTACAGACAAATGAATGTAAATGAATGCACGAAATGAATGTAAATGATTTTCCATCCCTGATTCCAACTACCGTAAGGTTGCCATCCACCGCTCACGTAGTCTTCCTTTACCTTCCTTTAGCATCCTTTCGACAAGCAATTGCGTCTTCCTAGGAGCATGAGTGGTGATCTTACGGTGATTCCAGTATATCTCTGGAACCATGTGTTGAGTCTGCTTGAATCTATACTACAGGGTGCGTGACAAATTTTTGCAGTAAATGGCATATTTGAGAAAAAATACACCAGTTAGTTATTCTAGCAATGAATTTTGTGCGATTTATTTTCTTTTGCAACATATGGAAGTTGTAAGTAAATTTATTCAAAAAAAATGCCTTCCCTTTCGACGACTGTAGTTAGACGCTTCCGGAAACTGCAGTATGCACGTTTTAAAATGTTTCGATCCATAGATGTCATCACTGCCTTGATTTTAGCTTTTAGCGACTTAAGTGTGGTGTGAGGGGTTCTATTGGTATCCCGTTGGACGACGCCCTAAACAAAATAATCCAACGGATTGATATCGGGACTGCTTGGGGGCCAAATTTCTTCCTCCCAAATTTACGAAATATTTTCCGTAAGCCATTTCTGTGCTTTATTAGCAGTATGAGCAGGTGCTCCGTCTAATCACTTTCCCAAGCCTTTTTTAATATTATACACTGTTCTTTCAGACACATTTACCGACCGAATTATTTCTTTCATGCATACTCCGGCGCGCAACAAAGCGACAACGGCTGACAGATTGCTCTCTTGTTTCGACATCTTTACGTTTACTCAACATTGTTTGTTTAAATCTTACACCTAACAGTATAAGCTATCCAGTGCTGCCAAATATATCTAAATCATGATGCACAAGTATGAGAAATTACTATTTGAAATTTACTGCAAAAATTCGTCACGCACCCTGTAGAAGATATTTCTGGAACCATTTAAAAACTTCACCCCATTTGAAAAGGGCACACAAGTCTTCTGTGAACAAACGCTTCCAATCCCTTCTCTCGTCACCCGACAACATCGCATATGATGGGACCGCGAGAGTCAAGGAATGCGAAACAGCGCACGGCGATGGCGCACTGTGAGAGCGCATAGAGATGTTGCAATGAAACAGTCGCATGTGATTGAATACATGCGTCGCATTGAGAGAGCAATGCGATGAGACAAAAAATATTGAAACGCTTGAATTTGTTGAGAGCGTGTAATTGTCGCGCGCATCGTTCTGGTCTCTCTATTGTACAATTAATGTAGCACACCATGGATTTGAGAGTCATGCGACGCTCTGTCTCACAGCTCGCTGACGCATTTGTGTACGCGTGAGATTGCCGGAAGCCTGGTCACAGTGGGACTAAATAAAAAAAAAGAGAGTCATGGCCATTTGCGACGAAACTATTGAGTGTAACATTTTGATGTCTTCTAGAATACTAAATACTTTATTTCAGTAGAGAAATGTTTTGCTTAAGGAGGGTTTACACTATGATTAAAAACATAACTTTTTTATGTCTAGTTGAAATTGATGATCATCTATGGAAAAATTGTAGATGAAGCCATTTTAAGGAACTTTGTCTAAGACGTCAATTTTCCATCTCTCAAGTGGACGAAGTTATAGGATGAAAATGGAGTATCCCCTTATTTTTTACCATAACTTTTTAGTTTGAATTTTACAATTTGTTCAATGTTCTACAAAGTTGTAATGCTCTAAAACTGCAAATTTTGGCTGAAAAAAAAAAACAAATCGCTATCTCTTTGTTTTAGGGATTTAATTTCGTTTTTATAATTTTTAACGCTACCTGTAAGGGGATGTATCTTGCATGTTAGCAAGTATTAGCAGCTAATCTCAACGTTGTTTTGGTGAGCATCTTTTAGTCTACTGTTACATATACAATTGATGCATAATGATTTTTTTTTTAAAGTACCTCAATGTTTTGTTACGTTTTGCTGTTTTCATTACCATTTTTCTAAGTGTTTACATTAGTGTGGGTTTCCCACTGCTCTTTCAATGCTTATTCTAGTCCCCAACAACTGGGCAAAATTTGAACGAGTTTGGTTAGAGTAGAAAACTACTTCGGCCTAATCGCCCATTTTGGGCCTATCAAGCAGAAAACTTCAAATAAATCCATGATTTCAGAGTTTACAAGTCAATTATGCGTTTGGTACGATATTTAGTTAATAAGCTACGGAACGAAGTCAATGAGAACGCGTGGTATGAAAGTTTGCACCCATTATTCCCAAAAACAAAAGAAACGCTCCGACCGAATCAATGTTTATCTTCATCCGATAGGTCGAAGTGAATTCATTGGCGTTTCAATGGCGTTTCAACGCGTTAGGCCGAGTTTAGAATCCGTATGCCGAGTTTGGCGTCAAGAAGCAGTGTTAGACTTTTGAAAATATCTCAACGATTGGTTTCTCTTTTTCAAATATTACGGTGAATACGGAAAGGTAAATAAATTTGGAAGCCATCAGTGATAATAATATTCCTTTTGGTGCTGAACTGCGCTAGATTAAGAAAGACTAAGTGCGGGTTGTGCTTAATAGGCCGTAAATGGGGTAGTTAACCCTATAATCTCGATTTGCGGGAGAATTTTAAATTTGGTATGGGAAACGGAACGATCCTATTCATTTGCTTACCGTAAATCCAAATATTACTCAAATTTCATCAAAACTCAGACTTAGATTGAGAATGCTATACCAAACAACTTCGTCGAAACTACAACCCACTCTTATGTACATACTTGGAAAAATGTTTAAAAAACAGCAAAATGTAACAAAACATTGAGGTACTACATTAGAAAATTCATTAGGCATCCCATTGGATTCCCCTATGAATTGTATAAGGTAGGTTAGGGTATAAGTTGCTGAACAAAATTACGTCGAGTTTAGCTGCTAATACCTGCAAACCTGCAAGATACACCCCTTTAAAGTTAGTGTTGAAAAATTATAAATACGTATGTAAATCCTTTACATGAAGAGATATCGATTTGTTTATTAATTAATCAAATAAGGTCTGCCAACAACGCTCTTTGAAAACAATATTATGAATATGTTACTGGAAAAAAATGCCAGGATTAAAAAGGAGGACATTTTCGGGCAAAAGGAGGATGAAGAAAAAATATTTAAAAAGAAGGACATGTTCTCCTTTAGGATACCATATGGTAACCCTAGGAACAGCTCAATTGTTTTCTGAAACCGCAATGCAGAGTAAAAGTCAGTGTTGAGAAAAATTCGCGAATCCTACATACAGTAGTTCTGGCCATTAGACCCTATTCCTCTCATAAACAATTTGGATGCAATTTTCCTTGCTTGCTTCTGGATAAACTAATTAGACCTGCACTTTGTGAATGCAAATTGGTTGCAAGAACCCATCACTAAACAACGTTGGATGACTTTGTAAACCGCTTTTTGAGCACGAATTCGTCGTGGGACTTATCGGAATTTTCCTACCTTTCCTGCTTGAAGAGACACTGAAGCGCAACTTACTTCTTCAGCTCAATTTTAACAACGCTGCGAGACTCAAAGTCGACAACTTGGTTAGAAGGAGAAACACTTCATTTCCTCGAAGCTCATTATTTGCTGCCAATCAAATGAAAGAAGCTTCGATGGCTGGTTGGCCTTTAACGTCAGCATCAGAAAGGAGCCACTTCAAATCATCCTTTAGCGGAAAGGTTGGTGGGTTAAGTACCCCATATACTTCAGGAAAGTAGCACCGCAGCCTGTCAGTGGTAAAAAGTGCTGACGTGGCCGAATTCGACGCTGACATTAGAAATTGACAGCTGCTCGACGTGGAATACCAATAGATGCGATTAAACTGAAGATTGTTTTTGTCGCTAATTTTCCAATTTGAAACGATTCTAACAAACTAAACGAGTGGCAACCTGGTCTTCCAGTATCGACGTGCACCGACGTCAAAATTGATAATAATTCAATTGTCGAATGCGCTTCTTTGTGAGAGCAAGAAAACGACCAACGGAACGTGTGTGGGTATTGTCGGAAGAAAGCATACGATGCTTTTGTTACTTTACAGGTCACTGCTACAATAGAAAAGCAATAGGAATGAATCAGCAGTAGAATGGAAGTAGCCTCTTCATTTGCCATCCTCAATAGTTATCGTTCAGCAAAAAGAAAAAGGGGATGCGATGCACTACTTGTCCATTGCTCCTATGGATGATAGGATAAATAAGCACATAGCGTGCTTTGTGAAGTGTTGGAAGTGTGAGGATTCTCGATTGCAGGAGTGCAATTTGTAGCGCTTTGCTGGAACTTGATGGAGCGCGTGGGTGTTTCTTGGAAAAAAATGTTGAAAATTCTCTGGTTGAGTTGTAATCATCCAAATTGATTCACTCGCACGAGCTTCTGAGAAACAAAATTGCCATCCTAGCGATTCAGATTCCTGAGCGAGTGTAAAATCTTTCAAGCAAGAAGAGAAGGCAGTCGGACGAAACAGACGAGAAACTGAAAGAATGTGAAAACTGTCGCTTCCAAGCAAGGTTGCAAAGACTCATTTCAGCTAAAACAATGTTTTTCTAAATTATGAAATAATTAGATGCCATGATCAAATTTTGAATTGGTAGGATACAAGAAGAGGTTGCAAAGAATGTGTTTGACATATTAAAACTGTTTATTTCACTTCATGAGAGTCACAATCAGCGATTTTTCACAAACTCACTCACTCACTCACTCACTCACTCAGCGATCAGCAAATCGCTGATTGTGACTCATAGAAAGCAAAATTTACAGGTTTTATGTTTCCAACGCATACTTTGTAACCTCTTCTTGTAAGTTACAAGTAAAACATGCCATCATACCATCTTTTGGTTTTATTATTCCGAAAAACATTATTTTAGCTGAAATGAGTCTTTGCAACCTTGCTTCCAAGTGCAAACTCGGGTTTCAAGTGTTAAAACTCTTTAGAACGTGTTGGTTGCTTACCGGCATTAAGATCACAACTGTTGGTTTATCGCGAATTTAAACTGACTAGAAATCAATCTGATACAAAGAAAAATCAACAAAATAATCGCACAGTAAAACAGAAAAATAATTGAACGATGAACCGTTCAACCTACCACGATTGCCTGACGGTTAATTAAGAAACAAGACTAAAGTTTTACTACTGCCAGTCTCAATAGCCAAAGAATAAATATTGTCATTATACCAGCACATAATCATGACTAGGAATACCATAAGAACGCACGTCAAACAATCGTGAGGTCGGGCTTCCAAGTTTCCCAAAATTGCTTACTTGCGAAAGTACGTGCGAATCGCACGACGGTCATCCTTCCAAACAGCAGAACAGCAAGAGCAAACTTGAGGGGGAAAAAACAATCTGATGCTCCCTAAATTACCCTACTTCCATGCAAGGGTGGGAGGAGATTTCGGTTAAGAAATATGGTTTATTATTATCACTGCCTTGTACGTGCCACCAGTGCTCTTCAGTCGAGAGTGCGTCAAAACATCTTCGTCATGAGCCACGTTAAGTTCTCGGGAAGTCTCCTTCGTACACCCCCCTCCCTACCTCCCCACCCCCGCCTCAAGCGACGCTCTTTGGCGGATTATCGTCACATAATTATAATCCACTTCGTGCGAGCTTTTCGCATCATACATTGAGGGTGTGCTTTCCCGGAGATGAGCTCGGAAAATATTGTAAGGATGCGGAGGAAACTATTCAATAAATGATGCCTTTATATTAGGTGATAATTTCTGCATGACGCTTTTATGCTTCCATTGCTAACAATTTTCGCAGGATGGAGCAATTAATTGATTTCGTGGAAGAGCTGCCCTTGAATGGACCAAGTTAGTCGGTATTTATTCGATTGCTGGAAATGGATTGGATTGCTCAGATAAGTCGGTAGAAAGGTATTCGCAGAACGTGCTATCGTCTATTATGGTATTCACGTGGTACGAAGCAGCATTAACGCTTCAATCAACAACAATTCCAACGAGTGCTTCCGGCGATGGAGTAAACTTTTGCAACCATTCATTGGAATTTCGAATAGCTTTTACAGTGAGCCGTCAGTACTGGGTAGGGGTAGTTGTTCGAAAACATTTACTCATCACTCAATTGCGGCGGTAAAGTGCAGTTGCACATGTGGACGCTGGCAATCAAGGGACAAGGGAATCATTTCGATTCTGGAAAAAAAATTTACCACGAAATCATGATGCTTGGAGCTATTTGTTCTCCTTGGTTCCCGTCGATCTTATTTTCCGTACTGAGTACCACCAACGGCAGGTCGCAAACCTGGAACGTACCTATTGACCCATCAATTCGTGGACCGGCATTATATTTTTATATGATTTATTATTGATTGTTTCATCCAGAAATCATCTTTCATACTGTTTATTTAGCTTTCTACTTTGGAAATTTAAGACATTTCTTGGTTACCCCAAGGGAAGAGGGCATTGTTAGAGTGGACCCAAAATCTATCGAACGATACAATTTACTTTATCATTCTTAAAATATCGACCAATCACGGCCAAAACGAAATGGCTTCCCGGAAATTTAAAAATTATATTTTTCCTGTGATCAGATAGCTGTATATTAGAATGCTTTTAATTTTTAATTTTGTGTTAAACGATACATGAAAACCACTTTTTTTCTGCTGGAATCCTCTTCTGACTTTCAGGACGGTTTTGACGTAGGACTACGTCTGTGCTTTCTATATGGGGGTACACTTTGTGAAAACCGAAAATGGAACATGAAACGAAATTATGAAAGATTTTGAACGTTAATAACTCAACTGCCCCTGAACCAATTTCAATAATTTTATCCCAAATCGTTCAGAAATATATCCACGCATCGATAGAAATGCTTCCGACTGTTGATTTTAACAAGAAACTATTGAAAAAGTTGTAAATGTTAAGCATTGTCCAAAAACGTCGAAATAACTAACAGATCCACCAATTACGTACATAAATATTCTGCAGTCATCAGAGAATCGTTTTTAGACGAAAAATTTAGAAGTAGCATTGCTGCTTCCCCAACACTGTCATCCGAGATTCGTTAGAAGACAAAACAAGTCGAAGTGGCATTCGCCTCCGATCTTCGGGCGTATTTGAATAGGGAGGATGCAATTGCGTAACATTTTGCAAACACATAGCCATATTCAGAACCACACGACCCCAACGACCACACAAAATGCTCTCCAGAGTTGGAATCTTGCAACCAAACTTGGAAGCAGGGGTGCAAATGATTTTGATCGATTCTCTTCATCACTTTCTGTTTCGTTAATAACTCGACGGCAAACACATTCATCGATACGTTTGTTGTTCTGGATGATCGGAGAGCATAGCAGAAATAGTGCGAAATAAGTTAGTGAAGCCATGGTCATCAAAAGAGGAAATCGATGAAGATAATTGACTTTCACCCCTCTGCTTCTAAGGCCCTTAATTCAGTCGTCGTCACAGCAATGAAAACTAGCATCGCACCGCTTTTGGTTCTTGGGTTACACTTGCTGGTTGCAATTCTGCTGTTCAACATTTTCGAAGGACCACCAAAAAACATGAAATTACACTATTTTCTAGGGATGCCTGAAAGTCCAATTATTCGATTAACCATTAATCGTAAAGTTTTTTTTTTTCCAGCTAGCCGATTAAATATTTATCGAGTTTTCAATTATTTGAGCGCGCAACCGACATCCCTTCTTATTTCTACTCGTTTGATTTAGCGCAGTAGAGAAAATAAATAAAATTACTAATTTATCTGAACAGGCAGAGAGAAGAACCAGACGTGAAACAGGATGATAAATTCGCCGAAAAAATACTAAGTTTAACGAGAAAAAAATAAAAGGGGAGGAGCTTTAGCTGGGTGGACACTGATATTCTGCGGCCTTCCAACCTTTTGCAGACACCAGTTCAACTCCTGTCCAGCAGCAGACGGGCCGAGACTCTTGCGAGTGCCCAATCATTGAACCGAATAATATGAAATTTCCGGTCCGATTTGCTGATCCAGCTGCCTACACGTCGTCATCATCTTCCAAAGGCTTTAAGCCTGTACTACCATCGGCTCTTTTCTGGGCCGCCAGGATTTTCCAAAAGAGTTTTTGAATATGTCCCAAATAAAACTCATATCAAAGATTATTTTCAGGGAAATCATAGTCATACTAAAAGTATAAACAGAGAGAACCCTCAAATTCAAATTCGTATTCCTACACAAAACACAAGGTCCTGCTGCAGTTAACAAATAACATGTATTATATAAGACCACGTAGTCCGGGGAAGTTTCTGTATCGCGAAAAGTGTTAGGTTTTGAATGCTTGTAACTTTGTCATTTATAGAGGATATTAAAAACCAACTACTCCAATCGATAGGAAAAAACTCTACGAATCTGCTGAAATAAATACTTTTTCAATTTTCCATAAACAACTGTTGAAAAATGTACAAATGATAATTCTTTCAATGTTTTCATGAAATAAACGTTTTTCCCAAACCCAGCCGTCATAATCGAGTACCACTTGGTTGCACATCGTTCAACTGGAACCTGAAAACTTTACAAACTGCGATGCTGTCGCGCCTCTGCTCATGGATTCTTGCTTTGGATCGCATTCCAGTTTTCTTTTCGCTCGCTCTCTCGAGTCATTCGGTGTTTTAAGTTGGTCGTTTGGTCTTATTACCCGTCGCGAGTTTTCGCTTTGGTTAGCAACGTGTCGTTAGTTCTCGCCACTCTTGTGGCAGTCGCTAAATCGGCGGTAGTGGAGCAACATTTGAATGCCTCCACTCACCCGTTGAAAAAACAAAAGGTGATGGGTCGCCAAAGTTTGGATGCAACCGCATCCGTTCAAGATGCCTCAGAGTAACCCGTTCTCGGCACTCCCCGAAAAAGCAGATATAGATCCAGTTGAGAAACGGGAAAAAGTGCCCCCACTGTTAACCTCGACGAAGGAACTCGCGTTGCTCAGGAATAGCTGGCTAAAAATCAAATCCATCCACTGTTCACGGTTCCGCTGTGGACTACAAAGCTGTTGGCACATTTCTTCATGTGAACCTGGGGCCACATTGCGCATCTCGAAACGAAAAACTTTTTCATACAAGCGTTCGTACAAAAAGTCTTTCGTTTCGAGATGCGAAATGTGGCCCCTGGTTGAGTTCTACACTCACGACGTCCCTGGAAGCTAACCACTGAAAATGTCGATTCGTGGTCTTCCAAATCTCCCTGTTGCGGAAATTAAAGCGGAATTGGAGCGCCTTCATCTGCAACCCATTGCGAGACGTGATGAAACCAGTGTATTCCGGGACCAGTTGTACCTGGTGCACATCGATAAGGACTCCACCAGTGTGGCTGCTCTGCGGCAGATTCGCGCACTGTTCAACATCGTGATTAAGTGGGAGTAGTAACGCCCTCGGCACCATGACGTGACGCAGTGCACTAATTGTTTGGCATTTGGGCACGGTACGAAGAATTGACACATGAAGGCTCGTTGTGGCAAATGTGCTGGGGCTCACAATACTACCGGCTGCAAGAAGGAAGAACTCCCCGTATTTTGCTGAAAAGTACCAACAAGTCAACTGCAATAGAAGATTTTTCACTGATGGATCACGCATTAATAGATCCACTGGCTTCGGCGTCTTCAATGAATACTCTACCGCCTTTCGCAAACTTCAGGAACCTTGTTCCGGTTATGTTACTTCATCTTCTCGGATAGTCTCAGTTCGATTGAGGCTATTCGGTCGATGAAACAAGGTAGACACTCATCTTATTTCTTTTCAAAGGTAAGGGAGCAGATGAGTTGCTGGTCGCAAGATCATATAGGATTACCTTTGTATGGGTCCCGTGAAGTAGGAGATGTATTGGGAGCCCGTGATCTTCACTACATGCAGGCGATCTACGCATTCCTTTGTTTGTCTGATGTTAGAGTTTGATGTGACCATCCCCTCTTTTCCAAACAATTTCCAGCCATTGTGTCCCAGTCTTATTATCCTCCTGTTTCTGTGCTACTTCCTTTTGACCAGCCAGGATTTGGTCAACCGTCTGAGAGTAGTATCTGAAGGAGGCTTCAGCAACCAGTTTCCTACCTAGCTCCTTCCAATCGAAATTGTTACCCATTAACCTCGAGCCCGCCACGAGTAATTGGTACCCAATACTAACCTAGAACTACTGCTGTTTAAAATGTAAATACAAACATTACTTATTTTCGGCTCCGTAAAGTGTCACACACGACTGAGCCTAGTAAAAAAACGAACTAGTTAAAAAAGAAGGAAGAAGAAACTGAACCTGAGTGCGTGAACTGTGATTCCAACCACCTGGGCAGCGATAGGAGATGTCCCAAGCGAACGGCCTTCATCCTGATTCGACAACAGGCTTCCACGAGGAACCAACCCGGTCGCCACCGCACCTATTGTCAACATAGACACGTTTCCAATACTTCAGGCTCGTCGTATGGTCCCGAATCTAGCACCGCTTCCACTAAAACAGCACCCCCCCCCTCCCCCCGTTGCGAGTCCACCATCAGATCAAGCGGGTCCCAGCCACCGTTCAGTTCAGCGCATCGCCTCACTGCCGCTGCGGCCCAGCCGAGCCATAGCTCTACTGCTCCGGGATTATCAGGTGAGTCAGAAGACAATTCTACACTCACAAGCGACGAACTAGTGATCCTCGTGACTGAGGTGATCATAATCTTGCGCACCACCAAGACAACAGCTTCGTGCAGTTATGTCCCTCGTGCAAAAGTATGGACCGTGAAGCCATCAAAATAGTCAACTGGAACACTTGCTCGCTCAAGAGCAAAATGACCGAAACACACCTGAAGCTGGAGATAAATGTTCACCTCCCCGATTTTCGGCTCGTAAGGCTAAGAGGAGTGGGTAAGAAATATCGGCTGTCGACTGCTACCAAGTTTCCAGCTGAAGATAATCGAAGCGGTGGGCGAGGAACTTCCACTCCTGTCGGCCCCTATAATCATCATTGCGGCCTACTGCCCCAAACAAGTCACCATCAGAGACGGATCGGCAGCAGACCTCCGGAGGGATATCATCAGACTAACTCGACGGCGTGAGAAGTACATCATCACTGGCGACCTGAACGCCAAACACCAGGCTTGGGACAACAGTCGACGCAACCAATACGGCACAATCCTGAACAACGACCTGCAAGAGGCTCACTACACCATATTAGGGCCGCCACTCCACTCCACCATCGACATGGGAGACAACATCTCGCAACCTGTTACCCACCAAGAGCTGAGTGTGGACCACTATCCGGTGATGGCCGATGTGGGCTAATTCGTCAACCGGTTCCAAACTGCCCGACGCAACTACCATCGCGTCAGCTGGGATCAGTTCCAACACTGTATCACTGCGTTCCATCGAGGAGGCGATATCCCGGGCCAGGGAACAACACGTGCCAGTATCCAGACAGACTAAAGACTTCATAAGACTCCGTAACACCATTGGTAGGCAGTACCAACGCTCTGATCTGCCTGCCCATAAGACCAATTGCAATTACCTTACCAAAATTATCCAAGCCAGGATGGTGGATCTCAGGACTCTCGTTAGACTTTGCTAGTAAGATCCGCTCTCTCCCAGATTGTGCTAGGTCGTTCGGGAAACTTACCAAAATTCTTAAAAACAAGCCTAGGCCCATTCCACCACTGATACCGCTGAATCGTTCCGACAATTCAGTGGTTCATCTGATAACCCTAAAAATAAGATAAGAAGGCTGCAGTAATAGGGCAACACTTCGTCAGCTCCCAATCTCTGAAAACGCCTCTATCAGATTCCCAACATCTTTCCTGAGAAATCCAAGATCACAGCTGACGAACTGTGGGCCTATATCAAATAATCCTAAAATATTGAGGCCCCAGGTTTCGACAAAATCCTCAATCTGGAACTCAAACATTTGAGTTCCAGATTTTTCAACCATCAGGCACTGATTTTCAATCCTCCATCAGTGCCTCCGACTTGGATACTTCCCCTCGTGCTGGAAATTAGCTAAGGTTATACCCGGGAAGGATCCTTCCTCTCCTTCAAGTTACCGACCCAACAGCCTTCTCTCAGGGTTATCCAAGCTGTTCGAAAGGGCAGTTTACAGCCGGCTTATAACATCTGCCGAAGAAAGCAACATCTTACTCGAGGAGCAGTTTGGTTTTCATAAAGGTCGATCGACCGTCTACCTTCTGACCCGAGTAACAAACATTCTTCGACGGAAGAAGTCTGTTTCTGAAACATCTGCTATGGCATTGTTGGTCATTGAAAAAGCGTTTGATAATGCCTGGAATATTGGCCTGGTGTACAAGTTGCATCGATATGGTCTTCCGGTCTTGCGAGTGAAGATCATACAAAATTATCTATCAGACAGGACGTTCCAGGTCTCTCTGAATGGCATCACGTTGGATGCCTTCAACATCGGTGTATCCTTGGGCCCATCCTGTTCAATCTATTCACCTTCGATATTCCGGCTGTCCCTGATGGTGGATCGTTGTCTCTGTTCGCAGACGACACATCCATCGTAGGGTAGGGTCGTCGGAGCTCTGACTACCAAACTCCAGAGAGACTTGGATATCCTGCCTGAGTATTTCAACATCCGTATCAACGTGGCGAAGTCCCAAGTCATAATTTTTCCACACTGAAAATCCCCCAGGCTTGTTTTGTCTGAGAATAACAAAATCTGATTAAACGGCACAGTGTTGGAATGGTCCAAAGAGGTAGTCTACCTCGGCCTTACAGCAGCCAAGTGCAACATTCTGATGAGATCCCTGTATCCGCTCATCAACGGGAGGTCCACCCTGTCCCTGAAAAATAAGCTTGCTATCTACAAGCAAATCATCCTTCCCGTAATCGATTACGGTATGCCAATCTAGGGGAGTTGCGCCAAATGCCATCACCTTAAACTTCAATGGATCCAGAACAAGATGCGTAGGATGATCCTAAACAGTCCTCCACGGACGCGAAATTCTGATGTCCACCGCCTGGCTGGTCATCAGTCTCTGGAAGAGCGAAGAACGCTCTTCTTGGAAAGGTTCAGCGACACCTGTCTGAGATCAGATCATCAGATTAGTGATGGCATAATCATTAGCAAATTGTTATTTTTCTGCTCTCAATATCACGTGTGATATTGGAGCAAAATATCATGCTTGATATTGATTTTATAAGCTCCTGAGATTGCGAGACTATTCACAACGTGTAAAGTTCAAGTTGAGAATTGAATCGTAACTCTAAGACCAGAAGGTCCCGAACAAACGTGCTCAACTTTTTGGTTCAGCTCTGGTAGTATCTTCGGTCCCAAGCTAATCAATGCACCCCATAGCGAATCAAAACAAACATAGTGTAGTACTAAAATTTCGACTGGAATGGGGTACGTTAATCGATTTGCTTGGGACCGATAGGCTAGTAAAGTAGTGAGCCAATTTAAAATGGTTAGTTTCCACCGGTTGGAAAAAGAAAGTATAATAATGCTATCTCTTTTCTTCTTCATCGATCACAGTCACGAAGCGACTGCTGCCAGCAGTTATGGAAGTTGGTTGCGTTCGGGTGTAAAGCAAAAATCATGAAACTCAATCTCACCACAGTTTGGTGAGATTTACGGCTGGTGAGTTTTGTTAGCTTGATATTCCGAGCTGCGATATCACAGCTTGCAATATCAACCGCAGTTGTTTGCTTGTTGATTTTTGTTTGCGAAAATCAAGCGTGATCTTGTTTTTGGTGAGATTTGACAGCCACAACGCCGTACAATGGAATACTGCTAAGCTGGGAGGGAGAAGCGAATACTACACACAAAATCAAATAAATCAATCACAATATTGCGCAAGAAAATTCTTGGCAAATATAAATTATCAAGTAATTTGTTCCCATAATGAGGGGTTTCGGTTTTTCGTGTCTCTGTTGTTTACGTGTTACCGTCGGATGACTAAATGCTTGTGGAAAGTTGGAGTTGAAAAATCACTTGTAGAGACTCGTAGTGAATCAGCCAAAATGAAGTGTCAGGTGAAATACTGCGGCCGGAACAGCAGAAATTATCCTGGATTGGGTTTTTTGCGCTTTCCTACTGATTATATCACAAGATCCCAATGGATTAAGTTCTGTCGGATGGATTCCGGAACCGGCGAAATTAAACCAAGCTCGCGAGTCTGTAGCGTATGTGTTGACGGTACAAGTGTTTTGCATTTTATCAATGTTGCTATGATCTTTTTTAATTATTTGCAGGCCCATTTCTTAGAGGACTACTTCCGCGTCGATAAAAATGGGAAGAAAACGAAAAAAAAGATGTCTTTCCGTCGATTGAAGCTTTCTTGCTACCTCCTGAAGACGAACCGGAAGAGAGCGATCGGTTGTTGGACTTGTATAAATCCCGTCCCGTTGATAGCCGAAGTATGTTGAGTTGATTTGAGCTGAAATTTTGTTGTTACCAACTGTTATGAAATGATGAATAAATGTGTGAATATTTTAAGCATTTCCTTTATTTACCAATAACAGTACATCACATTAACAAACAATCCCATAAAGATGGTCAGATATAGACATTTGAATACCCGAACCAAACCCGTACCCAATTCATAAAAATTTCAAGAACCCGAACCCGACCTGACCACTGTAATTAATGGAATTAATTTAATAACGGCTACTTCCTGTGCCGGAGTTGAAGTTTTAAATATACCCCTTACCCGATCCGAACTCAAAAATATTTTCTTCGTATACTCGTACCCGACACGAACCCGAAAATTTAGAGTAACCGTATCTGAATATCTCTACAACCCCCTCCATTTTCGAAAACTATCAAATTTACGATATAACATGCTTGATACACTACAATTTAGCTAAATTACATACCGATTCCTGAACTGAAGAAACGAAAATTTTGCAGAGCAAATTGTTTTCAAGCAAGAAAATATTTTGTATTCGATATCAATACTTCCCATTGATTGATGTTTTGTACTGCTGGCTCCCACTGACAGTTTGTGACAGCTCATTTCTGGCTTCACTTGACATTCACATTTTCCGAGTCTGTTTCTCCCTCCCAGCTGCTAAGTGCCCATCGTGAACGGAGGTTCATTGACTACATACGTGCCCAGTAGACTGATGCAAATTTTGACTTTTTCACTCCACAGTGCTTAATTGGTTTCAAATCGGGTCCTGATTAGCCTTCCAAAGTTACAACTCATTTGGTTAGAAACAGACTTCGCACAAGCCATTTGAAGTTTACATGTAAATTACTATGGGAAATCTCAACTTTTTGTGCATGGCCTTCTAGTCTTTTTCCATATTGAGCTGCGAAACATTTCGATAGCCATTCTTATAGAAAATTTTCTCAGCTATAACTTTGCTCAAGATCGTTTCTATGTAAAACGAGACAGGAAAAAGTTATTAATTATTTAAGAGATTGGTAAACTTATGACATGATCAAGCAGCTGCTCTGTAGGCAACACTGTATTTTGCAGTGTGACATAGCCATGATTTTTGTGTCCTATTCAACGCCCCAGAAACACCAATGTTGCCTGCTGAGCAGTTGATTGAGCATGATCATAAGACATCAGCGCATTGAACCATTGATAACTTTCGATCCTTGGATTTAATCAAAAAGTGGTCTTTAGCAAAGTTGTAGCTGGGAAAATTTCCAATTGAAAGCTTTTGAAGCAGACCGATGTGGAATTATTAGATAGACATGAACAAAAATCTTGGTTTTACCATAGTAATTCCCATACAAACTTCAAATGGTTTGTGCCATCTCTGTTTCTCACCAAATGGGTTCAAATTTTGAGCGGTTAGTCAGGATCCGATTTGGAATCGTTTAAGTATTGTGGAGTGAAAATTTCATCATCTAGTGCACCCTAGTGCCCAGCCTTCCTGAAAATGTCACTGACCAGCAGGGAGTCATTCATTCGAGCACAGTCACTTTGCCAAAACTGTCTCAAGCGAGGACATCTAGCTCGAGATTGCTCGTCAATGTTCTCGTGTCGCAACTGCAAGGCTCGACACCACACACTGCTGTGCTTCAAGGGCGAAGCAGTAGGAATGGATCACCCAAGAAGGCCAATTCGGGTAAAAGTGGTAACTGGAACGACTCAAGTTCTGATCCCAAGGCAGCGAATGCCGCATCGGTTCAGATAGTATCGTCGAACACAGCACAGAATCACACGTCGCAGGTACTTCTGGCTACAGCAGTTGTTGTGATCGAGGACAACCAGGGTTCTCGCTATCCGGTACGTGCACTGTTGGATTCCGGGTCGCAATGCAACTTCATCTCTGAAGATCTAAGTCAGCTGATGAAGGTCTCTAGTGAGAAGGTGGATGTTTCTATATCGGGTATCGGACAAACCGGAACGAGAGGCAATCGCAAAATCCAATCGGTCGTCAAGTCTCGGTTCTCGTCTCGAACGATGGAATTTCTCGTCTTGCCGAAGGTCACAGCTTGTCTGCCTACTTCTACAGTGCAGGCAAATGGATGGGACATACCGGCAGACATCGAACTGGCAGATCCAGAATTCTTCCGCTCGAGAAAGGTCGACTTGGTCATGGGCATCCAAGCTTTCTTCAGCTTCTTCCCATCCGGATAGAGATTCCACTGGGAACCGGTCTGCCAGTATTCACCGAATCAGTTTTCGGTTGGATAGTGACAGGCGAAGTTACTACATCAACTACTACATGTCGGTATCGAGTGATCTGGAGAAGTCCATGGAACGGTTTGGTCCTGCAAGGAAGTGGGAGCCGTCAGCAAATACCCGCCGGACGAGACACGCTGCGAGGAGCTATTCGAGCGTACAGTCGAACGGGAATCGGATGGTCGGTAGACTGTAACTCTTTCCAAGCACAACGAAGTTCTTGCGAAACTGGGTGGATTGAGCTGCAACTGTGAAACGGCAAGGTATTCAATTGAACCTACCTGGAACGGTGGGTGAGGAATGGCGAACATTCCACGAGAGCAATGGTTAACACGATTGAAACCACGTGGCGAACAGGGTCGCCAAAATTCAAGCACTGACAGAGGGAAACGATTAACGAATGATATGGGAAGCACCAATCTTGCTGAACCAAGACATTGTGGGCATGGGCATACCTGGTTGGAGGATCCTCCCAAAGATAGGCCAAAAGGTGTTGAAAATCCACCAGAACAGGAGAGACGACGCAATGTGGTGGTTTGCGCTTCGTCGAAATAATATGGAAGACCAAGGATGGGCATGTTTTCTTACCGCTTGGGATCTTAACCAAGCCGAATGGACGATCATAGTACAATTGGAATCATTCTTGAAGGAGATTGAGCATATGCCTCGGATGCTCTTGTTCGTCGAAATTCTCGTTTGCAATGGTTCAATCCTCACATCGAGGAAAACGGAAGCTTGCGAGTTTTTGGAAGCAATACGGGGAATCATAGCATACCAAACATCCGATGAATTTACCGATTAGACATGCCTTTACAGAACTGCTTCTTAGCTACTAACACCACAAGCATCTTCACGCTTAACCTAAATTATTTTGATTAAGATTCGGCAGTGGTATAAGCCACTAGATGGTGGTAATCTTACGCGAAAAGTTCGTCAGCGTTGTTTCCGATTGAAACTGTCAATGATTAATCAGAAAATGGGCGAGCTGCCAGCTGATAGGGATATGGTTACGATACCGTCTCAAAAACTGGCGTCGATTATTTCGGGCTTGAGTATATTCGAGCAGCACTAAGACGAAAAACCATTCAAGCTTACGTGCATGACTACGAGAACCGTTCACATGGCATTCGTTTCAGATCTGTTGAGGGGACGATCTCTCCTTGCTTTACGGAGGTTTTCTGCTCACCGAGGACGGACTACATACACTATTCGTATACGGGACCCATTTTTAGGAGCGAAGAATCAAACCCAGGAGCTGTTTCCGTTGCTGAAAGACAAAACACATCGTTAGAGGGTCTATAAAGAGTGTGCAAAACAAGGAATATTCAGGCATTAAAACCCCACGGGGAATTGCTGGAGGTAGCGGTACGTTTAGCGAAGTACCACCTTCTACTAGTTCTCGGTGGCAATCCAGCAGCTCAAAGAGACTTAGTCATTCTGGTAGCACAAGTGGACGGATTTATGAACTCGAGTCTTTTGGCGGCATTATCGGACAATCCGTTGGAACTGGAGCCACTAACACCGGCAAAATTCCTGACGGGACATTCAATTCTTGCTATGCCAGATCCAGATTTGAGCAATGTCTAAATAAATCGTTTGTCTAAGTGGCGATTATTCATATAAATATAAAATATACAAACAATATAAACATTGTAGATCAGCAGCACAGATGGAGATCGAATAATTTGTGATTGTCAGCACAAATTAACCACCCATACACAGTCGAAGATGGACCGCATGCAACAACTACACCCAGGCGAGGATGTAGTCACTCACACCGTAACAGTACGGGCGTAACCGATTATTTGAAACGACCGTTATAAAATTAAAAGTACTACCGTTTTAAGACTCGTAGAAAAACACACATCAGGCTTGAATTCGGTAGTCCAGTGCGTCGAAAGGAGATTCTATTCTTTCTTTTCAGAAGTTTCCCGGCAACTTCAGGGTGGGTGAGAATGTTTGCGAGCAACACGAAATAAAATGGGTGCAGTCAGCCGGACTGACTGAGTTTAGGTACGCCATGGGGCTACCAATCGGTTGAGTGTGGTGACTAGTGGTAGTGAACCGATTTGCCGCTGTCACTCACTACTACGTACGAACTACACACGCTAACTCCAGAGTACCCATTAAGTGAGTTTCTTGTACTCATTTTTTGAACTGGTTCTAAAATGTCAAAAAATGATTATTTTCGTAATATTGAAAAATGTGTACTTTTTCCCCTTTTTTACCTTTGTTACTAGCGTAACATAGGTATTAGAATCGATTTTCACACGTCCTGCCTTCTGCGCCCGATAGCCATCCACACAAGCTATCTTACCTGTATAAAACATTCTCAATCGATAGAACTCGGCGCGATCTGGCTCGACAGTTTAATAAAGACATCGTAGAATCAAATTGAATATGAAAAATCGACCCAGCAAGGTGAAATTTGCTGATGTCTGTATGTGCGTCTGTGGACGCGTTTCATCTAGGCAAGCTTTTTTCGAGATGGCTCATGCGATCAATATGGTTGATATCTCGTTCGATAGGCCCCATTTCGCCATTGATCGCTATTGAATTTTTTCTCGATCTGACTTCCGGTTTCGGAGATATATAGGCCAGAATGATTTTAGTGAACGATTTTTTAAAAATCAACGGTACACTTTATCGACATGGTTTCTTTAACAGTAGAAAGACCTCATCCTTATCTACTTGGGGAAAAAATTTCATACCGATCTGACTTCCGGTTCCGGAGATTTACAGGATAGAATGATTTTAGTTAACGATTTTTTACAAATCACCGGTACATCCCATCAACGTGAAATTTGCAGCAGTGGAAAGACCTCATCCATATCTACCTGCAGAAAAAATTTCATACCGATCTGACGTTTGGTGTTCGAGATTCTGCCTTATAACCTTTGTTACTAGCGTAACATAGGTATTAGAATCGATTTTCACACGTCCTGCCGTCTGCGCCCGATAGCCATCCACACAAGCTATCTCACATGTATAAAACATTCTCAATCAATAAAGCCCAATCGATTCCCAATGTAATCTGGGCAAGCTTTTTTCGAGATGGCTATTCCATCAATATGGTTGATACGTGCATGTCGGTTTACCCCTGTTTTTTTCAGAAGAAGTCAGTCAGAAGAAGGTTTTATGTTCAGTTTGGGCGTTATGATCAGAAGAAGAAATCGGACGCAAAATTGTGAAATGTAGGGGAGAATAGCCCATAATGCACCTCTGGGTTAAAATGGCTTCGTGCAGTTTTTCGTTGCTTTCCCATTACTAATTCTGGAAAAAGCATGTGCCAGAAAGTTAATTCAAGCACTGAACTAGCAATGCTGATTGTTAAATTCACGAATTGACAATCGGAAAGCTATGAAAAACAGCGCAGGGCCATTTTACCCCAGGGGTGCGTTTTGAACCATCCTACCCTACGTATTCCAATAGACCTTTTCGATGCTTAGTCGTCGTTCTCTATCTATCACACATGTATGAATCGACGGTGTATTTTCCCACTAATGTGTTTCCCTCTTGCTCGCACTCGTTGGATTTAAATTGTACAGTAGTGTCCGCCGAGTAGACGTCGAGAAGCTTTTTTTCTCCCTTTTTATGGCACAGACCTGTTGGTCCATATTAGATCGAGAAGCTTTATAAGACCAGTCAGATGTTGTCCCTTCAAATTTGTGCCCGACCGATGAGATCAACCTAAATAAAAACCTGCTGGAAAATGAGGAAAATTTACGAAAATTTTACACAGTCTAGTAGTAGGACCGAGAAAATCCAATCTTTAGTGTTATCATTTTCTGATATTCTGAAAAAAAAAAAACTTTTTGTGATTTATGAGTATGTATGTATGTATGTAAGGTAGCCACCATCCTTTCAAGACTTGTCTTGTTTGCAGCTCCACTTAATAGCAAGATCAATTTGAGCTACCGATCTGAATTCACAATATCGCTGTATGAAGGGCCAAAAACGGAAGGGCGGACCCGTAAGCAGAGACACTTACGCGAAATCCACGGAAATTTAAGAATCTCCTTCCAACGATACGCTCCAACAAATCGAATAACACAATTCGCAATACTTATTAAGCTTCCTACTGGATGGTTTGTTAAGAAGGGCGCGTCAATATCCCTGAAACTGTTGGAGTAGAATTCACATCACCACAATCGAATCGGTAGGATAAAGAAAATGATAGTGTTTATTCTCTCCTAGACTCCAGCTGTCAATCATACCATCGTCCAGTTTCAGTTTGAATGATACCCTGATGCTCCCTCCCAACCCAGTATTTATTTATATAATGAAAATATATGCAATGGAGAAATAATATATCAGAACATCAAAATATGGCATAATGAAATACATTTATGTGGATAATATAGTTGCTACTGCAATGAAGAAGTATTTTACATATAATAAGATGCAGCTCTATACCTCCTCAGCTCACAATGGCGGGTCGATGCAACACTGAAATGTATAGGATATATAATGCAATTAAATCTATTTGCTCGAATGATACTAACAATAATGCTAAAAATTGTGATGATTAACTAACATGACGAGAAATAACCTGCTTAATAATTATATACGTATAATATTATTTAATGTTGTTATTTCCTCTGCTTCATCAGCTTCATATTAATTTCGATGACTTGCTTGGGTTACTGAAATATTAAGGTAATAGTAATCATGCAATGTAAAAAAAAAAAAATAGTTTTGTTATTTATAAATCATTGATCGTTGGTAGCATCTAGTCTAAAAAGGGGACCTGTATAATAATTATATGCATATAATGTTGTATTATTGTTGTCATCTGCTTAATTTTGAAGTATATGAGTAATACAATACAATAAAATACATCAAGTGAACAATAAAATGGTGCCTTCCTTTTCTCATCCTGTAAATGCATTGTTATCAAGCAACGTTTAGATAAATCAACGCCTAGCGCTGGAACAATAAGACAATACGATGGCTTCCCACATGCGTAAGGTACAAGAAAAGATCCCAAAGCCCGCGTCCGACACACAAAACCTGCAATTTCAGCTTTGACAGAGCTACAATGAGCGATTTTCTGATCGCCTCTTCGCGAATAGTGAAGAGCGAAGAGTAAGTGAGATAATGACAAAATCGCTCATTGTGACTCTTATGCAGCAACATTGGCTGGCATTATGAGCATGCATGAGCATGATTGACCGCCCACGGTTGCTACTCTGTTATTGCCAGATCAGCTGTAATTACACAGAGAACCAATAGACGATGCTTGGGACTAGCAATCATCCTCAATGTGTAAAAACTGGTGATCTCAAATTAGGCAATACCAGCGCAAGCCGCGCCTGAACGCAGGTCAAGAAAGGAATGGGTAGGAATGTATTGACGTGACACTCGCTTTGATGGAAGCCGAGAAATCCTCTGCACTTCTACGAGGAGTCACTGGGATGTTGGGTAAGAGGGTAGGGTTTGCAGCAAGGTTCGTTTTGGTAAACGATAAGCTGAATTGATGTTTAAACGATAGGGAGGGGTTACTGTATAAATAAATAAAAAGGAATGATCTCAGCCAAATAACCAAGTGGAGCTGCACCAAAAGGAACCGGCCAAATTCATATAATATTATAATAAAATAAAAAGTAAATAACAATGATAAGCTATTTGATACACCTTCTGGTCCTTCAGGATCTACAGGACAACTTTTTCTAGAAATGAAAATTATAGTTATATAATGATAGTTATATAGTGATATAATGAGATTTTAAAAATGTGAAATAAAACTAATTTACTAGTCATGCAATATATAAAATAAGGTTAAATAAACAAGTATTACAAAATACAAAGAAGCTCGACTTCAGTTAACCTCAATACATTCAACTGATTTCAACTTCTGATATTTTATTGTAATTGAAACAAACACCCTATTATGCACCATGGAATTTCTTAACGCAATATGGAATGCTTTTTTAAAATATTGGTAAACTTTCATAATGCATCAATAGTCAGAAAAATCGAGGTTATTTGGACAGTTAACAGTTTTTATGCAATTGTTATCATGCATTCCAATGTTTTTTTTGTATTTTCCTGAACGAAGGCTGAAAATAGTGAATCATTTTAATATTAATCTAAAAATGTCGAAGAGCTGAAAATAAACTTAAAGATTTAAATCAATGCGTCCAGCCTAAACGGAGGGCTCGCGAACACAATAAGCTTCCTCATCACTCATATTCAGAAATTGATTAAATAAGTATTTACAATTATACAAATAAATATATCAATAAGTTATGTAACTTTCTATCCTGGAAAGGAAAAATTAAATGGTTAATTTCACTGTCATATAAACGTTGTGATTTATGAGTAAAGTTAAATCAAATTTGGGTTGATCTCGTTGGCCGTGTGCAGCGAGTTTTTCCTGAGGGGTAACTGGCGCTTTAAACCTTGGTCTATACATCACACTCATTTTTAAAAATCGCTATTGGAACAGCTACATCGTGAAACAAAATTGGAAACTCTGACCGATCAGTCCCGTTAGCGTAGTTGTTGGAGGTGCGGAACATTTGAAAAGGGCCTATCCTCGGCCTCTCTCGTAGATTTACCACGGCAACATAAACGAATTTCTCGCTAAGCTCACAGGACAGTTCAACATAAGATGATGTTAGCTGTATAGTCGCTATATTCATTGCCTGGTGGAGCGAATCTCGGGAACCAATTGAGCTGTCAAATAGTCGTTTGACCAATTAAGCTGTCAATTCACGACCAACAACAGAAAAAGGCACATCAGCTATTACGAACAAAACTTCCGGAAGCCGTTTTCTCGTGACTTAAGCCTCGCCTACGCAAACTAACACAAATTTCCCCTATCCGATGATGCGTTCGATTGGCGAGGAAAGCATAATCAAAGTTTTGTTTATAAAACTTGATAGTACCATTTCAATTGTTGGTCTACAATATATTGAATTGGTTCCGCTCTTTGATAGATCGAAATTCTATCCGCCAGACTATACATATAGCGACTATAGTTAGCTTGCGCCTGAATCAACACACTGAATGAGAAATTCATTTGCAGTCGGGTTATTCGCGAAAGAGAAAATCAATGAAGAGAATCGGGCTGATTGATTATTTAACTTTATTGGTTCGTCAAATATTGTTGTAATATAATAAGATTGTGTATAATAAAATTGTGCAATAAAGCAGATTATGTAAAAAGTCATTAGGCTATGATTTATGTTTTGGACTCCAATTCAAACTAGCAATTGCTGTTTTATTTGCAGCAATTGAGCAGTGCAGAAACTGAGACCAATAAAAAATATCCATTAGGGCTCGTACATATATCTATCGATAATATCAAAAACGAGATTATACTGGGTAACAAAGGTTCTATTCACCTGCCCGGTGGATCAATTTGGGTTTTTAAAACATGTTCTGCAATAAAAATGAGTTAAAATTATTCATAACTGATTCAGTGCAAAGTGACGCCATTTTTAAAAACGCAGAAGCAAGCGTAGCGTGGAAGTATAAATCGTCAAATATATTTTTTAAACTTTTTATTGCACTTCTAGGATACAGAATCTTCCCTGGCCGAGCAACTTGCAAGATACGTTGCGTATAAGGTTGAGCAAGGTGCACCTGTAGCACCACATCGTTGTCACAACTAAAAAAAGATTTTGTTGATATTGTTAGCGTCAAAACTATGAAACATAGAACAAGACAATCGGTTAACCGATTGAGTGTTATGTTTCTGGAATCTTTTAAAGCTGACAATGCAGACTGAAATTTGTTTGTTGGTTACATTTTCATCATCCGCTAAATAAACAATGTTTTACTATCAATGAAGAAATCGATATGTTTGATAATTTGAAGTTGAGTTTTGTTTGATGATTTTAAATTGAATCTCCAGAGATGAACCAGCCAATGGCCGAGCCAGTTTCTTTAATAAAGTAACCTAATCCATTTTAAATTGAATTTTGACGTATTTATGATTGATGATAATGAGCCCTATAAAGATTTTTTCCTAAAAATGAGTACTTTTTACACATTACCGAAAAAGTACGATGATTCAAAATTACCCAATTTATGAAGTACTCCTCAAATACTCATTAATGAGTAAAGTTGGTTTTACTCATTTCATGAGGGTTAGCGTGCAGGGAGAAGGAGAGAGTTTCTCGTCGAAGAGTGTGGGAAATAGAATATAAGATCAAATTGTAAACATTGTAGGTTGTAGAATTAGAAATCAATCCAAAATAGCAATCATCGCGATCGGACGACCGGGGGCGAACCCCGTACGGAACAATAATTTGTCTAGTTATAAGTAATATATGTAGTGTAATTAAATAAAATCAATTGGTGTTTTTAGTGTAAATACATTGTGTTCTTGAGGACGATTTCGTGTTGTATTCTGCATGCGAGGAGAAAGGTCTTTCGATGACGGCAGGATAAGGATCAGAGAGATCAAATAAGGAAGGAAAAGGTACGTTCGCCTGGCGGTGGATATCACCATCAAGCGGTCGGGACGGTCTCCGACAGGCTAGTTAATTGAAATATAAACAACAGAAACAAATGTAATTTTATTTTTTTATAATTAAATACAGTTGTTTCTATGTTGATTCTCAGTCTTTGTCGGGGGGACTACATGTATATAAAGACTGGAAATTGTGCAATGATCGTCGATCGAGAAACAAACGCTTTGCCATGGACATGCTATCCCTTTAAAACTGCACCTTTACTTGTTTAAGATAGCTTGAAACGAAGCCATTTTGATGCTAATAAGCGTATTAGCACAAGCATAAATTCTATCCTAAATTCGTTTATAACAAAATGCCCAAAGTAAAATTAATCCCTGGATTAATCCCCAAGCTTGCGCCTCACAGCGATTTGGCTCCTTCTGCACTTACGTGCTTATTTGACGATCAAACTCCCATTTATTGCCACCAGCAGACTCATTTGGGGCTATCTCTCATCTAAAGCTCTGGCTTGACTTTTCCCGCCTCTCTATTACTTCTCCTCATTTCACGCTCGGTCCCCACGCTCCCCTCAGATCGTAGCTCCGCTGTATCCACATAGTAAAAATCTGCAACATAATAGCAAGCATAAAGAAACGGAAAGCAACACACAAACAAAAACTATGACGTTATCCGACAAGGTGGAAAATTTCACTTTCATTCATTCTGTAAACCGCTTAAGCGAACGGCCGGACTGCCGCCACCACCAGGGAGGCAAGCGACGCGGCAGCATGTCGTCGTCGTGGGAATTCACTAGACGAGACAACAACACCGTTTATGATACTACCTCTATTACGAAAGCCAGCAATGTCAGCGCTCCCGAGCGAGTTCGCGCGCCTTCAGATAACGAGATAAACTAAAAAAGTTGAATGGAGTAATAATTCCGTTCCGCAGCTCGCTTCTTCCCCATCACCGGGGGAAGAGTTTTCCAGTGTTGTTGTTTTTTTGCTTTCCTAGAAGAAAAAAAAAAAAACTTCTACTCCAGCAAATCGTCTGCGAGTACGAAACTGGTAGTAAGTAGCATGCATCGGACTGAAAACTTGCAATCCGCCCGGGGCCAAAATTTGTTCTTTCGGGAAAGTGCTTGTTAGGAGGGAAAATTTTCCAGAATGTGCACTTTTTTTTCAACGGGAAATGGAATCACAAACAGCGATCTGTGTGCCCTGACTTAAACGGGGAACAAATAGCCTGCAGCCCTACGAAGAGGAAAAGTTTCAAATTGGACCAAAATTGAAGATTAAAGTTGAACGAGGAAATTGGAACAAGTATGGAGGTTGAAGGGTGGCAGGTTTTTTTTTAAAAGACTTGATTAGTTGCTATTTGTCAAAAATGAGTGGAAAGTTTTGGAAGCTGTTTGGGGCCAGTTGAAAGTAAGCCGGAATAAGAAGATTTTAGAATTGCTTGAACATGTTTGCCTGGTAGATTTGTTCTTTTTTTGCGAGTCGAGACAGAGTTGCCAATTGATAAGTTTTCTTAGGGAGAAGATCAATGAAATTATGGCATCACCAAATTGTCTAATCGGCTCCTTCAATTCAAATCGCTTCAACCGGGTGTTGTGATGGTCCCAACCCCTTCTTGTCATAAATTGCTTAAGGCTCAAGACACAGTCAATCAATTGGGATTCATCTTGTTTTTGAAATATTCTTCAATCATCATCATTAGTATACACATACTTTCACACACAAGCCATCCGAAAAAATTAAAGCAAGTAGTTCATGATTTTACATCGTATATTTGCTGGGTAAAACACCATCACTGCATTTACTTACTTGTGTTCTTTGTAGCATTCCACAATTTCACGTAATCGAATACACAAAATTAATATAAATTGGAGGACAAATCTCTTGGTGAACAAAATAAAACACCAAGAATATCACTTTAACCCCACTTCTTGCAAGCGAATAAATATCTAAAACGCATTATTAAAAAAAGAGACAGTTGCGATCAGCTGACTTTTTTGTTTACCAAGAACTTTTGACAGAACACAGTAGAACTGGCAGTTTATTCACATATGATTTTCTGCTTTGTTTATGTTTACATTCAGCACCGTTAACACCATATCACTCACACACTCTAGATTTCTAGCTGTCAGTTCCACCGAGAAACGTCTCTTGGATCACCTTATAATGGTTTTGAGGGCATTAGATTGGTTGCCACTTTACCGCATTTAATGTTACATGATTGGAGCTTAAGTATGTTAAGGAGCAGCAGCGTTGCTGATGTTTTTGGCAGTTTCAAGAACTGTATCTCATTGCAGGGGGTTGATTTTACCAATACTATTAGAAAGTGATGATTTAGGAATACAAGACGAAGAAGCAAAAGCAAATCGAGTGATGGTTAGTTGCCTCTTAAATAGCTATAAAGTCCAGCGTAAAAACCTTTCAGACTGTGAAATCCAGCACATTTCCGCAGAATGCATTCGTAAGTAGTCAACCCTTAACATTCCCAAAACTTACATCTGTCTATCCTCGTTACCGGTGAATTATCTCACCCCAATAAACATTTCACCCGCATCGAATCGGATAACAGCCACGAAGGCACTGCGATTCACTTTTGAGGACATTTTTTATTCGCACCCTCCTCCACGCACAGTACAGAAAACACTGCATCACGTGGATATAATACCGAACGACAGACTTGACAACGAAGGAATTAATTTAAATCTCAATAAAACAGGACATTATCTCCGCAGAGCATGACGCAGCAAGGCAGATTCGGTGGTCACTGAGGATCAGCCGCCAGGTGTTTGGGTCCGGAAAATCCGTCCAAGGTGACCCTTTTTTCACATTTTTGTGTTTATCTGTTTTCGCCGGCTTCCGGCCTTCGATGTTGTCGGGCGTGGGAAAATGGCGAAAGTAGCATACGTAATCGCCTACAATCGTTGTCGGTGTCGTTCTTTGGTGGGACGAGCCGGTCCAATTTAAAATTCTAAATTGGACGTAATCTGACCGTAAAAAGGAAGGAGGAGACCTTCTTACGAACTGCTTTTAGTGAAGGTTGTTTTGCTTGTTTTTAGGAAGGTGTTTATTCAATTCAAATTTTCCTAAACAAAACGGATTTTCGCGGAATACAAATGTTAACGTACTCAGTGTAGGGAGCATGGTAATTAGAACGAGCTTTTTTTATTTATTTTTAAACAATTGCATCGTTTTGGACAGCTAGAGCATACATGAGGCCATTTACCGTGAGTTGAAAACTGAATACAGGAAAAGCAACTTTGGTGGCTATTGTGAGAAACTTTTCCATTTCATTGTTTTCGAGGGGGCTCGATTTTGAACGCTGCTTTATCTGGTGAACCTTTTCACGGCAGAGGAAGAGGAAGAGATGTGATGTGAAGGTAGGTAATGGTAGCATGTTACTTTTCGTATAAAATTAGAAAACATCGGATTCCGGAAAATGGGCAAAATTAGTTTGCTTTAATTTAGGGCTGCATAAAGGTTCGGTATGGTGTCAATTGCGTTCAAAGTTTTCGTTCAGTAAATAGCTGTTTAAAAACTGAGGTGGTTTCATCATCAGACATAATTCCGGAGTGATTTGCGATTTGGGCGTAATTGAATTTCTAAAAAAACACGTCGCTCACCGATAGATAATTTATTGGTGTTTTATTGTTTTTTTAACTCTCTATTTGTTCCAAATTCAAAATAAATTACATTTCATTTTAACGCGCTTCGGTCTTTTAGACAATTTGCTTGTTTTGTATGTTTAAGAAGGACAAATTTCGTGAAATTTAGATTTTTGATTTGATGCATAAGAATGGAATTGATTTTGATATTTGAATCGGTTCATTTTGATTCCACATTTCAACCCGAAACTACTTACAGCCAGTAATGATAATAATGGTACATGTTAAATGGTAAACACCTTTTATGTGCCTACATTTTCCTGTAACGTAATCAGCACCTCTTACTGAGCAGAAACGACCGTAAATCTCCATAATTCACCCCCAGAATTGAATCCCTGTTGCCTTGATGGTTATTACTGATTAGCGTAATTGTACGTGTGCCAAAGTTAACGCTCAAAATTGGACCCCATAATTCAACGCAGTATTGTCCGTTGTAAATCAAATCAGCCAAACCGGGTAGCCACAGTGCGTATTTTTCTTCCCCCAATTGACAACGACGATTGTTGGGCGTAATAAATGGCTAGTAAAAAAAAATCAACGCCCCTCATCGTCATCATTCTCCTGTGCAGAGATGCCAGATTTGAAGACATGACAATCTTTGAAATTGTGTGAAGACATTTGTTTTTCAATGAATACATTTCACATTCTGTGAAGAGTTTGGAAAGCATGTGAGATGTTTGGGAATAACCAACCTTTAAAGATTTTGAGTTCATATGTTTACAGGACAAATTGGTCCAAAATGGGAATTTAGCAGGTAAGATGCATGTAGAGTTTGAAATTGAAACTTGAGAGAAAAATTGTCTTCTACATAGTTGTTCCTTATAGTTAGGCCACCATTTTGGCACCAAGCAATACTAGGGTGGTCCTTATTATCATTGAAATCAATTTGCCGATACCGTGATCGACATCGAGGGTAGGTACACTTTATGTTGCCTTTTCTGACAACCGCTGTCACATCACATCAGTATTTTAATACTGATCCACTTATTCTCTACATTCCCTTCTTCCACTACACTCAATTGGTAAAGATGGTTTAACATAAGTCCTCTGACGATTGAATTTCGCTTCTATCTGAGCAGCTCTAAGAAGTTCAAACACGTCCGTTACAGAAACTTAATTAAATCCAAAAATCATCACAATGCAATGCAGACGGATCCAGGCTTTTAAGCATTTAAAGATCTAGAGTACTCAATAATGCCACTCTAGGCAGCTTGACTGCCTTGCTTGTCTACATGCCTTTGAATAAAGGATCACCTTTGAACAAAGAATAAAAATTAATCCACCCAAACAAGACCATCATCACATAACATATGTGGAACTCGATCATCAAAAATCGACCCCATTTCAGTGATTTCAAGTGGCATAGAAGGACATCTATCTGTCAAATTGATTATACCAGCTGTAAAATGTGAAAGGGGATCAAGGGGCTTGTCAATTCTTTTGAATGATTCTACCGTGGTTTGTAATTTTATGTGTTCCTAGCAGGCATGGAAAATCATTTGCATTCATTTAGTGCATTCATTTACATTAATTTGCCCCTAACTAACTACAACTTTTGTTAATAACTCAAATCTGTATCTCATATGCATGACGAACCAGAGCAAACAGAATCCACTACTGTTTTTCAGTGAATGTATTTTACATTCACTGAAAAAACAGTAACGAGTTCTGCCCGCTATAATTCGTGATGCATAAGAGATACAGATTTGAGATACTGGCAAAAGTTGTAGCTAATAACAAATCCTACAAAAGCTCCATACAAAGCTGTTGCTGAATAAAGTTAGGGGCAAATGAATGTAAATGAATGCATGAAATGAATGTGAATGATTTTCCATGCCTGGTACCTAGCACTCCTGAACTCATATCTTACTATTTCCTTAACCATTTATGTGCTTTATTTATAATTATATAGCTAACTTTAACAAATTCATCACCTTGATTCACACAGCAAAACTGTGGTAAACTTGCCTTCTTTGAACACTTTCTATTTTTTTGGAACTAATTGCATCCAACTTTGATTTCAGTAGGTTTCGTTGGAGGAAAAACATGACCGCGTAAATTTGGAATTAAGTGTTTACATTTTGAAGTCTAGAGAGAAGCAGCAAAATTTGGAACAATAGTCAGAAGTACCATTTGAAAAATTTTCAGTGTTTTGAGCATCGTTCCATTCGCAAGAATTTTGTAAGCAGAACGATAAATGAAATCGAGTGCTTATCGATACCTTCAATATCCAAGATTTCCCTATGTTTCTCAATTGCCGTCAAATTAAAATTTTCTCAAAAATCCCAACACAAATAACTAGGGGAATTTACGTATTCTCGGCAACCTAAGCAGCGACCTTCTTTCTATAGCCTTTTTCTCTAAGGAACGCACACACATGCAGTATTGGTTTGTTTACTATCTTTTGCTGCCAGGTGCTCTAACAATTTCAGTCGAAAGAGTTGTCAAAAACTGTTTTGAAACGCTTTTACAAAGCTCCAATCTTCTCTAGTGAGAGCGAGTATTGTCGGCAACCAGTTTTTCTTCGGCAACCGTTCCATTTGAACTGCATGTAAATCTGCTGTTCTATTATCGGCAACTCGAAATCAGCTACAATTTGTAGTGCGTGTGTTGCATTTCAAGAAAACCTTGCTAGATTGCTTTTTCTCAGTGGTAAAAATATAGTCAAATTGAAGCTGAAAGCATAAAGAATCGTTTGCATGCATTCAGCGAAGTGTTTTCGTAAGAAAATCCAGTGAAAATAGTGTTTCAATTTGTGTTGGCGAAAATAGTCTGTCATGCCGAAGCCGCCATTTCCCCTACTCCAATTAATTTTTAACAAAAAAACATGATAAAGTTGATCCTTGTTGATTGAAAAGGCAAAAGAGGAACTACACCCTATCATAACAAACTTTTTTCGATCACTATGGCTAAGCTCCCAGAATGGGACTCCTAACTAGCTGTATCAAAGTTAAGCACTATTTTATAACGAAAAAGCCATTATTTATATTTTTGACATTGGTCTTTATGAAAGCTCAGTGTCGATATCACGAAAATTTTATTTTTACGGATCGATGTCCAACTATGCCGTATAACTGGGGCAAAACAAAAAAGGGGTCAGATTGGAGTCAGATTTTTGCATGAAGTTCCACATATATTATGTGCCATCATCCTAAATTCATATTGCGTATTTTACACGACAAAGGTTTGATGTTTGCTGGCCACAACTAAATTCAGCGTCCATCAAGAGACGCACCAATCTACTTGGACTGAATCTACATCACGCAAAGGGAGCAACTGCTGTACTTTGCAAACGACCCAGGAGCCATGGGTTAATAAAAGTAGGATACTAGGAATTCCTATAAAATCATGTAAGTTAATGTATGATGAAGGGCAGCTATCTCCTAGAGCTGCCATTCTGGTAAACGAAAAAGCTACAAATTTTCCGATTACAAAATTTATCAAAAGAGACATTGCAGCTATCATGTTAGAGGTTCCAACGACCCACGGAAAAACAGAAGTCTACGTTGCCTCAGCGTACTTCCCTAGCGATGTGGAAGATGTACCTCCACCAGAGGTTGCAAGGTTTGTTTCGTACTATAAGAAACATAACAAACCATTCATAATTGGATGCGACGCGAATGTCCACCATACGTTGTGGGCCAGTACAGACATCAACAACAGAGGTGAGTACCGTTTAGACTTTATCTCAAAGCATGAAATAGATATATGTAATAAGGATCCAACTTTTATAAATGCAATTAGGCAAGAAGTACTTGACTTAACATTGTGCAGCTTTTCTATTTCTGATAAAATCAAGAATTGGTATGTATCGGGCGAAAAATCTTTGTCCGATCACAAGCAAATCGTATTTGATTATGAAATAAATCAACGGCTCATTGAAAAAATAAGAGATCCCAGGAAAACTAACTGGGAGCAGTATATATCAAAACTTATAGTTGGAGTTAACAACTTGATAGGATGTTCAAAAAGGTACATTGAACTTGAGAACAATTCTCAACAGCTCTCTGGCTTAATAAAACATGTTTATTACGATAGCTGTCCTGCAAAGGAACGTTCTACCAATAGAGATATACCTTGGTGGAATAAAACCTTACAGAAACTTCGAAAAAAAGCCCGGAATCTATTTAACTGGGCAAAAATAACAAAGCAATGGGATTAATATAGAGAAGCCCTTACAGCTTATAAAAGGGAAATTAGAAGATCAAAAACAACGGATTGGAGGCATACATGTGAAAACATTGAAAATACTCCAATTGCTGCTAGATTGCAGAAAGTTCTTTCAAAAGATCATTCAAATGGCCTAGGAACTCTTAAAAAAGAGGATGGCACGTTTACTGGATTAGTGGAAGAAACGTTAGAGGTAATGATGAAAACACACTTTCCATGTTCAACTTCTAAAAACCAGGACGTACCTATGTTCAGGAAACAATGAAAAAGTCGACAGGATCACCGCGAGCCAGGAAAGATGCTCAAAATCAGGCCAAAATAATTTTTACAGGGAAACGAGTCGCGATGGGCGATTGATTTTTTGAACCTTGTTGACGTGACACTCGCTTTGATGGAAGCCGAGGAGTCCTCTGCACTTCCACGAGGAATCACAGGGATGTTGGGTAAGAGGGTTGGGTTAGCAGCAGGGTTCGTTTTGGTAAACGATAAGCTGAATTGATGTCCTAACGATCGTATAACGCGAAGGAGCTTGGGATTGACCCCACGGTCTTCTGCTCAGTAAGCAAAAACGTTTGCCACTAGGCAGACGAGCTCCTTTTTAATCATTGACGAATCTTGAATGTGGATGGGCTTGAGATTAGACTCATGATGTTCTGCTCAGTAAGCAAAAACGGTTGCTCTAAGGCCACCGAGCCTCTCATATCACATTATAGCGTTACTCAAGTTTTTATAACTATTCAAACCCGCCACCGACGACAACGAAAAGTTTTACAAAATACACGATAAACAAGCGATATTTTAATATTTTTAATATGAAAGGATCTGGGACCGCGTTTTTCTCCTCAGTAAGCAAGCCACTGCAACCGACGATCTTTGAAATCCTAAAACTAAAAGCTACGAAAGAGTACTTAGGCCTTCATTAAGATCTACTTTCACACGACGTTCAATGATTCGATTTTCTCTTTACGCATGGTTCAGACAATCATAACAAGCTTTGACCGACGTGATGATTGTTTAAGACGTGGTTAAACAAGCTATTCAAATGAAATTAAATGTAATGAACAACAGAAATACGCGATAATTCATATTTTCAGCGGTTGATGTTTAATTTTAAATATACTAACGGTACTGCCTACGACTACGACGGCGATTACGACAGCGACTACGACGGTGCCTACGACGGCGCCTACGACAACGACAACAGAGAATTTGTAACTTACCATTAGTCTAGGATAAACACCTTTGCCCGGCACCTCCACTGGTTCTTCATGTCCGCTATCTGTCACTGTTTGCAAAATATCTAATAGCAATTACCATTGTTGTGATACTTCCTGTATTGCCATGGTGATCTGGGAGGAGGTTCGCATTTAGTGCTTTGTGGTCTTTAATAGTTTAGTTTAATGACCTTCTCAAAAACTCAGAAGCACAGGGCTTCGAGATTATTGGCTTCGCAGATGATATAGTCATATTAGTGCGTGGAAAATATGACTATGTCATTTCAAGTAGAATGCAAATTGCTTTAAATTATGTTTCATCGTCGTGCACTAGCGAAGGATTGAATATTAATCCATCTAAAACAACTATTCACTATTCACACGAAGAAAAAAAATGTCCATAAATAGTATTAAATGGAAAGGAATAATTTCAGAACTTTCAAACACAGTCAAGTATCTGGGAGTTACTCTTGACAGCAAACTAAATTGGAATTCGCATCTAGAGCAAGTCATTAGTAAGGCAACAAATTCTCTATGGATAAGTAAAAAAAACTTTTGGTAGGAAATGGGGACAAAAACCTAAAATGATCCTCTGGATTTATTTGACGATTGTAAGACCCAGAATAATCTACGCATTATTGGTTTGGTGGCCTAAAACCAATGAAAAATCAGCTCAGAAGAAGCTGGGGAGGCTACAAAGGCTAGCTACTCTCTCAATAACTGGTGCAATGAGCAGCACACCAAGTATCCCAAGTAACAATTTTGGTTTTATGAGGGTTCTGTAGGCCATGATGTAGACTTGTAGAATGCTATAAAACCTTTATAAAGCTTGCAATGTTACTAGGGATGGCACTAAATGCTCTACTTTATTTGCTTCCGATGCATCAATTTATTCAATTAGAAGCCGAAAGGAGTGCATTAAGGATCCGACGGTCACAGCACTTCCTTGAAGGTGATCTTAGAGGACTAATGTTCAATATTGATTCTATTGTGTTACAAAATGAAGATTGGATGAAGAAAAAATATCACTTCGATCGTCTTTACAATGTAGCAGATGCGAATCGCGATTTGTGGGACAATGGGGGATCAAACATTCGTCCAGGATCAATTGTTTTTTATACAAATGGCTCTAGATTGGATAATCGTGTAGGACCAGGGGTAACAGGTCCAGGTATAAATATCTCAAGCAATTCTTGAATGTTCTAAAATTTGCTTGCGTAGAAATTATAGACATTCGAATATCTGCATTATGTCTGATAGCCAAGCAGCACCAAATGCTTTGAAATCAGTAACATATAGTTCTAAACTTGTATGGGAATGTGCATTGTCACTTCAAAAATTGGCCAGCCAAAATCAAGCGAGCCTATTTTGGGTTCCTGGTCACTGCAGAATTCAAGGGAATGAGAAAGCCAACACACTAGCTAGGCTTGGATCATCTCAACAATTTATAGGACCAGAACCATTCTGTGGAATTTCTGCTTGCTCTCTTAGAATAGAGTTCAAGAAATGGGAAAAAATGAAAGTGGATACCAATTGGAACAACACTCTCATTGCTAGGCAGTCGAAACGGTTTATTAATCCGAGCATTTCAATGACTAGCAAAATTCTTGAACTTTCAAAGAAAGGTCTCAGTATGTACACTGGTTTAATAACAGGGCACTGTCCATGTAAATATCACTTGAAGCTAATAGGAAAACTTCAAGATGACATGTGTCGATTATGAACACCTGCTATGCTCTTGTACAGCAATCTTCAATAAGAGGCGTATTTTTATGGATAAGGGGCTGACAGAACCCTTTGATAATTGGAATTCAGTTCCCAGCCAAGTAGTGCAATTCATTCGAAATGTAATACATGACTGGGAAAATGCTTTCGGTCAGTCTATGTCGGTCGCTTCATAAAATGGTGATACGACATGCTGATAAAGCAATATTAAAACGGGGAATATATCACAATAGATCCAAGTACTGGTCGCAGTGATCAAAATACCCAACACGGAAAAAAAATCTACTTGGACCTTAAATTATGTCAGAGTCAATTAGGTATAGCATCTGCTTAGAGACACTCTAGGTGAGTAGGAGGTTAAATTTTGTCACAACCAACAACGTCTAGCGTCTACTAAAAGATTGAAATTGCTTTATACGAACCCTTCGACCACAGGTCAACTCAGAGATGTGTCGAAACTCATTGGACTGATCATAAAAGTATTTTCTGCTCAACTTATCAACCAGTTAAAATTTAACATTTGAAATACATAACCATCCTTAGTCTACACCGGGTAGAGAACAGTGGGGATTCTGGCAAAATTGTCAAGGAATCCACTCATGGTTATAAAATAAAATTTGATGTTCTGATGAAAAACATGAATTTTAAAAATAAGTGCCTACTCTTCCTCCATTTAATTCTTATTAAATTGTATGAAACTAGTGAGGTCAGTCATACTTTTGATCAAGGTTACTGATTATCGCACTGAAGCGATGGTCGGACTATTTTCTTATCGCGGTAGAAGAACAGCAGCAATGCGTTCAGAGTTCATTCTTCGTGTGCGATCGCTTATGTTGACGAAGCAATTTGTGTTATTTTGTTTCTCCCACCTTCCCTTCATTCGCTGAGTGACCACATGCACCCATTGAGCATGGGCTCACTCACTCTCAAATTTCCAGCAATACGATCACAGCAATCGTTCTTCGCGAGCGATGCCACTCGTAGAAGAATATACCGGATTGATCATCTTCATGAAGAGCATCATTGCTATTATCATGAACGAAGCTTTATGTGGTTGCTTGTGTCGTTTCTTTAGTTTGCGCTGCGCGCGCTAACGAAATCAATTCAAGCTGAACATTGCATTAGATCCTAAGTAACATTGATCGATTCTCTTCATCAACTTTCTCTTTCATTAATAACTTGAGCACAAAACCGTTTCTTGTTGCGTTTGTCATATTAGATGCTAGATAAAAGCTTCACGGAACCAAATTTTGTTCATTTAAGTTAAAAATATAGGGTAAATGTTGGCTTCGGCACCCATTGACTGTTTTCGGCAACCAAAATTTAAACGTTAATTTCACTATGTTTTCCCATCAACGCACTTCCCTGAATGTGTCCAAACGATTGTTTAGCCTTTCAGCTTCAATCTGATTATATTTGAACGATCGAGCAATCCAGTAATGCTACATTTTTTCTTCAAATAAAGCATACGCACTACAAAATGAGGTTGATTTCGAGTTGCCGATAGTAGAACAGCTGGTTAACACGCAGTTCTAATGGGAAGGTTGCCGAAGAAAAAGAGACTGCCGACAATAGTCACACTCACCTGAGAAGTTTGGAGCGTTGTAAAAACGCTTTCAACACGTTTTGAAAAATTCTGTCGATTGGAATGGATAGAGAAGCAAGCAGCAGATGAATGTAAACAAACAGACACATCATATATGTGCGTGACGCTGAGAAAATGCTAGTAGAAGTGCAGACGCTGCTTAGATTGACGAGAATACGTAAATTCCACTATATGTTTATTAAATAAAAATATGAATAGTTCAAAGTAAATTAAAAATATGTTTTCAACAAAAATATGTATGTTTAAATTAAATTCAAAAGCATGTTTATTTCAACAATACATAATCTGGGTAATCAATTTTTAGCGTGTCCTTTTTTCCTTCTTGTTTACATTCGGCAAACTTAAGGCTCAATTTACTTTGATGCTTTTTGAAAATTTTCAAAAGCAGTTTTTTCCGACGCATTGTTTCAGATTGCAAAAAGCTCGCGTCATTTTGTGTGAAATATCAAAAGGAATCGAATAGTGCGAGCTTTTTGCAATTTGAAATAATGCATCGGAAAAAACTGCTTTTGAAATATTCCAAAAAGCATCAAAGTAAATTGAACCTTAACCGAAAACGGCCTGCAAGCGGCGAAACCAAAGTAGAGGGTCCGGAAACCAACGCAAGCAAGTGTTCCAAGCTCGACAAAACCGGTGGAACATCACAATATTAACATAGAGGTAACTCTAAGACCAGAAGGTCCCGAAATAACATGCTCAACTTTTTGGCTCAGCTCTGGTACTATCTTCGGTCCCAAGCTAGTCGAATCACCCCTCGAAACATAGGAAAAACCAATAACCCCTCATTTTATCTGTCAAACTTTCATAGCGAATCAAAACAAACATAGCATAGTACTAGAATTTCGACTAGAATAGGGTACGTTAATCGTTTGCTTGGGACCAATAGGCTACTAAAGTGGTGAGCCAATTTAAAATCGTTAGTTTCGTATTGATTGTTGATATTAACGTCAATCCGTCGTTTCTGATGCCGATCCCCATATCATCCTCACCCGACGTCGAAAGAAAAACAGATCATCCCCGAACACTAAACTTAGAAAGAGGCCGGTATGAGGACCAGCGTCAGAAACGAAAAATGACGCTAATATCACAAAGTTTCACCGGTTTTACTGAACTGGATCGGATCGGACACCCATCCCGACGGCTCCCCGGATCCAAACATCCACAGACTTTCCATAATAGCAGAAATTTTCATTTATTTCAAAGGCTAAAATAATTTCAAAATATGTTGTTTATTTTAAACATGAAAAGCATGTTTAAAATAAACATATTAATTTTTGATCGCATATAGTTTACAAATAAATCAAAAATATTCAAGTTTATTTTCAACACGAATATTTTTAAAATAAACGTAACATTATTTTTGTTTTAAACATTATTATCAATGAATTCAAACATAGAATACGTTTGAAATCAACCTAGTTTATGTTTGTGGCCAGAACAAACTGAGTTTACGTTTAAATTTACCTCAAATATTTTTGTTTCGACGGTAAATTTTTCTGCGTGGTCGGTGTGCTGAAATTACCTTGGAATGTCTTTACATGGCCGTGGGAATACAAAGAGAAAGTCGACGAAGAGAATCTGTCAATGTTACTTAGGACCTAATGCAATGTTCAGCTTGAATTAACTGATTACTGGCGTTGAAGAGTGTCTTGATTTTGAAAGTGGGTTTCGTGAACTAGTGCAAACCCTAATAAAAATGTTATGGTTAATTTGCTTAACGACGTGTTCTGGGTATCATCCAAACCATTTGTGGAATAGTTCATCATTTGGATTATCGTTCGTTTATGGTAATTTTTTATTAGGGAAGGGGAACTATTTTTTGTTTCATTTACACAAATATTAATGAGAAACACCGTTAGACCGATTACATAGTAAGAGCGAAGAGAAGCGAAGAGGCGAGCAAAGCGTCGAAACGAATATAAGGAATAATATCAATAATGGGAATTTCCATACGTTTGTACGCTTTTCTCGCTCCTTCACTTCTCTTCGCTTTCACTTTGTTATCGGCCTTAAGTGAACCCTACACGATCACTTTTATTGACAATAATCGTATTGTCAATACATTCGATATTGATGTCAATACATCGATATTGACAATATTTCTGTATTCACATCATCAATAGTATTGTCAATAATTCCCTTTCGCGTCAATATATTGAAACGTGTGGGATTAGCTTTAGACAGGGTGGCCAGAAAACCGGGAAAACCGGGAATATCGGGTAATATCCGGGAATTTGAAAAGTAACCCGGAAAACCGGGAAAAACCCGGGAATTCTGAGAGAGAACCGGGAAAATAAATTAACCATACCATAGGAACAAATTTTTACCCCAGGATTTCAGAATAAACCATTAAAACAGAGTGATCCTTTATCAAATGAATGTCTTGCTCTATTTGCTGCATATTTTTTTTCAGTTTCCCTGGACAATTCTGGCGGGGGCCTGTCCGTTTTGCTCGTTCCTATTGTGTAGCTACAGCACTAACGGTGACCCGAAAAGGCTGTCAAACACTTCTTATGGTTGTTTTCTATTCCACCGTGGTCTTCGAAACTAGCTGGTCGTATATGGGGCCAAATAGAAAAATACACTTTTCCCATACGGTCTCTTACTCATAATAAGTTATATCTTAACTCATGCGTATGATTGAAAATCTGTGTAGTTTGAACACTCGCGAATAACATCTCAAAAGGGCAAAAAATGGCAATTTAAGCAGTATGACCTTATTTGTTGTAATTGTAATGTGTTTTAATATTAACACTATTTCAAAGATATTCGATAACTGTAGGTAGTATTCTGAAAAATACTAATATTTTAAATAATTCATATCTTTTTTGTTTATGAATTGCCCAGCAAATACACATTGTCACAAGGTAGCGCTTTATCTGAACTACAATAGTATTATATTAAAATAATTTTTGAAGAATATGCAATTTGGGTAATTTTAATTTTGTTTGATAATTTTGATTTTTTTTTTTGTAAATAATCAAATAATTTTTAATAGTGTATATTTTTTCTTGAAAGGCAAAACTTCTCCTAACACACCATCTCGATCAAACAAATCGTTCACGAGATATATATTTTTCTATTGATGCGTATCATTTTTGCATAAGCTCTTTCAAAGTGTTAGTCGTGTACAAAACTAGGGAACCAAATACATAAAATGGCATGTTGGACAATAACAAACAACTGTGTAATAGTACGTTCAGACTACAGAGTTATAACATGTTATAGCGCTATCTTGAGGGTGGTTTCTGTGTTGCAATTATTTGACAACCGTTATAACATGTTATAACTCTCCAATCTGGACAGCGTTTAAAATATTATTTCAAAAAACATCGATCCGAAACGATTTGCGAATCTGTATGGAACTGCTCAGTATAGAGTGTTGTCTGGTAGCTTGCTTAGATTATATTTTTTCATTGAAAGGGAAGGGTAGAAAATATAGTCAAATTATAATTTTTCAAAAGTACAATAGCTTGAGAACAATTAGAATTATGACAAAAGATTAAAGTGACTGCTAAGACAAAACTTCAGTACGTGATTTGGAAGTTCGCGTTGTTTAATCAACTTAAGAAATAAGCAGTCACTCAATTGAATTGCAATCAGAATGAATAAATAATTTTAAACATTTGTTGGATGCTTTTCATGTGGCATGCACTACATTTCTACGAAGATTGTCCTGTACTTTTTAAATTCCTTCGTGTAGTCGGATTATCGAGGCGTTGGATTAACTAAGTGCGGATTAACAGTGGGATATTGTGTTTTCTTTCCCAATAACCATTTGGAATCGATTTTATGTTTTCTTTTTCAGTTATATACATTAATAATGATTTACTTACGAAGATGGTAAATGTGAACGTCTCCTTCATCGTCGGGTACAGTCACGTTTATCGCGAAAACCGATTTGCCGTGACGCGTTGCAGAGTCCATTTTCAAGCAAATGAGCTTATTACGGAGTAGCCCGATAAGTTCTTTTTGCATTATATCCGCTGCCCGACTAACGAGGTGCGGCAGAGTATTCCGTGTTATTTTTAAATTCACTGCATCCCATGTTGGTTCATTCAATAATTTAATTGCCTTCCATTCCGGATAACAAAAAGGCAAATTATTCTCAGCAACCAACATTAGTGTTCCAAGAAGAACTCTCTTCCTTTCTCGGTTGCCCATCCCCACTTGCACTAGCACTACGTTCACTTTGCGAAAGCCCCAATCGAGCCACATCCGGGTGGATTGTGAGGAAATGTCGTTAGAAATTAGAGGGAATAAGCGTTGCTTTTCCATACGGACACCGTTTATCGCTATCGATTTCCACCAGACACTTGTATTTTATTTTTTTTTATACGCTCCCGCCACTTCTTCCACCGCGTCACTAATTTTTTTCCACAACGATTCACGGCCTTCACGACTCATCGTGTTGAATCAACTATTCCCGTTCGCATTGAAGAATAAACTAAACGCATCTTCATGAGGATCAAAGCATGAGCATCGCGATGATGCGAAAAACCATTCGCATCGTCCGTCATGAAGACTAAAGCATACGAAGAACGCTCTCCATCGCTCGCGATGCGAACGATGAACCGAAGAAGAGCACGCTGCACGAAGATTTGAGTGGTGCATCGACACTCACACTCCTCTCTCTTCGAGCATTCTTTACGATTTGCTTTTATGTGGGCATCCACATCATTCAAGAGTTTTGCTGAGCTACCGATGCTTCGAGTACCGTCGCACACGATGAACGAATATGAGAGAAAAGATGCGAATTTCAGTAACCTTGCTTTTGATTATTATTTTATGGGTAAGAAAAATTTTCTGAATTTGAATGATATTCCCTGAGATTCCCTAGTTTTACAGCCAGTTATGTTAAGTCAACTTCTTTACAACCAAGACCAGTCATTCAAAGGTTATATAAACTGTTTGAAAACTTGCAACGGACATTGTACGATGTACACAGAAACATCCATGGATGTAATAATGTATTTGCTTTTTTTGCGAATTTTATGAATTTACATTAGCATGATTTTTTGCTGCGGGTGTTCAATGTCCGACATCTTAAATATTTATTAACGTTCTATATTCTTCTAAATTTCTGCAGGTTAATTTTTCAAAAAATTGTCTTGGTTTTAATTCTGAAAAGAAAAATCAACTATTAAAAAAATAGCTAAGAACCTTTAATTTTATTTATTTTGCTGAAATTGATCTACGATCTGCAATTATTGAGTCCAAAGAAATCCTCGAGAAAGATAATATTAATTGCATTATACAATGTTAAGAATTGCTGAGAAATATGTTTAACGTTTTAAGTACATTTATCTCAAAAATTTATTCCCATATTTTTTATTTTCAATAACAGCCTGGTTCAGTCAATATTTTTCTACAAATTTGAAATATTCAGTCAAACTTACTCCCTGGGCCAACAAGTTGAAAAGTAACGGTGAAGACGTGCGAAGACATTTAATGGATCTTGAAGATGACTTTTGCACAAAAATACCTGGCACCACTGCTCCTGTATCGTGTAGCCGGAAAACAAGTGAATCTCATGAACCGACCAAAGAAAAAAAAGTCCAATTTGTTTCGGTTTGTGGGTGGCAAAAAGGAAAAGACACAAGCAATATAATATGCGCCGCTAAAGAAATCTTTTCTTCACAGGAATTTTCCGAACTGTGACGCTTCGCAATTGGTCTCCAGAAGTGGTGGAAAGTGGGCCTCAGGGAGATTTCATCCACACGCACTCAAGGCGATACAATAAAATCGCCCTGTAGTTTTTCCTACCTTTTCCTTCAGGGCTAGTGGAAAGCGAATGTCACGACGGCACGAGGAATGGTTTGAAATTGACGAGACCGCTGAAAGCGGTCAAACGATAAACAGCTCCTCCGGAATGGTCTGCCTCGTTCCCGCACAATTGCTCCATGTCCGGCCATTCCAACTATATGGGCTATAAAAGCGAGGAGAACCTGAATGTGTTCCACTGCTATAGAACAGAACGGTGCTATTTTCGTTTGTAGTAAGGTATCTTGCTTGAAGCGTAGCACCTTAAACTGATGGACGACCGACGTCAACTACGATAGTGCACTAAAGTTTTGTGGTCACGAAGCAAAGTCGGCACACTCATTAAGCTGTCCACCACGAGTCAATCAGGGTGACAAGTGTTTTCAAACGACGGGCTATCATAGTCGAACGCTCGTTATCTCATAAACTTTCACAATACCTTGAAACAAACAATTTTTTACAGATATTTTCAGTGAGGTCGTCGTAAACTGTGAGCTAATTAGTCACCAAATGATATATTTGGGCGCTATATTAAATATAAGGACGCCACTATTATAAAAAAAGGAAAATTCTGGTATTCGACTCTAGTCAGCAACTAGAGTAAATGACTATAGAGTTGGTAAAGTTAAGCATATTCAAACGATTCCTTAAGAGGGATGTACAATGCATCCGTATTTGATATGTTGCAGTATAAAGTGTTTTCTTTGAGAGTGATTTGACTTTCCAGATCTGTATTTCACTATAACCGGGTCGTTGGTTCATTGGACAACTTTTTCGAGTTCAAAATACCATCAAACCGATGTTAGGATCACAAAAATAAATAAATATCTTTAGTACCGTAAAGTGGAGTTAAATTCATCAGCGGGGTGTATTCTGATCACCGCCCGAGCAAAGTCCAACATCAAAATCATAGCAAATTGAAATCATTTAATGTCAACATCAATTTGAAATCATAATTTGGTTTCATCTTAGGACAGTGTTGTAGTCGCTGGTATTCATTGACTACTTAGCACTTAAACCAATAAAACACAAATAAGTTATCTATTGGATGTGTGGTATTTATATCCTGGTTTACGTCGAGATATTTTCCTGCAAAATTAATACATATACCTACGCTAAAATAATGCGACCAAGCTTTTGAAATAAGTTTATAAAAGCTTTTTTTCTGCCCTCAAAAAATAAAACACATTTCCAATGGAAAATATCCATTAGAATTCACATATCTCATTCACATGAGCCTTATGTGCCAATGAAATGTATGTGATTTATCACATATAATTCATGTGATCATATGAATGTCATGTGAATTTCAAATAAAAATCATTAAATTTGTTGTTGGAAAAATATTATGTACGTTCCCAATGGAAACTACATGAGTGTGGAACACATTCAATTAATGAATACATACTGTCTATAATTTCATACAAGGTTTTTTTCTCATCTGGCTACATAACATTCCCTAAGTTTTCCAGAACTTAAACGAATGTTTACAATAAGAAAGCTGTTATTTAAATACGATAAAAATATAATATTTTTGGTAAAACAACAACAGCAACTTAATCGTTTTTAGGTCATGACCATCAGTTTTAACGAAACAGCTTAACAGTCAAATCCATTAAATATTGAAATTTAACATTTACTTCATTTTAGTAAGTCGATGATCCCAAAATATTAAATGTCTTGCACTTAGATTAAGATTATATTATTATTAACGAAAAAGATAGTCGAAAGTCAATGCAGAAAGGACCTTTTGAAATGATTATCTAGATATAATCTTTTTTCCTTTGCCCTTGTGCTTTTCCTTTCCCTCTTCGTTTTTCAGAAAGGCTACATAAGCCATAAAAGGCTACGACAAGATTTAGTGCTCTTATCCCAACCGTTAGAGAAAAATGAATCATCACTTAACCTTTGTATTCTAGATACGAGATTATATTCGGTACGAGATTTCCACGTTTCATCCATTTAGTGGACTCTGAAACATCGTGTTTAAATCTTCGATTTAAACAGGTCCGATATTTTCTGAATCATCTTGCCCCTTAAACGCTGCAGAGTAGGCCTGACCGTTTTGGTATGTGTGATGCATCTTCGATGGGAAACATATATCAAACAGACAAGAAAAATTAAGAAGGTATATCCATAATTTTCCAGGATGCTTTCAAGAACTGTGGTAGATTAGATAAGATTAGATTAGATAGGCTCTGAAATATAAAAGCATTTTAAAACATCAACGTTCATATTTTGACGCAGGGCTATGTCTGTGATTTCTATTTGGGGGTACACTTGGTGAAAACCGAAAATGGAACAAGTAACAAAATTATGAAAGATTTGGAACGTTAATAACTCATTTCAATAATCACCAATCGATCAGAAATAATTCTACGCACCTGTTAAATTTTAGACTTTATTATTTTTAAAAATGTCACTGTTGCAAATTGCACGAATGTGCAACTGTTGCTATGATAATTAAAATTATCACCGATTGCCTGCGAAAAGCGATTTCCCGATTTCGGCGCGTGGCGCTGAACATTTTACTCCAGTACACAATGGAAAACTGCCTGCAAGCAGCGAGCTGCAGCTCACATGAGCATCCATAGAAGGAGGAAGAAGCCGCACCGCTATTGACTGGAATCAGTAGCTCTTCGTGAGTCGCTGTGGGCTATCTATGCCAATCGCGTCACCCTTATTCCAAACAACATTCAGCTCATCAGCCGCATCTGTGTTGAACACCCTAATAGCTTAGCATTACTCAACCATCACGACAAAACAACCTTTTTCAGGACCACCATAAATTTGTAAAATAGTATGTTTAGGACATTTGTCAAGGTCATCAATTTGATAGATAGAGCTGGAATTAGGGCGTAACAGCTTTTGTAAACAATGACTTATTTCGATGATGTCTTGAAAGTGAAGGATCGCCCACGCAAATCAACATCACCATCAGGTAGGGTAAAACTTTCCCTACCCGACGGTATTGATGGTTTGCGTGGGCGTTCCTTGAATTCCTAAAAATCGTCGAGAGAAGTCATTGTTTACAAAAGCTGTTACGCCTAATTCCAGCTCTATCTAGATATGTTTAAATCTAACATTCCATGTACTTTAAGGCAACATTGGGGGTGCAATTTCCAAAACCAAAGTCGGTCGCGGCATGTAGGTGGTCTGACTTTGATCCAGGGATGATGGATCTTAATTCTTAAAACGCCAATCGATAAGATTTTTTTTTCATCGAATCTGTTAAAATTAAGACTTTATTATTTTTCAAAATGTCACTGTTGAAAATTTCACGGATGTGCAACTGTTGCTTTGACAGTTAAAATTATCACCGATTGCCTGCGAAAAGCGATTTCCCTAACACAGATTTCAAAGTTGTGTTTCATCCGGTCTCACCAAACGGTTTTTATTCAATCACTGCGTGGTGAGTTTTGGTGCTCTCTAGTACACAACGAAAGGCTGCCTGCAAGCAGCGAGCTGCTGCCCACATGAGCATCCATAGAAGGAGTAAGAAGCCGCACCGCTATTGATCGGAATCAATAGCTCTTGATGAGTCGCTGTGTTGTGGGCCACCTATGTCAAGCGCGTCGTACTAAAGAGTGTAAACAAAGATAACCCCGCTCAAATTCCTATTCCTACACAAACCACAAGCTCCTGCTGCAGTAAACAAATAAGATTTATTAAAGAAGACCACGTTGTCCTACGTCAGCATTGTGACAACCCCATAGGGCTGCCCCTTGTAGTGTTTAGCTTTATTTAAATTACATTCAACTGGAACTTTTCGCAATCATCGCGAGGTGAAAAACAAGTATTTGTTTTATGAACAATTCACTAAATGTATTACCGTCACATTGTCATGTTCAGAGAAGATCAATGACCATTCAAAAAAAATGAGAAACTTTAGGCAAGTTCAAAAAAGTTCATAGAAATTTAAAAATGTTGAAGAGAAGTATTGTAAGGAGCAGGCTGGTTTCTCAAACTACAAAAGCCCTTCAAAACAGTTTTTGAGTTCATGGAAATTTTGAGAACTTTCAAGTAGTTTTGGAAACCTCAGAATAGTCTAGGAGATTTTTCCCGAAAATTCACTGGGAGTTCTCCTCAGCGTTCGCTTTGTATTCTCCCGAAGTTCCCATGGAATTATTCTAGAAATTACATAAAATTTCGCAAATTCTCCTCAGAACTTGCTTCGAACGCTTCATTCAATCCTCTTAAAATATCACCGGAATATGTTTGGAATACTTTTCCGATTTCCCTTGAAATATTCCTCGAACCGTTGGAGCTATCCAGCTAATTTTCGTTAAATTTTCCACGGAATCACCTTGTTATTCTGCTCAGTAAGAAACCCTTTGGAATTATTTTCAGAATTTTCAATGAATTTATTTCATATTTCCTTTTGAAATTCACTCCATCTCTTGTAATTCTACTCACATCTAATGTTTCATGAGAGTTAATTTGCAGTTCTCCTCACAAATTCCATAGATTTCTCCTCAAAATATGTTTGGCAAACTCTCCTGGAATTCTTTTCCGAATTCCTTTTTGAAGTTCGCCTGGAGTTATTCTCAAATTTAATTATGATCCTCCATTTAGCATACCCCCACCCTCTAAGTATTCTCCTAAAATTTCCGAGGAATTATTCATTTTCCCCCTACATATTTCTTTGAATTATCCTCAAGTTGTCCATTAGCATTCTGCTCAGAATTATCATGGAATAATCATCAGTAATCTGAATGAGTTTTCAAAAATTATCTTAGGTTTCACACGAAATCAGGAAATTTCACAGAACTATCTTAAGAGCAGATTGCACTTGGTGTTTTTCTCAAAGATGTTTTACCCAACTTCCTTATAATGATCCTTAGAAATTGCAATCAAATTCAATGAGCTTTTTAAACTGTACTGGGGAGTTATCGCCAGGTTTTTGAAATTATCTTTGAGTATAACTTTTAGCCCAGAATTTCATAAACTTATTCAAGTTTAAAATTTGTGGAAAATATACATATTCTAAATTAAATGGTCCGCTTATTAATAAATCGGTCTGTCTTCACATGAGCAATGAAATACCATTGTCGTACTATAACTACCGTCCATTTTATATGTCATAACAACAGTATGCCTACCGTCAATTTCACTAGTTCAAAAGTATGCCTACCATCCATTATGCCTTACGTATGTTATGCTTAAAGCCTGTATGCCTAATATAAGGATGCCAACCGTACTTATGCCTAATGTCCCGCCATCGAAATAGGAGCCCCGAAGCAGCGACAATATTGCACTTTAAGAAAAATAACGAGAAATATCAGTGATCAATCACACGCCGCTCATCAAATTGACCGCGTTTTAAGGTTCCCGATTTACAGGACACTGAATTTTGCAATCATTGTTCTGTTGTTGCAAATTGCTGCAGAGATGTCACCGCTAAATTGCATGGGGGGAAACTAATGTCATGACCAGCAAATCCAAACACATAAAGCAACCAACGATACAGACAAAACGGTTGCTACGACTGGACTACCATGACAAACTCGCTCTGTAACATAGCTCGTTCGGAGTGCTAGAAGGATAATGATATATTGCTTGCCTGCTTTGTTGCAATATACACGGATGCGGACATAGCTTGATCTGAATCGAGAAAAGTCATAACAAACAAATTCCCACTAACACACATGTATCATCTTCGGCTTTTAAGAGATGAACTAGCCTATGGCTAAAAATCTCTATAATAAAGTAAAAAAAAAAAAAAAAAATCTTCGGCTTTACTTCGTGAAGCAGCTTGCCAACAATTTGCTCGTTTCCTTCTACCGCCTCGAGTGAGCTGAATTACACGGGCTGCTTGTCATGAAAAAAAAATGAAGAAGATTATATCATTATTGCTTTCCACTTCTGACATAGCGTTGATCGTTTGTCATTTTGTCATTTGGAGATATTTTTGATTACTTGGACATGACAGTTTTATATATAACATTTTCATGACATTTACCACCTCTGGCTGTGAGCCATCGGCCTAGCCTAAAACAGTAGATTTACACCGATTCACAGTTCGATAAATTAATCCACATTCTAATGCCACATGGATTCCACTTCTAAAACAAAAGGAAAACTTTTATCATAAAGAAAAAGCTTCGCGTGTTCGACCAACATTTCCGACCCTTATGCCTATATATCGTTTGCACCTCAAAGCAGGTGCCGGGAGGGGGAAAGAGGCACCTACAAGTTGAGCAAAACAAACAGGAAAATAGTCATGGAAAAAAAGAACCTCCAAGCCCGAATTCAGCACGTGCTCTTCAACCAAGTTTTCATTTTCTGGTTCGTTCTTTCGATGGAATTTCCCAACCAGAATACAAATATCTACTAAATAATCACCAAAGTGGGAGGTCCGTTTCCGTCGCCGAAGGTGGATCCGAAAAAGTTGCCTCAGTGTGGTGGTTCGCTTCATTTCCTATGGGTTCCGACGTTCGGTGGAAATTAATCAAATTGTATGGTTCAAAACCACGAAACACCACATCTCAGGGGTCCCGAGGGGTTAGGAAAATTGCAATTTGATTTTCCCGTTGTATTGGGGAAGTTTTCAAATCTAAAGTTGATATTTTTCTTGCTGCTGACAGGAAAACTCACTCACTTTTTATCGATTTGCTGCTAACGTAGAATAATATCACATAAGTAAAGCGCCATGATGAACCGTTGCGCAACAATTCCGCTTCGCAATTTAATTCATATAATATTTTCCTGTTTTGTCATCTGCAGTTGATGGGAAATGGGTTATATGAATTTATAATGAACTACCAAACCTCGGAAGTTGTAACTGGTCTTCGTCGTCGTCGTCGTAGTATGATCTACATCATCGGGTAACGCGAACGCCGGCGGCCGGTGCCATCGTGTCTGCCAGATCATATAATTTTCCATTTCAACTGGCAGCTGATTATAGTCATCTGTTTTCAACGCCAACCGAAACGAAAAGGAAAGATTTCTTGACTACTTTTCATTTGGTAAACATCCGGTGGAGGAATTAGCCCAGCTGATACCATTGTTACTATTTGTGTTCAGCTGCAATCAGACCAGGGGGAAATGGTGGAAAATAAATGTCGTAATCATTAAGTCAGAGAAAATTTCCCTTTCTTCGTGGGTACCTGACTCGGGAGACTCTTTCGAGTGCTTTTTGCCTCACCTTTTGTTGATGTCTACACAGGCTCCTAGGTGCCAGGCGGGAAGCCCGTAGGTACCGACAATGTTTGAATAATAAAGACGAAAGCAAAACAAAACCGGGTTTTATAAATCTGAATTGAATATCTTTTGATCGTTCCTCGTAGTGGTGCTCATGACGCTGAGATATTTCCATTGCATAAATACTGAGGTAACAAACCGAATATTGACTTTTAAACGATAAGTTGCTTGTTCTTTAGTGCAAAACGGGTTTGGAGTGTTTTTATCGTTCAATGAAAACGATAGACTTTGTAACTGTAAAAATGATCAGCTGATAAGTAGAACCCATTCAAATATTACCTAATGCATAAATGGCGTGTTTACATACGGGGGTATGTAAAATCGTAATATTTGAACGGGCCCTTACCAACAGTCAATCAAGGGAAGGTCATTCTAATGCTTAAAACCTGAGTGGTGCGGAGTCGATCACATTCAATTTTCAAGTTATTTTGCTTGAAAAATGTTCATTTGATTGCCATCCTCTCAACACCGCTTACAATTTTTTCCAGAGTAAAAATGAGAACTCGTTAATGACTTTATCATTATTTGATTACAATTGCTTGACCAACTATTTTGTTAAGTTCAAAATAAGCTCAGATCCTTTATTTTGACGTTTAAGTTTTATTTGTTCAGTATGTTTACAATCATTAGAGATTATTGCAATGAATTAATCGTACTTTTTAATTGGTATGAATAAATTTTGCCAGCCTTTAAAGATACACTTGTTTTATTACTTCACAATTTAATTTAAGGATAACATTTTGAGTGTTGATCGAAATACTTTATATTTCGAACGAATTTAACGACGTAAACTTTTGTGCTTATTTGATCGTTGGATTTTTTTGACAGCAACAGTTGGTTTTTTTTTGACAACCATTTAGAGTGACCAATCTGGGTGGATCCTACCCAAATTTGGGTAGTTTTGAAATAGCGTGTAGGTCGATTTGTCTACCAGGACCTGGCACCACCAATAAACGAGTGCGTGAGTGTATTTGAGTTCACTCACTCGAGAAAAAGTGGCACAAGGTGCGGACAATATTTACTAATACTAATGAACATTTAGGACCTCCCTTAGCTCAGTCGGTAAAGACGCAGCTACAAAGCAAGACCATGCTGGAGGTGGCTGGGTTTGATTCCCGGTTCGGTCTAGGAATTTTTCGGGTTGGAAAATTTCTCGACTTCCCTGGGCATAGAAGTATGATTGGACTTGCCACACAATTATACCAATGCAAAAATGGTACAGGCATCGAAAGCTCTCAATTAATAACTGTGGAAGTGCATCGTAGAACACTAAGTTGAGAGCACGCAATAAGCTAATATGCGATATGCAATAAACTTGAAATGCGAAGAAGAATAAGAAGAAGAAGAAGAAGAAGAAGAAGAAGAAGAAGAAGAAGAAGAAGAAGAAGAAGAAGAAGAATAATTAACATTTAGTGTTCATGATTAGTAAACATAGGATGCTGCACGCTGACGTCACGAATGAACGCGATGAACCCGCATTCATCAATTTGACATCAAGTGGTGGTTTGTTAACCTTTGCTTGTTAGTCGATTCAAGTGGATTTGAGGTTTTAAATAAAAACAATTTAAATATATGATATCCGACTATGTTCGTTTGATAAATATTCATCTCCAAAAAATCTAAAAAACATTTAATATTTGTTTTAAATTAAAAAATTAAAGTTCACGTAAACAAACCACTGCTAGATGTCAAAAAAGTGAGGTTAACCCGACGGTGCAGCTCCCTATTGCTCGTAGCTTGTTCCACTTTTTCTCGAATGAGTAAATTCAAATCCATCGCTGCACTCGTCTATTGACGAGTCCACTGTTGAATTTAAGGTCACCTACAAAAAAAAAAAAAAAAAATGACAGGAGAGTGGGGCCTTGTTGACTAAAAATGAACTTTTGCTTCGTTGGCTGGACTGAAAGTTTTCTGATTCTGGGTTTGGTTCTGATCCCGTGTTGCGTACGATCATCAAATTTATCTAAGTCCCAGTATTTTGCAAAGTTTTCCAAGTAGTTAACTGTCCTAAATTTTTGCCACTTTTTTATGTTATGTTTATGTAGAATTTTAAGTAAAATTTAAATGGAATCAAAGTATTGATTTAAAAAAAAATCTGAGAGAGATTCCTACATAATTTTGGAAGGAGAAATTCTGAGCAGAATTTCAAATTTATTCTGAGAAGAAGTCCCAAAAAAGTGTTAGATGAATTTGGAGGAATATCTGTGAAGAAGAAATCTAAGAATATTGCAAATTTTTTTTGTGAAGAAAACTGCATGGAAAACTGTATGGGAATCTTGAGGAGAATGAACGAATTTTTTTAAAGAAGAATTCCACGAGAATTATTATGTAAAATTCAGAAAGAGGAGTAGAGAAAAGAAGCGGTCAGTAAAACATTCCATCATTATTGGAGAAGAACAAGATCCGGCTCAAAATTTGTTGGGATCCATTCATTTAGTAAAAAATATATTTATTCCATTTATAACACGACAGGGCATCGTTTGCTGGATGTTGCCGCGTGTATTGTGAGCAGTCTTGTAAGCGGTCACGGTAGTCGACACATTTTCTGTGATAATCGACAGCCTTTGCCTACGACACTTGCAAAACAAGCTATCATAGTACAGTACCAAACTAAAATGTCATATGACAGGCTCTGTCATACGACACTGTTGCCGAAAACCGTCACGAATGTATGTATTTTAGTTTTTTTTTCATAATAAGAGCTGCTGATATTGTTCTTGTGTGAATTCTGAAAATAGCATGCAAAGTAGTAACATTTCGTATTAGAAATGGTTTAATTTACACCAAATTGGTGAATTAGAACGAAATCACACACGTCATATGATAGTTATTTGATAATTTTCATTTTGCTCGAATGTTATTCTACCGGTTGTGTTGTGTGAGTGAGAGAGACAACGGTACACGGTTAGAAAAAAGTACCCAAAATTAAGTTCTTTTCACTCATCTCGGCACTATAGTGCAGGAACCCAAAAGTAGGTGAAGCGGGTCAAAGTAATTTTCATTTACTTGTGTGCCGTTCGTATGGAATTTTTCACTAGCTTTTTATCAAAAAGTAAGTTAGTTGTACCCAACAGTAGGTAAATATGATTAAACTTAACGTTGGGTTCCCACACTTTAATACCCCTGTTGGGTGGTTTTGCTCCTCCGTTTTTGACAACATTAGAAGGAGAAAAGGAGACAAACTAGTCAAAAGTAGGTAAAAGTGAACTGGTACTTTTTTCTTACCGTGTAGAGCATGACAGTACGAATACAAACAGACTATCGCGCACCAATGAGCTGGATTACCGAGGTGGAGCAGTCGGTTAAGTTGTGTGAGTAAAACCCGTGTATGATACATGCAATTAGTGACGTCACTAATTGCGTTTAGGTTGATTTTTTGGATTACTAATACAACTATATTTCACGATCTGCTTCACTTCTCTCTGTACCTCATTGATCGCGCACGACAACGAAGCAAGTCTAGTAAAAAACGTCAACTGTTTCAACCCCTGATTGTGGGTTTCCCAGGCACCCGTTTCAGTTGGCTGCAGTGGCTCTTCTTCTGGTTCTAACCCTGAATAGATAGTGCGAATAAGAGCGTCTATGTGATGTTTTGCTGTACCTGTTGTGGACATTAGTACATTCTTTTCGTTAAACTTGTTGAGGACGCCTTTTCTTGCCTCAAAAGTGATCCTTTTTCAAGTACAGTAGATGTGATCAAATTATTCGCAGTTCTACAGTCATCCCAGTATTGTGGACCAGCTAGCTGCTATTATGAGCCAGTAAGTTCTGTGTGTTAATCAAATGGAAGTGGAAATAACACACAAATTGTGCAAAACACGAAGAGGTCGATTATGAGCTCATTATTCGACAGCAACCAGAAGATATTTTTAAGCTTGAATTGTCAGGAAAGCAAAGACACTTAAGCAGTCTTATTTAAGGAAGATCAAAAGGAGGGACGGAACTATCGTTCGCAGTTCTCTATTCTGGAGGAAGCTCCTCACATTGAAGGTAGAGTTGGGAATCTGGCTAAGGCATTGGGAAAAAGGGTCGAACCAAAATTTGAGTCTCGGGTAATTCACTACTGGTATCGGGTTAAAAGAACTATTGCCACAAACGATGAGGAGAAAACATAATGCGAGAATTTCAGTTTCAGTCAAGGTTCAAATTAACAGTATCATCCAAGAGGGTGAAGGTGCAGTAGGTAGAGTAGAATCTGGTTCAAACAAAGACCAGCCGGATGGTGTAGATGATCAGGAGCGAACTGCTGAAGATTCGAACGGCAGTCATAAGAGTCAAGTTTCTGAACACTACTAGACAGAAAGTTTAAGAAAAATATTCAACCAAAAACAGTTGTCTAAGGGGGCAATTCCGAAAGAAAGAGAGAGTAAAGAACTGCAAAAACAATCAGAGTTTGTGGTTTCACGTCAAGAATGGAATGAGATGAAGGTGATGATGAGCGAATTGATGAGTAGGCTAGTCGGTAGCAACCAAAGAAAGGGGACCAGTTCACGTGGCATCGACGAGCGCACAGAGGATAGGTCAAGTAGAGATTCCCTTCATCGTTTTAGAGTAGCACAACTGACTGTTAATCAACAGGAAGGAGGTGGGACTAGAATTTGTGATTCCACTGAGGCAAAACCCTAGTAATGAGGACATATACGGCAACAGAGATGAAGTTCCTCGAAGCGTTATTTGTGGGTTCGGGAAAGGCAAGCAGGCTTCAATCGAGTGGATAAGTGGAAGTTACGGTTCACAGGCGAGCCAATATCTATGCCCATCGAGAACTTCCTTTACAAGGCCAAAGAGTTAGCCGAACGGGAAGGGGTTTCTAAGGCTATCTTGCTTCGTGATATCCACATGCTACTCGAGGGTGCAGCCTCAGATTGGTTTTCCACCTTCGTAGATGATTTTTTCACTTGGGAGATCTTCGAGACAAATATTATGTACCGGTTTGGAAACCCAAACAAAGATCAGGGGACAAAAATACAGTAACGCAAGCAACAAAGGGGCAAGTTCTTCATAGCGTTTGTGACCGAGATCGAAATAAAATGTTGTCCAGACTACTCTCGTATCACAGAAAATTTGAAGTGATCTGGGATAACATGCGGCAACATTATCGCTCCAAGATTTCGATCGTGGAAGTGAAGGAACTCCAGCATCTGACCCGGTTGAATTGCAGAATTGATGCTGCAGAGCCACAGTTGCAGCAGCAGACAGCTGAGTATCCTGCACGACGTCCTATCAACCAGGTTGATGTGTAAGCAAGCGATTACGAAAGTGACCAGTCGGTACCAGTGAACGCAATCAGAGGTCGGTTCAACAGGGACTCCCAGCAAAACGGCGATCAGGGAAGCCAGAGCCAACGACGAAGCAACCAAACTCAACAAGCTGTTAGTGGGAATCAGTCAGCAGCTTCTATGAGTTGTTGGAATTGACAAGCTCAAGGTCATGGTTGGAGACAATGCACCAGACCAAAGGTCGTGTGTTGTTACGGCTGTGGTAATCTGGGCATGACGACGCGGAATTGTGAACGCTGTTCCAGACCTAATGGAACCGTAGCAGCTGGCCAACAGGGAAACGAGTTCAGGAAAAGTTCCCAAATCATCAACAAACGACCCACTACTACAAGTCTATCACATAAAGATTCGCGTTAGCAAATGTCCACACATTAGGGTAAAAATGTTCGATTCGGAGTGGGATGCGTTGCTAGATTCAGGGGCGGGGCCAAGCGTACTGAATTCAATGGAAATAGTAGGAAAGTATGGTTTGAAAATTCAACCAGCAGCTAATAGGGTATCCGCTGCAGATGGATCTGATTATGGGTGTCTTGGGTACGTAAATTTCCCATTCACTTTCAAAAATGTAACTAGAGTGGTAACAACTTAGAGGTGGACAAAACAGCTCATCTGACTGAGTGGATAAAACCCATCCAGCTCACTGAAGGGAGTCGAACAGCTCTTCAGCTCACATTGAAATTATAGAAATTATGACACAAATTCAAAATCGGAAAATTAATTAGTGGTTTTCGTGCGCGCAAAATGTGCCAACAACATAGCTTTAAAACATAAAATGTATGCGAGAGAGCTACACCTATGTCACACGCAATGATATGATTGACATCGTGGCACACAATGTTACGCCTTTTCTCAAGCTATGCAATCCAGTCTACATACAGATTTTATTTGTGATGTTAATTCTCCAGCAGAATTTCTCTCACTATTCTCGGCATCAGCTCCAGATCATCAGCTCAGATCCGGATCCGGAGCTGAATCATGAAGAATCGAGAGCTGCATTTCGCTTTTCGGTTATTTGCTTTTGTGCGGATCTTCCGCTCCCCCAGAGAATGATGGGAGGAGAGGTGAGAGCACATATGCTGAAGGAATAACATCAGCAATAAAAGCCGGGTACATAAATAAGTTGGATAATACCAGTAGAAAATTAAGATCGTGTAGCACATGTACACATTTCTCTCTCTCCCAAACAGCCGCTTGGAAGTTTTCTTATACTGTTGGTGCTGCCCTAGGCGGGAAATAAAAAGGTGACACATTAGGAAGAAGTGTAAGTCTGTTTACTAAAATGAACTATGCCCATTTTGTTATGGCAAGTGTTTATTAGCGAAATTCACATCAAAGCAGTGTTGGGAAAATATCAAAAAATCAAATCTCACCAACGCCCAAGATCACGCTTGATTTTAGTAGACAAAAATCAACAAGCAAACAACTGCGGTTGATTTTGCAAGCTGTGATATCGCAGCTCAGAATATCAAGCTAACAAAACTCACCAGCTGCAAATCTCAACAAACTGTGGTGAGATTAAGTTTCGTGATTTTTGCTTTACACCCGAATGCAACCGAAACATCCATAACGGCTGGCAGCAGTCACTTCGTGTCTGCCATCGGTGAACAGTAAAAAAAGATAGCAAGCTATACTTTCTCTTTCTAAGAAAACGATGTGCAACGGAATCATTTTTGTGTCGAGTCAACTCTCAGCTTGATTTTTGCACGTTGTGAATAGTCTCGCAATATCAAAGGAGCTTGTAAAATCAATATCAAGCATGATATTTTGTTCCAATATCACGCGTGAAATTGCGAGCGCATGAGAGTGAAAAAATATCAATTGGTTTCTGATTATGCCAACACTGCATCAAAGGTTGATGAGTTTCGTAGGAAATCAGTTTGGCACGGCATTTGTGACCAGCATACACCTTCCGGTCGTATGAAGCACGTCAAAAACTGTCCAAATCCGCCCATAACATGTTTTGTTTTGAATTTCTGTATGGCAAAATAGTGAACTTTTCGTGAACATTAACGGCAAAGAACTCACCAACACTGGGAGACCGTGAGCTCCTGTCCACCTGTGATATTTCCCGCCTAACTTTGAACATCCCTGAAGTTTCCGAAATTGCTCTAATAAGCAAACCATGAGTGACCACCATGACAGGCCTGCAACCATGCCTCTTTAATAAAGATTAACAATCTTACTTACTCATCTCATGTGGCTCCCTTATCGCAAATCGGTCCTAGAAACTTTTATGCAACTTATTTCAGTCATTAATAAGTTTCAAATGGAATCGAAATCTAGCTACAAAACTTATCGTTTTGAAAAATAAAAATAAAACGATAAATGTAGCCTCACGTCCTTAGGATCTTACAACGCTGTATTCGAATCCACCCTAAATCGAAAGTAAACGATCAACCAATTTCCCTGAAACTGATTGGCTGGTGGCAAATTTTTATTTGTCTATCGTGTCTCCAATTGACTGTGCTTAATTTCTACATCATCATCATTATTTTCATTTTCGTCCAAACGCGTCATCGTCATCGACGTCCGTTGCCAAATTGGTTTCCCATTCCCAAGTGACCTGCGGAATCCACACAAATTGTCTGTCCTTTTTCGGATTATTTGGCTACGCTGCCGTTCTGATGGAAAGCTTTTTTTCCAGAAGACAACGACAAAGCAAGCAGTGCCTGAGAGCCAGGCTGGATACCCGAGCAAAGTGCAGCCTCAAAATGATAGCAAATTCGAAATCAATGTTTGATATCAACATCTTACTGAAATTTTGATTTGATTTCAGTTTACGCGATTGACAAATTTGATAACAAAATTTTCTTTCAATTTGCTGTATAGGGGAAATGGCTCTAATGTTGGCCTATGGATCTAAGATTAAGCCCATCGCTGAAAAACTTCAATAAATCAATTTTATCTAGATGAACGCGTCATTGGGACGGTACTAATGGATATTTTTGGTCACCATTGAAAATTTAGTCGATTGCTGAATTTATGTATGGACCCAAAATTGGGGCATTACATCAATTTCCCCTATTTTCTCTTCAAAAATATGTTGTTGCTTTTTTGTTTTCATAGCCTTAGCAGAACATCACAAATTGAATATTCGTTTTAATATCAACAGGAAATGTGTACACCAAATTGAGTTTTCAGTTTTCTCTCATTGATAGATGAAATAAGCTTTCAATGTAATGTCACAGAGGGCTTTCAAATTTGATATTTTAACTGTTAGAACGACCAAAACGACGGCAACCTGAGGAATCGTTATTATCAGCGACATAAGAACATCACATTTAGTTTTCAATTTGATCTCAGATTTGGGTTGGTTTCAAATCCATATTCATTCATATTGCTTCAACAACAAGTGGTTTTAAAAAAATCGCGAATGTATAGAATAGTTTTAACATGCTATCAATAACACTTATATCAAAATATCAAATTTCGTTTTCACTTTGTTTTCATTCTCTGCTCGGGCTTCCTTCCTTTGGCACAATTCTAGCACGTATAAACCTACGCAACATTTTGACCTCAGGTGTGATTTAGTCGCCACTACTGGTGCTGGACACCGACCGGTTGAAACGTTCTTCGCCGAAATGGAAGGAAACGGAAACTGATATTAATCTGAATCGCCAACAACTCCGCCCGGCTCTGTGTTGTAAGGAATCTTCGTGTACGATGGCAGTGATAATTAAATAAATCGGTAAACGTTAGAGATTAGCTGACTCTTCCGTCCGTGCTTGCACCACCTTGGCCGATCGGACAGATCCCGGCGGTTGAACCTGGGCGCCACACGTCATAAAAGGAAAAATCAATATCGACACCTCCAGTTCCGAAGTTTGAAAAAAAGAGGAAAATGTCGATGGCAATTTTGGAGATTGTTTCTCCATGTTTCCTCCTAATCAATCCAACTAACAATTTTAGCTGCAGATTGGGTAATTTTTGCTTGTATAAGCTAGTCTGCAGCTGAAATAGATAGATGTATTTTTAGATTAAAGTGCGAAGGCAAACCAAATATTTTACGTCAACATCGAATGACTGATGAACAATGTCATGTCTGTGAGAAAGTAAGCTCCACGGGACCAGAAACAATTTCAACCAGAACGCTTGCTTATCAAGATGTGTCCACATTTTCTGGAACTGTCTATAATCTACCATCCGGAGCAATCAAAAAAGTAGCCGCAATTCGATATTTTTCATCTGTTTTGCGATGTTAAAATTCAAAGTCCCCACCGACGGCCCTTAAATTGTGTGACAAACTGAGCTCGACAGCACTTCATTCGGCTTTTTCGCACCATCTTCGCTACCCACCGACCCATCAGAAAACTTGCATTCGAGTGGTTCAATTTCTGACCTCGAGTCGTTTTTGGTGGGTGCCAAAGTCAATCATTCGATCCTTATCACCAGCAACCATCATCATGATGGTCGTCTTCGTTTAGAGTGCCAAAGTGATAGACCCATCCCGTGTCCGTAAATGGTGCGGGCTTAAGTTGCAAAGCGTCTATAGTAAGAACAAGCAAACACTGGGAAACGGAGAAAAGTTAATTTCGACTAACTTTGCTCATATTTTTCTTTTTTCGCTTGTTTGTTCCTCCGCAGTTGATATGGAGCATTTCCACGCTAAATAGCAAATCGGTTGGACATGACTCTCTTTTCGATTTGAATTAAACTTTGCAAACTCAAGATGACGTTTTCCATTAAAAAAAATGTTTTTTTTTTGACACATTTTTTATAAAGGCTTATGCAAGAAAAAATGAAATGATTTTTGCTTCTTTCGTCATTACCACCGTAGTCATCTCAGAGAGAAGCAGTAGGGTGGGAAATACCTCAAAGTACCCTCCTTAACCAAGTGAGTTAGGCAAAAGAGTGCGAATTTGATTAGTATTGTCGCATTAATGGCCCTTCGCTCAATTTCAGCTTTCGTTAAATTTTCACATTGCCGTACTCTAACGGAACTATCAATCTATTCTGTTCAGAATTTTCTCTAGCTTCTAATGCAAAAATAGTACACGCATCGAAAGCCTCAATTAATAACTGTGGAAATGCATCTAGAACACTAATTTGAGAGCACGCAATAAGCTAATATGCGATATGCAATAAACTTGAAATGCGAAGAAGAAGAAGAACTTTCCACATCTTAATATTCTATAACTCGATATTTTAATCTTTAATTTCTTTTCCTTTGGTTTCTTTCCCACCGATCTTGTTTTCCGTGCTGAGCACCAATGCTACCGACGCCAGGGAGGCAGCGCCCACACCTGGACCTTACCTACCGACCCATCAACTCATTGAAAATTGAAGCCCCTCTCGTTTGAATTCTCCTCATAACTAGCAAAAATTTTTCTCAGAACTCCCTTGGAAATCTCCTGAGCATTTACCAGGAGTAACCAGAATTACATTGGAAGCATTACATAAGGGGCAGAGTTCTCGCGGAATCCCTCTTTTATGATTTTATGATTATCAATAAAAACATCAATTTAAAAATATATATGCAGTCAAGATTCCTATAGTACATTTAATAGGGACCGTACTATAGGAACCGGCACCGAGTGGTTTCGAAAAATCCGCGGAGCTCTAGGGTCAGTTTCATGAATTGACCACTTTTACGGATGTTTTGGGTCTTCCGATGAACCATCCCGTGGTCCCAAGAGTCCATATTCCGAACACACTCCGAATTTATTCTGATGAGACGTCTATGGGTGGCTTCAAAAAAAAACCGCGGAGCTGTAGGAACAGTTTCATGAATTGACCTTTTTTCAGGATGTTCCGGATCTTCCGGTGAACCATCTCGTGGTCCCAAGAGTCCATATTCCGAACACAGTTCCGAATTTATTGTGATAAGACGTCTATGAGTGGTTTCAAAAAATTCGCGGAGCTGCAGGATCAGCTTCATAAATTGACCACTTTTACGGATGTTCCGGATCTTCCAATGAACCATCCCGTGATCCCCAGGGCCCATATTTCAGTCACAACTCCGAATTCATTCTGATGAAATGTTTATGAGTGGTTTAAAAAAAAAAACGGAACTCTAGGATCAGTTTCATGAATTGACCACTTTTACGGATATTCCGGATCTTCTGGTGAACAATCCCGTGATCCCCAGAGTCCATATTCCGAACACAACTCCGAATAATTCTTATAAGACGTTTATGAGTGGTTTCAAAAAATCCGCGGAGCTCTAGGATCAGTTTCATGAATTGACCGCTTTTACGGATGTTCCGGATCTTCCAATGAACCATCCCGTGGTCCCCAGGGCCCATATTTCAGTCACAACTCCGAATTCATTCTGATGAAACGTTTATGAGTGGTTTAAAAAAAAAAAAAACACGGAGCTCTAGGGTCAGTTTCATGACTTGACCACTTTTACGGATATTCCGGATCTTCTGGTGAACAATCCCGTGATCCCAGAGTCCATATTCCGAACACAACTCCGAATAATTCTTATAAGACGTTTATGAGTGGTTTCAAAAAATCCGCGGAGCTCTAGGATCAGTTTCATGAATTGACCGCTTTTACGGATGTTCCGGATCTTCCAATGAACCATCCCGTGGTCCCCAGGGCCCATATTTCAGTCACAACTCCGAATTCATTCTGATGAAACGTTTATGAGTGGTTTAAAAAAAAACGGAGCTCTAGGATCAGTTTCATGAATTGACCACTTTTACGGATATTCCGGATCTTCTGGTGAACAATCCCGTGATCCCCAGAGTCCATATTCCGAACACAACTCCGAATAATTCTTATAAGACGTTTATGAGTGGTTTCAAAAAATCCGCGGAGCTCTAGGATCAGTTTCATGAATTGACCGCTTTTACGGATGTTCCGGATATTAAAGTGGATCATACCGTAGTCCCCAGGATCAATTTTTCAGTCATAACTCCGAATTCATTCTGATAAGACGTTTATGAGTGGTTTCGAAAAATCCGCGGAGCTCTATGATCAGTTTTATAAATTGACCACGGATGTTCCGGATCTTCCGATGAACCATCCCATGGTCCCCAGGACCCATATTCCAGTTAGAACTCTGAATTCATTCTGATAAGACGTCTATGAGTGGTTTCATAAAAAAACCGCGGAGCTCTAGGATCAGTTTCATGAATTGACCACTTTTATGGATATTCCGGATCTTCCGGTGAACCATCTCGTGGTCCCAAGAGTCCATATTCCGAACACAACTCCGAATTTATTGTGATAAGACGTCTATGAGTGGTTTCCAAAAATCCGCGGAGCTGCAGGATCAGTTTCATGAATTGACCACTTTTACGGATGTTCCGGATATTATAGTGGATCATTCCGTAGTCCCCAGGGTCAATTTTTCGGTCACAACTCCGAATTCATTCTGATAAGACGTCTATGAGTAGCTTCGAAAAATCCACGGAGCTCTAAAATCAGTTTCATAAATTGACCACTTTTAAGGATGTTCCGGATCTTCCGATGAACCATCCCGCGGTCCCAAGGGCCCATATTTCAGTCACAACTCCGAATTCATTCTGATGGGACGTTTATGAGTGGTTTCAAAAAACCCGCGGAGCTCTAGGATCAGTTTCATGAATTGACCACTTTTATGGATATTCCGGATCTTCTGGTGAACAATCCCGTGATCCCCAGTGTCCATATTCCGAACACAACTCCGAATAATTCTGATAAGACGTTTAAGAGTGGTTTCGAAAAATCCGTAGAGCTCTAGGATCAGTTTCATGAATTGGCCACTTTTACGGATATTCCGGATCAGACTTGTGTCCTATCGGAAACTGAATCGTCCCAAAAGGTGGCCAACTTTCTGCTTAACAACTTCTCAAAAGACATCAGGAAGTTATCTCTTCAAATTGCCGTACAATCAGTGTATTCGTTAATGCCGGATCGACCGTACCATAGGAATCCAGTGGCAACCGTACTATAGGAATCCGGCAAGAACGAATCCGTACTATAGGAATCTTGACTGTACAGCCATTCCATAACAAAGCGATATAGTGGTTCTCAGAATTTCGTAAAAATTGGTAGTTTTGTTCCTTATCGCAAAATATTAGACCCGTATTTTTTTTTCACGTAGGACTACGGCTTTAATTTCTATACTGGGGGTTCATTAAAAAAATAAAAATTCAGACTTGTAACGAAAAATCCCAAACACGGACGCAACGATAGAGCACAAATCGAACACACGACACATTGCGCATGCTCAGATGAGCGAGCTCAATTCTCAGTTGATCGCTCACCATTTCACCAATGAAAGGAAGGGAGGAGAAAAGCAGCGTAATAGAAACACTTGCCAAATCGCTTTCTTCTTCATTTGCTTTCGAGCAACGACGTATGAGTGGAACAGCAAGCATCGCACCAATATGAAGACGACGCAGTGCTGCCAAATTATTTCCATTTTCAATCTGTATTTTCACCGTGAAAAATCTTTTTAATCTGTTCCTGGCTGGCTGATAATCTGTATAAATTCAATAGTATGATCTTATTGCGGATTGTCGTAAATATACTTTTAAAAATATTTGAAGTTCAGAAATAGTTTGTTCATAGTTTAGAATCTTGAGGAATGACTTAAGTTTGGTTTTTAAATAAAAGACATCGAAATCCTGAATCTTGATTTTTTTTTTTAGTTCGTTGTATCTTTTTTAAAAGTCTAAAAATACAAAAAATCATGTCCCAGCAATGAAAGACAAACCAGAAAAAAATAATGAAGAAACAACCACATTTTCGTAAAACTTGATTTTTTATCCGAGATTACGAAAATCTTCGACAGGTCATTTTTTTGACGGAGGACTACGTCTGTGATTTCTATATGGGGGTACACTTTGCGAAAACCTAAAATGGAATATGTAACAAAATTATGAAAGATTTTGAACCATAATAACTCAGCTGCCCCTGAACCAATTTCAAAAATTTTATCACCAATCGATCAGAAATATTGCTACGCATCTTTTAAATTTAAGACTTTATCATTTTCAAGATGTCACTATTAAAAATTCCAGAATGTGCAATTGTTGCTATGATATTTAAAATTATCTCCGATTGCCTGCGAAACAGTGCGAAAAGAGATTTCAAAGTTGAATGCCATCCGGTCTCACCAAACGGTGTTTATTCAATCACCGCGTGATGTTGTTCTTTAGTACACAACGAAAGGCTGCCTGCAAGCAGCGAGTTGCTGCCCACATGAGCATCCATAGAAGGAGGAAGAAGCGGAACGGCTATTGATCGGAATCAGAAGCTCTTCGTGAGTCGCTGTAGGCCATCTATAACAAGCGCGTCATACTGAAGAGTATACACATAGAGAACCCCGCTCAAATTCCTATTCCTACACAAAACACAAGCTCCTGTTGCAGTTAACAAATAAGATTTATTATATAACACCACGTAGTCCTATGTCACTATTGCGTACAACCCCATTGGACGTACCTTGTAGTTTTTTTTTAATCAACAATTTTAGAAAATGAAAAATAAGCATTAACATTTTATGAAGTATTAGTTGTAAAATGTTACTCAAATGTTCTCAAATTCTTCTAATCAAAACAAATTTCAACTTTATCTAATCATTTGGCAGAAATGATCAAAGATCAAAATATCAAATGAAAGGTAATTAAAAATTCTAATTAGAAAAAATATAACGCTATTAAAAATTTGGGATTTTGTATTGAAAAAAAAAAATTGATTGTATTTGTTTTTTTTTTATGGTTTTTATTGTTTGTAGATAGAGGGCGCAATATGTTTTTATATTTTTCCTTGAAAATTTAGGTTTTTTACACAACATATAAAAAATCAGTGATGTGTTTTTTTTTTTGCGTTTTTGAGTTACATTTTTTTAAAGTTATCAAGTTTTGGGTTTTCACTCAATACTCCTATGCGAATATGATTTATAGCGACTGTAACATGGTTACGACATACATTGCAAAACCTCCCCCGCTTTAACTTAAAAAGAAGTGGTGAAGACATGTGAAGACCCCTGGTAACAACCAACATACGTACAAAGTTTCATTCAAATCTGATAGGGTTGTGGCAAAAGTGACTTTATGTTTACCGTTTTGAGTTGGAAATGCTCTATGGGAGTAGCTGCTTCCGCTTTGTTCTTTCCGTTTTCAATTTTCTGCGCCTTACTGGTATGTGTTATTATGTTTGTTTTGCTATGCTTGGGCTCATGCGGACAAATTTCACGTAATATTTACAATGGGTTCACTTTTGAACAGTGCGTAAAATGTTCAACACTTGTAAGGAAGCGAACACGGTTGATTGGGAGAATTCTTTCATTGATCCACGAACAAACTACAGCTTGTAACTCGAATCAAACTTCATACATGAGGGCTCGAGCAGCAACATAACATGGTACGCTGTAGCATGTACACACGATAATAAAAAAAAACAACAACAGCATTGATGAAGCCGACCGAAATTCAGAAATTCAGCAACACTGCACTGCAACACTCACTGCATTTATGCACTTGCTCCTGTGCGTGAACTCGTGTTTTCTGGCATCAATAACGCGCAATAAATTGACCGAAAATCAAATTGGTCAATTTACCGCGTCTCTTTATGATCCAAGGTAGGGTTGAGTGTGAGGTAGGCTGCCGGTGTAATTTGTTTACGTCGACAGGAGTGATTGCGGTGGTAAACCAACCTAGTGGTGCACGGTGTCAGCGAATATTAACCGCAATAGCAGCTGTCGATGTTTTTATTTGCATCGATGTTATGTTTCTTTGAGGGTAACAACGGTGGGTACGTTCCAATTATAATGATTTCAATTATGATACTGTTTGGATAGCGATGTAAAGCTGGAAGGCTTCATTTGATCAGGTACGCAACGGTGCGAAATGTCACATGTGCTCGGGAACTCGCTTGTTACACTTTCTGTCATGAGATTTCGGATCAATTACTACACTTATAAAATGAATCACATAGACAAGGACAACAAAAATCCATCTGAAGTTTCACATAACTTGGTTACTTCCACTCACTTGTTTAAAAAATAAATGTTTTTCGGAATTATGATGCTATAATGATGTTCTGAACTTGTAAGTTACCCATCGATTTCGCTTTCAGAGCGTCAAAACCACCGATTTTATGATCCGTGATTGTTCACTCAGAGAGTGCCAGCGTTGCCAGATATACCGATTATCAAACTTTAAACCGATATACAAATAAGGTTTCTCAGAATACCGATTTTTTAGATTTGATACCGATTTATACCGATTTTTATAAATAATCACAATTGTGAGAGACTTTCATCTTTTTAAAAATCTAAAAAAAATTCAGCCTCCTCAAAAAAATTTGCATCTATAAAAATGCTTGATACTCTTTCGACTAATGTTTCCATTTCCTCACCGTTTTCGGCTAACCAGCTGTCGAGAAACAGCTGATGGCTCATCCCAATATTTCCTGAGAATCGTGAAATACTTTTCTTCAGTGAACAAATAAGTCCACCAAAATGCTTATTTTATAATTTCCCCTTAGTTAATTTAATCTTCCCTTTGAAGTTCTTCCAAATTTCCCCAGAATTTTTCATCCACCTTACCCCGTAGATTATTTTCCGATTCTTACCGGAAAGTTATTTCGACTTCCCTTGGAAGCTTCGTCTGGTTTCGCTCGAAAGGTTCGCCCGTCTTCTCCTGCCAGTTTTTTTTCAGCTACCCCGTAACATCAGGGATGCTTCCAGAGTTTTATTGCTTTTCCATTAGCTTCAGGAAAACTGCAGGAGCTTTTGAGAAGTTCTGAATCTTCAGAAATGTCCAGACTTTTGGATAAATTTAAAGATCTGTAAGGGTAAGTTCCGATAAATTAAGGACGAGAACCTGGGAAGTTCAGGAAAGTTCAGACAACTGCAATGAACATAAGAAAACATGAGAAATATTTTGGAAACTTCACAATACAAAGAACTTCAGGAAAATTTAATGGTTTTCAGGACAGTTCCATTCGTTTCAGGTGAATTGAACGGATCAATTATTTTTTATCAAATTGCTGAAATTTGAATGGAGTTCTGAGAAACTCAGAGGATATCCGAAAACTTCAGCTAAGTTTCGACAGGTTCATTAACATTTTGGAAACGTTAGGGAAGTTACATGAACTTTAGAAAATTGTGAGAATATTCTAAAGGATGGTCCGTGCATTTTAATGACAGTTTCGTGAACTTTTAAAATTAACAAACAAATAGGGTGATCCGAGAACTTCAATGCCATTAATTTCAAGTTGACGTTTTTAATACACTTGCTTCGTTGTCGTGTGCGACAGTATGTTTGTATTCGTACATTCATGATCTACCGTCGTCTCTCTCACACAACACAACCGGTAGAATAACATTCGAGCAAAATGAAAATTATCAAATAACTATCATATGACATGTTTGATTTCGTTCTAATTCCTCAATTTGGTGTAGATTAAACCATTACTGATACGAAATCCTTACAAGGATATCGTTGCTTGCTATTTTCAGAATCCACACAAGCACAATATCAGCAGCTCTTATTATGAGAAAAACTAAAATACATACATTCGTGGCGGTCTTCGGTGACAGTTTCGTATGACAGAGCCTGTCATATGACATTTTAGTTTGGTACTGTACTATGATAGATTGTTTTGCAAGTGTCGGAGGCAAAGGCAGTCGAATAACACAAAAAATCTGTCGAGTATCGTAACCACTTACAGACCAGTCTTGTAAGTGGTTACGATAGTCGACACATTTTCTGAGGCTTTCTAAGAAGATTAGAGATTTTCCGGTAATTTCTCTATAATCAGGAAGGTTTCAACTACTTCTAGGACGATCAAAAGAGAACTACAAAACAGCATAAATAACCTCATGAAAATTGTAGGAACTTTCAAGAAGGATTATGGGATATTCCGAAGTGTATTTCAGAAATGTTCCGATAACTTCATGGACATTGCGAAGTCGTTAGCTATGCTTTATGAAATAGCTTTTCAGGAAAACTTCTGAAATATTAGAACATGTATGATACATCAGGCAATGTTGTTCAACATGCCCAAGAAATTTCTTTCTTCCGGCATTTCTTTCCCAAATTCTCTGGCTTCCAAGTTTCTCCAAAAGTTTCTTCCGATCTACCTTACGAAGTTTCTTTCAGGGTCTCCAAGAAGTTTCATCCGTCTTCATCCGGTTCAATTAAACTTCTACCGAATGTATCTATAGAATTATCCCAGGCATTTCTTTCGCCTTCTTCTGGAAGTTTCTCCATAAGCGATAAGTTCCATGAGTTTTTTCGACTTCTAATAGAAAGTTTTTCTTAGCTTCTTCTGGATTCCCCTGGAAATGACTAGGGTAAACGCCCCTATAGTTGCGGTACGTTAGAAGCGTTAGGTTCCTATAGTTGTGTATTGAGTCTCCATGCACAACTATAGGAACCTAACGCTTCTAACGTACCGCAACTATAGGAGCGTTTCCCCTACTCCTGGAATTTGTTTCCGAATGTTTTCTGACTTCCTCTGGATCAGTCATCCGATTTTTTCTTCGAAAGCTTCTTTAAATTTTCGTCAAAAGTTTCTCAATATTTGTCTTGGGAGTTCCCCGGATGTTTTTCCAACAATTCTTAGAACTTTCTGCAAACTTCCTCTAGAAGAGCTTCTTTATTCTCAGAGTTGGATGGAAATGCTTTACTAATATCAACATCAAGCTTTAGTGTGATAATTTATTAGCTAGATAAAGTTCTGAAGATGATCGCTTGATCGTTAGAGCACGGCAGTGTGAAAATTGAATAGAAGTTGAAGTCGGCAACGTGCGGCTTTAGGTAGTGATAAACGTCACTAGAACTATTCTATGAACTATGAGCAAGTCAAACGGGCACTCTTTTGCCTGTGAATTTGAAGGAAAACTTCAAGTCCTTTCATACATTAATGTATGAGTTAGGTAAAGGAGTGCGACTGGTACAGTCGCATTAATGACCCTTCGCTCAATTTCAACTTCAACTTCTATTCAATTTGCACGCTGCCGTAATCTAGTGGAACTATCAACCTATCCGCTTCAGAACTTTCTGTAGTTTATAAATTATCACACTAGAGCTTCATGTCGATATTAGTATAGCATTTCCAACCAACGCTGAAAATCGTAAGTTTCCTAATGAAGTAACTGCATCTAGAACACTAAGTTGAGGACCGGCGTGAATAAGGTCTGGTTGTTTATTCTGTACCACAGGTAGTATGCACCAGTATCTGCCGCTAAGCTTCCCTTGAACCTCTCTAGATGGTTTTCCCAAAAAATGCCAACAAAAAGCTCTTTCCTAGAGATTTATGTCCTCGACTTCTTTCTAGCGCCCAGAGGAACTGCCTCCTAAATCCTTACGATTCGATATGCCCAGACCTGCCAAACCTAGAAAACTTCAGACCAGTCTATAGTAAATATCCGGATAGCACAATGATGAGTTCTAAGATATATTTAGAAGCGTATTAACCCTGGACGTCTTTTAAAGGCATGTCTTGCGCAGTTATGCAGAGTTATGGCTAACATTGCTTTTTGGGGCAGATTTGGAACATTCCAACGATATATTAGGTCAGGGCAAAATTAACATCAATAGAAATTCTTGATCCCTTTTCTGATGAAATTTATTTGACCAATCAACTTGATCTGCTCACAGATGATGAGAATGATCGATCATCCAGGATAAATTCCACCAAACTTTCCCGGCTTAATGCCAAGAAGAAAAAGGTCCCTCCTATTGCGATAACCACTTCCGATTTCCATGCTCTTCGCACGGAGCGTTTGAACTTAGAAAAATTCAAGTTTTCGCTTTAAATTGGCCGTTGGGGTGAATGCCGGGTATTGGCTGATACCATGGACGGATTCAAATCAGCCCGCAACCTGCTCGCTTGGCGTGCGGATATATTTGATTTTTGCTAAATGCAAACTGCTACCAAAAGCTTCTCAGTGCTCAATATTACCTGCAAGTTTTCTACTTATTCCGCTTCGATCCTTGTTTGAACCTTACCAGAGGTAATCCAGCTTGGACATCGATTTGGAAAATCCCACTTCGAACCTTCGGCAATCTGCTTGGAAGTCGAATTGGAGAAACCTTCTTCTGTCACCATAGCGCCTAAACGCAAAAGAAAATGGCAACCTCTTGATCCCCCTTATGATGAACATTATTTGAGCCATCAATTTGATATGCTCACAGATGATGAGAATGATGCAGGTAAAATTCCACAAACTTTCCCGGCCTAATGCCACGAAGAAAAGGTCCCCCTATTGTGATAACCACTTTCGATCTCCGCACGGAGCTTTTGAGCTTCGTTAAATTTAAGTTTTCACTTCAAATTGTCCATTAGAGTGAATGCCGTGTATTCGCTGAAACCATGGACGGATTCAAACATCTTCTCAAGTATTTTACTGAAAAACAGCATTAGTTTTTCACTTACAACACCAAAACTGAACGTGTGTTCAAGGTTGTCTTGAATGGTCTGCTCAGTGGTAAATCCCTGGATCAGATCAAAGATGAATTGAGAAAATTACTTGGAGTTGAGCCTGACCAAGTAGTCAAAATGAAAATGAAATCCCGTCCTGGCGATTCAAGCAAAGGGATTTCTAATGATTTTTATTTAGTTCACTTCAAGTCTAGTCAACTAAACAACCTTAAGGTCTTAGAAAAAGCTAGCCCTATGCTCCATGTCTGAGTGAAGTGGGAACAGGAAATTTCCAAAACATAAGTGCCAAGGATGGGGTCACATACCTGCTAAATGCATGAATGGTGGTGATTCTTTTCACTCAAAGGACGACTGTCCTGTGATGGAAGATCCTAAGAAATTTAAATGTTCAAATTGTGGTGAAGACCACAAATCAAATGTAAGACTCCCGAAAGCGATCCTACAATCTCGTTTTAAGTGACAGGTAGGAAACGTTCGACGTTCCCGATCAGGTACCAATTTATCTGCTGGCAACAACGGTCGTCGAGGAACAAATTATACATTCGTACCCTTAGGTACAAACACAAGCTTCAAATTATTCATCAGCAACAACAATGTTCAGCAAGTAAATGGAGCTACCTATGCTGCTGTTGCTGCTAGTTGAAATCGAAATCAAAATTCTAGCCAACGTAATTCTAACGGAAATTTTAATGATTTTGACTTAGGTAGCATTACTGCTAAAATGGATTTTTGACAGAAATCATTAATCGACATGATTACTGATATGCTGAAAACTAACTCCATGTTTGATATTGTTCAAGTTGGAGTTAAATTAGTTAATAATATAGTCATGACTTTGAAATTCAGTAATGGCTCTTAAATCATTAAATATTTTGAATTGGAATGCTCGATCTCTTAAAGATACTGAAGATGAACTATTTTAATTTTTGAGAGTTCATAACGTGCATATTGCCGTTATACATGAAACATTCCTTAAAACTGACCATAAGGTTAAATGGAACGCAAACAATTTCATTGATTGGAATGATCGTCATAATGGAGCCTGTGGTGGCGTTGCCATCATTGTTCATAGACGTATCAAACATCAAATTCTTTTTCTATTTGAAACCAATGCCTAATCCAGCAAAAGAATTTTCTCAAGGTTGACCTTCAGAAGCTTACCCGTCATAGGTCTAAATTCTTCATTATTGATGATTTTAATGCAAAACACGGCTCATGGAATAATGTTCAAAGCAATTCCAATGGTAATATTCTGTTTGATGATTATTCTATTCAATATTCAAACAGACCAACATCCTTTTCTTCAGCAAGAAATCCCTCAACTATTGATTTGGTCGTAACTGATTCATGTCAACTTTGTAGCCAATTGGTCACCCATGCTGACTTCGGTTCTGATCACCTTCCACTAGCTTTTGAAATATCACAAGAAATAATTTCTAATCCCAACAGCTCTACTTTCAATTACCATAGAGCTGATTGGAAGCTAGGGGCATCCCACTCTAAACTTTAGTTCAAATATAAAATAAATATTGTGAAATCTCTCATAAGTATTTTTATGTATTTGTAAGTATTTTAAATCATAGATTAGTATCATCGTAGCGACCAATTGATATTGTTGTTGGTTTATTGTATGCTCCATCAATTCGTTAGTTTTCGTCGCATATTAAGTTAAATTAATTCTAGTTCTATTTTATAATTGAAATGAAAAGCGAAAATGGGTAATGCTAGTGTAAAAATACTCATTTTCCAGCAAAGTTTCTGGCCATAACATTTGTGTTATTCGAATTATTGATGGTTCAACTGACTATCCATTGCACCATCATTGATTTGAACGCAATTTCAGAGCCGTTCCCAATTTCCCGAATAAATAAAGAACCGTTGATTGATATGACGGAACCGAGTTTCACCGACAGATGACGGAAATTTTCGTGGAAGGCATCTCGAGAAAGAAGACATTCACTTTGAGCGGCATTAGATGGATGGTCGGAGGACATTATGGAGCACACTGTGGTTAAAAATATCATTGGCGACCAGAAAATGTCACAACGGCAGATTATGGAAACATTGAACGATGGCAATCTAACTAAATACCTTACCTCAAGTTTGAACTTCCAAAGCTCAAGAACAAGCATATGTTACACATAATTTCCGCCTAGCGTAGTCGCAAGTAGTGCAAGTAGGGAGAAGAAGAATTTCTTGGTTATGCCACACAGGTCAAGAATGCCAGCAAAACGCTGATCATAGTGAAGCTACAACGACGATGAAGCGAGCCATTTTTACATAAGAAAACTGACATCCTGCTAGTAGCTGAAGGTTTCATTTGAACTTAAATTTCCCAGTTTTAGGAATCGGAACCAACAAGGGCAAGGTGCTGGTGATTGAGGATTGCTAAAATCCTAGCATCGTCATCATTCTGATCCGTAGTGGCAACTAGATTGTCATGGTTGATTTGAAACGTTTCATACACCTCGATTGCTCAAGAGCACGACACGCAGAAGAAGTTGATTGGTTGGTTAGTCTTATTATAGAGACTCGCGTCTCTTGCCGAAGAAGAACTGCCCAAGCTGACAACAACAACAACAACAACAACAACAAATTACAACGTGTTCGTAGAATGATGCAAAATAGAATACTGTGACTTTTCTCAAATGAAACATTTAGTTTTCAATAAGTAGGTGCTTAGTACAACATTAATTGAAAATTAGAAGGGATTCAGAGCATAAGCTCATATGAGGCATTGCGACCTCAAACGAATACAACTTATCATGTGATACCTCAAATCACATTAGAATTAAATAGTTAGTCAAGGGTAGTTATTTGGGGGGCCAGTACCACTTTGGCCACTCCTGGCCATGTTTTGATCACCTCGGAAAAGTGGCCAGTTTCTGAATATGGTCAAAAACCATTGAATTACTTTAAAATTTCAACAACAAGTTCAATGGCAGTTATTGGGAGTATCCAGGATCCAGGCAATTTCCAGAATCACCTAGGAAATTGTAAACAAACCGAAGCACACCTGACAGCCAATGCAGGAAACAACTAGGTCCAACTAGGAATTTTGCCAAATATTCAAACTTTTCAATAAAATTAATGCAATAATAGTCGGCTAGCATGAAGTTTACATCTTTTAGTAGTATTATACTGCACAAAAACTATGAAAATGTAAGTAAACATTCCTGTTGTAGACGTTCTAATGTGAGCCATGTTGATGAGAAAATTAGTTAAAAGTGAGCTATTTTTGAAAAGATAATAAAATTTTGTTAATCAATAAAGCAAATCTTTTTCTTTATAGTTATGAGCTTTTAGAAGAAGTTTCTTAGACTTTCTTGGACTAAATTAGCGCCGGTAAAAATAGGTCCAACATGGATAGGTCCAACCAAACTTCATAACTCCAAAGGTGGTTACAAATTAATTTGAATTTCCTACCTCGAGTTGCTTTCACCTTCTCCAGCGTCCCATTTAGTAGATTGGTGACGCATTACCTCTTACTGCTTTCATGTTGGTTTGATAACACCGAACTCTTTCTGCATCGGTCTTGGTCTTGTCGTTTCGAAGAACAGTCTGCCTGACGATCCTTCGCATCCAACGAACTGTAAAACATATCTGGTACCTCTACATATGCAATTAGATTGACATCCGAAGTCCATCCTTTTTTACATATTCTGCACAAAAAATATATTCTAAGCTCCGCCCCTGACAGGATTTCCCGCTGTTTTCTATGAATGGGGCGGGACAGAAATTATCTTTTGTGCAGAATATGTAAAAAAGGATGAACTTCGGATTTTAATCAAATTGCATATGTAGAGGTACCAGATATGTTTTACAGTTAGTTGTTGATAAATCATAAACAGAATATCATCAAATCATGAGCCAATCTGGAATACTGTTCAGTAGTTTGGGCGCCGTTTTACAACAATGCCACGAATCGACTTGAGTCTATTCAGAGGAGATTTGTTCGCTATGCTCTTCGTTGGCTACCCTGGAGAGACCCTGTAAACCTCCCTAATTATGAAAGTCGATGTAACTTGCTGAGCCTACAACTTCTCAGTGTTCGCCATGACGTCGCTAAGGCTGTCTTCATCGCCGATCTCCTGCGTTCGGACATTGACTGTAGTCCACTTTTGCAACAGCTTAGCATTAATATAAGACGAGTCAATTTGCGAACCCACTCTTTCTTTACGATCCCGACTTCTCGCACACACTATGGTGCAAACGAACTAATTACTAGCATGTGTAAAATTTTTAATAAATATTATAACTTTTTTGACATCAATGCTTCCCGTGCTAGCCTTAAGTATTTATTTTATAATGTTTTATCATCCTGATTAAGTAAAGATAAATGTTTCCTGATTTAGTTTAAGTATATATGTATCTGTAGGATTTTATGCTATCTGTTGATATGAAAAGAAGAGGTTTTCCGCGCACTTGAGAAGGGGCAAGGTTGGTCCTTCTGAAGCGAGCTTTTCCCTCCAAATAAATAAATAAAAAAAATTCTTTCTCAAATGTCATGTCTTTTTTCAGGTTGTCATTATACCCCCCTATAATGACAACCTGAAAAAAGACATGACATTTGAGAAAGAATTTTTTTTATTTATTTATTTGAGAGGGAAAAGCTCACTTCAGAAGGACCAAGGGTGTTTTGTTTAAATAATTTCCGCATTGAACGCTGGTTGTCATAAGGTGCTCACGTCGTGATTGGGGTGTTTACATCTTTGCGGATTTGCTAGTGCCACGCCGTTCGAAGCGGTAATGAGCAGAGACACGAAAGCAGCGCTCTTTTATATCTTTTCAGGTTCAAGCAGAACGATGTGCAACCAAGTGGTACCGGTACCCGATTATGACGACTGGGTTTTGGGAAAACGTTTATTTCATGAAATCAGGGACAACATTATCATTTGTACATTTTTCAAAAGTTTTTTTTTATGGAAAATTGGAAAAGTATGTATTTCAGCAGATTCGTTAAGTAATATCATATCGATTGGCGTATTTGGATTTTAATTTCATCTATAAATGACAAAGTTACAAGCGTTCAAAACCTAACACTTTTTTGCCATACATATGATTCGTTTTGCACCCCAGTATAGTCGCAAAGACGTAGTTCTACGTCAAAAGTTTTGATATGTTTATTTATTTGAGAGTATTTTTCTCCAGCACTAAATATTTTGCTAGTGATTTAGATTAAAACCGATACTACTTACTACTAGATGAACGTTTAAAAACGTCCTATCTGCTTTGATCATTCTCTTCATCGAGTCCTCTTTCGTTAATAACTCAGCTGTAAAACCATTATCTACTGTGTTTGGCGTTTTGTGCTCTACATAATAGCTTCATTTATCAAACTATGTGGCCGAAAATAGCAAGAAACATGTTTGTGTAGGCCGTGATTATCAAAAGAGAGAATCAATCAATGCAGGTATGACCGCTTTAAATAATCGCCTGGACTTATTTGTTCACATGTCGTGAAGAAAAATCCAAAGTTAAAATACCATAAATTAGAAGAAGTTTCACAACCGTTGCTGATAGCTCCGATAGAATCAATGAGAAAACGCTCTCGATATTAACAGATATACCCTATGAATCATGTCCAGCCCTAATAATTGTTTAACAGATGATATTTGATGATTTTAACCAGGCATGGAAAATCATTTACATTCATTTCGTACATTCATTTACATTAATTTGCCACTTACTTTTTATTTAACAGATTTCCGCAAAATATTGTATAAAGCTTTTGTACTCAAATCTGTATTTCTTATGCATAACAGACTAGAGCGGGCAGAACTTATTGTTTTTCAGTGAATGTCATTTACATTCACTAAAAAAAACAATGGTGGGTTCTGCTCACTCTGGTTCGTCATGCATAAGAGTTACAGATTTGAGTTAGTGTCAAAAGTTGTAGCTAATATCAAAACCTATAAAAGCTTCATACATCATTTTTCGGAATTCTGTTGATGAAAAAAGTTAGAGTCTAATGAATGTAAATAAATGTACGAAATGAATGTAAATGATTTTCCATGCTTGGTTCCAACTCCGAAAAAATCTGATTATGCTTCGATTAGCCTAAACGTCTTAAGTTAGTGTTACATTGCCAAGATTATAACGGATGAAAAATACCTGCACTTAACGCAACAATCAATAAAAGGTTTCCATGATTATTAGCTTAACTTGTTCCTGCAACATGTCGATTGAATCATGCTAATTGCGGTCAGTAACATCATCATTGCGTGAAAATATTTAATAGTACAGACATAATGCGAAAACTGTGCGATTCGGTTCCAAAATGAGAGCGATATTCAGCGAATTTATTTTCCAACTTAATGTTTCTTCTCCCCTTTAATTGATAGGTTGACAAGCACCTTCCATTATTCAAAGACCATATCATGAAGCCTACAAAACTAAATGAATCAATTCAAAAGTTGATAAAACTAGTTTAGCAACGCGAGTAACTAACTATTTTTTTAGTATTTCCAGGTATATTAGCTATCAGTTTTTGATTTCAGTTTGTTTACGCGTTGTATGATTTTGTGAGCGGTCGCTTCGTGTTCGCGTCATGGAGCAATCGACTACATTCGACCAGAGGATTGATCCCCGTAGGTCTATGATCGGAGCTACTACACCAAGCGTGACATAGCTGCTTGCAAGGGATTCAGTTGGACTGATTTGGTGAGATTGTTCCATTTTTCTACTTTTGTCTATTTAAACTTAATTTCTATGAATGCGTATCGTTTGGAATCATTTGATTCGGATGAGACTCTTAACTTTTATTTGTTTACATTGTGTTTCAATTGGTATTCTTAAGAACTTCACAAAATAAGGTTTCAATATTTAAATTGAGCACCTCGACTAGCCTGGTGGCTGCCGCTTTTGCTTACTGAGTAGAAGACCGTCGGGGATCCACATTGTAAAGATTCCCTATTTTCAGCTTTTTTACAGGCTGGAGTTGTTTTTTTTTTTTTTTTTTTTTTTTTTTTTTTTTTTTTTTTTTTTTAACTCTTTATTTGTTCCAAATTCAAAATAAATTACATTTCATTTTTAACCTAGGTGCTCCAGTTACTGCAGTAACGTACCAGCCTTAATTGTTATGATATATATCTAAGTGTTTTTACATTGTTCATGTCTTGGCAATTAAGTATTTTAAACAGGTTTTTTAACCTGCATGTCAGTATAACAATTGATATCTTAAAACTAAAAACTAAAACTAAATCTTATCTAAGTATAAAGGGAATTAATCGTTGCAATTGAGGATTGCAACGATTTTTGCCTGAAATTATTAATTATTTTGTTGGACATTTGTTCTAAAGTCTCAACATTCGAAATTCTATGCACCTCGGTAGTACTGTACCAGGGAGGCAACTTCAAAATCATTTTCAGAACTTTGTTCTGAATCCTTTGAAGTGCTTTTTTCCTGGTAGTGCAACAACAAGACCATATTGGCACAGCGTAAAGCATGGCCGGTCTAAACACTTGTTTAAATATTAGAAGTTTATTCGTCAGGCAAAGTTTGGATTTCCTGTTTATAAGAGGATACAAGCATTTAATATATTTGTTACATTTAGCTTGAATGCCCTCAATGTGATCTTTAAAAGTTAATTTTTGGTCAAGTATTAATCCAAGATATTTCACTTGGTTTGACCAGGAAATTGGAACTCCGTTCATAGTGACTATGTGACTACTACTAGGTTTCAAAAACGAAGCTCTAGGCTTATGTGGAAATATTATAAGTTGAGTTTTGGAAGCGTTTGGAGAAATCTTCCATTTTTGTAAATAAGAAGAGAAAATGTCTAAACTTTTCTGCAGTCTGCTGCAAATAACACGAAGACTTCTTCCTTTAGCGGAAATGCCTGTGTCATCAGCGAACAAAGATTTGTGGCAACCCTGAGGCAAATCAGGGAGGTTCGAAGTGAAAATGTTATACAATATAGGCCCAAGAATGCTACCCTGAGGAACTCCTGCTCTAACAGGTAGTCGATTAGATTTGGAATTTTGATAATTTACCTGTAGAGTTCTGTCAGTTAAATAATTTTGAACTAATTTCATAATATAAAGTGGAAAATTAAACTTTTTCATTTTAGCAATCAAACCTTCATGCCAAACACTGTCGAATGCTTTTTCTATGTCTAGAAGAGCAACTCCAGTTGAGTGGCCTTCCGATTTGTTTTGTTTGAACGAATTAAATTGGTAACTCTTAAGAGTTGATGAGTAGTTGAATGCCCATGGCGAAATCCAAACTGCTCATCTGCAAAAATTGAGTTCGTATTGATGTGAAGCATCATTCTATTCAAAATTATCTTTTCAAAAAGTTTACTTATTGAAGAAAGCAAACTTATTGGGCGGTAGCTAGAAGCTTCAGCTGGATTTTTATCCGGCTTCAAAATTGGAACGACTTTTGCATTTTTCCATTTATCAGGAAAGTATGCCAAATGGAAACATCTGTTAAATAATTTTACCAAGAAAGACAAGGTACTCTCTGGGAGTTTTTTGATGAGGATATAGAAAATTCCATCATCACCTGGAGCTTTCATATTTTGAAACTTTTTAGTTATAGACCTTACTTCGTCCAAATCAGTCCCCCAGGAATCATCAAAAATATTTTCCCGAGAGAAAATATTCCGAAAATCCCGAGCAACCTGATTCTCAATAGGACTAGTAAGACTCATACTGAAATTATGGGAACTCTCGAATTGCTTAGCAAGTTTCTGAGCTTTTTCCAAATTTGTGATCAAAATTTTACCACCTTCTTTAAGCGCTGGAATTGGCTTTTGAGGTTTTTTCAAAATTTTTGTGAGTTTCCAAAAGGGTTTGGAACTCGGGTCTAATTTAGAAACATTATTTTCAAAAGTTTTGTTCCTCAGGGCAGAGAATCGCTTTTTAATTTGTTTTTGCAAATCCCGCCAGATAACTTTCATGGCAGGATCGCGTGTTCTTTGAAATTGTCTCCTACGGACATTTTTAAGACGGATCAAGAGCTGAAGATCGTCGTCTATAATAATTGAATCGAATTTAACCTCGCATTTTGGTACTGAGGCAGCTCTTGCTTCAACTATAGAAGTAGTCAGAGATTCAAGAGCATAATTAATTTCATCTTTGGTTTGCAAAGGAATGTTTGGATCGAAGTTATATTCCATAAATGTTCGACATTGCTCCCAATCAGCCCTATGGTAATTGAAAGTAAAGCTGTTGGGATTAGAAATTATTTCTTGGGATATTTCAAAAGTTACTGGAAGGTGATCAGAACCGAAGTCAGCATGGGTAACCAATTTGCTACAAAGATGACATGAATCAGTTAAGACCAAATCAATAGTTGAGGGATTTCTTGCAGAAGAAAAGCATGTTGGGCTGTTTGGATATTGAATAGTGTAATAACCTGCAGAACAATCATCAAACAGAATATAACCATTGGAATTGCTTTGAGCATTATTCCATGAGCGGTGTTTTGCATTAAAATCACCAATAATGAAGAATTTAGACCTATGACGGGTAAGTTTCTGGAGGTCACCCTTGAGAAAATTCTTTTGCTGGCCTACGCATTGTAATGGCAAATAGGCAGCTATAAACGTAAGTTGTCCAAATTTTGTTTCAACAGAAACTCCCAAAGTTTCAAAAACTTTGGTTTCAAATGAAGAAAGAATTTTATGCTTGATTCGTCTATGAATAATGATGGCAACGCCACCACAGGGTCCATCAAGACGATCATTTCTATAAATCAAGTAATTTGCGTCCTTCTTAACCTTATGGTCAGGTTTAAGGAACGTTTCAGTTATAACGGCAATATGCACGTTATGAACTCTCAAAAAATTAAATAGCTCTTCTTCATTATCTTTAAGAGATCGAGCGTTCCAATTTAAAATGTTTAATGCTTTAAAATCCATTACTGAATTTTAAAGTCATGACAATATTATTAGCAAATTTTACTCCAGTTTGAATAGCATCAAACATGGAGTTAGATTTAAGCATATCAGAAATCATGTCAATTAATGAATTCTGTAAAAATTCCATTTTAGGGGCAGTAATGCTTCCTAAGTCAAAATTGTCAAAATTTCCGTTAGAACGTTGGTTAGTATTTTGATTTCTACCCGCTGCAATAGCAGCATAGGTAGCTCCATTAACTCGCTGAACATTGTTAGCAGCGAGGGGAGTAGGTACAGATGAAACATTTGAAGCAGGGGTGATATTTGTACCTACGGGTACGAATGTAGAATTTGTTCCTCGCTGACCGTTGTTAACAGCAGAGGAATTTGTACCTGGTCGGATACGTGGAGCGTTTCCTACCTGTCGGTTAGAACGAGATTGTAGGATCGCTTTGCGAGTCTTACATTCCCAAAAATTGGATTTGTGGTTTTCACCACAATTTGAACATTTAAATTTCTTAGGATCTTCCTTCACAGGACAGTCGTCCTTTGCGTGAGAGGAATCACCACAATTCATGCATTTAGCTGGCATGTAGCAATTTTTAGTTCCGTGACCCCATCCCTGGCACTTACGGCACTGAGTGAGGTTTTGGAAATTTCCTCCAGTCTTCCTGAAGTGTTCCCACTTCACTCGAACATGGAGCATAAGGCTAGCTTTTTCTAAGGCCTTAAGGTTGTTTAGTTCACTAGACTTGAAGTGAACTAAATAAAAATCATTAGAAATCCCGTTGCGCGAATCGCCAGGACGGGATTTCATTTTCATTTTGATTACTTGGAGTGGCACAACTCCAAGTAATTTTGCCAGTTCATCTTTGATCTGATCCAGGGATTCACCACTGGGCAGTCCTTTCATGACAACCTTGAACACACGTTCAGTTTTGGTGTCGTAAGTAAAAAATTTGTGCTTCTTCTCAGTAAGATACTTGAGAAGACATTTAAATCCGTCCAAGGTTTCAGCCAATACACGGCATTCACCCCGACGTCCAATTTGTAGTGAAAACTTAACTTTCACGAAATTTAAAAGTTCCATGCGAAGAGCATGGAAATCGGTAGTGGTTATCACAATAGGGGGAATCTTTTCTTTCTTGGCATTAAGCCGGGAAAGTTCACTAGAATTTTTCTTGGATGATGGATCATTCTCATCATCCGTGAGCAAATCAAATTGATTACTCAAATTAATTTCATCAGAAGGGGGGTCAAGAGTTTGCCCCTTTCTTTTGCGTTTAGGCGCCATGGCGGCAGTAAATTTTTATCCAAATCGACTTCCAAGCAGATTACTATAAGAATCTGAAGGATCGAAGAGGAATTTTCCAAATCGATATCCAAGAAGGATTACCTCGGGTAGGGTCCAAACAAGGATCGAAGAGGAATAAGAGGAGTTGAACAAGGTAGAAAATTTTTACAGGTTGAGCACTGAAAAGTGCGATTATGCGATTATCCAAATCGACTTCCAAGCAGATTACTATAAGAATCTGAAGGATCGAAGAGGAATTTTCCAAATCGATATCCAAGAAGGATTACCTCGGGTAGGGTCCAAACAAGGATCGAAGAGGAATAAGATGAGTTGAACAAGGTAGAAAATTTTTTACAGGTTGAGCACTGAAAAGTGCTGTTTAAATTTGTTGTAGCTTTAGGTAGTAGTAACACTTCCTTAAGCAAAAAGCAAATAGATCCGCACGGCAAGAGAGCACGATGCGGACTTGGCTGGAGTTGTTGTTTGAACCATTTAGTTTATCAATTTAATTTATTTGTATAACAATTATTCACAAGCATTCTTCCAGGTCAATTCAAGAATAGTTTGATGATGATAAATCTTCCTAATATTCACATTACAGTTATGACCGGATCCTGTCAATCTCTCCGCGCATCAGACTGTTATTTTTCAATAATTCCACATAATTGTAATTTCATACCTTCCTCCTTCAAGATGAATGTTTAAGATACACATACTTTGCTAGCTGACAAAATGGGGTCATTGCTGTATAATTATTCTCTTTTTGCAGCCTTCATTCAGACTGGATCTATTGATTTAAATTATTTGAGTTTTCTTCCAGCTCTTTGATGACGGAACATCACTAGATTTATACTGTAATGATTCACTCTTACAGCTTTCACCCTGGTTTTGTCTGTTGATTTGATTTGTTTGAATTGGTTTTCAGCTCTTTGGTGTTGGCAGTCGCGGGCGATCAATTTTGCTCATGCTCATGCTCTAAGTTCATTTTCAGCATTTCGATAATGGAACGTCTTCAGATTTATATTATAATGGGGCTTATTACGGATGTCACATCACGGTGAAAAGTTGTCACTTGTCGTCACGGAGAAGTGATTCCCATTTGATTTGTACGGTAATCACGGCTCTTATTCTGAGTATCACTTGCTTATCACCGTGTAGTGACACCCGTAATAAGGCCCAATGATACACCATGTGGTTTTGGCTTCGGGCAAATCCAAGTATAATGCATGATAACACTGATTCATTTAAAACCATGGTCGCATCACTTATCAAGGTGAATCCTGATCCAACGAACCCAACTTACTAACAAAATCTCCTTTTCTGTGGCTTTTGTTGGGGTGCAGAGGTAAACACGGCCCACAAACAACAAAGGTCACTCTAATATTCCTTCCCTACTCCCACCTGATTGCAAGGAAGTGGCCGGCGCCGTTATTGATCTACAACATATAGAGCCACTGAAACTTGTACAATGAGAATGGACGGTCACTCCCAGCCCCATTCAGTTGATTCACTGATTCTGATCAATCACGGAGTGCAGTCAATCTAAGCTAAGCTAGCTATTGGTTATCCTATTTGTATAGTGTTTATAGTACTATATATCTTTCATTATTGACTTTACATCATTTAATATTATTGTAAATTACATTTTATTATACTTAATTCTTAATGTTAGCTATTATGAGCGGCTCCAGGGAAGCATAGTGTCAGCTTGAAAAGAAATCTGAATAGTTCATTATCTGTTTTGTAAAAATCTTGTGTTTATTGTATCTTGTTACATGGCATTATAACGCATTTTCAATATTACATTACATTTAAATAAGTATTAACCCGGTTACACACATTTCAGGTCATCCAGGTCTTAAATAAGATGGGATCCGTTCCTTTTATCAACAGTTGTGATATTGCATCATATGCTGAAAATATATGAATTATCGCGTATTTCTGTTGTTCATTACATACCAGGTGAGGGCTTAATCATGTTTTGCCATCTAGTGTTTTGGTTTTGAGATGCTCGATAACCTTAGAGGGATCGGTTTTGCTTAATGAGCAGAACATCATGGGTTTAATCCCAAGCTCTCCCACAACATAACACAACACAAACATATCAAGTATCATTCTAGCTAAAAATATTTATTTGCATAATATAACCTGGAAATTTCAGGGTTACATCTTCCTTATTGGGAGCTGAGGAGACATAGAGCTGCATCATATTGTATGTAAAATAATTATTATTTTCATTGCGGAATACCAGTTTTTTTATCCATATAAATGTATTTTCATTATTACGTATTTCAATGTTCTGATATATTTCATTTCTCCATTACATATGTTTACTATATACATAAATAAATACTGGGTTGGGAGGGAGCATCAGGGTATCATTTGACATGGAACTGGACGATTGGAGTGGTATGACAACCGGAGTCTAGGAGGGAATAAACACTATCATTTTCTTTATCCTACCGATTCGATTGTGATGGTGTGAATTCTACTCCAACAGTTTCATGGAGATTGACGCGCCCTTCTTAACAAACCATCCTGTAGGAAGCTTAATAAGTATTGCGAATTGCGTTATTCGATTTGTTGGATCGTATCGTTGGAAGGAGATTCTTAAATTCTCGTGGATTTCGCGTAAGTGACTCTGCTTACGGGTCCACCCCACCGTTTTTGGCCCTTCATACAGCGATATTGTGAATTCAGATCGGTAGCTCAAATTGATCTTGCTATTAAGTGGAGCTGCATACAAGACAAGATCTTCGAAGGGATGGTGGCTACCTTACATACATTTCCAGGTATATTAGCTATCTGTAAGGTCTTTCTGAGTATAACGTGAGAAATAGACAGTTTAGAGTGGGATGCCCCTAGGGGAGCAACATCTAATGTTTATGAAATATAACTTTGATCCAAATATTCTTTTGCAAACCAAAGATGACATTAAATGTGCTCTTGAATATCTGACTACTTCTATAGTTGAAGCTGCTTCAGTGCCAAAATGCGAGGTTAAATTCGATTCAATTATAATAGACGACGATCTTCAGCTCGTGATCCGTCTGAAAAATGTCCGTTGGCGGCAATATCAAAGAACACGCAATCCTGCCATGAAAGTTATGTGGAGGGATTTGCTTAAATAATAAAAAAAAACCTATTCTCTGCCGTGAGGATTTTTTTTTTGAAAATAGTATTTCGAAGTTAGACTCAAGTTCTAATTTTTTTTTTGAAGCTCACACAAATTTTGAAAAAATCTTAAAAGCCTATTTCAGCGTTTAAAGAAGGTGGTAAAATTTCGATCACAAATTCGGAAAAAGGTCACAAACGTGGGGCCTGCCTTAGCTCAGTCGGTACAGGCGCAACTACAAAGCAAGACCATGCTGGAGGTGGCTGGGTTCAATTCCCGGTCCGGTCTAGGAATTTTTCGGGTTGGAAAATTTCTCGACTTCCCTGGGCATAAGAAGTATGATTGGACTTGTCACACAATTATACCAATGCAAAAATCGGACAGGCATCGAAAGCTCTCAATTTATAACTGTGGAAGTGCACCTAGAACACTTAGTTGAGAGCACGCAATAAGCTAATATTTTGAAATGCGAAGAAGAAGAAGAAGAAGAAGAAGAAGGAACTTGTTAAGCAATTCAAGAGATCCCATAATTTCAGTTTGGGTCTTACTAGTTATCCTGGAGGACTGATTTGGATGGAGTACCAAGCTCATACATTTCTTCTATATTGGTATTATTGTTACTTATACCGTGGAAATATTAAACATGTATTCACTCTACCGATTACATACTGCTGCTTGCCTAAGTCCATCTAAATCACTTTTCATGTAAGAACCGTATGAGAATTAATCACGAGTGCTTGATCATTGGAAAATGACAAGAATGTTCATGATAGGTTGTTTCGTCTCGTGATAGTGAGAGGACTTGTTTCCTCATGCTAGCTCTGACTGCGATGCTCGTCAAAATGGATGAATCTTTAGATTTCGGATCAAATATTAAAGAAGTGTTTGAATGTGTCGTATCAACCTTAGTGCCCCATAGGAAACCAATAAATCGTTCTTTACGTGGTACGTTACGGGATGTAAGATCTACCACCAATTCCTAGTCCTAACTACTTCAAACTTGGGGAACAGCATTTTTCAGTAATCAAAGGAACACATCTTAGTCCTTGTTACTTTTTATGCCTTGCTGATAGTGACAAGACTCGGTTTTGCCCACCGAGGATGATCTTGAAACAAGGGAAAATGAGTTAGTTAGTCTTCATCTATGTGATTCCTAATCTTCTATCCGTTGTTCCCTAGTTTGAAGTGGTTGAGACTAGGGTTCTGATGCATGGTCATAATCGGTGTCATTCCTTAATTTTGTTGCTAAGGAATCTAATTTTGACTGACAAAGGGGCGCGCCTTTGGAGGGTGTTCCAACACTCCGAAGGGTATACATAGTGGGACCTTTCAATTAGAGCCGGATCCTTGCGATAAATGCAAGAATGACAACTGTAAAAAAATCGAATACTTCATCATTTCTCAATAGTGATGGAGCAATACGACATGCACTAAACTAAGGACACGGGATATACTACAATAGATCAAATTACTGGTCGCAGTGGTGTTAGGTCCCGAACAGAGGAAAAAAACAGCAAAGTAATCGTTATCTATTTAAGTAGCCATTTAACACATTTGCAATCCCGTAATGTAATTTACCCAACCGCACACTGAAGTTAACCGGCGGTCGTTCGAAACAAGCATGTAATATCGCGCAGTTTATCTACCATTATTCTGCTTCGCAATATGGAATCTTAATGCAAACATTGACACATTTGCATATCGATTACATCGCGCTACGTTTTTTTTTCAGAAAACAGAACCGCAATTCAAACGCGTACATTGACTGCGATTCACTATCATTGATATGCTTGTATCAACCGAAGCATCATATTTGCCCGGGATAATCAGCTTTGTAATTGAACAAAAGCGACGCGAAAAGAAAGACCGGTTTGCAGCCAGCTAATTGCACTTACACTGAACGAAAAATGATGCATGAAATTGAAAGCCATTCCCACCCGCTCGGGATTTGCCTCATGAAGATGATTAAATCAAACTATTTTCCACTCGGTTTTTGTTTTGTTCCGCTCTCAATGTTCCGAATGAATGATGTAAGTGACTTGTTGGTGGTGTTTTAATCTCAATGAGTTGCGAACGTACTCTAACTTAAGACACTCCGGCGGGGAAGGGGGGTAATACAAAAAGCAGTTCATCGAACTGCCTCTTGCAGAGAGTAGTAGTGCTCTGCGAACATTTCCCACGGGGAGGTCAAAAGACGAAAATGACGCCGAGGAATATTGGTCTCGCTCTCGTTCGATGCGCATTTCCCCCACTCTCGTATGAATGAAAGGGTAGTTAATTAAAACACTGAAATCATATTTACCGTGGCATTTCGTCTGGGCTTTCTGCTCGATTGCAATGTCGATTAAGCGCTCACTGTGGGGCAAAATGGGAAGTTTTCCCTTTCGTTTTCGTTTTTGTTTGAATCGCCAAGAGGTGCACTTTAGGTTCCTTATCTGATTTCGCACACACTTGAGTGCTGCCAACGCATAAAATTTCACTCATGGGGTAATGTATTCATTAATTTGAATGTGATTTCCTTCGATTTTTCCTTGGTTGCGGATACTGATTTCATGATTCTTGGGGAATATTGTCAAAGCTCAACTCAATCAACGATGCCAAAACAATCACTTCTTCTCCCTTTCTTGGAACAACATCGGTTAACACACACTCACACACACACAGCAATATAACATCATCGTTCACAATCTCTGAACATATGTTAATTTTCTCCGGCTGCAACACACTCGCTCTGTCAATCATATTTATTTCCCTTCCGTCCCACCGCGACGCACTCTTCTTCGTCTGCTTCACTGCACAAGGCTTTTTCACATTTTTCAACACTTCCATTCACATTTCCTTCTTGGCGCGCAGACGATTTTCCCTCGCTCTCTTCATGCACGCTTCAGCCGGTCGGCCGCCGTTAGTGGGAGGCGAGGATTTCATCATCGTAATATAATTATTTCACCTCTTTTTTTTTTGCTTGCTCTGCTTTAACAGACAAAACCGGAGCGGAGATTTGCTTCGTTCACAGCCTCCGAATATTACTTCTTTTTTTTTCCTGTTCATTCATATGCTCTACGGCAGTCGTTGTTATGGTTTCATTTACTCTTAAGATGTTTTTTCGGGATTGTTTTGTGCTTCATCACCGGCCGGCCGTTGCCTCTCTGCATAAAACCACATCATTAGGAAGGGCTTTGAAGTTGACGACAGCGGTTGGGCGGAGCGAGGACCGTGAAAATTGCACCGCAGAAATGGAAGTTTCACTGGGTGTAGCGGTGGCAACGGAAGCAGTTAGTGGCGTACACTGGTGGGCAAATTATTTTAGTTTGGATCGTTGTGTTACGATGGGAATATTTAATGATGAGATATTCATAGTCAGCATAGATGAGTTATATAAGTTAATGCTAGAGGCTTGCTGAAGCGGTGAGGATGATCTCCTTTAGCATTATGAGTCAGAATTCATTTTAATTAATTTTGGCGACTAGGCGAGCCTTAAGGTGTTTCGCTGTGAGATCCTTACTCTCGTAACCACTTCGAAATTTTAAGAGCACAAATATCAGCTTCTACCATACGTACCACAATGAAACTGTTACTCCACGTTTGCTGAACTGCAGCATACATGAAGTAAAAATTTCAGGTGAAATGGGACAGTAATTTCCGAGATGGGTGTAATTGAAAATTCGAAGTGGAAGTGCATATATGTATAGTCTACGTGGCCATTTTTCGACTCTAAAAGGAATCACATTTAGAATTAACCCTGATCTCTAGTGTTCATATTGGTTGAATGTTCTTACTTTCGGCCAACAGAACTGTTACCTCAAGATCTCTAAACGTGCCTCACAGAGGCCAATGCACGGAATGAACTCATGAAAAAATTTGACGTTTGAGTGGTGCCGAGTGAACACATGAACGCATTCCGTTAGAAAAGTTCACGCGAACCGAATTACGCCCAATTACGTCAATAGGGTAGGTGAAATTCTCCTCTTTTCAATAGTGATCTTGGTTTTCCTGGGCATAGTGTGATTCGCGTGATTATGGCCTTTTCATGGGTTATTTTCAAATGTTCATCGACAGAGGCAGCTAGCCAGCCAGTTCCCAACCAAATATTCCTCCGTTATGGGGTGTTTACACATCTGTGCGGATTTACTCGCGCTAGTGTACTCGCCAGCTAGCACGAATTTCAGTTGCTCCTGAAATTTCATGCTGGTAGACGCTGATGCCCTGTTTACATGATGCTAGTGAGCTTGTGTGCTAGCAGCTAGCTCATTAGCGCTAGTGCAATAGCATAAGTGTAAACACCCCATTAGTTAGGCAAACCGGTTCCGGCGAATCAGCTCAGAAGAGCTGCTATCTCACGTTTCTGTCAGGAACTATTCAACGATTCAACCGAATTGAGTCCCTCAAAGGGATGGTGCGCATAGAAGCCGAAGTTAGTTATTTCGAAATTCATAACGAAAAAAAACCCACAGTTCGTCGACAGTTCCTGTAATGGACGGAGTTTTCGCTGTGACTTCCTGAAATGCCAAGAAACCACCGCTTAACCTGGTGACGGTATTGAAAAAAAGGCTGCAATCTCGCCTTCGGGTCAAGATTTTTATCACTATAAATATATATTTTTTACTCAGATTATCAATCTACCTGCATGGAAATTGGTTAATCTGAGATGAAATTACTGTAGAAGTGAACACTAAACTTGACCGTTGAACTATGACTAGACCACTGTGATCAGTGTTCGGAAAATAATTCTCAAATCTCATTCATTGAGCCTCTCTGCGAGAATAAACTCGCGTGCGAATGCGGCAAACAAAATTCACGCTTGAGATTCTCATGCATATTCACGCACTCACACTCACAACGCCGAAAAATCATTCCAGCTTTAAACTCATAAAAACCACTCAAACGTCAATTGATGTCATGCCTATGCATGTTGTGTTAGTTTTCCAACCCCTGATGCACAATCAATAGTAATAACAATGAATAACGCCAAATGTAAAGCAATGAATTTTTGAACCATCGGTGATTTTTGCGACGTTGAATTTTGCAAGGTAAAACTCATAGGCGCATAAACTCATGCATGAGATTTGAGTTTTTGAGTTCTTCCGAACACTGACTGTGATACTGCCGAATAATATTTGACCATATGGGGGCCACAGACTGGTTCTGCGGAAGATCCTGAACATCCTTAAAGGTGTCCATTAATTAAACTCATTGTAAAGCTTTGCGATTTTGACGTAGGACTACGTCTGTGATTTCTATATGGGGGTACACTTTGTGAAAACCAAAAATTGAACATGTAACGCAATTATGAAAGATTTTGAACGTTAATAACTCAGCTGCCCCTGGACCAATTTTAATAATTTTATCACCAATCGATCAGAAATATTTCTACGCATCGATAGCGTTGTACACTGAAAACGAAACTAACTCAGAGAGTTTAACTTTTACTCATTTGTATGCCAAATTTTCTTACCGCGTAGGTTACTCAGCGTATGAGTAACTTACGCTTTTAAAAATTTATTCATAAGAATGAGCAAAAGTGATGTTAGATCATTAGATGTTGATGCTTGTATGTCAAATATGAACTAGTTAGGTTTGTGCCACAAATGGGAAAGATGCTTGTATGATAGGGTAGGCGTGAGTTTACGGCGCAGTATACAATGCTAAAAAACTACAAGAATACCGAAAGCTCTTCCTAGACACGAATAGAATACACGACTGTAGTCGAGCTGAAGAAGATTTGAAACCAACCAAATTTGAATTGTATCGACCGTTTTTAGATCCGTTCGAACCGCTTTCGCGCCTGGTTGGCCACTAGGAAATTTGAATTTAGTGTTTTAATGTAGTTTGTAATAAAGTCGTAGTTAAAGTAATAAATAGTATTTGAATCACCTCGTAGTGTCTACAGCGTTTGATTTTGGATTTGGAGAACACTATTAAGTGGAGGGTCACAACATTGGTGCCGTGACCAGGATAGTGTTCTAAGGGACGTGCCGACGCTAAGACACCATTGTGGTATCGTACAAAGGGACCATCGTACAAAAAGACCAACCGCCATCGAAGTCGCGATCACGCTAAATCATTGGGCGCTGCCATCACGATTTGCGCGTACACGTATGGATTTCACGCCATCACCGTTTTTGTGGATATTGAATGCAGGAGAGATAAATTGAAAATACAAGGCTTTTTAGATAGGCCTACAAGGTGAGGACCTGTCCATCTTAATATTTTCAAATTTCGTCTCTACCTGGTCATTTATCGTTCCTGGTCTCTTACTACTTTGGCGGAGTTTCCGGTGGTTATTACGATCAAAACTACGCACGAATCGTTCAAGTGCATTTGGGAGTAAATTATTGGACATTGGATACTATCGTGGATGGTTCGGAACTGATCAACGAGTCAAGCAGATTAGAGCGGTTATAATTAAATTAAAGGCCTAATTGACAGGCTCACCAGGTGAGTTCCTGTCCAAAAAATTGTATTCTCGGTTGGAAGGTGCTGCTTTTGTCGACTTTTCAGAACGTGCTCACATTTGGATTTTTCCATCGTGACGTCATCGATTCAAGTTTAGCGACTCCTGGATATCCTTCTTCGTCCACGACATGTCGAAGAAACTCAAGACCCTGTTGGGCAGTAGGGACAACGTTGCTGACTTTGTGATCCGCTTGGAAAGCTTCCTGCACGACACCGAGGAGTTCAACGCTCAACAAGTCAAGATACGTCTGGAGAAACTTGAAGCGAAGTGGACTGAATTCGAGGAACTTCAGAACGATATTGAGGGCATGGAGGAAAACGAGGAGAACATGAAGGAGCACCAGCAGCTGAGGGCAGAATTCGAGGACAAGTACTTTGAGGTAAGGGCAGGGTTGGCGAGTAAATTACCACAACAGCATGCAACACAAAACACAGTTCCTATTAACACCTCTCACGTGCAAGCTTCCGTGCGACTTCCTCAAATCAATCTACCTGAGTTCGATGGTAATTTCCAAAACTGGCTTCCATTCCACGATACGTTTGTTGCCTTGATCGATTCTTCTACAGAGTTGAACAACATACAGAAGTTCCACTACTTGCGCGCTTCACTCAAGGGTGATGCTTTGAAGCTGATTGATTCCTATTCGATGAGCGAGGCTAACTATAGGGTTGCTTGGGATGGTTTGGTCTCACGGTTCTCCAACAACTACCTTCTCAAGAAGCGGCATTTGAATGCGTTGTTTGAGTGTCCAAGAATGAAGAAGGAATCAGCGGCAACACTGCACGATCTCATCGATTGTTTTGAACGGAACACTAAAATTCTGGACCAACTAGGAGAGAAGTCGAACGGTTGGGGAGCGATGCTAGTTCACTTAATGGTCTCGAAGCTCGACGAGGTGACTCAGATGCGGTGGGAGGAGAATGTTACGTCTGAAGAGGAGCCATCATTTCCGTCGCTGGTCTTGTTTCTCAAGAAGCAAACTCGTGTTTTGGATGCAGTTTCTGTGGATCAACATATCTTCGCTCCCATTGGTTCATCGACCAACAATAGTTTCAAATCTCGTCCATCGAAGGTTTCGATCAACTCGGCGACCGAAAGGGTTCCATCGGATTGCTTCGCATGTAGCGATAAGCACTGGATCACTCGGTGTCCAACTTTCGCTAAACTTCCGATTGACAAAAGGCTGCAGCTTACCAACTCCAAGCGGCTCTGTAGTAACTGTCTAGGAAGAAATCATTTGGCTCGAGATTGTCCTTCCAAATTTCGGTGCAAGACTTGCTCAAAGAAGCATCATTCACTGCTCCACCCTGGTTTTCCTGGTTCTGGTTCTGCTCCTACCCCAGCAGTGAATGACAACGATGATTCACCTGTTCCATCAACATCGGGTGGTGCTTCGAACTCTGGTGGTTTGGTTACTAGTTCGGCGGCATCAATTGCAATTAATCTTTCGATGGGACAGCCAAAATCGCACGTGTTTCTGCAAACGGTTCTGCTGAATGTCAAGGATATTTGGGGAAGGATTAATCTCGCAAGGGCACTTCTGGATTCTGGATCGCAAGCTAACCTGATGTCTGAAAATCTCTGCAAGCTACTCCGGCTACCAAGGCGGGACAGGAAAGCGTGACGGTAGTGGCAGGTACATAGTCGTTATCCTAAACGCATGGAATTACACAGCATGGTTGAAGAATCGAAACAAGCGGCTTTACGGCGATTTCTTCATACAGAAAAACGGCTGGACCGTGACCCCACTCTACGCAAGCATTACGTGGATTTTATGCAGGAGTATTTGGACCTAGGGCACATGAAATGCATCGGTATGGCCAATGACGTTCGGTTGGATGAAGACAAAACAGTCTATTATCTTCCGCATCATCCGGTGTTTAAGGAATCTAGCTCGACCACAAAAGTACGGGTTGTCTTCGATGGGTCGGCGAAAACATCCACGAACTGTTCGCTCAACGACGCTCTGCTCTCTGGGCCCAATATTCAGGATGAACTGTTAGATTTGATGCTTCGCTTTCGGAAAAACCCTGTTGCTCTAGTCGCTGATGTCGCAAAAATGTACCGCCGGAACCACTTCAAGTGTATGAGCTGCAGACCGTCACCTACGGTTTGGCTCCATCGTCGTTTCTCGCTACGCGGGTGTTGAAGCAGTTGGCTCAGGACTTAGAAAACAAATACAAGCTTGCCGCTAGCGCTGTGAAGGACGATTTTTATATGGATGATTTTCTCTCTGGAGCCGAGTCTCTGGAAGTAGCCATCAAACTACAAAGGGAGGTACAAGCTATGATGGAAGAAGGAGGTCTTGAACTTCGAAAATGGTGCTCAAACAGAGTGGAAGTACTACACAACATGCCAACCGACTCGTTGGGAATGGAATCCACGCTGCATTTCGAAGAACCGCAAAAAATCAAAACACGCGGAGTGGGGTGGGAGATAGAACCAGACCAGTTTTGCATCGAAGTTCAGCCACCTATCAACGACGGTTGTTGGACAAAACGGAAGATCTTTTCGGCGATTGCAAGGTAGAGCCACTTTGATTGGTGTCTCCGGTCGTAGCATGGGCCAAGATTCGGATGCAGCAACTTTGGATAGTAAATACAGGATGGGACGATCAAGTATCTGAAGACATCATGGTCAAATGGAAGGAATTTTCGGAGCAGCTACCACTTCTCGGCGGTTACAAGGTTTCCCGGTACCTTTTCTTACATCATCTAAGATTCGTTTTCAATGTACAACGCAACGAACACTCCTGTTTATCACTCGGCAATCAAACGATAACTGAAGTCAACTTTTCTACGTTTCCCTTACTTAAGCATTTAGATTAGCATTCTATGCCCCTGCTTTTTTTTGTATTTTGCTGATGTAGGTGAATTAATAGAAAAAATAGAAAAAAAAATGCTACTAAGTATTGAGTGGCACCGGCTCGTCCCTCTGTTCTCTCGATAATCATCATCACCGAAGAATCGTTAGGTGTGGTGACATGGTAACTCGCAGCGAGGTGAGCTGTAAAACTGCGCTTTTGAGGAGTATTCACACAACACCGGACGTGCGCTCACACAAATACAAATTGCATTCCGGCTGGAACACATTCTGGTAGGTGTAAATTCTGTCAAAATCGTTTATCGGTATCTTTGACGCACGAAGCTTATTCCTTTCTTGCCGAACGCATCAAAACGATACAAGCTAATCGCGCAAGTTTTGCACTTTTGAGGACGGTTCAGTTTTATTTACAATAAACTAGAACTCTTATGTTGAGATTTATTCAAGGCCAGCAGTTTTCACTACGTTTGTATGGGTGACTGATAGATTGTACAATTCCTACTGATTGCAATGTTCGAATTCTTCTGATATCGACGGATCACAGTTACTCCGATGAGCTGGATGTTCGACGGAATTTAAGGTCCATATTCGGCAAAGATAACCCACGGACCATGGTGGCGGAGCTCACGATGGTAAGTGCAGCGTTTCCATTTCCCTGGACAGATTTGCGTCTGGGTCTGGTTTGTGAGGTGTATGTATTGAGCTGCTAGAAATGCTATGATGTCCACGCTGCAGCGAACAAGTCCGAGGTCAAACCGTCCAACGTGCAACGTTGAATGATTGTGCGGCTTGTGTCGTTAGGGATCAACTTTCTGATGGCTGTGTTAGGGGAGAGCACCTTGCAGTCGAAGAAAATGTATGGGAAATTTGAATATTTCCTTATTTCTTCATTGATAACAATAAATTTTTTTACCAATTATAATGTGTGCAATATCACACATATCTTATAACACTGGTGAATCGATCGACATACAAATCATCAAAATCCATTGATTATTGGCCAAACTATTAGCATTTGAAGTCTGACCAATTTTCGTTGCATTTCCCTGAAAGACGTAGTCCTACGTCAATAGGGGAGGAGCTTTAGATGGGCGGACGCTGCGGCCTTCCAAGATGTCGTAGACATCAGTTCAACCCCTGACCAGCAGCTAAAGGGCCGAGACTCTTGTGAGTGCCCAATCATTGAACCGAAGGATATGGGATTGTCCGGTCCAATTTGCAGATCCAGCTGCCTACACGTCATCATCCCTTTCAAGGGCCACGAAGATTTTCCAAACGAGTTAAATTTCTGAACATGTCCCAACTAAAATTCATATCAAGAGATTCTTTGCAGGGCAATCATAGTCATACTAAAGAGTATAAACAGAGGGAACTCCGCTCTAATTCCTATTCCTACACAAAACACAAGCTCCTGCTGCAGCTAACAATTAACATTTATTATATAAGACCATGTAGTCCTACGTCACCAATGCGCACAACCCCATAGGGCTGTCCCTTGTAGTTTTTTTTTTCAATAGTTTACTACTGTGTTTCAAAACTAATTTACAATGTGCATCCAGTATTTGGAACTATCATGGTCACAGTTCAGTCTTCCGGAAGATCCGGAACATCCGTAAAAGTGATCACTTTGATAAACTCGTTTCACAGTTCTTCGGTATTTTTTTCAAACCGGTTCTTATTGTGCTTGAAAAGTACAACGAAGTACAATTAGCATTTGAACTTCCGATGGCCACATCATGGTCCCCCGGAAGATCCGGAAACTCGTCCGTAACATCCGTCAAAATAATCATTTCATCAAAATTATTTCTCATTTCTCATTTTATAGCTTCGAAAAACTTTCATAAATTTACTTTCTGTGCTTCAAAAAGTTATTTACGAAGTGCAATCATCCGTGAATGTGATCAATCTTTTCGTTTTAAAGTTCTACGATTTTTTTCATACCGGTTTCTAGTGTGCTTTAAAGTTGTTTACGATGTGCAATCAGCATATGAACCTACCACGGCCACACGCTGGTCCCCCGGAAAATCCAGAATATCCGTAAAAGTAATCAATTTGATAAACTCTTTTTCCAATTCTACGATTTTTTTCGAAGCGGCTCCTATTTTGCATGAAGAGTTGTTTACGAAGTGCAATCAGCATTTTATCCTCCCATGGCCACATGATGTTCCCACGGAAGATCCGGATAAATTGTAAATAAATTGGCAAAATGGAGCATGTATCTTACCATTCGTAAAAGTAGATTGAGAATCTAAGCGAAAATGACCATTTTATAGCAATAACAATCTTGGGTCTAAAAAGACCCGAGGGCAACTTAACATGCACCTAAAATCCCGTAACTTCACCAGAAGGTTCAAATCCAAAAGTTAGGAAAACTCACCAAATTTCAAGATCATTGAGCTTAGGTTTCCTGAGATACTGTCAATTGAATAGTGCGTTTGGGTCGAAAAACACCCACATTGTTCCGCAACTAATTCTACTTGTAAAACCAGTCAGGATGCGCACTGCCTATAATTGCATACCAGTCCTATAAGGAAAAAAGAGGCATTGAGAAAATGGCCGAAAAAGCTGTGAATTTGAATTCCAATACTGATCAAATCATAGTAAATGAACTGATTACTTCTTAAAGTAAAAATTAGTTGCATTGAAGCTTGCACGTTTTGCAATATCAGTGAAAATTGTGGTAATTCGAAAAGCAGAACTGCAACTTCAAATATGGACGGTTGAATTTCAGGATGGGACTGATATGCGATTATTTTGCTTGATAGGACAACCTGACTTGATGTTGTTATCACATTTTTCATGATCAAAGTTCGTTGTTTTTTTCACCTAATATGAAGTTCGCAAAAGTTCCTTGAAGTTTTCAGAACTTTCCTGAAGTTGGCTGTCTTCTATAAAGTTCCAGAAATGTTATTAAAAAATTGTAGAGTTTTCCCAAAGTTCACAGGATTTTTCTGAAAGTCTCAGAATTATCCTGGAATTTGCAAAACTTTTCAGAAGATCGCAAATCTTTCCTAATTCCAAATTTATTTTTTTCTCAATTTTATTGCACTTCAAAGAACTTTTCTGTAGTTTTCAGAACTTTCCTGATGTTCGCAGAATTTTCCTGGAAGCCTCCGTATTGTAAGTTCACAAAACTTTCCAAAACATACTGTGCTTTCTAGAAGTTTACTAAATTTCCCTGAGTAGTACTTTGATAAAGTTTACAGTCTTCTTTGGAATTCACAGATTTTTTTTTAGATCACATAATTTTCCTGCAGTAAGCCCAGACTTTACCGTAGTTCGCAGACTTCCCGGAATCAAGTAGAGTTTTTTAAAGTTCGTAGACTTTCTTCACGTTCAAAGAATTCCCTGAAGTTCACTTATTTGCCACAGAAAGTTTGCAGAACTTTCTAAACATTTGCTGAACTTTCCTTAAACTTACATAATTTTCCTGGAGTTCTTAAAATATTTCTGTATGTTTCAACACAGCCCAGAAGTTCGGCAAAAAATTTCTGAAATTCTAGGAATTTTTACTTTTACAAAAGTTCTATAAATTTGAAGAATTCATTCAAGTTTTAAAAAGCTCTGCAAATGCCGAAGAAGTTGTGACGAGCCCGTTAAAGTTCTGCGAACTCCATCGAAGTTTTCAGAATTTTTGGGAACTCTGTTGAAATTCTGGAAACACTTGTCAAGTCCTTGTTGCTTGAGAAATTTTTCCTGATTTTGAGAGTTTTTAGAAATTTTAGAATCTTTTTTAAAATTATTGGAATTTTCCTTAAGGTCTGGGGAAAAGGGAGCTATTGGAAGAACTTTTCTAGCGTTCGTGGATAAACTTGTAAAAATTCCAGAAAAGTTCATTCTTGGAGTTTTGGGAAGAAGTTCCCTGGAGTTCTGAGATGACATTCCCTGGAGTTATGAGATGAACTTCTCTCGAATCCTGGGAAGAACTTCTGGGAAGATTTTTGCTCATATTTTGTGAAGAACTTGCCTCATATTTTCGGTTGAACTTTTTAAGTTCTGGGATAAGCTTCCCTTAAGTTCAAAGAAGAACTTTCCTAAAGTTCTGGGAAGAACATCCCTGAAGTCGTGGAAACATTTTCAGGAAGAACTTCCTTAAAGTTCACTGAACAATTTATTTAAAGCTTTGGGAAGAACTTCTTCTCAAGTTCTGGGAAGAACTTTTTCTCAATTGCTGGGAAAACCTTCCCTGAACTTCTAGGAAGGACTTTTCTAAGGTTCTGCGAAGAACTTCGCTGAAGTACTGGGAAGAACTTTCCTAAAGTTCTGGGAAAAAGTTCAATGAAGTTCTGAGAAAAACACTGAATTTCCCTGAGTAATACTTTTTTAAAGTTTACAGTCATCTTTGGAAATCACAGATTTTTTTTAGATCACATAGTTTTCCTGCAGAAAGCCCAGACTTTACCGTAGTTCGCAGACTTCCCGGAATCACGTAGAGTTTTTTTAAAGTTCGTAGACTTCCTTCAAGTTCAAAGAATTCCATGAAGTTCACTTATTTGCCACAGAAAGTTTGCTGAACTTTCTAAACATTTGCTGAACTTTCCAGAAACTTACATAATCCTGGAGTTCTTAAAATATTTCTGTATGTTTCAAAACAGTCCAGAAGTTCGGCAAAAAATTTCTGAAATTCTCAGAATTTTTACTTTTACAAAAGTTCTATAATTTTGAAGAATTCATTCAAGTTTTAGAAAGCTCTGTAAATGCCGAAGAAGTTGTGACGAGCCCGTTAAGGTTCTGCGAACTCCATCGAAGTGTTCAGAATTTTTGGGAACTCTGTTGAAATTCTGGAAACACTTGTCAAGTCCTTGTTGCTTGAGAAATTTCTCCTAAATTTGAGGGATTTTAGAAATTTTAGAATCTTTTCTAAAATTATTGGAATTTTCCTTAAGGTCTGGGGAGAAGGGAGCTATGGGAAGAACTTTTCTAGCGTTCGTGGATAAACTTGTAAAAACTTCAGAAAAGTTCATTCTGGAAGTTTTGGGAAGAAGTTCCCTGGAGTTCTGAGATGACATTCCCTAGAGTTATGAGATGAACTTTCCTCGAATTTCGCTCATATTTTGTGAAGAACTTGCCTCATATTTTGGGTTGAACTTTCTAAGTTCTGGGATAAGCTTCCCTTAAGTTCAAAACAGAACTTTCCTAAAGTTCTGGGAAGAACTTCCCTGAAGTCGTGGAAACTTTTTCAGGTAGAACTTCCTTAAAGTTCACTGAACAATTTATTTAAAGCTTTAGGAAGAACTTTTTCCCAATTGCTGGGAAAACCTTCCCTGAACTTCTAGGAAGGACTTTTCTAAGGTTCTGCGAAGAACTTCGCTGAAGCATTGGGAAGAACTTCCCTAAAGTTCTGGGAAAAAGTTCCATGAAGTTCTCAGAAAAACACAGAAAAAACACTGAATTTCCCTGAGTAATACTTTTTAAAGTTTACAGTCTTCTTTGGAATTCACAGATTTTGTTTTAGATCACATAATTTTCCTGCAGTAAGCCCAGACTTTATCGTAGTTCGCAGACTTCCCGGAATAACGTAGAGTTTTTTTTTTAAAGTTCGTAAACTTCCTTCAAGTTCAAAGAATTCCTTGAAGTTCACTTATTTGCCACAGAAAGTTTGCAGAACTTTCTAAACATTTGCTGAACTTTCCTGAAAATCACAGAATTTTCCTGGAGTTCTTAAAACATTTCTGTCTGTTTCAAAACAGTCCAGAAGCTCGGCAAAAAATTTCTAATTATCTCAGAATTTTTTACATTTAAAAAAGTTCTATAATTTTGAATAATTCATTCAAGTTTTAAAAAGCCCTGTAAATGCCTAAGAAGTTATGACGAGCCCGTTAAGGTTCTGCGAACTCCATCGAAGTTTTCAGAATTTGTGGGAACTCTGTTGAAATTCTGTAAACACTTGTCAAGTCCTTTGCTTGAGAAATTTCTCTAAAATTTGAGGGATTGTAGAAGTTGTAGATTTTTTTTTTCTAAAATTATTGGAACATTCCTTAAGTTCTGAGAAGAACTTCCCTGGAGCTATGGGAAGAACTTTTCGGAAGTTCGTGGGAAAACTTTTATATAGGTCGCGGATGAACTTATAAGAACTTCAGAAAAGTTCATCTTTGAAGTTGTGGGAAAAGGTTCCCTGGAGTTCTGAGATGAACTTCCCTCAAATTCTAGGAAAAAATCCCTCAAGCTCTGGGAAGAACTTCCCTCATGTTCTGGGATGATCTTTCATTAAGTCCAGAGAAGAACTCCCCTAAAATTCTGGGTAAAACATCCCTGAAGTCGTGGGATAATTTTCCAAAAGTTCTAAAGTTAACTGAAGAATTTCTTTGAAGCTCTGGGAAGAACTTCTTCTTAAATTCTGGGAAGAACTTCCCTGGAATTGTGAAAAGTAGTCCTTTGAACTTCTAGGAAGGACTTTTCTAAGGTTGTGGAAAGAACTTCCCTGAAGTCCTGCGAAAAACTTCCCTAAAGTACTTCCTTGCGGTGTAAAATTACGCCAAATCTAGAATTAATAATGTGTACCCTATATATTGCAGAAAAATACATAAATTTTTCAAACGGTGTAGTTTTGGAAAGAACGTCCCTTAAGTGCATGGGAAAACTGTCCTGAAGTTTTTGGACGAACTTTACTGAAGTTCTGGAAAGAACTGCCCTGGAGCTGCTGGGAAGAACTTCTCTCAAGTTTTGGATAGAGCATCCCCGATGTTTTGGGAAGTACATATCTGAAATCCTGAATAAAACTTCCCTGGAGTTCTGGGTAGAACTTTTCTGAAGTTTTGAGAAGGACTCTTCTGAAGTTTTGCGAAGAATATCCCTAAAGCGCTGGGAAGAACTTCTTTTTTTAGTGGCGCCGGTGGTGTAGTGGTAAGCGGAATTACCTCTCACCCCAGCAGGCCTGGGTTCAATCCCAGTTGGCGCCGCCGGGATGTTCTGAGGCATAACATCTCTGGTCACGCCTTCCTTCGGAAGGGAAGTAAAGCCGTTGGTCCCCGGCTCATGAGTTGATGGGTCGATAGGTAGGGTCCAGGTGTGGGAGCTGCCTCCCTGGCGTCGGTAGCATTGGTGCTCAGCACGGAAAACAAATCAAGGAAAAAAAGAAGAACTTCTTTGCAGTTTTGAGACGAACTGCCTTGATATTATGGGAAGAACATCGCTAAATTTCGGAGAAGAATTTCCCTGGAGTTATAAGAAAAACTTTTCTAAAATTCTGGGAAAAACTTCTCTTTTGATCTGGGGAAAACTTGCCTCCAGTTGTGGATAGAACTTTTCTAGAGTTTTGGGAACATTTTTCCCGAAGTTTATTTCAGGATATTTTTTAAAGTCTTCAGGTTGACCAGGTTTTATTCAGAAGATCCAGGAATTCAAATAGCGTCTCTCAGATGTTCATCCATAATACCATAACGATCAGAAATTATTTCAAAAAATCTACAGATGATCAGAGATTTCTCTGAAATCCTTCGGCTATTTTTTCATGTTTTCAGGTTTATCATGCATTATTCTGAAGATCTTCAACTGTCCAAAAATTTAAATCAAGTTGCTCTGATTTAGACCCATGATAATAGGATTTTTTCCGTCAATCTTGTTTTCTGTCGATCTTGTTTTTCGTACTGAGTACCAATGCTACCGACGCCAGGGAGGCAGTTCCCACACCTGGACCCTACCTATCAACCCATCAACTCATGCACCGGGGACCAACGGCTTTACTTCCCTTCCGAAGGAAGACGTGATCAGAGATTTTATGCCTCAGAAAATTCCGGCGGCACCGACTGATATAGAACCCAGGCCGTTTGGAGTGAGATGCAATCACGCTACACCACCGGCGCCGCTACAATACTAGGATAATCAGCAATTATTTCAAAAACCAACTGATGATCATATGATTGATGCGGTATTAATTTAAATCGCAGACTTCACTGTTACATGCAGAGATTTCTTTAAGTTCGCAGAATTGTCCTGGTGGAAGCAGACTTGACTGAAGTTCCCAGAATTTTCATGAAGTTCACCACCTTCACCGAAGTTGGAAGAATATGTTTGAAATTTTCAAAATTTTCCACAAATTCGTAGACTTGCTTAAAGTAAACTTTTCCTGAAGTTCGTAGACTTACTTGACAGACTTCCTTGAAGTACCAGGATTTTTTATGAAATTTAAAAAAAAAAAAACGTTGATTTTTCCTGAATTTTGCAGAATTTTTTCTACAGAGTTCTTGAATTTTTTTCTGAACTTATCAAAATCTTCCAGAAGTTCATTGACATTTTCTGAAGTTCACAGAATTTTCCTAAAGTTCACCGACTTAAATGAAATCGGCAGAATATTTTTGAAAATTTAAAAATTTCCTAGAAATTCGCAGAATTTTCCAGAGTTTTTTAATTAAGTAAATTTTTCATGAATTTTGCAGACTTACTTGACAGACTTCCCCGAGTTTTTGAAATTTATCTGAACTTTTCAAAATTCTTCCCAGAAGTTCGTTGAAATTTTCTGAAGTCTGCAGAATTTTCCTAAAGCTCACCGACTTTACTGAAATTGGCTGAATATTTTTGAAGTTCGCAGGTTTTCCTCTAAATTTGCAGAATTTTCCAGCAAGTTGCAGAGTTTTTCAATTAAGTAAAATTTTCATTACATTTGTAGGCTTACTTGACAGACTTCACGAAAGTTCCCAGATTTTTCCTGAAACTTCCAAAAATTTGCTGAATTTTCCTAGAGTTCTTGAAATTTTTCTGTACTTTCCAAAATTCTTCCAAGAAGTTCGATGAAATTTTCTGAAGTCCACAGAATTTTCCTAAAGCTCACCGACTTTACGAAATCGGCAGAATATTTATGAAGTTCGTAGAATTTCCTAGAAACTCGCAGAATTTTCCAGAAATTTGCAGATTTTTTTAATTGAGTAAAATTTCCATGAAATTTGTAGGCTTACTTGTGACAGACTTTCCCGAAATTCCCAGATTTTTCCTGAAACTTCCAAAAATTTGCTGAATTTTCCTGAAATTCGCAAAAAAATTCTAGAGTTCGTGAAATTTTTCTGAACTCTCCAAAATTCTTCCCAGAAGATCGATGAAATTTTCTGAAGTCCACAGAATTTTCCTGAAGCACACTGACTTCACTTAAATCAGCAGAATATTTTTGAAGTTCGCAGAATTTCTTAGAAACTCGCAGAATTTTCCAGAAATTTGCAGATTTTTCCAATTAAGTAAAATTTTTATGAAATTTGTAGACTAACTTGACAGACTTCCCCGAAATTCTTAGATTTTTCCTGAAACTTCCAAAAATTTGCTGAACTTTCCTGAAATTCGTAAAGTTTTTCTGGAGTTCTTGAATTTTTTTTGAACTCTTCAAAATTCTTCCCAGAAGTTCGATGAAATTTTCTGAAGTCCGCAGAATTTTTTTAAAACTCACCGACTTTATTGAAATCGGCAGAATATTTGTGAAATTCGTAGAATTTCCTAGAAATTCGCAGAATTTTTCAGAAATTTGCAGAGTTTTTTAATTAACTAAAATTTTCATGAAATTTGCAGACTTACATGACAGACTTCCCCGAAATTCTCAGATTGTTTTCTGAAACTTCCAAAAGTTTGCTGAATTTTTCTGAAATTCGCATAATTTTCCTGGAGTTCTTGAAATTTTGAAAAGGGCGTATTAAAAAAAATGGATTAAATTTGTTCAAAAATCATAGCATGAAAATGATTGATCTGATCAAAATGACACCATAGAAAAAGTTGTTGGTAATTAAATGTTTTTTTGAGATAAAAGATACTCCGGAGGAAAAAAAACTCTGTAAATTCATAGTAAAAACATACATTTTCTCAAAACATGCCTCCTTAGATTTTTAAATATTAAACAAAAAAAACTGAAGTAATTCCCTAAAATTTGCTGAACCCAGCCTTATATCTCAACAGGGATAAGTCTCCGGTCACCGGACCACCGTCAGTCGATTCAGAAGACTTTTTCCTTAAACAAAAAATATTTGCGGAGGGCTTCATATTAGGATTCAAAAGAATCATATGAAATATTCTGGAGGAATCTTATTAAAGTTTGTGAGACAATTCTCAGCGGTATTTTGAAGGAATCTTGAGCAAAATTCGAGAGGAATAAGAGCAGTTAAAAAAATCTCAAGGAAGAATCTAAAGAAATCGTGAGAAGGATTCTGGATTAACCTTGCACTGGATTTCAAAACAATCCTGTGCAGTATTTTGGAGTAATCTCGTGAAGGGTTGAAGGGGGATATCTAGAAAAATTCTAAGGGATTCCTGAGAAGCACTCTAGCGAATTCGTGAGGGTGAATCCTGATAAATATTCGGAAGTAATCTTGGGGTGGATTCTGTTGAAATTTGTAACTTAATTTAGAAGAACTTCTGAGCAGGATTCTTAAAGATAACCGAGAAGGATTGAGCAAATCCAATGAAAGATTCTGAAACAAATGTTATAAAATCAACTGGAACAATTCTAAGCAGTATTTTGAAGGAATCTTGATCAAAGTTCTGCACGAATAAAATGCAGGGTTTATAAGAATCTCGAGGACTATTGTGTGGGAATCGTGAAAAGGTTTCAGGATGACTTTTGAGTTAGATTTTAAAATAATCCTGTGCAATATTTAGGACGAAATTCGTGAAGGATTCTTGAAGAATCTCGAGAAGTAATTTTAAGAGATTCATGAAAATAATTTAAGAAATAAATTGAGAATCCTATGCAATATTCTGAAGAAATACTGGAATGGGTTTTATAGGAATGTGTGGAGGAGTCCTGAGTAGGATTCAAAGGGATTCATGTAAAGTAGTCTAGAGAATTCTTGAGCTAGATTTTGGAAGAATGCTGAGCAATATTTTGCAGACATCTTAGGAAGGAATCAGTAGAAATTATTCCACAATTTCGGAGGGCTTCTGGACAGGATTCTAAAAGTATACAATGACATATTCTGGAGGAAGCTTAATAAAGCTTCTGGGACAATCCTGAGAAATTTTTTGAAAGAATCTTGAGCAAAGTTGTGGAGGAACAAGTGCAGGGATGTAGAAGAATTTCTAGGAGAAAATTGTAAGAAGGAATCTGGAGGAATCATGCGCTGGATTTCAAAACCATCCTGTGCAGTATTTTGAAGGAATCTCGTGAAGAGTTCTATGGGAATATCTAGAAGGATTCTAAAAAATCCCTTAGAAGTATTCTAGATGAATCTTGAGCTAAATTCTGAAAGAATCCTGTGCAACACTCTGAAGGAATCTGGCGAAGGATTCTGTTGAAATTTTTAACGTAATTTAGGAGGACTTCTGAGCAGGATTCTTTAAGATTACCAAGAAGGGTTGAGTGAATCCAATGAAAGATTCTGGAGGAATCTTCTATAATCTCCTGGAACACTTCTTAATAAAAGTTATGCATGCACAAAGAGCACGGTTTTAGAAGAACCTCGAAATGGATTATGAAGGAATTGTGAGGATTCTGGATGAATGCGTTGCTAGATTTCAGAACAATCCTGGGCAATGTTTTCGAGGAATCTCGAGAAGGATTTTAAGAGATTTCTGAGTAGTATTCCTGAAAACAATTGTGCTAGATTCTGGGAGGCAATACTCGGAAGGCATACTGAAATGAATTCTGTACGAATGTTTGAAGGAGTTTCGAGTAGGATTCCCTGAGATGTATTGTAGAGAATTCTAAAATAATCAAATGAAATATTCTTGAAGAATCTTAAAAAAACTTCTGGAACAATCCTGGGCAGTAGTTTGAAGGAATCTTGTGCGAAGTTCTGAAGCATTAAGAATAGGGATTTAGGTGAATCTCCATTGGTGAATGTTTGCTGAAACGGTTACCCTGCCGAAGAATGCCATCTAGTATAGGTTTGGTCACTGTGCATTGATTGTTAGCTTCTCCGTAATTTATTGATCCTCGCAATCACTTTCACACATCAACCGCATTTGACACTAATTCACAAATAGATTGAAATCCACACCACCAACTGTATACAACTATATAGATAGAGCGTTGTCCTCTATAAAACAGAGTAATTTCTCCATTTCACAAGCATGATCCGTTTTTCTGTTTAGGAATAATCCTAAATCTTCGACAACTCTAGATAGAGCATTACTTAGGGCGTCACAGCTTTTGTAAACAATTACTTCTCTTGATGATTTCTAGGAATTCAAGGAACGCTCCCTCAAACCAACATAACTATTAGTGTAGACGATGATTTGCGTGGGCGAGCCTTCATTTCCAAGAAATCCTCGAGAGAAGTCATTTTTTACAAAAGTTGTTACGCCCTAATTCCAGCTCAAACACTTTTTTGATAACAAATAATCTCATCACACAATTCCCCTAGATTCCTCGCAATAAACTCAATCTGCCAGCCGTATATTTTGCCCACCAGTGTCAGCTGTATCACCCTTTCAACTGCACCACCAGAAACCTAACCGGCAGCTGTTTTACATTCATTTTACTGCCGTTTGGCTACCACTTTTTCACGATTTTTTGGCGTTTGCATTCTGCCAAAACGGAATCAGCTTTCCCATCTCATCTCGCCGGCCAAAACCACGCAGCAATTAAATCCGTACCAAAACCGTGTGATTGGTGAAATATTGCACCACAAACCAAAAATTCCACTTGTTCACTGGGCGTTGCAGCAATGAGGGAAAAATGCTAATTTTGCGGCGCTCGCAAAATTATGGACGCGTGCCTTAGTTTTCCACTCCGAAGGGCGCTGCGCTAGAATAGAACAACACCGACGGTACCGGTGCGGTAGATTTACAACAACACGACGCGCCGCGTTCCATACCAAAACTGATGATTACAGCTGGAGAACGGACAACGATGCGACGTCGGGCGGCCTTGTGTGCGCCGTGTTTCAGTCAACGATGAGTTCAAACAACAACACAACAACAACAGAAGGGGCTCGATTCAAGCGAGCACGCGGACCCTCCGAATTGCCGGTGTAGTAGTCGTATCGCGTTAAGCCTCGTTGGACTTGTTGGGCTAGGAGCTAGGAGCGGGACCGTTGGTATGTGTCAACATATCCAGCAGAGCGGTAACAACGGACGGTCTCGTAGCATCAGAGTAGGGTGCGGTGCCATTTCGGCATATCTCACTTCACATCAGCACACTCCCCTTAAATGAGTCTTCTGACAGCCCCGTGCATTTTTTCGGAGCATTTGTTATTTAACTCGTGAGCAAACAATTTGATGCATGAATGTTGGATGTAGCTGTTTGTCTTCTTTGTTTAGGCGTCATATGTCGGAAATCGGTCCCATATGCCGAATTAGTCCTGCACCCTATGGAGTGTGAAAAGTACTTGAGACTTGTGTGCATGAGAACAGGGATGGGTGAAGTAGCGGGAGGGGGAAGATAGAGTTGGTACGCGCAAAGACAGCTGGTCACGATGACTCTGATCGGGTAGGGATGATCGTTTTGAAAAAAGCTTCTCGGTGAGGCTCGAACTATACGTTCAAACTGCCTTCATTCAGGTTAAAAATATCAACTTATGGTGAGTCGATGTGCGCCTAAAGTGATCACCTCCAATTATTCAACATAAGCGAAATAAAAAAAAAACAAAATTCCCCTTTTAGGGTCTGAATGAGGTATTTGTGAAGCAACACATAGAGTTTAGAGGGGAATCCACATCCACATTCCACCAGGAATATTAGTGTGAGATGTAGGGGAGAATAGTCCATAATACACTCCTGGGGTAAAATGGACCTATTTCCTATTTCTGCAATGCTGATCATTAAATTCACGAATTCTTGATTAAATTTTTAAAGGGACAAAAAAACAAAGATTCAAATGTCAATTTGTCGAAACTCCTATCACTCCCACGCAAACTCGAGGGGGGCCACACATCTAAATTTCAAATCTATATGCTTAAAAAATCTCATACTAGCGAATCTATCTTCGAAAAATCATCTTTCATTTCTCGCATCTACTTGCATCGCGCTTCATCTTTTTGCAGCAAATCTTCAAAATCGACATAAATCTTCCTTCTATCTAGTCAGCGTGCGTCCAGCTAGCCACAGCAAAACACAATCTTTTCTGCATCGTAGATAGAGTCGTCCCCCTCACGCAAACTAACACCACCATCAGAAAGGGTAATGTTGTTAGTTTGCGTGGGAGTGCTAAGAGTTTCGACAAATTGACGTTTGAATCTTTGCTTACAAAAGCAGATACGCCCTAATAAATTGTTTATGGTTATTTTGCTAAACGACGTGTTTGAGGTATCATCCCAACCATTTGCGGAATAGTTTTAACATTTGGATTATCATTTATTTGCGGAATTTCTTATTAGATTGTCCCATTTGAAAAAGTAATCGATAATTGATGATGGGAAAGCTATGAAAAACAGCGCGGACCATTTTACCACAGGGGTGCGTTTTGGACCATCCTACCCTACGGTCATTAGAACGGAACCAATACCAACAACGAAAGGCTCATAACAAAGGGATCCTTTGAGGGTGAACTACCTGAGCTATGTTGTACGTAGTTCAGCTGCGTAAGTCGCGTAAGCGGTTTATCCTTTTTCGTTCGGACAAATGTGTGTTAGTGTACTGATAAACTCTGGCTCTTGGTTGCGAAAATATGTGTACGAGATGCTTCATGCTTCCTCCAGGAAACGTTGCGTTTATGTTGTTACTCTGAAACCGTCTCACAGTGCACAGTGGTCCAGAATGCTGATTTAGGTGGAATGATATGTTTTGAGCCTGAAATTGATACTTTAGACTAAAAGTCTCTTCTACAAAGTTGTTCCTTATAGTTAGGCCCTCATTTTTATGACAATGAATTCTAGGGTGGTTCTTATTATCATTAAAATAAAAAAATCTAACTGAACTGAATAAATTAAGGTATACATTCCTGGGCAAAGTCATAGCTCAGCTAATTTCAAGCAACTTTGTACAAACAAACTTTGTTGTGTCTCTTAAATTGACTGATTTAGAGCTATTTTCTTGAATTGAGCTAGGCTGTCTCTAAAAAACAGTTGTTTTGCTCTTGTTTTCTTATTTCAAATTTCTCAGCAGGGCTGGTAGCGAGTCACTTTTTAGTGACTTGGTCACTTTTTTTAAGCCAGTCACTAAAAAGTCTCTTTTTTTAAGGCCAAGTCACTAAAGTCACTTTTTCTTGTAATAAGTCACTATTTCAAACTTTTTTAAACGTGAATTTATTTCAAGATTGATCATTCTTCTGGATAGGCCTATATTTTGTTCTATTTTTGAACAATTCGAGGTTTACGACCTGATATAGAATTTTTTTACGTTTAATCGTTCTTCTCTATCTACAGGGTGTCCATTCATTTGGCTAAATAAAGTTCCCTGAGTTTTCCAGGGTTTTTCCATAACTTTGGCGAATGATTTCCAGGTTTATAATAAGAATGCTATTTATGAAATGCGTGAAAAATATGTTTTTAACGCAAACGTTTTTAAGACGCAACAATCAGTTTTAAAGAAACGGCTTTAACTCAAATCCATTAAATTTTGAAGTTGAACACTTACTTCATTTTACTAAGTCTAAGATTACAACATTTTTAATGTCTTGACGTTTCGTACTATCAAAAATGTGGAAACTTTAATGAAGTTCTATTGATCTCAGAAAAGCTAGATCTAGAGATCTTTGGGGGATTCCAGAGATCCTTAGGGGAAGTCCTCCAAACTTTAGCCCAGACTATTGTTTATTAAGTTATTTGATAAGCCTCAACCGAATTAACTTTACAGAGCCGAGGATTCTTGTTCACTATACAAAACACTAAAACTTTAGTCAAAAGGTACAACACAATAAACACTTTATCTTCAACTATGCTATAAACCTCCTGCATCAGAACGGGAGCCGCTTCCAGTGGTTTCATTGTATGGCAGATTCGCCAATGAGGGTTAGAGCGCTTCCATTGCAGCAATGGACGCAAAACGTGGTCAGTACTCACACATTCATCACGAAACGGTTGCTTTCCAAAGTCGACGACGCATCGACTGAAAGAACTGCTGATGAAGAACAATGAGGAGGACCACACAATGGTTGCTGCCGAGTAAACAAACGATCGCGTGACACCCATCGAGAGTGGCCTACTTCTGTCGATAGTCGAGTGAACACTCAACCCACACTATTGAATTGGTTTAAAAATCTATAAGCGTGAGTTTAGACAAATTCAGGATTGTTTCATGAGGTGCTGAAATAAAATCGGGAACCCTTAAGGGAAATTTGCAGCGACTTACAAGGAGTTCCTTGGAATTATGAGATATTCCGAGAATTCTATGATTGATCCGAAAACTTTAGAAACTTCAGGGAATTATAAATATATATCAGAAAATTTACCGGAACATTTGATCAATTTAGAGAAATTAAGGTAAGCATTCTTCTTGTAGGGAAAATTAGTGATTTCAGGAAAAGTTCCGTGAGCGTTTATAAACTTTATAAAACTTAAGGAAAATTGTAGAACTTAAAGGCAATTTAATCAATTCCATTAAAATTGTGGATTCTTTTAAAAAATACTAAGGCATGACAGTCTAGAGATTTTTAAGGAAATTGAGAAATATTTTGGGCAGTTTCATAAACATCAGAAAACTCTAGGCTATCGAAGAAGCTATGAATGAGTCTCGATGATTTAAACTTCAGATAGATCTTGAGACCTTCTGTGAAAATCATAGAACTATATTAATTATTTCGCTGCGGAGTGCTTATGAGAATCTAATTGTATAAGTCTAAAACATCAAATATTTATTTGGTATGCCATCAGAACGACTAATTTTCTTCCCTTAGGTCACTTTTTAGCCACTTTTTTACAACTTTAAGTCACTATTTGGTCACTTATTTCATCAACATGGTCACTAAAATCACTATTTTTGACAGCATTGATCGCTACCAGCCCTGCTCAGCAAAGATGCCTTGAAATAACCTTTTAGATCTTTAGATGGCGCAAATTTTTGCTGCACAAAGCCTGTCAATATCTTTTGTAGGTCAAAAGTTATTGATGTTTTCCTACAAAAAATATGCCATTTGAAAATGTTAATATCTCTGGTTGGGGAAACAAAAAAAAAAAAAAGGTTTACTAGAAGATCACTTTCATGAGAAATTTGAAATAAAAAACACCCTAAGTCAACTCCGAATAATTACTCCAAAATGAGAACGTTAAGAGGTAGAAATAAATTGTTTTCGACAAAGTTGCTTGAAATCAAAAATACAAAAAAGTTAGTTTTCAAAACCACCCCGACGTTTGCAAACACCAAAAGAAGGGAATTTTTAAGCACAAAAACTTCTTCGAATTAGTGTCCTAATATTGAAACAAATGTACTAGCAGATTTTATTTAAATTTGTCATTAGAGTGGTCCTCTGAAAACAATCTTTTGCCAATAACTTTTTTATTTGAAATTTCTCATGAAAGTCATTCTCTAGAGACTTTTAAACCTCTTTAAGATGCAAGTTTCGTAGTAAAAGTTGTGGTCGAGATACACAAAATTATAGTAAAAAAATGAATAAATTCAAATAAATTGAATAGGAGTTTAAAACATAACATACCTCTAATTTTTTATTAAGAATAACAAACGCCCTTTCAAATGCTATAAGAAAACTTTTTTTTTTGTATGCCCCAACCAGAGATAATAACATTTGAAGAGCTTGAGCTTGAGCTTGAGCTTGAGCTTGAGCTTGGATGACCGTACATTTCAGTAGTTGCTACTCCGTGATTGACAAGAACCAGCGAAATTGCACATAGATCCAAACGAATGGGGCCTGGGATGAGCTATCCATTCTCTATGTACACGTTTCGAAGGTTCAATACTTTATATGGTCAATAACGGCGCCGGCCACGTCCTTACGGTCATCGGGGGAAGGGAAGGATTGTTAGTTCGACAACCGTTGTTACTAGAGACCGAATACACCTCTGCATCTCCACGGTTGTCACAGGAGGGACGTTTTGTTAGTAGGGAGGATAAATGAGATCTGGAATCATTTTGGAAAGTGACGCGATCTTTTAAAGCCTGACAATAAAATTATGCAATCCTACGAGCACAATTGTGTAAGGGGCTTGGGATTAAACCCATGATTTTCTGCCCAGTAAGCAAAAACGGTTACCATTAGGCCACCGGGCCCACTTTTATCACATAAGACTAATACGACCGACAAAAAAAAAACACATATAAACAAATGGCTTACAAAATGGAGAGACAATCAGCGAACCATAAGCGCCAGTTAGCTGAGGCAAAGTGAGACGCGCTGTGTCTTGCAACCTCCGAAGTAATACGATAAGTGGTCCCGGAAGATTACGGTCAAGGTGTCCAAGGCTTCTTGAAGCTTTCCTAAATCTTACTATACATACATACATATACATACATGTATATATAGTCATAAATAAATAAATCAATCAATAAATAAATTAATACATTCATACATACATACACATACTTATAAATACACATAAACATACACACATACATATACATATACATACCCAACATATATACATTATTTGGCAACCTTGTCTACCCGGAATCAGAGATGTGCTGCAATGCCTGAGCCGACCCTAAAGACCCATCATCATCACAAATACTTTCAAACTCTTGACAGCTCAATTTGCGCCAAAATTACTACCAATCTGATTTCAATATACTCGGTGCTTTTCTCAGTTAACACTTGTTAAGCCACGCAGTCAATTCATTTTGGTTTTAGATCCCTTATTGCTTTTACGAACAGGAATGGATTTTGAGAGAGATAATAACGGAACACGTTTTTGGTTATTAAAAATCCCAGGAGATGGAAATTGCCTTTTTGGGTGGATTGTTCATCAAGTTTTCGGGATGCCCCCGAGTCACAAACTCTATGCTTTGTACTGTCTACAAATGAGACAAGCAGCCGTCGAAGAAATTCGCAGAAATATGGAATACTACTTCGTAACACTTTCTGAATTCGCTATGGAAATCATAAAGCCTGGTATTACCATCAAGGAAAAGGTGCATATCTACATGGAAAATTTACAAAGACCAGGATTTTGGGGAGGAGCAGAATCAATTTCAGCCCTTTCTAATCACTTCAAGGCAATTATTGTTATTCATCAGAGTGACGGTGAGGTCGAATTCGTTCCCACAAATTACGATACTACTGCTGCTCCACGGTACCATTTATTCTATCGTGGCGTCTTGAATTCAAGAACCCACTATGACAGCGTGGTGTGCTTCAGGCCTCATGCGCTAGATTTAGTTCCTCCAACTGGCTATCAATCCGAAAGAATTCGCACCCTGGAGTCTGATGCTTTGTTAGTTCGGTTTAACGGTCCAAACTCTTCCGTTTGTAGAGATAATAACATTTGAAGAAGACATAAATTAGTAGAAAAACGTCAATAGCTTTTGATCAGCGAAAGATATTGACAAGCTTTGTGCAGCAAAAATTTGCACCTTCTAAAGATCTAAAAGTTATTTCAAGACATCTTTGCTGAGAAATATGAAATAAAACAACTGAAGCAAAACAACTGTTTTTTTTAGAGACACCCTAACTCAATTCAATAAAATAGCTCTAAATCGGTCAATTGAAGAGATACAAAAAAGTTTGTTTGTACAAAGTTGCTTGAAATTAGCTCAGCTATAACTTTACACAGAAATGTATACCTTAATTTATTAAAAAAAAAGTTAATTTTTTTATTTTAATGATAATAAGAGCCACCCTAGAATTCATTGTCATAAAAATGAGGGCCTAATTATATGGAACAACTTTGTAGAAGAGACTTTTAGTCTAAAACTTCAATTTGAGGCGCAAAACATATCCTTCCACCTAAATCTGCATTCTGGACCACTGTGCAGTAGGACGAAATCAAAAAAAGTCGGACATGGCTATTTGCGATGAAACTATTTAGTGTAGAATTTTAATGTTTTGTAGAATGATTCTTAAAACAATAAGACACATTTTAGAAGACATCAAAATGCTGCACTCAATAGTTTCGTCGCAAATAGCCATGTCCCACAGTGCGTCTTGTTCAAAGTGCTTTCAACAAAACCTTACAAAGCTATCCCCCGAAGAACGCGTTACCCACTGAATTGCACCCACCGCTTATTCCCGGCGGGGTTTCAACCAGTCGGTCTGATTTTTTGCATGTGAGTAGTGCCAATGGAGAACTAGTCACTCGCAGAAAATCAGAGCCCTTGGTTGAAAACCCACCGAGAAAAAGTACTGGGTGCAACTTAGTGGGTTACGCGTTCTTCGGGGGAAAGCTGTACGCTGTATGAAGTTCCATAGGGGATGAAGTGGTTCATGCCTAGGATGTCTTATATGATTAAATCCTATTGGAAATAGATGTGTGTGATTCTCCTCGGCAGATACCGAAATGGTACCACTCGAATTATTCCTTATTAATACTTTACCTAATCACCGTAAGGTTTATGGAATCGGTCACTACGTGTTACAGTAAGCTGATCATTCGTGCGTACGTACCTGCAATAAAAATAAAAAAAGTGTTATTCAAAATTTGAAAGAGAGGAAGCAATCAGTATCAAGGGATATATTGTAGGGTGACTTAGTACGATTTTGGCTTTTTCGTATAGGATTTTCGATGATGGACATTCAGTGGAATCTTGATAACATTTTATCAGGCCAATACAGGATACTCTTTCATAAACCTCCCCGAACAAATATGGCGAAAATGTCAATACAGCTGAAGATAACAAATGTTCGCCTGTACGGGTTGTTCTGCAGCTAAAATGATTTGTTGGATATAGGTAGGTGACTCATATTTGAGACTTTTGGAATAGGTTTTATTAAAACATATTGTTTCCATGCGAGATGCAAATTACTTCAGGATACCACTGCACAGTGGTCCAGAATGCAGATTTAGGTGGAATGATATGTTTTGAGCCTGAAATTGAAACTTTAGACTAAAAGTCTCTTCTACAAAGTTGTTCCTTATAGTTAGGCCCTCATTTTTATGACAATGAATTCTAGGGTGGTTCCTATTATCATTAAAATAAAAAATCTAACTCTTTTGTTTGAATAAATTAAGGTATACATTAGACCTGTTCATTTTAAACGAAATGTTCGGAATGTAACGGGTCAACCGTGATTACTGTTCGTCATGTTAATTTGAAATTTTGTGCAAATTTTCAGCAAAATCGGTGTTGATTTAGAGGTGCTTCTAGTTCATGTTATGAGGGTATAATGTGATCTTTAAAAGTTAATTTTTGGTCAAGTATTAATCCAAGATATTTCACTTGGTTTGAACAGGAAATTGGAATTCCGTTCATAGTGACTATGTGACTACTACTAGGTTTCAAAAACGAAGCTCTAGGCTTATGTGGAAATATTATAAGTTGAGTTTTGGAAGCGTTGGGAGAAATCTTCCATTTTTGTAAATAAGAAGAGAAAATATCTAAACTTTTCTGCAGTCTGCTGCAAATAACACGAAGACTTCTTCCTTTAGCGGAAATGCCTGTGTCATCAGCGAACAAAGATTTGTGGCAACCCTGAGGCAAATCAGGGAGGTCCGAAGTGAAAATGTTATACAATATAAAGGGTGTCCACGATGAAATTGCCACACACAAAATTGATTCGCAAAATTCGAGTTTTCATCCGATTGCCATCAAATTTTCAGGGATTGAGAAATAACTATTAAACTTCATTTTACCATTTTACTCGTATTTTATTTACAGTCCATACGCAAATGCCCGCACCTTGGCCTTAACCCCGGCCATAAGATTCTGCACAACCTGTGAAGCAACCGTTTTTTGCATGTAAACCCATACTTTCTTCAGTTCCTCGACTGTCTTCACTACCTTAGGTCGTTTAAGAAGGTGCTGCTTCATAATCGCTCAGTACTTCTCGATGGGGCGGAGCTCCGGAGTGTTGGGAGGGTTGAACATTTTCGGCACGAAATTGACCTTATTGTCCGCATACCACTTCAGCACGTCCTTGGAGTAGTGGCATGAGGCCAAATCCGGCCAGAAGATTGTTGGGACGTTGTGGGCCTTCAGGAGAGGAAGCAGCCGCTTCTGGAGGCACTCTTTTATGTACACCTGTCCGTTCATCGTGTCCTGGGTCACGAAAGGTGCACTCCGCTTCCCGCACGTGCAGATGGCTTGCCAAACCAGGAATTTCTTCGCAGATTTGGACATCTTCTGAGTGCGGACATGCTCCGGAACGCTGAACTTATCCTTGGCCGTGAAAAACAGGTTGCCGGGGATCTGTTTGAAGTCGGCCTTCACATATGTTTCGTCGTCCATGATGCAGCATTCAACTTTCGTCAGTATGTTGAGGTACAACTTCCTGGCACGGGTTTTGGCGGACTTGTTCTGCTTCTCGTCGCGATTAGAGCCTTTTGTACCTTGAACGTTCGAAACCCAGCCTTAGTTTTGGCCTTCTGGACAAAACTTCGGCTTAGGTGCAGCTTCTTAGCCACATCTCTAACGGAGGCGTTCGGATTTCGGTTGAAGGCCCCAACTACGCGGTTGTGATTTTTGGTGTTGTACGGAATACTTTTTCCTTCACTTCTGGGCTTCCGATCAGTGGTCAACCGTTCCTCGAACCGCTTAATCACTCGCGACACCGTGGAATTCGCGATTCCCAAAGTTTTAGCGATGGAACGATGCGAGAGATCCTTGTTCTCGTGATGAATGCGCAAGATTTTATCACGCACGAGCTGTTCTTTCGACTCCATTTCCGCGAGTTTTGATCACAGAACTTTAAAACTTGCAGGATGTAAATAATGCACTATGAACTAAATCCACCCAAATTTTCATTAAATTCTACCCAACGGTTAAAAAGTTAGAGCAATTTCATAGTGTGGCAATTTCATCGTGGACACCCTTTAGTCCCAAGAATGCTACCCTGAGGAACTCCTGCTCTAACAGGTAGTCGATTAGATTTGGAATTTTGATAATTTACCTGCAGAGTTCTGTCAGTTAAATAATTTTGAACTAATTTCATAATATAAAGTGGAAAATTAAACTTTTTCAATTTAGTAATCAAACCTTCATGCCAAACACTGTCGAATGCTTTTTCTATGTCTAGAAGAGCAACTCCAGTTGAGTGGCCTTCAGATTTGTTTGAACGAATTAAATTGGTAACTCTTAAGAGTTGATGAGTAGTTGAATGCCCATGGCGAAATCCAAACTGCTCATCTGCAAAAATTGAGTTCGTATTGATGTGAAGCATCATTCTATTCAAAATTATCTTTTCAAAAAGTTTACTTATTCAAGAAAGCAAACTTATTGGGCGGTAGCTAGAAGCTTCAGCTGGATTTTTATCCGGCTTCAAAATTGGAACAACTTTTGCATTTTTCCATTTATCAGGAAAGTATGCCAAATGGAAACATCTGTTAAATAGTTTTACCAAGAAAGACAAGAGTACCTGGGAGTTTTTTGATGAGGATATAGAAAATTCCATCATCACCTGGAGCTTTCATATTTTGAAACTTTTTAGTTATAGACCTTACTTCGTCCAAATCCCAAAAATCCAAAAATTTGGTTATAGACCTTACTTCGCCCAGGAATCATCAAACATATTTTCCCGAGAGAAAATATTCAGAAAATCCCGAGCAACCTGATTCTCAATAGGACTAGTAAGACCCAAACTGAAATTATGGGAACTCTCGAATTGCTTAGCAAGTTTCTGAGATTTTTCCAAATTTGTGATCAAAATTTTACCACCTTCTTTAAGCGCTGGAATAGGCTTTTGAGGTTTTTTTAAAAATTTTTGTGAGTTTCCAAAAGGGTTTGGAACTCGGGGCTAATTTAGAAACATTGTTTTCAAAAGGGTTGTTCCTCAGGGCAGGGAATCGCTTTTTAATTTGTTTTTGCAAATCCCTCCAGATAACTTTCATGGAAGGATCGCGTGTTCTTTGATATTGTCTCCTACGGACATTTTTAAGACGGATCAAGAGCTGAAGATCAACGTCTATTATAATTGAATCGAATTTAACCTCGCATTTTGGTACTGAGGCAGCTCTTGCTTCAACTATAGAAGTAGTAAGAGATTCAAGAGCATAATTAATTTCATCTTTGGTTTGCAAAGGAATGTTTGGAGCGAAGTTATATTCCATAAATGTTCGATATTGCTCCCACTCAGCTCTATGGTAATTGAAAGTAGAGCTGTTGGTATTAGACATTATTTCTTGGGATATTTCAAAAGCTACTGGAAGGTGATCAGAACCGAAGTCAGCATGGGTAACCAATTGGCTACAAAGTTGACATGAATCAGTTAAGACCAAATCAATAGCGGAGGGATTTCTTGCAGAAGAAAAGCATGTTGGGCTGTTTGGATATTGAATAGTGTAATAACCTGCAGAACAATCATCAAACAGAATATTACCATTGGAATTGCTTTGATCATTATTCCATGAGCGTTGTTTTGCATTAAAATCACCAATAATGAAGAATTTAGACCTATCCCAAGTAGCATTTCTTGTTTTATTGCACTCTATTAGTGGTTATTGAGATCAATTTCATAAAACCGCCAATAAAATTAATAGCTCCAGCACAACCTTTTGATAACCGCTATAAGATCGTCATACAGCTTAGTGGACCACTCTTGAAAAGGTTTATAAAGCATGTTTGAGAATCACAATAAAGCTGTCTTAAAACCTTTTGTCAGGAAGCATCATACTCTACAAAATGTTCTCATAGCCTCTATAAGAGTAATATTGTATCCAAGCAGTTTTATCACGCTTTGGTGAAAATCAGTTATAAAGCCAATTTAATTTGTATTGGCTTCAAAGCAACCGACATAAATTAGCTTGTTGTTGTTCTGTTCTGCTGAAACTTTTTTCCAAATGGAAATCTTTAGCGGTAAAAATAGATTTGAGTGTTGGTGTCAAGATCACCATGCAATCAATTTTGTTTCATGGCGACATTAGTGAAAATCTTAAAGAAAATATATTACTTTGTAGAAGTTCCAAAACATATGCGCTTGAAATGTTATCGTGTATATTGAGATAATATGAGCGTTAAATAAATGCGCCTCCAAAATAATTCAAGTTAACAAAAAAGATTGTTTCAGAAATCAAATGAATTTGATGGAATCACCTTAATTTTACAGAAAATAGATCTCAATACATAAATTCATACCAATGCACACTGGAAACCATTTCGGATCTCTTATTTAGCCATTATTTTATTAAAATTTCTTGGATTTTATTCCAAGGCTAATGGCATTTTCATAATGACAATATGGCGACAGAGGACAGCAGGCAAGAAAAACACCAAGCGCAATTTCTTAAAATGTCTAATGCTTACATTGCACACTGGGTCAGGAATGCAACCTAGCGGAGCAAAATTAATAACTCCGAAACGAAGCATTTCCGCGACTTGGTGTCTTCGGCAAAATTTCTCGTCATAATAAGGACCATTTATTGACATAAACAAATAGTACAAAACTCTTCTTGTGTTTTTTTCTCGTTTTTTCAACAATATCTTTGAAATTTGAAGCTTAATCCAGTATGTTTCTTCACAAAAGCTATTTATTTAATGTATTTGCATAAGAGAAAAATATAACATTATAAAGCTGTAAGCAAAAAAACCGAAACAGAAAAAAACCATATTTTCGACATTTTTTTCTTTAACTCCATATAACTTGGAACCAGTAGACTGTGGAAATTTTACGTCTTTGAAAGAGCTGTTCATTTTGTCAAGATAAACAACTTTGCCGAAAACATCAAGTTTCCAAAACGTCAGAGAGAGAAGTTAGATTGTGACACCTTCTTTGCGGAAGAGTTTTGAACTATTTGTTTATGTCATTAGATGGTCCTTATTATGACGATAAATTTTGCCGAAGACACCAAGTCGCGGAAATGCTTCGTTTCGGAGTTATTAATTTTGCTCCGCTAGGTTGCATTCCTGACCCAGTGTGCATGGGATGAAAGCAGAACAGAAAAGCATAATGCATGATTTTATTACGAGAACTATTTTCTTTTTACAAAAGCAATTCAAGCTGAACTTTGCATTAGGTCCTAAGTAACATTGATCGATTCTCTTCGTCGACTTTCTCTTTCGTTAATAACTTATTCACAGAACCGTTTCTTGATGTGTTTGTCGTATTGGATGCTAGATAAAAGCTTCTTTTATCGATTTATGTGCTGAAAATACCTGGGAATGTCTTTACATGACCGTGGGGATGCAAAGAGAAAGTTGACGAAGCGAATCTGTCAATATTACTTAGGACCTAATGCAATGTTCAGCTTGAATTAATTTTTTTATTTGAGGGCAAATGTATATTCCTATTCTACGGGTGCAACCGATGAATTTTACAAACATTTATAAAAGTTTTGTATGGTACATTAACCTTTATGAAAAGTTATGCGTGATTTCAACCTTTTTGCCCTAGGACTGTCACCATTCCATGTATTTCGACCAAGATTCGACCGTGTCACCCCATGTATATGCGAGCGAGAACGGAAGAATCATGGAGATTGCTGACGTTTTTCTTACGCACACTACGTCGCGTATGCGTATACACGAAATGTTTTCATGCTCATGCTAACAATTTTGTTGATTTTCTTTGCGCTCCGCTTGGAAGTCCCGGAAAGTTTTGATTCTTTTCTATGTTGTAAAAATAAACCACCTATTTACATTTCTGACAAGTTGCAACTGAATGCTTATAATTGTTTTAAAATAACTGTTTCATGGCCAACTAGTTTTATTGCGCTTACTTATAAAGCAACGAAAGGATTTATTTTTTGGTTTTATAAGGGCAATTCATATTACTTTTTTGTATACTTCAAAGCAATCATAAAACCTTTCATAAGTGAAATTAGCATAAGCATCAGTTGATTTTTTAATTAGCTTTATAGGGGTTTTGTAGATAGCTATAAGAATGTTTCATGACTTGCATTGTATATGACCGTGATAAAGCTGTAGGTAATGGTTGCAGCTGCAATAAAACCTTTATAAATTTTGAATATAGCCAAGCAGCTCTAGATTTGTTACTTGGGATGACGGGTAAGTTTCTGGAGGTCACCCTTGAGAAAATTCTTTTGTTGGCCTACGCATTGGAATGGCAAGAAGGCAGCTATAAACGAAATTGAAGTTGTCCAAATTTTGTTTCAACAGAATCACCCAAAGTTTCAAAAACTTTGGTTTCAAATGAAGAAAGAATTTTATGTTTGATTCGTCTATGAACAATGATGGCAACGCCACCACAGGGTCCATCAAGACGATCATGTCTATAAATTAAATAATTTGAGTCCTTCTTAAGCTTATGGTCAGGTTTAAGGAACGTTTCAGTTATAACGGCAATATGCACGTTATGAACTCTCAAAAAGTTAAATAGCTCGTCTTCATTATCTTTAAGAGATCGAGCATTCCAATTTACAATATATAATGCTTTAAGTTCCATTACTGAATTTTAAAGTCATGACAATATTATTTGCAAATTTTACTCCAGTTTGAATAGCATCAAACATGGAGTTAGATTTAAGCATATCAGAAATCATGTCAATTAATGAATTCTGTAAAAAATCCATTTTAGGGTCAGTAATGCTTCCTAAGTCAAAATTGTCAAAATTTCCGTTAGCATTACGTTGGTTAGTATTTTGATTTCTACCCGCTGCAATAGCAGCATAGGTAGCTCCATTAACTCGATGAACATTGTTAGCAATAAGGGGAGTAGGTACAGATGAAAAATTTGAAGCAGGGGTGATATTTGTACCTACGGGTACGAATGTAGAATTTGTTCCTCGCTGACCGTTGTTAACAGCAGAGTAATTTGTATCTGGTCGGAAACGTGGAGCGTTTCCTACCTGTCGCTTAGAACGAGATTGTAGGATCGCTTTGCGAGTCTTACATTCCCAAAAATTGGATTTGTGATTGTCACCACAATTTGAACATTTAAATTTCTTAGGATCTTTCTTTACAGGACAGGAGAAGAATCACAACATTTCATGCATTTAGCTGGCATGTAGCAATTTTTAGTTCCGTAACCCCATCCCTGGCACTTACGGCACTGAGTGAGGTTTTGAAAATTTCCTCCTGTCTTCCTGAAGTGTTCCCACTTCACTCGGACATGGAGCATAAGGCTATCTTTTTCTAAGACCTTAAGGGGGTATTCCCGATCTTTTTTTTTTTTTTTTCAAAAAATCAAATTTTTTTTTTACGTTTTTTTGTACTTTAGACTATATACTTTCATTCCCCCAAGCCGTTTTCCGATCAGCGAATTCGGTGTCCAGGCATAGCTGACTAATGGTAAGAACCCCCAAAATGGTTTTAACTAAAGTCAAAACTTTAAACGCGTTTTTCTCGAAACCACATTTTTTTTATCGGGCGAAGATTTTTCTCAGAAACTATAAGAGATATTGACTTGAATCTTTGCGCATTTTGTTCCTTATTAAATTCTTTGGAGCTTCTCCCACTTTCAGCCAAAAATATTAACATTTAACATTGTTTAAAGCACCTTAAAGCTGCAAAAAAGCGGGCTAAAAATCGCCTGTTTTTTCATATGGCCGCCATTTTGTTAATTTGCAAGATTTTTTGCTGCCAACGGGAGAAGCTCCAGAGAATCTTATGCAGATTATTAATTTCATCACGAAATCTGTTTCAGATGAAGCCGTTCCAGAGAAAAGTCTTCGCCCGTCCAGGCGTTTGCGGCGAACAGGGGTCTGTTTGCCGCCATTTTGTGACGTCAATAATGTCTTTTTTTATGTCGAAAAAAAATTATTTGTAAACTTTAATGTTCAATAAACAAGAATCCCAAAGAGTTAGGCGCATTACTATTCATTTTCCTTGAAAAAAAATAATTGAAAAACAGGCCGAAAAAAGGCAAAAGATTGGGAATACCCCCTTAAGGTTGTTTAGTTCACTAGACTTGAAGTGAACTAAATAAAAATCATTAGAAATCCCGTTGCGCGAATCGCCAGGACGGGATTTCATTTTCATTTTGATTACTTGGAGTGGCACAACTCCAAGTAATTTTGCCAGTTTATCTTTGTTCTGATCCAGGGATTTACCACTGGGCAGTCCTTTCATGACAACCTTGAACACACGTTCAGTTTTGGTGTTGTAAGTAAAAAATTTGTGCTTCTTCTCAGTAAGATACTTGAGAAGACATTTAAACCCGTCCAAGGTTTCAGCCAATACACGGCATTCACCCCGACGTCCAATTTGTAGTGAAAACTTAACTTTCACGAAATTCAAAAGTTCCATGCGAAGAGCATGGAAATCGGAAGTGGTTATCACAATAGGGGGAATATTTTCCTTCTTGGCATTAAGCCGGGAAAGTTTACTAGAATTTTTCTTGGATGATGGATCATTCTCATCATCCGTAAGCAAATCAAATTGATTGCTCAAATTAATTTCATCAGAAGGGGGATCAAGAGTTTGCCCCTATTTTTTGCGTTTAGGCGCCATGGCGGCAGTAAATTTTTATCCAAATCGACTTCAAAGCAGATTACTATAAGAATCTGAAGGATCGAAGAGAAATTTTCCAAATCGATATCCAAGAAGGATTACCTCGGGTAGGGTGTAAATAAGGATAGAAGAGGAATAAGAGCTGAACAAGGAAGAAAATTTTTACAGGTTGAGCACTGAAAAGTACTTTTTAAATTTGTAGTAGCATTAGGTAGTAGTAACACTTCCTTCAGCAATAAGCAAATAGATCCGCAACGGCAAGAGAGCACGATGCGGACACTAGCTTAAAAACGTGTTGTCAACACTAACACCACCAACATCGGTGGCGGCTTCAGTGAGTACTAGTCTTGCCAGGGATGTGGATGTGGTACCCAATCCTTATTTTGAATCACTGAGCGTACATTTTCTATGGAAAATTCCTCAATTACATGCTGTGTGAGCGAAGGCAGGAGTCGCCTGTTAGTGAATGACTGAATGTTTTTGTTGGCTCTTTCATTGCCTCGTCCTTTACCGTTTGGTACAAATCTAAACCAACAATTGAAATAGGCGGAACAGCCAAACGTAAACAAGGGTTTAAACACAATATTCTAAAGAATCTAAACACTCCCACGCAAACTAACAATGCAAGCGTAACTATTCAAATCGACGTATCTGATTTTGTAAACAATCACTTCAATTGACGATTTATGATGACTGCTAGCTCATGGTGTGATGGTGTTTGATTGCGAGGGTGAGTTAGCAGTTAAGACAAATCGTCGATTGAAGTGATTGTTTACAAAAGCAGATACGTCGATTTGAATAGTTACGCTTGAATGTCGTTCGATAAAGGAAGTTTGATCTATCAGATGATGGAGTTAGATTACATGGATGTGCTTAGATTCTAGTGACATTTGCGTTTAAAGCCATTGTTTACGTTGGGTTGTTCCGCCTATTTCAATTGTTGGTCTAGAAATGGTCTGGACAGAGCAATGGATTGGATAGTGCAGTACTTTCACACTCAGCCTTAACAGACAATAATTTTACGCTCTGCTTGTGAGAAGCGGCTGAAAGTGTCAAAGGACTTTTTACGGCAGTGTAGTGACCATTTCCTTCTTTGGCAGGACACACAATTTACGCAATTACCTGAGAAAACAAGCACAGTAGCTGGTTGCTACTTCCGAAGGCGAGGCTCGAATTCGGCAACGCTGACAAAACTGGGCCAGAATCCATTTTTGGTGATGGTGTTAGTGAAAATTGGGTTATCCGAAACTAGTACTTTGGAGGATACAACGCTCAAAGAACGTCCCTCTCTAGCAGCGGGAGTTAGCGGTTGACAACGGAACGAAGTTTTAGTCCAGCTGGTTTTGCTACAGATGTAATTTGATATAAGCTCAGCGGGCGTTGAAGGCTCGAATGGTGTTATATAAAACTGTTTGAACTTCTCGGCTGACTGGTTGGTGCCAGATAGGTCTGTAGGAGCAACTATTTTTCGACTAGAGCTAGCATTAGCAGGATCCATAAAATGGAGACCGATCCTTAAAAAAAAATTCGAACGATCCGAATATCCCTTCAGTGGCTACCATTTTCCATACAATAAACCCATTATCATGTCAGACTACTTTGGAAACACCGGAAAAGCTTCATTTGCTGGCACAAAAGGGAAATAGTGTGTCGGTAAAACTATTCGTTCGATCCAATAAAACGTTAAGTGGATAACATCATCACCGACAAGTATCGGGAGCATAAAGCGGTGAAACCGGTAGGTGGCCATAAAGTGATAAAACTGGTCGTTGATTATTCAAATTATTTCGTAATAAATTATGCATCATGCTCATGGGGGTCACTGGGTAAGTAGGAATAATTGTTCGTGATTTCTAGTTATTTGTAAGTGCATCCAAAGATGCTCCGAATTTGAACAAGTTTACCCTTCGGTTGACTCAATAATTGATTACTCGTCGAAAGCACGTTCTACGATGCGTATCGTTTGCTGCCAGTTTTGCATCATCAGGTGCTCTGTGCTGGTAATGCACTTACCAGCCATGTCGAGCAGAAAACATAATTTTTAACAACACCTTCACGCTTCTCGATGGGCGGGGCCTACTGTTGTACGCTTATTTCATCGCCGTTCATAACCACCTAGATCAACCGGAACACTTCTCCGCTATCCGGATCTAGAGAACAAATTGTTTTATGGCTCGGAGAAGTGAATTTATTCCGTCGAATCCAGAAAAGAAAAAAAAGATCATCCCGTTAAAAGCCCAACCTCGTGTCGATCTCAGAGTCGATTATACCCCGCGCACGTGTAGGCAGGCGATGATAGACTTTGAAGGGAAAAGCCATGGTAGGTACCTGGCAACGAATATGGATGACTGAATGAACGAACCAACGAACAACAAACGAGGAGTGAAATTGAATTTTTCACCGATGACGTGCGCTTACCGAAGAAGAAAAACGGTCGTCGTATTTTACACATTTTTATGATACAACTGCTGCTGCTGCTGCTGCTACTGATGCTGCCACTGGAACAGCTTGTCGCACCGTCGTGGTTGTTGTTGTTGAAGAAGAAGCAGCACCCACCTTGGGGCGTCGTTTGCCGCTTTCCACCGCGTGCTGCTGATGCTATTTTGAACTTGTTCTGTCGAAGGAAACAGGCTTTTCCAGCTTCACAGTTAGTGTGGTTCGGTAGCGATGAAAGGGAAACCGCTCGTAAAAAAAAGTTAAGTTTTCCTGTTTCGCCAGGCAGGTGGGAGGGGGTGCGTTTAGCAGTAGAGCATGGTTTAGTTTTTTTTCTTCTGTTCAGGGGTGTTAAAATTTCAATGTTTTCAATGCAGCTCAATTTACTTGTAAGTTTATGCAGCAGATTTTTTTTTCTTTTTTTTTTGTCTAAGCATGCCCTGAAGACCCAGAAAGTAAGTTTTATCAAGCTCAGGGGTAAAATCCCTGTGCCTCTTGAGGGTCGCAAGTTTGGGAATAAAATTTGATTTAATAAAATGTTGGAGGGTGGTGTACAAGACACGACCTAGCAATGTTGACGTAGGAATACGAAATTTTTGTTCGATTTTCTGGTTTGTTATTTCGGATATTGAATTTCATAACTCGACTTTTTTGTAGAAAGTTGTGGTGGCCCTGAATTTGGCCGATGGTTTGGGTGGTTTTGTATAACAGTGTAGTGTACAACAAAACGAGCACCGTTGTTTATCACTCGGCAGTCAAACGATGACTGCAGTCAAACTTTTTTTTTTTACTTTGAATTATCTATATTTCTTGTATTTGTTTGGCTTACATCTGTGAATCTTCAAGTGACACAGATGCGTCTTTTCAACTTTAGTTATTTTGAAATTTTAATTATTATTTACTGTTCCTAGTCCTATCAGGCCTGTTAGAGAGCGACCACCTTGGTGGGATTGGTTTGTTTTGAATTGGAAAAAGGAGACTTCTTAAAACTACTATTTACAGCTACAACTAATCTACAACTACTATATACACCTAACCTACTATATACTAATTGCTTATCAAAGCATGTTCTGATGTATTGCGTTTCTGCACAAATTTGTTCCTAGTTTCGTTAATTTGAAAATCTACTTTCGGAATGTTAGCCTCTTGATGGAGGTCGGAAATGCGGGTATCGAAAGAACGGTCAAGGATCACCCTCAATACCCTGTTGTGCGCTACCTGTATTTTGTTCCAGTGAGTTTGTGCACATGATTCCCACACCGGAGCTGCGTAGAAGATTGCAAGCGCAATGATTTGTTTGTAGACAACCAGTGTGTTCACCCTAGAGAGACGAGATCTGCGGCAAATTAGCGGATACAAGCACCTAACTAGATTGGAACACTTAACTACTGCCCTATCTATGTGCGAGCGGAAAAGGAGCTTCTCGTCAAATAAAATACCAAGCTATGTTACTTCGGTGGACCACTCAACCCTTGTGCCATCCATTATTACAGTACAAGAGGGAGCCGGTTTTAGTTTGAGAGATTGCCGATGGAGGAACATTATTGATTGGGTTTTGGAAGCAGTGATTTTGATTTTCCACGTGTTGACATAATCAGCAAAGGCGTCAAGGCATCGTTGAAGCTTGTTTGTTATTTCACGAGGCATCCTTCCCTTGACGGTTATGGCAGTATCATCTGCGAACAGGAAGAACATGCAACCGTTGCCCAAGGGACGAATGTCGGAAGTGTAGATGCTGTATAGCAAAGGGCCCAACAGACTTCCTTGCGGAACACCTGCTGGGATGGAAAAGGTGTTTGAATTGCAACCATTCAACGATACCTTAAACGACCTTTGCTGGAGGTAGTCTCGGGTGATTTTTACAAGATCTGGTGGAAAGTTGAAGTTACAAAGCTTGTATACAAGTCCGTCATGCCAAACATTGTCAAACGCCTTTTCAACGTCTAGCAATGCCATGGCTGTGGACTTGGATACAGCTTTGTTACTTCGAATGTTATTCATCACCCGAACTAGCTGGTGATTTGTGGAATGCCCCTTCATAAAACCCAAACTGCTCAGGTACACGCAAACCAAAAATCTATTACAATGAATGTTAGTTCCGTTTCCTATCATCCTCTGTTCATGAACATCGCAGCGAATGTTAGAAGTTGACCTTACAGGCGATGTAATGGTTTTTTGTCTTTTTCATTTCGTGTTCTTTCTACGCTTTCGACTATACCAGTAAGCTTGTAGAACGACGCACATTGTAGAACATTGTAGAACGACGCACACACTTATCTCGAATCTCTCCAGCAGAAAAAGCATACGAAGTCGAGCATGCGAGAAAATGAGCGCTTCATGTTTGCTTTTAGGCTATCCATATTCAGAAGCATGGAGAGAGCAGTGGAGAAAGCACAGGGCTGAGAGTCGCAACGTCCGTGGTTCGAGTCCAGTCGGCAACCTTTTTTTCTATTTTTTCCACATAATTAATTTCACTCACTAATACACTCCACATCTTTCGGTCTCCAATTTTCTTACATCGGACCGCAGCTAGGTATATCGCATCCTCGGTTCATGCGGTCTCCACTTACATCCTCTGATGATGAATCCCACATAATTGTAAGCGAATCTTGGAGACCGAAAAATGTGGAGTTGTATTAGTGAGTGAAATTAATTATGTCGAAAAAAAATAGAAAAAAGGTTGCCGACTGGACTCGAACCACGGACGTTGCGACTATCAGACCTGTGCTTTCTCCACTGCTCTCTCCATGCTTCTGAATATGGTCAGCCTAAAAGCAAACATGAAGCGCTCATTTTCTCGCATGCTCGACTTCGTATGCTTTTTCTGCTGGAGAGATTCGAGTTAAGTGTGTGCGTCGTTCTACAATGTTCTACAATGTACGTCGTTCTACAAGCTTGCTGGTGTAGTCGAAAGCGTAGATGGAACACGAAATAAAAAAGGCAAAAAACCATTACATCGCCTGCATGGTCAATTTCTAACATTCGTTGCGATGTTCATGAACAGAGGATGATAGGAAACGGAACTAACATTCATTGTAATAGATTTTTGGTTTGCGTGTACACATTGTGAAACCTGATTTTCAAGCGGACTTTGGATGATGGAGCCAAGCAGATGCGACGAAGCAATGTGGTTGCCAATCGCATTTGCTTTCTCCTGTGGGGTGATTTTGAGCCGATCGTCATCATTTTCGACTCCAAGATGTGGAACGGGTTTGGAATGAGTTTTCAGCACCTTGGCTACCTTCCAGAATGGACGGGAGTGGTCATCCAGATTCTGGACAACACGCCCGAAACTTTCATTTCGGAGTGAGTCCATTCTGGAAGCAATCTGCCTGTTCAGATCGGCCATTTCACGTTTTTTGCTCAGATCTCCAGTCCTCTGAAACTGGCGTCTACGCACATTTCTCAAGCGAATCACAGGAACTTGTCGAGCACACGTCTCGTCAGCCACGGATATGGCCTGGTGGAGTCCTTCCAGTGCCCGGTCGATGTCCTCTACGGTGTCAAGCGATGGATTTTCATCGATTTTTCTGTCATCCACAAGCCCAAACTGCACCCAGTTGACATGAGGGTAATCTTTGCGCAGGCTTTGAGCAGGTGCCACGCTGAAACTGGGTGACGTCGTGATCATTGAACAATGATGGAGTTGATGGAGCGGATGGCCTACAACGCATTGTGCGTCACCGTTCCCTTCTGGAAATGCACCAGGAAAAGGCAATCCGGATACTTCTTGACGTTCTCGTCCCTCCTTGTCATCCATAAGACGGCAGTTGGGGCCAGCTTGTAGCGGTTCTTGATTTCCGCTTCGATCAACTTCGGGTCAAAGTTCGGTAGACCCCTGATGACGACCTTGAATGGTTTCTCACCGGGAATGTCATGGGTGAAGAATTCCACCTTGGAAGTCCTCAGGTGCACCACCTTGGTGCCGACTCTGCCCAACTTGAATTCGGCTTTGACGCCCGGCGACGCCAGATCCGCGATGAGCTCGTTAAGATGGGCATTTTTCACTACCAGCGGAGGTAGCTTCACTCTTGCCGCGATCATTTCAGCAGCATTTTCTATTTCGACAGCGTCGCCGAAATCTTCGTTTGTCACAGAAGCATCCTCACGACCAATTGTGCCATCGGATTGGCCCCGATTCTTCTTCCATCACAGTTGGTTGGATATTCCCATCCATGGGGAGAGCAGCAAACCTGTTGGATGTAGGTACACCCTAGCTTCCTTCACCGGGGTTCTTGTCCTTCACCGGGCTTCACGAGCGATGCTTCCCCATTTCGGGGCACGCACACTCAAAAAACCGCGAAAGAGAGAGAGCGCGAACACTATCACCACGAACTTTTCGAACAACTCGTCAGAGCGAGCAAAAGCCGAACTATTCTGCTTGACGATCAAGCAGAGAATGCAGTCAAACTTTCTGCGTTTTCCTAACTTAAGCATTTAGATTAGCATTCTATGCCCCTCCTTTTTTCTGAATTTTGCTGATGAAGGTGAATAGATAGAAAAAGCTAAGATAAAAAATGATATTAAGTGGTATCGGCTCGCCTATGTTCTCTCGATAGTCATAGCGAACGAGAACGTGATTGATTGATTACGGCTAATAACCAACTAGCATCTTTATACCAAACAAATCTTACATGCAACCTGAATAAAATGGTGTAATTAAAATTGAATTTCATTAATAAATGCCCATGTTATAAGCGTTCAAAACATGACACTACTTCGTCAAAAAAAAAATTATGATTTGCGCCCCACTATAGATAACCGCAGCATACAGAATCGCAAATCGACCACGTTTTGATCGACGTAAGGCACTTCTCGGACATTATCGAAGTCAGGACCTATCACGGCGCAAATATCGATTCGGACCACTACCTTCTAATGGTCAAGGTGCGCCAAAAACTTTCCCTTGCCAACAACATTCGGTACCGACCCCCTGCCACGGTACAATCTGGAGCGACTGAAGCTGCCTGACGTCGCAACTGAGTACGTGCAATGCCTCGACGCAGCGTTGCCGGATAAGGGAGAGCTCACCTAAGCCCCTCTTGAGGACTGCTGGAGCAACGTGAAAGCAGTCATTAACAGCGGTGCTGAAGGCGCCGTTGAGTTCGTGGAGCGGAATCGAGGGAACGATTGGTTCGACGAAGAGTGTCAGACGGTTTTGGAGGAGAAGAACGCAGCACGGGCGGCGGTGCTGCAGCAAGGAACCCGTCATAATGTGGAGCGATATAAACAGAAGCGAAGACAGCAAACCCATCTTCTCCTAGATAAGAAGCGCCGCCTGGAAGAGCTGGAGTGCGAAGAAATGCAGCAGCTGTATCGTTCTCACGAAACAAGCAAGCTCTACAAGAAAGTCAACGCATCCCGGATTTGTGCCGCGAGCCGAAATGTGTCGGGATAAGGAAGGGGGTATCTTAACGGACGAACTTGAGGTGATTGAAAGGTGGAAGCAGCACTACGATGAACATCTGAACGGCGCAGAGGCGGAGGACCAAAGCGGCAGGAGGAATGGCTTCGTCAGTACAGCGGATGAGGAGGACATGTCAGCTCCCACGATAGGTGAAGTTAAGGAAGCTATCCGACAGCTTAAGAACAACAAAGCAGCTGGGAAAGATGGTATCGGAGCGGAACTTATCAAAATGGGCCAGGATAAGTTGGCCACTGGTTTGCACCGACTGATAGTCAGGATCTGGGATACAGAACAGGTACCGGAGGACTGGAAAGAGGGAGTAATATGCCGAGTATATAAAAAAGGCGACAAACTAGAATGTGAGCACTATCGAGCGATCACTATTCTTAACACGACCTACAAAGTGCCTTCCCAGATAATCTTTCGCCGTGTATCGCCGCTAGCAAGCAGATTTGTGGGAAGTTATCTAGCCGGTTTTGTGGACGGGCGATCGACAACGGACCAAATCTTTGCGTTGCGGCAGATCCTCCAAAAGTGTCGTGAATATGTCGTATATGATACTAATGACCGTGAAGAGCTATGGAAGATTGTGGACGAGAACGGTTTTCCCGGGAAGCTGGCCAGACTGATCAGGGCTACAATGGATGGTGTACAGTGCTGCGTGAAGATATCGAATGCGTTATCGGACTCGTTTGAAACTCGTAAAGGCCTTCGACAAGGCGATGGTCTTTCCTGCATCCTGTTTAACATTGCGCTAGAAGGTGTTAGGAAACGTACGGGCTTTGACATGCGGGGCACGATCTTCAATAGGTCCAGCCAGTCTGCTTTGCTGACGACGTGGACATTTTCGAAATAACGTTTCAGGCCGTGGCGGAGCAATACACGAAGCTGAAACGTGAAGTAGAGAAGGTTGGATTAAAGGTGAATACGTCGAAGACAAACTATCGGTTAGCTGGAGGAACCGAGCGGGATAGGGCTCGCATAGGCAGAAGCGTGACAATCGACGGAGATGAGTTCGAGGTGGGGGATGAATTTGTACCTCGGATCATTGGTAACGTCGGATAACAACTGCAGCAGAGAAATTCGTCGGCGTATTATTGCCGGAAGTCGTGCTTACTACGGACTCCACAAGACCCTGAGGTCGGGTAAACTTCACCTCTGTACTAAATGTACCATGTAAAAGACGCTGATCAGACCGGCAGTTCTCTACGGGCACGAGACGTGGACGATGCTCGAGGAGGACCTCGAGGTGTTTTCCAACGACGAGTGCTTAGGACCATCTTTGGCGGGGTATGTGAGAACGGTGTATGGAGGCGAAAGCTGAACCACGTGCTGGCGCAACTCTATGGCGAAAGCTGGACGGGTACGAGGGGCGGGACACGTTTTGAGAATACCGGACAACAATCCCGAAAAAATGGTGTTTGCCTCGAATCCGGCCGGTACAAGACGAAGAGGAGCACAGCGAGCAAGGTGGTTAGACCAAGTGGAGCAGGATCTTGGAAGCGTGGGACGGTCAAGAAATTGGAGACAAGCAGCCACGGACCGAGTGAATTGGCGTAACATTGTGATGCTGGAGCAATCCTGAGGGATGTTGGACCAGGATAAGTAAGTAAGTACCCCACTATAGTCCAAAAAGACGCCATGAATGTTGTGAGATAAAACAGTTTCCAAAAAAATTACCCCGAAGAACCGTTGAGTGTGATTACATGGTAACTCGCAGCGAGGTGAGCTGTAAAACTGCGATTTTGAGGAGTATTCACACAAGACCGGACGTACGCTCACACGAATTCAAATTGGATTCCGGCCGGAGCCCGTTCTGGTAGGTGTAAATTCTGTCAAATTCGTTTATTGGTATCTACGGCGCACGAAGCTAATCCCTTGATTGCCGAACCCACAAGTTTTGCACTTGTGTAATAGCTCTTATGTAAAGATGTATTGCTGGCCTTGAAAAAGGCCGTTTGTTTTCACTACATTTTTTTTTGTGTGACTGATAAATTGAACAATTCCTACTGATTGCAATGTTCATATTCTTCTGATATCGACGGATGACAGTTACTCCCATGAACTGGATGTTCGACGGAATTTAAGGTACGTATTTGACATGGACCATGGCGGTGGATCTCACGACGGTAAGTGCAGCTTTTCCATTTCCTTGGACCGATGTGCGTCTGCGTCTGGTTGTTTTTCATTGGTGTGAGGTGTACGTATTGAGCTGCTAGGAATGCTAAGATGTTCACGCTGTAGCTAACAAGTCCGAGGTCGAACCGTCCAACGTGCAGCGTTGAATGATTGTCCGGCTTCGGCTTCTGTCGTTAGGGATGAACTTTTTGATGGCTGTGTTAGGGGTGAGCACCTTGTGGTCGAAGAAAATATATGGGAAATTTGAATATTTCCATATTTCTTCATTGTTAAGTATTTAAATATTTAATAAATATAATGTGTGACATACCACACAAATTGTATAACACTGGTGAATCGATCGACACACGAATCATCAAAATCCATTGATTATTGGCCAAGTTATTAGCATCTAAAGTCTGACCAATTTTCGTTGCACATCTCTGAATTGGTACCCTTCCCGAAAGACGTAGTCCTACGTCAAAATTACAATTAGTTAAAATATTTATTAATTGTTTAAGAGATTGATAATCTTATGGCATGATCAAGTAGCTGTTTTGTGGGCAACACTGTATACTGCAGTGTGGATCTCATAGTAGTCATGATTTTTGTGCTATATTATACGCGCCAGAAACACCAATGTTGCCTGCTGAACAGTTGATTAAGCATAATCATAAGAGATCAGTGGCTTAAATCATTAATAACTTTTGTTCCTTAACAGCGCCGGTGGTGTAGTGGTAAGCGTGATTACCTTTCACCCCAGCAGGCCTGGGTTCAATCCCAGTCGGCGCCGCTGTTTACGCTACTTGTGTTATGCAACTTGCTCGAAATTACGTGACTTCTAATCTAAAATGTACTTAAGGGCTGTTCATAAGCCAAGTAGAAGCTTAGGGGGTGAGGGATTGGCTTGTGTTGTTGTTGGGCAATGGTTATGAGAACAACTTGATAATACGTGTTGTGATACAATGGACTCGATGGCCTAGTGGGAACCGTTTTTGCTTACTGAGTAGAAGAATGTGATTTAAAGCCTTGGTTCCTTCACATAGTAGCCTAATGAATGTCGGATCGCTTTCTTTCTTATCATAATAAGATAATATGTAATAGAATTCGGTCGGATCGGGTGTATAAGTATATATGAAAATCATGATTGAACCTTACCAAAGATCCCATTGGAATGGTTTCTTTTTATCGTTTTCCTGCTGATGTAGATTTTCTGTGAAAATCGTTTTCGTCGGCGTAGAGACATCCAATCGGATACTCGATGTAAGGGATTCATTTGTCTAGAGGTGAACATTTTTGCATACTGAGCAGAAGGCTGATTTTCAAGCCCCTTCGTGCTGTAGAGCTGTTAGTGTCACGATACAAACGAACGATCACATCATTTATCATGGTGAATCTTAATCCATTCCCTTTTCAGAGCGGGTAGTGATCAATGCCGTCAAAAATTTTGATTCGAGAGACCATTTTGAAGAAGTAAGTGACCAAATAGTGACTTAAAGTTGAAAAGAAAGTTTCTAAAATCCGAGAAAATGACACAAAATAGGACAAGGATATCCACAAAGCCACCTGGAGATCACCTGACCAACGACGGGAAATTCTTCTCCGACATTATCAACGTCCGCAAAAACCACAGTGCGAACGTAGATTCGGACCACTAACTAGTTGCAGTATGCATGCGTTCAAAACTGTCGACGGTGCTTAACACCCGTCGAAGTCGAACGCCGCGACCCAACATTGAGCAATTACGGGACACCGGAGTTGCCCAGGATTACGCGCAGCAGTTGGAAGCTGCACTACCCACGGAAGAGCAGCTTGGCGCAGCTACTCTGGAAGATGGCTGGAGGGACATCCGTTCCGCCATAGGTAGTACTGCTGCAGCGGCACTAGGCACTGCGATCCCGGCACTAGACACTGGACCGAAGAAATAACTGGTTTAATGGCGAATGCAAACTGTTAGTAGAGGAGAAGAATGCTGCAACACCGCACGATATTGAATGTGGAGCGATACAGACAAGCGCGGAACAGACAAAACTCGGTTTTCCGAAGGAAAAAGCGTCAGCAGGAAGGGGCTACTGGCCCCGGCAACTGGTATAGATCAACTGACAAGTGAGCTATTAAAATACGGTGGTGAAGCACTGGCTTCATATGCCCACACATCATTTGTTCGTCGATTTCAAATCCGCATAAATACGACACAATCGATCGAGATCAGCTATGGCAGATTATGCACGAGTACGGATTTCCGGATAAACTGACACGATTGGTCAAGGTGACGATGGATCGAGTGATGTGCGTTGTTCAAGTATCGGGGACACTCTCGAGTTGAATCTCTAAGGGGGTTACGGCAAGGTGATGGACTTTCGTGTCTGCTGTTCAACATCGCGTTAGAAGGTGTGATCAGAAGAGCTGGGATAGACACGAGTGGCACGATCTTCAGAAGGTCCATCCAGCTTCTTGGCTTCGCCGATGACATCGACATCATGGCATGGAACTTTGATTGTACATCAGACTGAAGGCTGAAGCTAGGCGGATAGGACTTGCCATCAACGCATCGAAGACGAAATACATGAGAGGATGAGGTTCTAGGGAAGATAGTGTTAGCCTACCACCCCGAGTTCAGATTGACGGTGACTAAATCGAGGTGGTCAACGAGTGGTCAACGTGTATTTGGGCTCACTGGAGATACCAGCAGAGAAATTCAAAGACGGATTATGGCAGGAAATCGTGCCTACTTTGGACTTAACGAATAAAATTAGCCGCCGCACGAAGTTGACTATCTACAAGACGCTGATTAGACCACCCTTGGTGTTTTCGAACGGAAGGTGTTGCATAACATCTACGGTGAAGGAGGCGAATGAACCACGAATTGCACCAGCTGCTGGGAGAAACAACAATCGTGCACATTGCAAAAATTGGGCGACTACGGTGGGTTGGGCACGTCGTAAGAATGCCGCACGATGACCCAGTAAAAATGGTTCTCGAAAGTGACCCAACAGGAACAAGAAGAAGAGGCGTGCAGCGGGCAGGGTGGATCTAGCAAGTGGTGAAGTATGGTCATGGATCGAGTAGATTGGAGACGACTTCTTCGGACAGTAGAGGACTACAAGGCCTTAGACTGATTGGTAAGTAAGGGTTGATGCATATATTATGTCAAGCTCTAGGGGGGGGGGGGTAGGTGGGAGTTTGGTCTAATATTTTGTGACAAGCAATGCATTAGGTATAAGAAAAACGTCACGACAGGGGGGGGGGGGTAAATTTCTCCTCGATTTAGCGTGACATAATTTATGCAAGGGCCCTAAGGTAAGTATGCTTAGAAAATTATATGATACTTGATTTAGAAAAATCTTCTTGGCTTAAGGTGTTTTATTTAAAATCAAATATTCAAATTTCAAAACTATCAAATATATTTGAAACGCCGAAGTTTGAAATTAAGGGTTGCAAACTTTAAATTAATCAAATGACTGAGACTTCATTCTTCTAATTCTGGGATTAGGGAAATTTTGAAAAGTGTATAGATCTCATAAAGACTAGCGAATTTTGATTAGCAATTTTTAGGTTTTTTCCCGATGATTGGCCGTAATTTTGGAAATTTATTCCGTTGTTTAAATTATTAAGCATAAAACCGAAAATCGAACGAATTACTAGGTTAAATGGGTCATTACTAAAAAGGAGCATTTTTTCTATGTTGAATTCGGACCTGTGTTCGAATTCTTCAAAATTTGCCTTTATTTTAACTTCTCGGAAAATTTTATCGATTCTCTTTATAGGTATTTTTTAGAAAATTCTCAAACATTTCCTTTTGAATCTTTTCCCAGCGTTTATTTCAGAATTCATTTAAAATAAGATTGATATTCTCTCTGAGGGTCCCTACAAAAAATATTTATAGCAGTCTAGAAATTCGATGCAGATCTAACAAAAACAAAAAAACATGAAATTTATCCTTAGATTTTCTTCGAATCTTTAAACTTTTTCTAGGAATTAACTGAAGATTGCTGCTATAATTCTATTCAAAATTCGTTTTAATTCTCTTTGGAATTCCCAAGCAATTCACTTCAGAATTGTATTGAAATTTTGTTCAGAACTATCTCGGACTTCTTTTCTAAATTCTTCTGCAATTTTGTATATAAGTTTCCATAAAATTCTCTAGAAATTCGTTTCGTGATGCCCTTGGAATTATTCTCAGAATTTTATTCAAATTATCATCAGAATTCTTTAGAATTGTACGCTCAAAATTCAATTTACTTGTTATTTTTCATGGACCCTGGGATCCTCTTCACAATTGATTTGGAACTTTCCACAGAGCTATTTACAAATTTTACTCTGAACTCACACAAGTGACATGGAGCTAAAGTCTAAAATCATTAAAAGTTCTTCTAAAGTCTAAAATAATTAAAAGTTTCTCCCTTTTATTTTCTCTAAACAAACCTTGGTGTTTTCTCTAAAAAAAACCCTGGTGTCCAATCAAAAATCTTAAAAATACATTCAAAACTCTTCTCAAAAATTCATTAAAAAAGTATAGTCCAGTCCAAGAATCTTGAGAGATTTTAAACATCCAAAATCTTATTTTCTGCAAAAAAAAAAGGATTAAGTAAATTGGAGTTATTTCGAGAGTCTGCAGATCAAATGGAGCGTCACGTAACCACGGCGTGACTTTTCTCGCTTCAGTTCGTGGGTTTTCCCAGCTTTTTTCCCCGGTGACTTCGAATTCCAGACTTTTCCCAGTTTTACCGATTTCCCGGTTCACTGCTTTGATGTTTTATGAGATCTAAGAATTGAGGATTTTTCTTCTTCTACTATATTTTCAGCCAGTTGGCTAGATTATCTCATATTTAAGTAAATGGTAAACTTCAACTTTTAGTGGTTTTGATTGTTAATTTCATCTCTTAAAACTGACATCGTTTGTGGAAATGAAGTTATTGTTTTACCCAAAATAACATATTTTTTGAGCAATTAGAAGCCAGCTTTTCTATAAACATGGAAATTATCCGAAAAGTTATGGGAAAACCGGTAAATCTCAGGAAAGTTAATTTAGAAAAATAAGTAGACACCACGCATAAGAACTAGCTCAAATGTTACTTCGATTTCATTAAATAAATTCACAAGAGAAGATGACGAAGGCATAACAAGCCCGGATAATTTCAAATAATATAGGTAGATAAGCGGTACATAATTAAAATTGACGGCTAGATTTGTAATGGTTCCATTGTTCTGAAACTTACCAAAACTGCAAAATGCGTGTCAATACTGTGACACAGCCCGCCTGTCTCGATACTGTGAAGCGAGCTTGATCGTAGCATCACCACGAGTTTTGTAGATTTCAATTGCAATATTACGCTTAAATTAAATTCTTCATTTCCAAATTTAAATACAACTATAAAAGTTTAAAGTGTTAGCATCGTAATCATACTTCAAAATATGTTGCTATTAGTAATGCAAATCTGGATAAACCTGGAGAAATTCTTAAAAAAAAAAACTTGAAGATTTTAAACTTTACCTGTTTGGCTAGATGCGTTGAAAAAAACTGGAAGATTTAATTTTAAACTGGAATATTGGAATATGTTTCCGCGATTTTGCGAAAGTTCAAATCCGCGAAAATCACGAAATCCACGAAATTTGCGAAATCCGCGCCTGTTATACCAGCCCTGCAATTGCTGTTGTTTTTGTTTAACCAAAAATAACTTCCTTATTATAAATCTGGAAATAATCTGTTAAAGTTCTGAAAATACCCGGAAAACGCAGGAAATTTTATTTAGCCAAATGAGTTGATAGAGAAAGACGATTAAACATTAAGAAGCTCAACACCTTCGAATTGTTCGAAAATTGACCAAAATGTACACATCTACCGTTCCGATTCAAATTTCGGACACTTTCATTTTTAATTAAATATTACATCCAGTTAGAAACAAAGTAATAATGTTAGATGATCGTGGAGGGCACTAGTCAAAAAAATTTAAAATTTACAAGACATGTGGATCATATTCGACCGAGATAATCAACTTTTAAAAGTGTCCGAAATTCGAGTTTAAGTGTCCGAAATTTGAATCGGCACGGTACTTAACTATCAACTTTTACTTATGGTTTGAGAACTTTAATGCTAATTGTTATGATAGTCAGTAAGGTCCATTGATGGTTTTGTATTATCGGTCAACTTTACGTGCAATATATCACGAATTGGTAACACTAGTTTGCAGCATATTTGAACTTTGTACGCTGATTAGTTTAGCAGGGATTATACACAATTTTAAACCATTTTCGGTAAGATCAAGTTATGGTTAGCGTTTATGCGGGTAACCCTGCAAATGGAAACTAGATACCCGATTCAAAAGTACCTGGTAAACAGCAGGTAAACCAATTAGCAAAATGGAACCCGGGATTTAATTCCTAAAATTCACAAATTATGTCAGCTCTAATTCTGCAAACAATCAACAATCCCAATGGACACAACATCGTGTTCGATAAATTTAACTTGTTCGAGCAATGTAAAAAGTTCCATTGCACACAAACACACACGCTCGACTCCTTGGAGCCACAGCACAGCCGTCGTATGGCAGTTGCATTTCCATTTCCAATGAGTTGCGAAGTTTAGCATCGCCCAGAAGAAACCAAAAGAACGTTGCTTCGTTCGTTCCGACCTCCGACACGACAACAGAAAGATCAAACCCGAGAACCAAAAGCAGCAAAACTACTGGCTGGAAAACCAATAAACCAAACTGTTGATGGGTCTGCACTTTTCCCCTCTATGGTTGCCAGATCGATAGCAGTGCAAATGGAATGGATGCAAAAACTGCAAACTGATATTTATGCTTGGCATTTGGGTTTCGATTCGGCTGGGTTTGGTAGCAGGGTGGGATAATGTAGATATGTAGTTTTCCTTTGTCAATGCTGAATGCCATGGATCATCCTCGGAAGAATGCATCGGCGGCGTGTTCAATGTTGGTAAGCATGTTCACAAATTCTCAGGAATTCCGAATTGAAAATAGCGCTTTGCAGATTCGAACGATGGATAATGGTGACGGGAGGTGGATGACAAAACGTCGCGCTCGCGAATCACCGTTCAATCTCCGTCACATCGAGTCCCAGTTCCCGTACGTAATCGTTTACCTAGCTGCTATTATCACTCAGTGCCAGTAGCAGAAGCAGCGGCAGTCAGTCAGTGGGGTGTGATCAAAGTGCTTCGATGATGAATATGTATGTACCGGTAAGTAAGGGGCATTCGGTGGGGCGTAGAGCGAGAATCGCTGAAAATTGTTTCGACATGTGACAACATGGATTAGACGGCTTTGAACGGATACCGGAAAGTGATTTACTTGTTTGGTTGGGTTTGCCTAAGTGAGGAGGAGTCGGAGGATGAGCTGCGGAAGTGTTTAATGTGTGTGTGTGTGTGGTCTGTTCTGACGTTGATTCTAGGGATTGGTTTTGATGTGTGGCTTTGTTGGTATTGTTTGTTGGAAATTGATGGTTTTATTACGACGCCTAGGGATGATGTCTCTGGTCGTGAGTTTCAATTATTGATACAGAAACCACTGAAGGGTGTTATCAAAATCGCACTCACTGTAGTGTGGTGACTCATCATTTATTGATGATCAGAAAGACACCTAGACAACGGACACATCGGTTCACTAATGACAGTGATGAATTGATAATGATGATGGAAGGAAGAGCTACTGGGTACTGAATTTAACTTTCTCTAACTACGAACGATTAAAACTCAAAAATACACTACCCAATGTACTCAATCACAACATTTATATACCTAGATAAATATGCCTTCCAGTCCGATACATGTTGGGTCAAAGATAAACATGGTATCAATTCATAACAAGGTGACAAGGCAAATTTGCCAGTCCCACATTTCTCCTCATTCGACAAATCGAGAGGGTAAGCAACGAAACATCGGATCAACAACCCACCCATTTGTGATGGCATTCTCCATAAATAAACAAACGAATCATTCATCCGGTAAACCGACCGAAGTACATATAACCTCCCCGGATATACGAGTTAACTTGAACATGTCATCATAAGAGGATGGTATCGATAAGGCAATGAAGCGAAAAAAACACAACTATCAACATATTTTGCCCATATTAGTGTTCCGCCTACCGGACCCTCCTTACGCATTCAGTTCTATCGATTCCAGTTCATTAACCATATATATATTGGCTGCCGCCGTTCCCCCCACATAGATACAGATGTGCTACTTGTTGTGTTGTTTTAATTGTGATTGTCCAATCAACTACACCACAAATCATCATCGGATCACAGACTATAACACCATTAACCACAGTTGCATGAATCAATATGAATCCACATGACAGCGCCAGTATGCAATTGGACCATTAAGGGGTACCCGGGCCGCTTTTTCGAGTTTTAGGCTTTCTTGTGTATAGAGTATCATTGTACTTGCCATACAATATAGAAATTCAATTAGGTACAGATTGAACTTTCATAGAGGACCGTAGTTGCTCCTTCTGACAGGAACCAGTAAAATCGCACATAGGTCCAAATGTACATATTTCGTAGGCTCATTAATTTATATGGCCAATAATGACGCTGGCTACGCCCTTACGGTCATCAGGGAAGGGACGGATTGTTATTTCGACATCTGTTGTTACTGGAGATTGAGTTTATGTCAGGTTCTCAACGGAGGACGTTTTTGTAAGAGGAGGACGTTTTTGTAAGAGGGAATGGTAAATTAGATCTGGATTCACTCTGAAGAGTGAGCGATCTTTTAAAGTCTGAGAAGCAAATAATGTGACCCTGCCAACTCTGTAATGTAAAGGAGACTGATAATGAACCCACCATTTTCTGCTCAGTAAGCAAAAACGGTCACCATCAGGCCACCGAGCCCCGGACATCACAGCATACCACTGTGACGGACGATCGAGCATATCCCAAGTAACAATTTTGGTTTTATGAGGGTTCTTGTAGAATGCTATAAAACCTCTATAAAGCTTGCAATGTCACTTGGGATGACACCTTTTACCGAGATCATCACTCAGTTATGGTAAAATCATTAGGAAAATGATATTTTTCCGATCTCATACACTCTCAATATCACGCGAGACTATTTACACCGTGTAAAGTTGAAGCTGAGAGCTGAATCGACGCAGAAATGATTCCATTGTACCTCGCATTCATAGAAAGAGAAGGTATAATAATGCTACATATCTCTTCAACGATGGCAGACACGTAGCGATATGGAAGTTTCGGTTGCGTTCGGGTATAAAGCCAAAATCATGAAAATTAATCTCACTACAGCGTGCTGAAATTTGCAGCTGGTGAGTTTTGTTAGCTTGATATTCCGAACCTTGCAATCACAGCTTGCACTATCAAGCGCAGTTGTTTGCTTGTAGATTTTCGTCTACGAAAATCAAGCGTGATCTTGTTCTTTGGGGAGATTTGATTTTTTGATATTTTTCCTACACTAATACCACTTTTCCCACACAGGTCTGACAAAGCTCTATTCAATAATTTGGATACCTGCCGATAATCAGCCTGTTTACTGTAGTTACTATACTAAACCAAATGTAGGTACACCTATAAGAATCGACAATATAAAACCTTCAAATTGACGTTCTAAGATCACAAATAGCTTATTTGGTTGTGGAGTAATTTCTGCTAGAAGTTGAAATTTTAAAAATTTCGAAAATCCAGGGTTGTAGCCCAGAAAGATCTAGGCACTTTAGCGCAAAATCAAAAAAGGCGTTTGTTCAGAATGCCAAAATAAGCGTTTTGGCCAAGTTTGGCTCAAATCAGTGACATCTACCATAACTTTTTAAAATTCTGTACCCACTTGAGCTGGAATGACCCATACAGCATCCCTCAATTTGTGTTTCACTCATTTTAATTACCAATTTTTCGAACATCAATTTGGGTTTTATCACAGCCATAGAATGTTTTAAAACCTTGATAAAACTTGCAATACTACTTGGGTTCAGTCTATATGTCAATAATTAGTTTGTACAACTCATCTTCTTCTGGTCTCCCGTTCTGGCTTACTCAAAACAAACGAGATGGGCATAGTGCATTGGAAAAAAACACACCTTAGTTTAAAAATTCAGCGAATGCAAACATTACAGAAAACAGTTAAATGTAGATCACAATCTTAGCCAGCGCCGGTGGTGTAGTGGTAAGCGTGACTGCTTTCTAACACCCCGATGGGTCTGGGTTCAATCCCAGCCGAGGTCGGTGGGATTTTTCTGAGGCATATAAATCTCTGGTCACGTCTTCGGAAGGGAAGTAAAGCCGTTGGTCCCGGCCCATGTGTGTTGAATGGGTGCGATATCCTACGCAGGTGTGGAAGCTGCCTTCCTGCACATTCGATTGCCGTCAATGGATGGCAATCGATGTCCGTCGGTGATTCGCACTAGATTGCGGAACAGAGACCGACGTTAAATAAAGGAAATAAGAAGAAGATCACAATCTTCACCAACGTGAGTGGTAGGTTATTCAAGAGTTTCAAGAAACGGATTAGGGGCTGTTCATAAACTACGTAGACGGTTTAGGGGGGGGTGACAAGTATCCACGGCCCATACAAAATTTAAAAATTTTGTGTGATTTCTATATCGGGTTACACTTTGTGAAAACTGAAAATGGAACATCCAAACCTCTCACGCCAAAGTCACGAGTTCAAATCTCACCCCGGACAAGTCACGAATGACCCAAGAGTGTTAAAGTGACTATCATAAAAAAAAACAAACAAACAAACATTATGTAGGCCTGCCGTTTGTAAATCATTGAGCAGCAGTTCTCAATATTATGAAATGAACAACTTTACCCAAGAAATCCTCTCCCTAGGACGCTCTATTTAAAAAATAAAATCGAGTGCATTCTAGGCCATTGGTGCACAGCTCAAGGCATATGGTGGGCCATATTGAAACTTTCTACGTACGGGCGACACTCACCACCGTAGTAAGAAGATGATGAAAACAGCCAAGGGAGACAAGCTTCATCAATAACCGCTTTTTTGACGTCTGTGATTTCTATATCGGGTTACACTTTGTGAAAACTGAAAATGGAACATGTAACAAAATTATGAAAGATTTTGAACGTTAATAACTCAGCAGCCCCAGAACCAATTTCAATAATTTTATCAACAATCGATCAGAAATATTTCTACGATCTGTTAACCTTAAGACTTAACAAAATGTCACCATTGAAAATTGCACGAATGTGCAACTGTTGCTATGATAATTGCGCAACTGTTGCTGCGAAAAGCGATTTCCCTAACACAGATTTCAAAGTTGAATTCCATCCGGTCTCACCAAACGGTGTTTATTCAATCACCGCGTGGTGAGTGGTGGTGTTCTCGAGTACACAACGAAAGGCTCCCCACAAGCAATCGTAATGGACGACAAGATGTACACTAAAGCGGACGCCTAGCAGATCCCCAGCCCGAAGTTTTTCGTCGGCAAGTCCCGCCAGGATGTTCCGGAAGAAGAAGATCGACAAATTTGCCAAGAAGTACATAGTGTGGCAGGCGAAATAACGACCGGCACCATTAACGGTCAATTATATAAAGAAGAATGCCTCCAGAAGTGCCTGATGTCCTTCCTCCGGTCCCACGAAGAGGACACTCTGTTTTGGCCGGATCTGGCATCGTGCCATTACGCGAAACTGGTGATGGAGTGGCACGAAGCCATTGGCGTAACTAATGGGGGTGACAGGGGGCCCCCCTGGCCCAGGCACCCTCCAGAATTTTTGGTGTTTGTTTTTGACTCACCGATATTTTGTCAAGCTTGTTAAGTTCAATGCTACTATTTAACAGTGATTAATAAAATTGGACCACCAACAATTTTTTTTAAAGTCCTTTATGTTGATAACTTTTGTTGTGTTCTGGACTAGAAGAAAATTTTTTCAGAAATTATATAATATCAAATCGATGGCAATAAGACGTCTTCAGGCTCTACAAATTGGCCATGAGCCAAGGAATTTTTCTTTAACTTGTGGAAACTTCGTAAAAATTCAAATAGAAGTTCAGGGAAGATCGTAGAAATTAAGTAAACTTGGTAGATACCCTGGGAAATTCATAGACCTTAAGAAAAAATCGTAGAAAAAAGGAACTTCGAAAAGTTCTGCGTAGAAGTAGAGAATTCATTTAAATTTGAGGAGCTTCGTAGAAGTTAAAGGAACATTATTTTATTTTAGGGATGCTCATTATTGATCGGGAACCTCTACATAATTTCCTCATGGAACTTGGAACTTGGAATAGTTGTGGAAATTCAACAGCAAACTTTGTGGAAGATTTTCGAACTTCGTAGCATTTTGAGGAGCTGCGTAAAACTTCATATAAGTGTAAGGAATTTTGAAAAAGTTCAGGGAATTTTTCAAAGATCTAAAAATAGTTCAATAAACTTCTAAGAACTTCAGGGATCTTTGCCTCAATTTAGGGAATTTTGTTGCAGTTTTTCAGAGATCTTACTCCAAAAAAGCTCCATAAACTTATTGGAGGTTTTGGGAACTTCGCTAAATTCAAGGAACTTTCTAGGTGTTCAAGAATATTTGTAGATGTCTTAGGTGTCTTTCCAGAAGTGCAAAGATGTTCAGAGATTTTTGTAGAATTTAAAGAAATGGAAAAAAAAAAAAAATAAATATGGAATTTGGAATAAATTCAGGGAACTTCGTAGAAGTTGAGGAAATTTTGTAAACCTAAGTTTTGTAGATGTTCAGGAAACGTTGCATAAATTACAGGATATTCTTTCAAACATCCTTCCTAGACATCAGGAAATATTCGAAAGATCTCCATATAGTCCAAGATATTAGTAAAGTTCACTGGATATTTGGTAGGTTGTAGGTTGATCAGGAAGTATTCAAAAGTTTTCCAGCTAATGGAATCAGATAGAATCTTGAATGATCTTAATTTTATGGCCATATTTGTACATTCTCTATAGCGAAGACCCGTGCCTTGGTGTTTTAGCTATATTGGCACAAATTTGCACTCCAACAGCTAAATTCCGGGCAGAAATTTCAATTTCTGCATATACCTAATATATATTAATGTCTTTCTTTTCGGATATCCTTTTTTATTAGTTACAAAATCTGGAAAACAAATGGGTTTGTTTGCAGCATATGCATGTACGTAATTAGTGGATTTGTTAGTTATTTTGATGCTTTTTAGCAATTCTTGACATTTCCCATTTTTTCAATAATTTCTTGTTGAAAATCAACAGCATTGCTATCGATCTGTAGAAATATTTCTAATCGACTGGTGATAAACTTATTGAAATTGGTCCAGAAGCAGCTGAGTTATTAACGTTCAAAATATTTCATAATTGCCTTACATGTTCCATTTTCAGTTTTCACAAAGTGTACCCCCATATAGAAATCACTGACGTAGTCCTACGTCAAAAAAATTGTGCATCTTGAACATTTTCCTACGTTCTAAGTGTATTAAATTTATTCTGTGTGAACTTTACCTTGAAACAGCCAGAATTTTATAAAATTATAAAATTCAAACTCCTAGAATTTAATTTTGGTTCTATGTCTGAGATTTGACTGATAAAAAAAATCTAGTTACAAAATTCATCTAACCATGAGATTTTTCTTAAGTTTTAGATGCTTACATTTACAAGACCCGGACTATGATTTTATTACAAAAAACATGAACAAACGATCATTGCTTGTTCAAAATCAGAAAGTGTTTAAGGCTCTCCCAATCAAGGTCCCAATCGTTGTTATGGAATAAATTTAATCAAATTTATTGTTTCACCATTAAAATAATAGTAAGCCTCAATGTCATATTATTGGTCACAGAAAAAAAAGTACCCAAAAATAAGTCGCAATTTGAGTGAGTTTTAAATAACCCGTAGTTTTTCAAAATTAAAAAAGTGTAGCAGGCCCCCTTCGGCCCCCTCCACTTAAATTTTCTAGCTATGCCAATGTACGAAGCCAACGATGTTATTTTTGTGCCGAAGGAGGCAAATCCGCCAAACTCGTCAGAACTTCACCCAATAGAAAAATTCCGGACGATTATGAAGGGCAAGCTTCGGAAAACAGGGAAGGTCTTCAAAAATGACAAGGATTTGAAGAAAGTGTGTAAGAAAGATGGCGCAAGTGTTGCACAGGATTTGATGGGTAGCGTTAAGTTCAAGGTGCGGGCATTTAGTCTAGGAGAAGAGGTTGAATAAACCAACTTTGCAAAAACATAGCTAATATGTGTTTATTTATTCCCGGAGAGTTTCAAAACTATCCGACCTAAAATGAATTTTCGGTGCTCATTTTTGTCTGTTGCATTTTTTTTTTCAAGTACAGTCTTTATTCGCATTTTTATGAGGTCCTGACTTTGGCCAAGTTAAAATCAACCGAGATATGGCCATTTTCCTGGAATGGGAATGCGATCAGATCTTTTAATCACTCAAAACATGCCGTGCGACAGCTCTTTCTTCATGGTTTTTATTCAATACGCCTTCGATAGACTTTAAATGCATCCTTAACCACATCAACTGCTCTCGGATCCTCCGGGATGTCCCCAGGGAACCTGTAGCAGAGGGTAATTGCATTTTTACACCAAAAATGCCGTGCGACAGCCCATTTTTAATATTTTTCCAAGAATACGCATTCCATATACTTTAAATGGACCATTAATAACATTGACCGCTCTTGGAGCAACGTGATACCCCCAGGGGAACATGTAGCAGGGGACATTTGCCTTTTTACACCAAAACATGCCTTGCAACAGCACATTCTTCATGGGTTTCATGAATAGGCTTTTAATAGGCTTTGAACATTGGCTGTTCTCCGATGCCCCCGGGGAAACCTTTAGCAGGGGAAAATTACATTGTAACTCAAAAATATGCCTTGCGACAGCTCTTTCTTCGTGGTTTTTCATGAATATGCATTTAAAGCCCATAGAAAGCATGTTTGGTATAAACTTGCAGTCTCCAGGGGCATCGCTGTGGTTCCAAGAGCGGCTAATGTGGTCAATGGTGCATTTAGAATTTATCGAATGCCTATTTATTTAAAAAATCATGAAGAAAGATATGTCGCACGGCATGTCTTGAGTGATTAAAAGATCTCCACCGCAATTTCATGATTTTCCACTTGCTCTAAATCTCACTTCGCTTCGATCTGTATACTAGTCTTTAAATGTAACTAACTTTTTTTTCGCAAAAGAGTCAATTTAAAATTGTTTATAACGTCCGTCTACCTCGCTGCCAGACATACCACGTTAACACGCCTAACACTCGTAGGTAGTCAACCAAGGACCAAGGAGTGCTTTTTAACATGAATATTACATTGCAGTTGATTTTCCCAGTGGGCTTTTCATCTTTTATTGATTTAATTTTAAATTAATTTTTTTGTTTTTCAATTAGTTTACATTACCTACACACTTAGAAAAATTGAGACTGACATATACGAGCGTTCATTTTGACATAAAATTGAATCATAATTGACACTAAATTTAGCTCAATCAAACGTACTTTCGAACTTTTCAGTCTCGCAGCACTGTTTGTTAACGTCTCATTCTTTATGCCAAAGATGGATTCCGTCACGTGTAAGATTAGGTATTTCTAAGTGTGTAACCATTTGGAGGCGTATTTTCATTGATTTGAAAAATTTGATATCATACCCTATATAAGGTAGAAGAAAATATCTCAGTCATAAAAAAATATGAATGTGATACCAGAAAACGATATGGATGAGCATGACACATAAAAGGTAAAATATCCAAAATAATATCAAAAAATTGTTGATGCGTTTCTACGGTGGAAAAAAGTGATTTACCTATCACATATTACCTAGCATTGAAAAATCGAACGGTACCTCTGTTTATGCTTTTAGATTAATATTGTAAGCCCCTCCTACATGAAGAATTATCCCCCCTTGAAGAAGTTTCGAGAAACTCAGTGAATTTCCGAAAACTTCAGCAAAGCTCCGAGAGAATTCCTGGAAATTTTATGAACATCCGGAAAACGTGAGAGTATTTTAAGAGTGTTATATCACGGAGATTTTAAGAACTTAAAAAATGCGAAAATTTAGCTATGTTGATTAGAGAACATCAACGAAGTTACATTAATACAAAAAAGCGAGAACTTTTAGCAAGCAGCGATATCTTCAAGAAATCAAGAAATTCCAGAGATATGTTTGGATAGTTTAATGATATTCAGCGAACGTCCGAGTACTTCGAGGCAAAGCTGGTAAATATCACAGCCGTCATGTGACGATGAAAAAACAGGTCCTCTCACTATCACGAGACGAAACTACCTATCATTAACTTTCTTGTCATTTTTCAATGATCAAGCACTCATGAGAATTATTCTTATGCGGTTTTGACATCAATATTTCTAACTGATTTAGATTAATTTTAGCAAACAACCGTATGTAATCGGTAGAGTGAATATATTTTTAAGATTTCCTCGGTACAAGTAGCTTTAATAGTATTAAATGAGCTAGTAATTACGATGATCAAAACACTGTCACGTTCTGTAATGACAAAAATTCGATGAGATTTTGAAGAAAATCTCTATCATCGTTTTCTCATCCAATGATAATGACAGAAGTATCTCTGTAAATATCGCGTGAGATCTTTCATTAAAAATGACATTTGCCAGCCCTGCTTCGAGGACGATCAGATAGCTTCAGAATAATCCCATTAACTTAAGCAAATTTGCAACGACTTACAAGGAGCTCCGTGGAATTATAGGGTAATCCAAGAATTCTTTGATCGATCCTAAAACGTCAGAAGCATAAGGAAATTTTGAATATATATCAGAAACTTTGTTGGATTATTAAACAAATTTAGAGAACGTCAGGTGAGCATAGATAAGTTCAGGAAAAAGCGAGTGTTAATAATGTTCCCCCCTTAAAGTAATTTTTTTATCGATTTTTTATATTTTACTTTAAAAAAATTTAAAAAATGCTACGAGTACGATGAAGGAGTGATCTATGGCCCCGGTATCGCCGATTAACCGTAAGTTCCAGAAATCATGTTTTTACACAACCCAACACTCGAAACGGTGTTTTCCAAATTGGCGGGAAAGATAACTCAAAAAGTTCTCATCCAAATGACATCAATGCTAGCTGGCGCATCTTAAAGGAAATAGGTTTTTACACTATGTGAACTGATATCATGAAAAAATTAACAATAAATAATTTACAGGTCTGCCTAAAGTGGAAAAAAACAGTGAAAAATCAACTTTTTTTTTCAGATATTTTTAAATCGTTTTTTTTTATTTGGTTTTAGAGGTTCACATAGAACAAAAATCTTTTTTGAAAAAGGTCCAATTGATAAAAGTAAGTTTTGTCCATTTTTCAGGTCTCTAGAACGCCCGCCAATTACTAATCCCCACTGGAGGCGACCTCCTTCCGATGTGACCCCAAGGAGCCACAGAGGTCACACACCAATGAAAAAAATCTCAAATGTAGAGGAAGATTTAAGAAATTTAATGAAAAAAACCCCAAACGTTTGCGTTGTTTCATTTGCTCACCAAAAAAATTCCGAAAATCGTCGAGTTTTTGACGTGTTACTTGTATTTCTCCTCTTAAGGCTTCTAATATTTCCTTGAAATTATTTGAACTGCCCTTTGATTCTCTGACCTGTCTTGATGTTCTCGAAGCTTTCATAAAGCTCTTAGTTATATTGAAGATCTCGGAAATAAATTGAATTCCCGTAAACACCTTTAAATTTCCTTGAAATCCTCTGGACTTCTGTGAAGTTTCTGAAATATTTCTGGAGTTTTCATAAATTCTCTGAAGGTCTCTGTACTTCCCTGAAATTCGTGGAACATCTTTAGGGTTCTCGATTTGTTTTTCAGCCCATCATGGAACTATCTTGAATTTATCTAAATTTACGATTTTGGAATTTTAATCTCTCTAGCTTTTCTGAGGTGCTTAGAACTTCTTAAAAATTTGCACAATACCCCTCATGTTTTCTCAATTTCTCAAGTTCGCTTGACACCTGTGAAGTTCTCTGAAATTCGAGGAACTTATAAAAGTTCCTGAAAAGTCTCGGATGCTAAAAGAACCGCTTTGAGGTTCTTACAGCTTGCAGTAAGTTTCCCATATTTTCAGCGTGTTGATTTCTTTTATGTTCCTGCAGTTTGTTTATAGAGTTTCACTGAAATTCTGAGCATTTCCTTTCATTCCTCAGAACTTCTCCAAAGTTCATTCAATTGTTGTAAAGTAAATGGGACTGCAATGAGATCTCTAATATTTCCTAAAGTTCATTACGAACTTGAAATAAATCATTTTTTTTACTAAATTCTGGCACTTTGAATATTTTCAGTATCTTAAACTTGTACATGGAATACAAAACTTCAAGACATTGAATATTTTTAGATCTTGGACTTACTTACATGGAAAGCTCAAGTAATTTTATCCAAAAAAAAAAGAGTAAACATCCTGTATATAGAGAAAGCGTCATAACGCAAAGAATAGTCAATCTTGAAATAAATTCACGCTAAAAAAGTGACTTTAGTGACTTGGCCTTAAAAAAAGAGACTTTTTAGTGACTGACTTGAAAAAAGTCTAAGGATTGCATAATTTTGTTTGGATCATAATGTTCAAATATCTATCAAATATAAGGATACAGCGTGCAGTCGTTAAATTCTCTCTTTCTCTCCCTGACTTAAAACCCCTAGCGAAGCCAATGATCTCCCCATTCATAAGAAGAACGAATTGGGATATGTGTATGTGTGAGACCCAACATCCAATAAATAATTATTGATCTCAATTAGCAATCGACAATGACCAAGCCATGATGACACATGGAAAGAGCACACCCACTAACATCGTTCTTAGTGACTCCTCCAAGGACGTTGGACTCTTGTTAGCACGCTGCGCTTACACCTAACCGCTTGGGAGGTAGGAATCTTTTGAAGAATCCATTTAGAGTTCACATACATGAGTTAACACATAAAATCGAACTGTTTGTTTCAAGAATAAATAAAGTTTGAAAGGGCGATTTTACCCTCGACTTCCCATGCAGAAGTGTTATTGTTACGATGATAGGTAATTGATTTTTAATATGGCATCAAATGGAGAGCTTGTGATGCCTTTCCTCCATCATCAAGCAAGTTCATTGTTTTTCCATCTACAATATATGTGTACGAAGACTGAATGATACCTACGAGTAACGATAGAGTACACACATCGAGCGAAACCGTACACCACAAGGAGACTATCATATTCATATGTGCCAAATGCTACTCCATTCATTCATTTGACTGACACACGCTTCGACTATAATGGACACCGCTGGTGGTTCTAACAAACTAGCTCTACTTCCCTCGAGGGGTCGGTCAATGCTTAAGACATCGGTTTTCACTATTATGCAGATCTTCTAAACCAAACTTAAATTCATCGAGTATTTGAAGAATTTATTTTCCCATGCTGAACCCCTCGCTTCAAGCACCACCGGCCTAACTGTTCAGCTAGAACAATCCCCACTTCGTCAGCATTCAGCTGCAATGCCACTGAAGACACAAACGCTAAGATCCCTCGTCAATTGATACGCTTTTCCGCACAAGCAGGACTCGCATCCAGTCATTATTAACTTCTATAGTTTCCTCTTTCGGTCCACTCGTCAGTCGTCGGCCGCCATCATCCTAATCGATAACATCTCGCACGTCTCCTCGCCTGAGCGCACTCCCATATTGAACAGCAAATGTACCGGAGCCAGACCACAATAATAGTTACGATTATTGTTCTATCGCTACGCCCGCACCCCCATAACTTTCGGAGCGCACGGCTAGTAAATTTCGAAATGCAATTATAAAATTGCTTCTGCCATTCGCCGCCAATCGAAACAGCTCCGGTTTCGTGTTTGCTACTAAACGCACACCCTCGCTCTCGTCCAACTGCTACCTAGCCCTTAGCCCGGTCGTTATCCAACACCATTAACTAATTATCACGTTTTGTGCCGTTGTTTTTCTCGTTTCTTCTCGAAGTCCGCGGCGCAGCGAAACAGGACACTCCGATACGAAACCGACGAACCAGAATTGAACCGATTCTAGCTGATCGCCACGGTTGACTGATGATCCCTCGGGCTGGGGGGCCCATCTTTTTTTTTTCGGGAGACGTTCTACTCAGTTGAGTTGTAAATACATCGATTAGTAGGTTCATAGAAAAACAGGGCGTTGGGTAGGTTGTAAGTACAATAGCGTGGGAGAATCTCACTGAATCAGCATTGGGCTTGGAGGGGCGAAATAGAGAGGCGCTCGCTCGGTTGGGGCTGGAATGCGTACTTATATAGCTTGCGAGTATCGAGATGAGGGTTGTTGGAGGTGTTTATAGATATAGATATCGATAGTGCTGTGTAGGACTGCTGCGGATAAGAGACGTACTTAGGGTTTGGATGAATGCTGTTCTGGCATGAAAGGGTTTTTTGAACGTCAACCAAAGCTCCGCTTAATGCTTTTTATATCAGGTAGAGGACATTTACGTGGACTATCAGGATCAGAGAACAGTACGTTTCTAAAGAGTCTTAAGAATTCTATCACTGTTGTCTACTTGTTTGTGTGGAGGTAATGTAAATTAAGGTGGTTCAAATTATAGATTTTGCTTCTCAATGCACAATCGATTCCAAATCAGGTTCCGAAGTTGGGAGTCCATTTGATTGCGGTTTTAAATGGTCCTTTGAAGTTATCATGGACATTTTTTGAAATTTTGCCCACAAGAAGTTGATGGTTATACAAACGAAAATAAAAAAAAATAAAAAACCGGGGTGGGGAAAATTTTTGTTTAAGTTTTTGGATTTTCTTGGAGATCACGAATTTTGAAAATTCATTACTCATGAACCAATCATCGTTTTGAAGTAAAATTGTCAGGGTAATGAAAAAAAATTAACTCGTGGAAATTTAAGAAGCAATTGCTGTTTAGTGGCTAAAAGGGACTAAGAGCCCTTTCACCCATGGATACAGGCCACCCACTGCGGAATTCAGGACAACGTGGAAGCTGATCCCCGCGCTGCCACCGATAGACATATGTCCCTATGCACGCGTGAAGTCCCCTGCCCAGACCTCAAAATGAGGATCTTTAGCATCAGGGCTGGAGTAGGGACTGGATTAACTCCTGTGGCATCTGCATCAGGAAAATCAACGGAGACACGAGATAATGAGAGGAACCGGGAGACCATCTAAGATCTGGCGCACAGCCTCAGTGGAAACAGCGATTTCCACAATACATGCTCTGTATGCCGCATTGGTAAAAAGCTAAATGAATCATTAAACAATGACGATGTTCCTTAATAAGTAAAAAAAAATCTCCTTAAATAATTGATCAAAATACGTTAAAAATCTTAAAATGCTCAGTAAATATTTAAAGTACGCTCCCTAAAATAGAGAACATTGTACATTAAACATTTGAAAATGCTCCTTAGTATGCACCGCTTTGCACCATTTTGAAGTGTAATTGTATCATCGGAAAAGCTGATGTAGAAAAGTTAATAAGTACCATGAAATCAGCTGAAATGTTCAGTAAATCATTGTGTGCATTTGTGCATTTTTACTGAACATTTCAGCCTTTTGTAAATGCATACTCAACAACATACAGAAATAGTTCGAAAAGGTCACATAAAGGGTGATACGGTCAAAATTTGGTCAAGGGAAAACGTGTGTAAATCGGTGAAATCGTTTATTTAAAAAATCAAATTAAATTTCTTTTTCAAGTTCAATTAGTATAAAATTCAGGAAAAATATTCAGTTAGGCTTCCGCTTTTCCAAATCCGAATTGCCGGGCCTTACGCTTGACCCCTGCCATCAGATTTTGTACAGCCACCTTGTCCACCTTCTTCGCCGCAGAAAGCCAGTTTGCCTTGAACTGCTGCTCGCCCTTAGCAGTGTTTTTGGTCTTCTTTAGGTTCCGCTTGACAATAGCCCAGTATTTCTCAATTGGGCGGAGCTCTGGCGTGTTGGGAGGGTTCTTGTCCTTGGGAACCACCTGCACGTTGTTGGCGGCGTACCACTCCATGGCCTTTTTACCGTAATGGCAAGATGTCAAATCCGGCCAAAACAGTACGGAACAACTGTGTTTCTTCAGGAAAGGCAGCAGACGTTTATTCAAACACTCTTTCACGTAAATTTCTTGGTTGACAGTCCCGGAAGCTATGAAAATGCTGCTTTTCAAGCCACAGGTACAGATGGCTTGCCAAACCAGATATTTCTTTGCGAACTTTGACAGTTTCATGTGCTTGAAAACATCTGCTACCTTTCCCCTTCCTTTTGCCGTATAAAACTCCTGTCCCGGAAGCTGCTTGTAGTCGGCTTTGACGTAGGTTTCGTCGTCCATTACCACGCAGTCAAACTTCGTCAGCATCGTCGTGTACAGCCTCCGGGATCGCACTTTGGCCGTCGTATTTTGTTTATCATCGCGATTTGGAGTCACTACCTTCTTGTAAGTCGATAGTCCGGCTCGTTTTTTGGCTCGATGCACGGTTGTAGACGATACACCCAGCTTATTTGCGGCATCTCGGAGAGAGAGGTTAGTGTTTCGCTTGAAACTACCGGCAACTCTCTTTGTCGTCTCAGCGGCTTCCGGTTTTCGATTTCCCCCCAATCCAGACTTCCTGGCTGTCGACAAACGTTCCCCAAACACTTTAATTACATTTGTAACGGTTGATTTGGCAACTTTTAGCGATTTTGCCAACTTTGCGTGCGAGTAGCTCGGATTTTCGCGATGCGCGAGCAAAATTTTGATACGCTGCTCTTCTTGCTTGGACGGCATTTTGACAACTGAAGAGTGAATTCCAAAATCAAAATAGGAGCAACATTCTACACACACACACCTTCAAAATGAGGGGTGTTCAGGTTTTTTTAAATGCAAAATTGAAAGAAATACGTCATGTTGATATTGACCAAATTTTGACCGTATCACCCTTTACTATAGATTCCATGGGAAATTATCTCTACTTTTCGAATTTATGGATCTCAGTTTGCCCCTCGTTGCCCCAAGGGCCTTAACCATTATGTTTTTAAACTTTCGGTACCGTTCCGATTCAAATTTCGGACGATTCAAATTTCGGACACTTTCATTTTTAATTAAATATTACATCCAGTTAGAAACAAAGTAATAATGTTAGATGATCGTGGAGGGCACTAGTCAAAAAAATTTAAAATTTACAAGACATGTGAATCATATTCGACCGAGATAATCAACTTTTAAAAGTGTCCGAAATTCGAGTTTAAGTGTCCGAAATTTGAATCGGCACGGTACCTAAGCTATTCAGTCTAAAAATTTGATGATGGTCCCACCTCTTACCCCTACAAAGGTTTGAGCTGGACGATTTATCTTTAAGATAATTAAATATGACATTTAACCAGGTTGGCAAACAAAATCGAACTGGTTTCAGTTACAGATATAAATTCCCTCTAGAGTTTACAGTTGCTTCACAGCGATATAAATGTGGAAAAGCTCAGGCGTCCACCTCTTAGTTCGCCTTTTTGTCCACCTAAAGTATTCATAAGTATTACAAGCAATCAAGAGTTAATGAACAATCAACAAAGCATCCTATTGCACTAGTAACCCCGCAATCTGATGCTATCATAATTTTCAGCAATGTCAGGATTGCTCACGAACCCCCAACATTTGCCAGAAAACTTACTACTAACTCAAGGTTTCTTCCAAATAAGCTTCAAAATTGCATTTTTTTTATCAAATGTTAAATTCAGTCCTCTATATCCGTAATATGCGCGCGAGGCTCAAACCTTTGTAGACTACTTTTTTTTTTTACTACTACTATTAAATCAAATACCAAAAATCCATCATCAGCATCGTGGCTAACAAAATAGTTTTTGCAGTGCTAAAATAATTAATAAAAAGTCTTTGACTATATGTTTTTAGTATTACTTCTACGTGAAGTCAACGATTTACATAGTTGAAGATGCTAATTTCAAATAACAGACTGTAGTGGTAATTTTTATACGATAGATGGAGTAGATGAAAGCATAGAGTTGATAGTTCCGTTAGAGTACGGCAGTGTGAAGATTGTATATAGATATTAGAATAGCGAACTAGGACAACTTTTAAGGAAGGTACAAATCGGTTTTTTCATCTCTCTTTACCAAACTCCCCCTTTGGAGAGAGTAATAAGTCGTTATAACAGCTATCCATACAAAATAACTTCGTCAAGATACATAATTTGTCAATTCATAAAAAAAATCACTGGATAACCGTTCAAAAGACAGTTTTAACGTGTGAAATGCAATGTCTCTTAAATTCTGCTAATATTGTTGCACGTTTAATGTGTCTAGGCATCGAATTGAAAACATTTATTCCTTTAAAAAATAATGAATTCTGTGAAGCACAAGTCAAAAAATGTGGTGTTCTTATTTCATCCACGTTTCTAGTATTATATCTATGATAGTCACTTCCTCTTTCAATTCGATCACACAAATATCGAGGCAGCCAACCGTTAACTACTTAAAAAATGAACACCATAGTCAAATATACAATTCTTTGCTTCACCGACAACCATTGTAAGGCGTCTAACATCAAAGTTGAGGAAGTGAATCTATTACATCTCAATATCAAACGCACTATTTGATATTTGTGTTGCATTGGACAGAAATAAAATGGATGGGTAAAAGTCTAGATGAGGAGAGATGATTGATTTGTATAGCTGTATTTTACTGGCAATAGTTAAATCGTTTATCAATCGACATAGAATTCCATACTTCTTGGCAATTTTCTTGATGACAATGTCAATGTGAGGGTTGAACTTAAGTTTGTCATCAATAATCACGCCAAGATATTTAATCTCCTGAACGCGATCAATAGTCTCATCATCAATTACAACAGAGACGTTCTCATTTAATTGATTCCGCGAAATTACCATAAATTTAGTTTTACTTGTATTCAATTTTAACTGCTTACACTTCAACCATCTACTTAAATAGATACTGCAAATCTTCATTCAAGTGTGAGACGGCAACTTCTAAATCCTTAGCTGCAATGAATAACACAGTATCATCTGCAAAAAGATTAATGTCGCAAAACCGTAAAACACGTCGCAAGTCATTAATATACATAATAAATAAAAGGGGCCCTAATACACTTTCCTGGGGCACTCCAAGGTTGTTCCCCACGGGACTGGAAACAGAATCATTAAAAACAGTCCGTTGAGTTCTGTCAGACAATAGCTTTCAAACCATTTATATGCAGTACTCGTAATTCCAAAGTGCTTGATTGTACTTAACAGTAAGGGCCTAGAAATTGATTCAAAAGCGCGTTTCAGATCCAAAAAAACAGCAACAATCGCATTTTTACGCTCCTAGTTGTCTTTCCACTTTGCTAAAACCAAATTCAATTCAGTTTCACAAGAATGACCTTCCCGATATCCCGATTGTTCTGGTATCAACAAACTATTATTATTTAAATACTCCATCAGCTGGCCTTTAACAACAAGTTCTAAAATTTTCTCTAATGTGTGCAACATGTTGATGGGACGAAACTCTTCGGCTTTAATCGTTCCAGCATCTTTTTGAATAGGAACCACTAAGGATTCCTTCCAAATTTGTGGCACATGTCCATTCTGCAATGATTTATTAATAAGGTCCAGAAAGATGTGGCCAATGACATGAAAGCAATCGTGAATAACTCTAGCATTAACATTATCTACTCCAGCCGATTTTCCTAATGAAAAACAAATAACTCTAAGTTCATCTAATGTAATTGGGTGAAAAACTTCAAATCTGCAACTACTATTAACTGGCTGTTTTATTTCGTCAGGTTCATCGACCAATTCAATAGATTGATTAATCAATGAAACACTGTCTACGAAATAATCATTAAACTTAGATGCAATTACTTGTTCTGACTGTTCTAATGTGCCATTAAAAGTTATGGACCGCGGTTTGCAATTGCTAGGTTTTAATAAAGATTTCAAAATTTTCCATAACTCTTTGCTATTGTTTTGATGCTGATCAATCTTCCTTTGAACATATTCACAACGAGTTTTCTTTATCGATTGTGAATACTTATTACGCGCGATTGTGTACCTAGTCCAATGATTGTCATTATTAGATCTACAAAACTTTTTGTACCATTTGTCCCTTTTCCGTTTAAGACGCAAAAGATCCAAATTATACCAGCTGTTCGAGTTCTTCACAGAAACAAACTTTTGCTCAACTAGTTGATTGGTACACGTTTTCAAAGAGTTATTAAGAACAGCTGTAGATTCATCTAAGTTACCGACCGCGAATGGAAAATCCAGGCTTCTCTCAACAAGATTCAAAACAGCTTGCTTCGAATATTTCCTCCAGCACTTCAATTTTACAAAATTATCATTATCGTTAACATGGTCTAAGACATTAATCACTAAAGTCTCATGATCGGATGACATTGCTCCTAATTCATCATTTCTGATCCGATTTTGATGAAAGTACTTCCAATCTATCGGGAATTAATTCTAGTTAAGATTTTTTAAGGTTATGGGTAGTTTTTGTTCTTTATAAAAAAAATCATGTTTTTCTAAACAATAGTTTCAATTCCATGTATTTCTTAAATATGTTTAATACTCAGCAAGATTTATGCTCAACCCTTACAAAATTAAAAACTGGATGCAATGCCTGATCGATTGAAATTTGTTTCATCTAAATCAGTCACGAACTGATGAAATGGGAGTAAAACCTCTTTTTAATGCAGAAAAGCTACGCATGTTATAAAAAATGATTGATATGGTGATTGTTATATTAAATATAAACAGTTATTATGTTCAAGAGGTTGGAAGGACTTGCATTAAATTAGTAGCTAGGTAGAATTAGTAAGAGTTGTTTCATGGATAGTTTATAATATAGCGTTTTTCATGGACGCCGCGAGCCAGTATGACTGCTTTCTTACCCCAATGGGTCTGGGTTCAATCCCAGCCGAGGTCGGTGGGATTTTTCTGAGACATAAAAAAATTTGGTCACGTCTTCCTTCAGAATGGAAGTAAAGCCGTTTGTCCATGTGTATTGAATGGGTGCGATATCCTACGCAGGTGTGGAAGCTGCCTTCCTGCACATTCAATTGCCGTCAATGGATGCCAATTCGTGTCCGTCGGTGATTGGCACTAGATTTCAGAACAGAGACCGACGTTAAATAAAGGAAAGAAGAAAGAGTCATTATCGTTACAAAATAATTATCATCCTCATTATAGACTTAACAATGCTGAACTATTCTTTTAGGGCATGTTCACAAACTACGTTGAAATTTTTTGAAAGATGCAAGATTTTTTACCCTTTCTAGTAAGCTTGCCTAAACTCCTCGAACTCAGATTATGCCGTATATCATTCATCGTGAGCTAGTTCATCCCTCACACATAAAGAGCAATGATGCCAAATCCAAAGAGCGCAGAAGAGCTCGAGCTCAGATTGATGCTCAAGCTGGACTTCCACAAACACGCATCACGATGATTTATGCGGGGTTCGTTCTTGAATGAGGCGTGATTTACATTGGCTCTGCTCACCAAACAACATTTGGATAGACTCGGTAAAACCGTTAATATAGAGCTTCGTTATGCATTCGGAGAGAGCACGCACGACCTTTGATTGATCCACGATATTATGATACACAACAATACATTCAATGGACTATACTGCCGCTATTCGCATAACAGTTATGCGAATAGCGGCAGCATAGGACTATTCCGAGAGAACGTAACTTTTTGAGAGATTGATGTTTTGACGTAGGACTTCGTCTGTGATTTCTATATGGGGGTGCACTTTGTGAAAACCGATAATGGAATATGTAACAAAATTGCCCCAGGAACCAATTCCAATAATTTTATCACCAATCCATTAGAAATATTCCTACGCATCTGTTAAAGTTAGGACTTTATTATTTTTTAAAATGTTTCTTCTGAAAATTGCACGAAAGTGCAACTGTTGCTATTATTAAAATAATCACCAATTGCCTGCGAAAAGCGATTTCCCTAACACAGATTTCAAAGCTGAATTCCTTCCGGTCTCATCAAACGGTGTTTATTCAATCACTGCGTGGTGAGTGGTGGTGATCTCCAGTTCACAACGAAAGGCTGCCTGCAAGCAACGAGCTGCGGCCCACATGACCATCCATAGAAGGAGGAAGAAGCCGTACAGCTATTGATCGGAATTAGTAGCTCTTCGTGAGTCGCTGTGGGCCATCTATGTCAAGCGCGTCATATTAAAGAGTATAAACAGAGAGAACCCCGCTCAAATTCCTACTCCTACACAAAACACAAGCTCCTGCTGCAGTTAACATATAAGATTTATTATATAAGACCACGTAGTCGTACGTCACCATTGCGTACATCCCCATAGGGATGTCCCTTGTAGTTTTTTTTTTAACTTGAGGACTACTTTTTGGATTACTCATTTGGATTGCCGTTAAGTGCTTTATGAGTGGATAAACGTAATTATATTTCTGACTTAGAATGTACGAGGGAAACACCAGTAAAAACACTAATTACTGTGTATATGGATTATCCCTTGGTGATGTTTTCGTATTCTCCTGTTGCCTTTTAACATGTTCTTTCATTCAAATCGCTACCCTCGCTGCACACATGGTAGCTCGAAAATCTTTCGAGAATCATAACACTACCACGTAAACTAAAATTGCCATTCGATAAAGGAAGTTTGCTTTATCAGATGATGATGTTTGAATGTGCTTTGATTTTCGAGAAATATGTGTTTAAAGCCATTGTTTACGTTTGGTTGTTCCACCTATTTCAATTGTTGGTCTAGCGTGGTTTAAATCAGATGGAGTCTGAATCGATTAATTCATAACCTTCAGTTGGTTGCAAGACTGTTCTGGTGATCGAAAACTTTGAGAAGCTTCTGGAGCTAAATCCTCAAACATGTTTTACGACTTTGTGCTACCTATATTTAACACAGGATGTCAGCCCTTCACGAAATATTCCTAATCGTGTAGTCTTTTCCGATTTCGGCAATTCAGTGAACTTCGATATATCTATGACGCAAGAGATTCGCGGAATCCCAGAACATCATCGTCCTATAATTGCTCCGTCATTATACTCTGAAAAGTTTGGCCATGTGGATTCTGCAAGAACGTTTTTCACAGATGGATTTCTAATAGAGGAGTCCGCTGGTTTTGGTGTATTTAATGAATTTCATAGCGCCTCTCGAAAACTTGAAGCTCCTTGTTCTGTGTATGTGGCCAAACTGGCAGCAATTCACTACACTTTGGAAACTATTGCTGCACTTCTTCCAGACCACTACTTTATTTTTACGGATAGTCTCAGTTCTGTCGAGGCTATCCGTTCCATTAGGCCGGTAAAGCACTTCTCGTATTTTCTCTTGAAAATACGAGAGCTGCTTAGTGCTTTATCCGTGCGCTCTTTCATCATCACCTTCGCGTGGGTCCCTTCGCATTGCTCAATTTTGGGCAATGAGAAGGCGGATTCACTTGCGAAGGTGGGCGCTATGGAAGGCGACATTTATGATCGACAAATCGCCTATAGTGAATTTTTCTCTATTTTTCGTCAGTCGCTCGTTAGCTGGCAACATCAATGGAGTGAAGGCAGCTTGGGACGATCGCTACATTCAACTATCCCTAAGGTGTCGAAGTTTGCATGGTTCAAAGGATTGTACTTGGGTCGAGACTTCATACGCGTGATGTCTCGTCTCATGTCCAATCACTATTGTTTAAACGCTCACTTGTTCCGTGTGGGGTTGGGAGACAGCAATCTCTGTGAATGTGGACAAGGTTACCAGGACGTTGATCACATCACTTAACTGAAAATTTATGGTGGAAGGACCGCTACACTGTGGTATATGTAGACGCAAGGTTCATTCATTTTTCTGGAGCATAATTTGCATCGTTCTGATGAATTCAAGCTTCAATGAAAATGTATGGTGGAAAATTTATTCTGGTGCATGAAGAAACAAAGCCTGAAAATTGCACCACAAAGGTGCATAGTGAAACAAACTTCACTGACAATTTTTGGTGCACTGTTCTGGTTAATGGAGGAGCATGCTTTATTGAAATTTTTTGGTGCAAAATTTGCATCGCTCTGAGAAATGAAATGAACAGAAAATTTCTGGTGGAAAACTTGCACTGGTTGGTAAATGAAGGTACAAACTTTATTTAAAATTAAGCTTTATTAAAAATTTCTGGTAGAAAATCTGCACCGTTATGGGCAAGCTTGGCATCCTTCTGCTGAATAGAGAAACAAATTTTAATAATAATTTCTGGTGCAAAATTTGCACCATTCTGATAATTGGAAGGAAGCTGCTTCACTGAAAATTTATGAGCTTTATTTGGTGAAAAACCTGTTGAACCGATTGAAAATGTCTGGTGGAAAATGGAAAACGGAAATCTGCACCAATCAGAAGATTGGAGAAGCAATTTTTATTGAACATTAACGGTGGAAAATTCGCACCGTTCTGGTCAATTGAAATTTTGAGATCTCAGGAGAGTTCTAAAAAAATCCGAGAATAACCTCAAGGATAATGAATTCTGAGGACAGTTCCAAAGGATTTCTGGGGAGTATTCCCCAGCTTTTGGATTCCCTAATTGAAAAAGTGGTATTAGTTTTCCATTGAACCTTGGTCTATTGTTGTCTTACAAAGAATTCGTCTAAGAATCTTCTTTGAAAATTCTGTCATTTGTTACCGTGGTTAAAAAGTTACAGTTGTTTATGTGCGTTGCAATAATTTCGGGATTGTCCTTTATTTCATCTTTAAAACATGTTGAATGTTCGGCATCAAGTTGCGGAACATTGTGAAAACCTTGCGAGGAAAACCAGTTGCAATCATTGCAGATGATACGAGTGATTGTGGCCGCCACGAGCAGTTGGTGATTGTCATCGGGTATATTGATAATGGTGGGATCAAATTGGCAATTCCATTGGCTGTCTGAAAGCAGTTTGCATTGAAGAAGGTGAACCAACCACCGGAGCATAAAATATAAAAAATAGCTAAATTTAACAGCAGGAAAACAGTGGTGGGTGGACAACACCATCCACAACGCACTTTGGGGTACTCCCCATCCCCATATTAAATGCACCATAGAAGAAAAAAATTGCCCCTTCTTAACAAGATTCCTGTGCACACTAGTGTCACTCATTCATGCGCACTGGGAGAAGCCATCAAGAGCCAAACTCTCTACGAATACATCACGGAGCTTCAAGTTTACTGCTTTGCGCGAGCGCATCACGAAGTTGAAATTTCTGCTCGGTAGGCAGAGTCGATGTACACCCAAGAACGAGCTCCGCATCCCTGTCAGCGATGCGGGTTGGCAAGAGCCCAATTTGAGCATCAAGTATAGCTCCGTGAGAGCAAAATACATCATCATCAAAATATGCTGAAGATCAGCTTATTGATGACTCTTGATGGAGCTTTTGGCTAGCCTGCTTTCTGCTGCTGTATGGATAATCATGAATACAAATATTTAAACAAATAAAGGATCATATACACTCAAATATCTCTCGTCCTAAATTTCTCACTTAATATAGCTTAACAAATAATGAATTAATGGGTTCATAGGTATCAGAAAGATAAGATCACACTTTAGGGGGATTAGTTCACATTTTTTATGTCTTCCGACGCCTGAAAACGGATTAGCATCCCAAAATTTACTAAATATCTGATTTTCAAACAGATTCTTATACATTTTGGGTGTTGTCCGACTTTTGTACGCCACTGTGGTTGCTCTACTAGGTTTTCTTAAAGAGGCAGGAGGACGCTTCCACCTAGTTTGATACGACCAAAACCCGAATTACCGACCCCCAATGGAACAACTATACGACTAAGACCTATGTCCCCCTCTGGGATTCCCAAATTCTAAACTCTGTGATAGGGGAACATCCTTTTGGGGCCCCACCCTTTTTTCCGGGGATCCCAAAATCTTTAAATTCCCTTCTGGTGTTCCCAGAGGTGAACTAAACAAAGGCTGGCAGTCTCTTGAACAAAGTAGCCTTACCTAACCTAACAGTGCTAAGTACTGAATTCTGAAATCCGTGAAAGGGAAATAACTATTTTTCCACGACATACAAAATGATGCACCCAACCAGGGGGAAGTAAGATTTGCTTACAATTATGAGGGATTCATTATCGCAGGATGTTGGTGGAGACCGCACCCCTAAAATGTCCAGATAGTATATGTATAGCAATTAATATATATGTACTTAAAATGCCTGTGAAGGGTTCCTTGCCTTCAACTTCCTTTACATTGATCCTAGGTCCTCCGCTTTTACGCTCAGAATCGTTTGGGTGTTTTATAGATGGCTTTCCATCCAGCTGCTATCCTTAGTACACCTCTGCACCTACAGCGAAAACCGTCTACAACTACAACCGTGTTCGTGGAAACTGCTGCAGCGGGAAAGGTGCAGGGGACTGTCTATAATAATTAGCTCTAATATTTACCTGTGGCGATGTTTCACCTGATTGATAAGTCTCTTTGAAGTGGGCACAAAGGTTAATTTGTGCTTGATTGTGTTCGTATTTATACGTGCGAGAGTACTCGTGCGAGTAATGCGTCTTCATTATGGAATGTGGTTTAACGTGCGATTGAGTTGGGATCAAAAGATTAAACTGTTGTCACCCGGTGATGAGAATACCACCTAATTTCGGTGCCACACGCATTGAAGCAACTTCAGTTTTCAATTTTCGACACATACTGTCGTCGATGGTTGCCGTCGTCGTCGTCGCGATTCTTGTTTGTTTGTTGTTTACACGGAATAAACGATTATAGTTACAGCCACTCCCCCACTAATGACGTTCTTCCGTTTCGGAAAACACTTCCTTCACGTATGCGCATGCAGTGAAACCGAACCAAGTAAGCAAGATTCGTTGCCGTTAGATTTAATTAGCTCTCCCCCACGTGCGCAAGATGGACCCTTAGCCGTAAATAAACGTTAGCTGGGCCGTTTATTTAAACACCTACAACCTGCAACACCTGATACGGGGCTGAACCTAAACGTCGGTGTCCGTAAATAGGCACCAACTCATTGATGTGTAGATGGAGTAGGCACCTAGTTCTCGTCGCCCGCGTGTCCGGATGGTGCGGCGTGCGGAAATAGTTTTCATTAGCAATTTCTCGTGAGCAGCGGGGATTGTGGGGTGTCAGACGGTGGCGACGACACACTGTTGGCTGGCTGAGTGATTGCTTGTTCAGTCGATTGCCAAGTTTTCCGCCAATTAACGACTTCGATTTGATCAACGCGTATGTGCTGCTTTGCCACACTCATCGAGCATTGAGGATTGAATTGGAAATACATATGGGAAATTTATGATTCAATTGCGCTCATTGCTCAACGGTGTTTAATGTTATTCTGTGTGTACCCACAGTCGTTCTGAGAGCATGGTTTGAATTGAATTTTCAGAACGTGAAAAACAGTGTCCACATTTTATTAATAATTCAACACTTACTCGTACGTGCGATGTGCTCCATAAAGTTTAGATACGTACCTAGAATGAAAGAGAAGGAAAATATTTATGAAAATTTGATAGATCGAATACAAAAAGAATCCCCCTTATTCTGCGAGTCACGTGACTTTCTGTCACCGGTGAGATGACAATTGTCACCTCGTGTGAGGTTACTCTCCATTTGATTTGCACAGAGAGTCACCTCACCGGTAAGAGAGAGTCACGTGACTCGCAGAATCGGGGGGAATATATCAGCCATTCCATAGCAAAACGATTTAGTGGTTGTCAGAATTTAGTAAAAATTGGTAGTTTTGTTCCTAATCGCAAAATATTAGACCGCATTTTTTTTTATTTTGTCATTAGGGTGACCATTTCCATGTTAGGGTGGTCAAAAAAATTCGTTTTTTTTTCAAGAATGACTTTTTTCTCAAAATAATATCTTTTGAATCCAGAAGCCGACTTCAAATGAATGGTAATTGGGATTTTTTATTGAAAACCATTAGGGTAGTGAACTACTTCGGCCTAATCACCCATTTTGGGCCTAGCGAGCAGAAAACTTCAAATAAATCCATGATTTAAGAGTTACCAAGTCAATCATGCGTTTGGTACGATACTTAAGTTAATAAGCTACGGAACGAAGTCAATGAGGATGCGTAATATGAAGGCTTGCACCCATTATTCCCAACAACAAAAGAAGCGCTCCGACCGAATCAATTTTTATCTTCATCCAATAGGCCGAAGTGAATTTATTGGCGTTTCAATGGCGTTGCAATGCGTTAGGCCGAGTTTTGAATCCGTAGGCCGAGTTTGGCGTCAAGAAGCTGTGTTAGACTTTTGACAATATCTCAACGATTGGATTCTCTTTATCAAATATTCCGGTACATACGGAAAGGTAAATAAATTTGGAAGCCATCAGTAATAATAACATTCCGTTTGGTGCTAAACTACGCTAGATTAAGAATGATCAAGTGCGGGTTGTGCTTAATAGGCCGGAAATGGGGTATTTAACCCTACTCGATGAACATTTCAATGGTCCTACCGGCTTTGATCGATTCTATTAATCGGCTTTCTTTTTTCATAACCACTGCTACCACATAGTTTGATAAAGGAGGTTCTTATCTAGTGTCCAAATCGTCAAATACAACAGGGAAAGGTTTTCCAGCTGAGCTATTGACGAAAGAGAAAGTCGATGAAGAGAATCGATCAGTGCAGATAGGGCCTTTTGAAATGTTTATCTAGATTAATTGTATTGGCTTCCTAAAAATCATCGAGAGAAGTCATTGTTTACTAAAGCTGTTACGTCCTAATTCCAGCTCTATCTAGAAGTTATCAAGTTTTGGGTTTTCGCTATTTCCTATGCGACCAACCAACTAACTAACCAACTAACGCTCAGTGTTCTATTTATAGATCAGTTACATTTTTGATTACTGTCGAGAAACTAGAGCTAAAAAGCTACACATGTCTTCACCAATATTGTTCTATGGGCCAATCTCTTGAAACTGGTAATCAATTTAGTTCGGAATTAACTCAGTAGGTGGTGTTAGTGTTTTGTCAACTTTTATAGAATAAAGTTCTCTTGATATGTGTTAGATAGAAGGATGCGATCTTCTGCAATACGGTTAAGATAAAAAAAGGCCAACACTCAGGGTGGCCAGTAGACTGCCAATGAATGTAAGGGAAAATTTGAACATCAAATTTCGCTAACAAACCATCTACAAAATGTTTATTGCCTCGAAAAATGACCCTATGCAAAATTTGAGCTCAATCGGACATGTTTGACTTTTTTCACTCTCGAAAATCTCTCAAGGGGGGGGGGGGGCATGAAATTTCGGAAATAAATTTTTTTTATGCCAAATGTCTTAAAAATGCATGCAACGTCGAGATTTGGTGTTATCCCGAATTTTTTTTTCTTCAAAAACCGACTTTCTGGGACTTAGATTTTTTTCATGAGTTCTATATGGAATATAGAAGATTGATGAGTCGGCTTCTAAAACTGTTCACAATTGTCTCCAACCTGCTTATATATCGAATTAAACCACCATTTAGGATCTAATACGAAATAATTCACTAGGGTGGTCCAATAATTCTTCATTAGGGTGGTCCAAAAATCAAAATAGTTATGTAAAAACCATTACTTTTTACCAAACGCATGTATCTGAAAATATCATCATGTTGTGTTTTGGAATTTTTAAGAATCCAAACTTCAAAACATTTGATGATATTACTTTTTAGTATCTGAGACCACGTAAAATAGAAGCATAGACAGACATAAATCGTAGAATAATTCCGAAAATTGTACAGGACAACCGTTAGTGCTGTTTAGTTTACAGTACAATCTGACGAAAGAACAATGACTTTTTAACATATCCACCTAATACGAGACAACCCTTTATATGTGTTTCTTTTAAACTCCTACCCTATAGAGGTGCCAAAAAAGTACCCGCATAAAGCATATTGTTTATCTGGCTTCCTTTTGGGTATTAATTAAAAACACACACTAACAGTGTTCTCCTACAGGCAAGCAACGGTCTCAAGTACTTATTTCTACGTAAACTTTTCTACCTTGGCTTTTTCTACCTATGCTTTAGTATAAAAAAGACTCCTATCTTAAAAAAAAAAACATACGATATCTCATACAGATCAAGCGAAAAGTAGCTGATTATTTGGACAAGTTAGAACATGAAAATGTGATAACTCCAAATTGGAGTCTCCAATTGACATAAGCAAATGGACATAGACAATTATTATAGTTATGAAAAAAATAACGATATTCGCTTGGTAATAAAATGGAAAGCTGCAATTAACAAGTCATTAGTTCCCAATAAATGTAATAACCGTCTATCAGGTCAGTGTTGTGACGAGCAGAACGTTTTGATTTCAGATGCTAAAATGATTGGCAAAGCAATGAAGCAATTGTCTTCTGTACGAAAAGCATAAAGCAAATGGACATGGTCTACTTAAAACATTTATTTGTGAGATATTAGACACTATGACAAGTTCATGTTTTAAAATGAATTAGCTGTAATGAATGATCAGCGCAGTGCATCTAGGACGGTCTGAATTGGATCAAAATCCCAGACGCAAAAAACGGATAATACAAAAAAGTGATAATGATGATGACGTTTTTCAAGATAATGCGAGTTTGGCAGATGTTGTAAAAAGATCTAGTTGTGCTAGTAATCAGAAAATCAGTAACAGTAACAAACCAAATAGTCGTAAGACTCGTCCGGTCATTGTGATAACACTCGCAAGTTTTTGAAAACTCAGTTGGATCCAAAAACACACAAAATCAGTAATTTGAGGAATGGTAAAGATGGCTCTATTATTGTTGAGTGTGCAACAGGAGCTAATGTGAATGATGTGAAAAATTGTATTGAAAGCAATCTAGATGAAAAATTTAGTGCTGTTGTTCCCACTTCGGTGCCAAGATTGAAAATCGTAGGCTAGAGCCTAGAGCGATCAGTATTCCTACGATGTCTTCATTGACTACATAAAATATCAAAATGAAGACATCGCCAAGTACTTAACATGTTTGAAAATCTACGCTTCATTTACAACAAGTTTAATGTTGTGAGTGAAGTCGATGTCGATACGAATAAAGGACCACCCACATTAGATCCGTTTGCATTGCGTTGACGTAAAGTTGACAGTTAGACAATAGATTTAGCTGTCACGTTGCCGCAACGCGTCAGATCCGGATCTAATGTGCGTGGGCCTTAAATGTTTGTTATGTGCGAAAAAAGTAAATGTAGGGTTTGATCGGTGCTTCGGTTGCGGTACAAGCACATATCGTCGGTAATAGACGATTGTTGTGTATTGAGAACGCTTGCGCAAAAAGACTAAGGGAGGGAAACGGATTCGAAACTCATATGTCATTAGCCAAATACATCCGTAGACCATAGGTCCACCGTTGTATAATTGGCAATGCACCCGTGTACTGAATGGGAATTCTGGGTTCGAATCCCACCGGTGCCCTTAGATTTTTTCGCAAATTTTCTCACACGCACGTCTCTTGCCGATGATATGTGCTAACCTCTCAGTATCTTCTAACTGTCGCATATAACAAATAAAAATTGACTTTCAGTCGCTAACCTAAATCAAAAATTAAAAAATTAAAAAGGATGCGATCTGAGGATGTATGATCAATCAGTAGTGCGTTTGAAGAAGACAACAAGCAGAGAACTGATAGAGAATAGTACGACAGTTTGTTAAAAATGGTTGACATTTGGCTAGTTGGAGAATATCTGCCGTCGTTCGGCCATTCTGTTAACTTGCCGACGTATAGTGAAGTTTTTCGTAAATATATGTTTCATTTGCGTGCTGAAAAAAAAAGTTGTAAGCTTAGTGCCTTCCTAACAATAAAGGAATTAAAGGATGCTTGGAAGAAAAAAACTTAACACATTTGGTAAATGACATAAGCATAAAGAAAAAAAAAAACTGTGGCTATTTTTCAATACCTGGAAAGCCTTACTAAAATGCAAACTTAGAATGGCTAAGAAAGACGACGAAAAAAGATCACATTTCATGGATCATTGCGGAGTTTGTTTGATATCGGGAAGAATTTTAAGGCAAAAACCCGTGAAGAAAAGCAGGCGATGCAATATTTGCAAAAACAGCGGGAACAAGCTCATCTTGAAGAAGAAACTGAGGTTAACCCTACCAATGAAACCATTTCGTGTAGCGATTTTGAGGAAGAAGGGTCAAGCCAAAGACCGGATCAAATTTGTAGTGCAACCTCAATTGAAACATCATCACAAAACGACAGCCAGGCTGGGTCAGTGTACTCGCCTAGTACATCCGAAAGAGCTTCTCCAAAAACAGGTAGGGGAAACGGTCCTATAGTTGCGGTACGTTAGAAGCGTTAGGTTCCTATAGTTGTGTATGGAGTCTCCATACACAACTATAGGAACCTAACGCTTCTAACGTACCGCAACTATAGGAGCGTTTACCCTACGTTGTGATGTTTTACTAATGTTTTTTTTTCTTTTAGATTATACACCTATTAACATCCATATTAATATATTTTGAACGTTCTAGGTTCTCCAAAACCAGCTTTGACACGTAAATCGCAACTGATACGAGTTGTTACAGTTGAGGTAGCTGCTGCATTGGACCGCTGTAAAGTGAGTGATCCAAATGCTGTGTTTCTAATATCATCGATCGCTAAAGCTTTAGGGCACGATGTTTCATCATTATTGTTGAACAAGGAATCTGTCAGAATCGCCAGAGCAGGAATTCGCTTACAAATGCAACATAATTTAAAAGCGTCGTTTAAGCCAGATATAAATTTAACAGTACATTGGTATTCTAAGCTGCTACCTAACATATTACCATCCAAAGCTCTACCAAAAACCGAGCGCTTGGCCATAGTTGTATCAGGCGAAGGCATTAGCAAATTATTGGCTGTTCCACCCATCGAAAACTCTACGGGGGCACAACAAGCAGAAGCGGTATACAATGCAGTCGTCAAATGGGGGCTTGCGGACAGGTATGATCTTAAATCTTGTATGTTCACCTCAGAATTCTGACTATTTTATCGTTTGTTTTCAGAATTATGTTTACATCTTTTGATACTACTGCATCAAATACTGGTAGAAAAAAAAAAGGTGCGTGTCAGTACCTGGACAAATTGTTTAAGAGGCAGCTTATAGGCCTCCCTTGTAGACACCACATACATGAACTGCTACTTGGCAAAGCTTTTAAAATTCTGAAATTTGAAACGTCAAAGTCTCCAAATGTTGAGATTTTTAAGGAATTCCAATCAAAATGGCACATTTTGGAAAAGACTTCATACCACTCAGGTATGGATGATGATTTTTTTTTAAAATAGCTATTTCGGAAATAGAAAGATTGGCGTTATTGGAGTTTTATGAAAAAAAAAAATTAGAGAGCAACACCACCGTGGTGATTACCGAGAGGTTCTACAACTTGCCATTTTATATTTGGGTGGAAAAATCGATGAAAATTAGATATAAGAGCTCCTGGTGCGTTCCACAATGCAAGGTAGATGGAAAAAATCATTTATTGAAATGTTTATTCTTCGGCATGAATTTGCTTTACCAGATAAAACTAAAAATCAACTAGCTCGATTTTGTGTGTTCATTGTAAAAAATTATTTGAAAAGTTGGTTTCTTTCTCCGTGTGCTGCGATGGCACCCAACAACGATCTGAACCTGTTAAAAATATTGAAGGAATATGAAAGTGTTGATGAAGACGTTGCGAAAGCAGTACATAAAGGAATTTTAACTCACTTGCAAAATTTGGACAACAGCCTTATCGGACTATGTCTGTTCGACTAAAATGTAGACCTCTCGGTTAAGAAAAAGGTCATCGAAACCTTACTTCTATCAGGTAAATGTTTAATTGATACATTTGCATTTAATTTTCAATGATTTTTTTTTACAGATGCTCATAAAAACATTACAGTCAGATCCATTGTTGAATCCAACGATATTTCAACGATTGAACTACACTCGTTTGTACAAGGCAGCAGTGGTATTGAAAACTTATTCAAAGCTCTCCAAATTCCGAAGTCGTTGCTGAATGTCGATATGGAGCAGTGGAGTAGTTCCATCGAGTTTAAAAATGCCAAAAGACGGGTTCAATGTTTGGAAGTAGTTAATGATAATGCAGAGCGTGGTATAGCATTGATTAAAACATACAATTCAAAACTATCAACGGATGAAGATCAAAAGTAGTGCATTTTACAATAAGTTGAAGATCATCGAAAAAATTATAAGAGTACCAGGAAATCTGATTTGGTGTAGCTAATAAGGAAATTTATGGCAAAATATAAAACAAGTATTTTTTCATCTTTTCAGGCAAATGTTCCTCTTGTGTAAAACTCATGATTCCCAAAAAAAAAAACAGATTAACGCAATTCAAGATATTTTTACAATTGATTTTAGGAATTTCTGATGAAAATCATATATTTTTGAATTTTTGGACCACCCTAATGAAGAATAATTGGACCACCCTAGTGAATTATTTCGTATTAGATCCTAAATGGTGGTTTAATTTGATATATAAGCAGGTTGAAGACAATTGTCAACAGTTTTAGAAGCCGACTCATCAATCTTCTATATTCCATATAGAACTCATGAAAAAAAATTCTAAGTCCCAGAAAGTCGATTTTTGAAAAAAAAAAAAAAATTTCTAGATAACACCAAATCTTGACGTTTCATGCATTTTGAAGACGTTTGGCATAAAAAAAATTTTTGATTTCCGAAATTTCATGTACCCCCCCCCCCCCTTGGGAGATTTTTGAGAGTGAAAAAAGTCAAACTTTGACGCGTTTGCGCCACCCCTAAATCATGTCCGATTAAGCTCAAATTTTGCATAGGGTCATTTTTCGAGGCAATAAACATTTTGTATATGGTTTGATAGCGAAATTAAAAATTACCATTCTCTCTGGCAGTCTAGTGGCCAGTGAATGTTCATTTTGAAATTCCCGGGTTTCCCGATTCAAAGCCTAAAAATTTAAAAATAATTAAAATGTTAAATTTTGAAAAAAAAAATCATCTTTATGACTCGTGGAGTCATAAATGTCACGCTCTGAGCAGTGTTGGCAAAATCAGAAATCATTGATATTTTTCCGCTCTCATGCGCTCGCAATATCACGCGTGATATTGGAACAAAATATCATGCTTGATATAGATTTTACAAGCATCTTTGATATTGCGAGACTATTCACAACGTGCAAAAATCAAGCTGAGAGTTGATTCGACTCAAAAATGCTTCCATTGCACATCGTTTTTTTAGAAAGAGAAAGCATAGTTTGCCATCTCTTTTTAGTCTTTACCGATGGCAGACGCGAAGGGACTGCTTCAAGCCGTTATGGAAGTTTCGGTTGCATTCGGGTGTAAAGCAAAAATCATTAAGCTCAATCTCAAGATTTGTTAGCTTGATATTCCGAGCTGCGATATCACAGCTTGCAAAATCAACCGCAGTAGTTTGTTTGTTGATTTTTGTCTACGAAAATCAATTGTGATCTTGGGCTTGGTGAGATTTTTTGATATTTTCCCAACACTGACTCTGAGACTTGGAAGCATTTTAAGGGTTATAACAAATTACAGAACAATCTATGGAATCTTGCGGACAAACCCTGGAATTTTAAGTAAAATTTAAAAGAATTCAAAGTGTTGATTTCAAACAAATATTGAGAAGGATTCCCACACAGTTTTCTGAGGAGAAGTTCTGAGCAGAATTCCAGAATTATTCTGACATGAAGTCCTTAGAAATTGTTAGATGAATTTCGAAGGATTTCTGTGGAGAAGAATGCAAGTTCTAAATTAAATTGGAGGTAAAAGGAGTTGTGATAAAAAAAAACTTTGCAGAAAATTTCTACGTGATTTTGAGGAGATTTGTATGGGGATCGTGAGGAAAATGACAGATGAATTTTAAGAAGAATTCCAAGAGAATTATGATCAGAATTCAACAAGAAACAGAGTTCAAAGAGTGTTCTGGCAATAATTCAACCCTAGTGCGAAAAATTCACCACAGAACTCCAAGAAAATTGATTGCAAAAAAATTGCTAATAATAGAAAGAAATTCTTTAAAATACTCCAAGGGGTTTCTAAATAAAAATTTCTAAAAATTTATGCGGCTTTGAAGAAATTTTTGAAAAGATTTTCAAAGGAATCAAAGTCTCCGGATAAGCTCAAGGGAATTCTAAGAAGGATTCCAATTAAATTCTTACAAAAGGTTGCAAGGAAATTCCAAAAAGAATTATTACACTGAGTGTTTTCTGGTTTATTTCAGGGCAATTTCAAGATAATTCAGAGCAGAATTCCAAGTTTATTTTGGAGTTCTTTCATGAGAATTTTGAACAACGAAAAATTAAAACCCCGGAAAAGAATAATTCAGCTTCGGTTTTTACAAACATTTGCAGCATCTTCAATATTTTCTTTTAAGGACCATGCACTTTAAATCTGAAATTGAAATGACAACAATCAATTTGCAATATTGCTGAGTGATTAAATTATAAAAACAATAAAACGGGAAACTGAAGAAAATTATGCAACTAATAGAGATATTTATTTGATAGAGGATCACTCCGTTTTAATGGTTTATTCTGAAATTCTGGTGTAAAAGTTTGCTCCTATGGTATGGTTAATTTATTTTTCCCGGTTCCCTTGCCGAATTCCCAAGTTTTTCCCGATTTTCCCGGTTTGCTGGCCACCTTGTTAATGTAAATCGAAGAAGGTTGATTGATTGATTGATTGATTTATCTTTATTTAGGAGGCTTTCAGCCTGAGGCTGGTTCGCCTCCACTATCGAAGAAGGTTGAGTTTTCACGATTCGTCATTAATGAAAGTTATAAGTCTGTAAGTCATAAGTTTCTGAAGAACATCAGCTTCATCACGTAGTACGAGCCCTCCAAGATATTTAACCGTGTGCAATGGTGGTCACATGTTCTCATAGTTCACAATGCAGTCTTGCCTAATTGATTCACGTGCAATATTTATTCAAACGGGTGTTCAACACACATCGTAGCAACACAGCAGAATTTTTGCACTGTTCCAGACATGACCAGATGTTGTCACCAGACCAGACACTGCCGTTCAACGACGTTGCTATCAAATATGCAAGTATAATTTTGTTCACCCGACCGATCACGTACATTCCCATATCATAGCAATTCCACTTGGCTGAAGTATTTGCTGCAAGCGTACCGATGAGAATGTTATCAATTTATCGAACAGTTCACCTTCCTATTGTTATTTCATGGACATCGTTTGTGTCGAGTTTCCTAAATCCTATACTAAACTGTCCTTCTGACTATTCTGGGCAGCATCTTCCGAGGCCGGCTTTTCTCCGTTCGTTTCCCGGACAAGGAGGCTATCAATTCTCTGTTCCATTTTTTCCTTTATGAGCAAACAACAGACCAAAACACAAAGCAGCAGCAAAGTCATTCACAGAAAAATCCGCTTGTTAGGAGATAAACGTCTCAATCAGGGTTTCGCCGTCCTCGTGTCGTTAGGGTTAGTTTGCCAAGAGACTTAACGAAATCATTTCCCCACACGTTAAGGACAGACAGAAATCCCCTAGCAATCGATTCGGTAATTGGACAATACAAACACACACAATTATCCGCACGCACATACAAGCAAAAGTATCTACAAAATAGATGGAAAGGGAAGGCAAATGGAACTGAGGTCGTTTGAGGGGGAATTAAATATTGGACACCGGGCAAGAACAACAACAACGAGTCAATTTGTTCAGTGTAGGATAATTACTGGCTGATCCCCGCTCTCAGCACAGCTGACAGAAAGTTATGCAACGGTTAAATTAACACCTGCCTCCATCCCGACTGAAGCAAACAAAACAACAATGCTTAAATTGTTTGCCATTTACGACCTTGTCCATTCCTAATTCGGTCGTAAAAACCATCCAAATTATAAACACGCACCATTGCTTCTCAATTTGTTCTCGGAAATTTGTAATGACTCACCAACAACAAACAGCTTGTCGTAGAAGAACGTCCACGCAATTTGCCCCGCCCCGCTTAGACAAGTTTAAATTTATCACTGCTTGCGCATCAATCAAAACGATAATAAAAGCCAATTCCAGTCCGGCGCAGACAACCCCCCCGAAATTATTTATCGCACTGAATCCCATTTCAAAATCTCTACTCGACCGCCTCGCCAGGACCAGCTCGATCTCAACGACTTCAACTACGGCGACGACGACGACGACTCGTAAAATAATCAATCTAGAAAGCAACCCGAGGGCCACTTTCATGTGGCTGTCACTTTTGCCGGGCTGATGAAGGAACTCCGTGCGTCGTCGTCGGCGTCGTCGTCTACATGACAAAAGCGAATCATCTTTCTTCATCCACTTAATTTAATCCAATTTCTGAACAGCGGGCACTAACGGATCACATGAGAACACTATGCGTTGGAAGGCCTCGCTTCATCCCAGAAGGAGCCAAAAGTCAAAGAGTGGATGCAACCTTTACAGATTTCCATTCAGTGAGCGTTTTGTATGGCGGTGGCGGCGACAATGCAAAGAGAGCGGAAGCTGTAAATTTTGTAATTTGGAACATCATCATAGCCGTAAAGTATGATGCATCAGCTGGAAATGAATTGGATGCATCGGGTTTCTCACTGCGCTTGTCAAAAGGAATTTAAATTGCCGTTGAGCGTAATTGAGTCACTAGTGAGTGAAGGTGGGGAAGATTTGTCTGGTTTTATTAAATTAACGAGATATTTAGAACATTATTCGACCAATTGATTCAGGAGATAAGAAAGAACGTCAGTTTATGAGAAGGTTAGAAGATACTGAGAGGTAAGCACCTATCGGGGCTGTGTCATTTCGTCGAATGGGTCATTTCGCCGAAGGGGTCATTTCTCCGAATGGGTCATTTCGCCGAATTTTAATCATGAATCAATATATAAATTCCGAAATCAGTTCTATTTGAAAGAACTGGTCATGTTTAAAAGAAGGAAACATTTCTACAAATGTAAAACATTGATTAGATAAAAATTTCCGAAATCAGTACAACTCGAAAGAACTGATCATGTTATAAAGAAGAAAGCATTTCTATAAATCAAAAATATCAATTTTTTTTAAATTTCTGGAATCAGTACAACTGAAAAGAACTGCTCATGTTCAAAAGAAGGAAACTTCTTGTTCTTCTTTTTATTCGCATTTCAAGCTTATTGCTTAGCGCATATTAGCTTATTGCGTGCTCACAACTTAGTGTTCTAAATGCACTTCCACAGTTATTAATTGAGAGCTTTCGATGCCAATACCAATGCATGAATTTGTATATTGTGTGACAAGCACAATGATACTCTATGCCCAGGGAAGTCGAGAAAATTTCCAACCCGAAAGATTCCCTCGACCGAACCCGCCGCCTCCGGCTTGGTAATACCGTGCCTTTACTGACTAGGCTGAATTGAATAACTTGCCATGTTGAAAAAATCGAACCTTATGTGTGTGTGTGTGTGTGTGTGTGTGTGTGTGTGTGTGTGTGTATGTGTGTGTGTGTGTGTGTGTGTGTCTGTGTGTTTGTCTGTTTGTTTGTGTGTGTGTGTGTGTGTGTGTGTGTGTGTGTGTGTGTGTGTGTGTGAGTGTGTGTGTGTGTGTGTGTGTGTGTGTGTGTGTGTGTGTGTGTGTGAATGTGTGTGTGTGTGTGTGTGTGTGTGTGTGTGTGTGTGTGTGTGTGTGTGTGTGTGTGTGTGTGTGTGTGTGTGTGTGTGTGTGTGTTGCCAAGGAGGAAACCTTCAAAAAGGCCATCGTGCCACCGCTTTACGACTGGGCGCACAGTCGCGGTGACACAGTGTGTGGGATTCTTACCGCACTAAAACCTCCTTGGACGCCTTGCCCTTTTCCCCCGGAACCACTTGTCGTATTACTTCGGAGGGGGGTGTGCATTACGCATCTCACTTTACCTCAGCTAACTGGCGCTTCCAGGTCACTGATCGTTTCTCCAATTTGTGAGCCATTTAGCTCCCAGCGTCACGTTTTACTCGGTTATCCCCGGTGGTGGATTCAGCCTACTCTGACGGAGAGTTCTCCCGGCTCCGGCTTTCACTTGTGTGAGCACATTACTACTTTCTAGTAGGTCTTCTCGCCATTTTCGCTGCAGCGCTGGCATGATCTGCGTTACTGCTCTGCTGACGGCGTTAAAGGTCCCCTTCTCTCGACACATTTCTTCGACGACGTTTTCCGCGCTAAGGGCGAGCATATCCTCTCGCACAGCATCAAATCTAGGACATTTGAAGACCACCGGCTCTGGTGATTCTTCCACATTCCCACACTTCGGACAGAAGGGTGACGTTGTGTGTCCGAGCCGATGCAGGTACTTCCTGAAGCAGCCATGACCAGACAGGAACTGCGTCAAGTGGAAGTTGACTTCTCCATGCTTCCTGTTCACCCAGGTCGAAAGAATCGGTATTGGCCTATGTGTCCATCTACCGTTCTCTGCTGCATCCCACTCCTGCTGCCACTTAGCCATCGACCCCGTTCTCACCATGTTTCGTACTCCTCTCGTTTCTCTCGTCATATAGCACTCGTAGTCCTCCGCCAAGGAGATGTCGATTGGGATCATACCGGCGATAACACATACTGCCTCCATCGAAATGGTTCTGTATGCACTCACGACTCGCATGGCCATGAGTCGGAACGTACTGCTCAATTTCCTTTGGTTCTGCTTCGTTTTCAGCGCTTCAATCTAGGCTGGACCTCCGTACCTTAGTATCGATGAGGACACACTAGCCAGAAGACGCCTCTTGCTGCTGCTTGGACCAGAATTGTTCGGCATGATTCTGGCTATTGCGTTGATGACCTTCGCCGCCTTCTCGCAAGCATATTCGATGTGGCTGTTAAAGTTTAGCCGGTCGTCGATCATCACTCCCAGATACTTCAGCACGCGCTTCGAAACAATGGTATGCTCTCCAACGGTAATTTCTGCCCGCTGCACTGCTTTACAGTTACTGACCAAAATCACTTCTGTTTTGTGGTGGGCTATCTGCAGCATCGCTCCTTGCATCCAGTTACCAATCGTATCTATCGCCTCGGCCGCCAGCATTTCCACTTCTTCCAGCGTCTCACCGGTTACCGTCAAGACGACATCGTCCGCAACTCCTTTGGGCAGCTTGAGTGTCAGCACGCCATTGTACATTCCGCTCCACAACGTGGGACCTAGAATGGAGCCTTGTGGAACTCCCGCCGAGATTCTAAGCGATTTCTGCCTCGTAGACCAGGACTCGGTTCTGGAAGTAACTACTTAGAATCCTGCAGAGGGAGTCTGGAGCCCTCATTCTATGGAGCGCCTTGGCGATGGCCACCCAGCTGGCGCTATTGAATGCATTGTTCACATCAATCGTAATCACGGCGCAGTATCGATTTCCTCTCCGCTTCTGTTTGGAAGCTTTTTCGGCTCTGTCAATCACTTTCCTACGAACTGCCTCTCCGACAACCCGCGTTCACTCTCTCCAAGAGCTTTCCGACAGTATCCAGCAAGCATATTGACCTATACGATGCAGGATCCCCCGGCGGTTTTCCGGGCTTCGGCAACAGCACAAGCTTTTGTACCTTCCACCTATCAGGGAACTGACCCTCGTCCAAACATTTCTGCAGCACCATCCTGAACATGTCCGGGAACGTCTGGATCGCTGCCTTCAACGCCACGTTGGGAATTCCATCCCGGCCGGGAGCTTTCTTCGCCTTCAACCCTTTCGCTGCTGCTAGGAGTTCCTCGTTGGAGACTTGTTCAACGTTGTCTCCATCTTCCTCGCCATCTCGGCACAGCTCTTTGAAACTGTTTGACTTGCTCAGCTTTATCTTTCGTTGTAGTGCAGCCCTTACCTCTCAGAACACCACCCTGCGCTCCTCTCTGTCTGCTTCCGTTCTTGTTCTCTGAACGCGCCTTCTGGCTAGAAGACAACTAGCATGGAGGGTGCTAATTTCCTCGTTCCACCAGTAAGCTGGACGCCACCTGTTCGTTGGCTCCAGTTTTCTTGGCTTAGTTGTGTCACATGCCCTTGCTAATGATTCGGTCAACTCGTAAGACCCGGGACACTGCTGTCTACCCTTAGAGCTTTGATGCAGAGATCCTTATTGAATGTCTTCGGGTTCCACTTCCGCTCGCTTACTTTCGTCCTCCGCATTTCCACCGGTTTCCGTTCGCCGATACTGTACCTGATCGCGTGATGGTCACTATGGGTGTACTCCTCGCACACTCTTCAGTTCATATTTGCCACTAGATTCCCTACCATCTTTGCGGAAGGCGCTGATGGTTCCTAAGTTGGCCAGACTGACGTTCAACTTTGCCAGAGCTTCCAGCAGGCTATACCTTCTTGCGTTGGTACACCTGCTCCCCCAATCCACTGCCCAAGCATTGAAATCTCCTGCGATAATGACTGGTCTCCGTCCAATGAGCTTTCCGGTGAGCCCATCTAGCATCTGGTGGAACTGCTCAATTGTCCATCTCGGGGGTGCGTAGCAACTACATACATAGATTCCATTGATTTTGGCGATCACGAAACCTTCGTATGAGCCCGCCACCACTTGTTGAATAGGATACCTGCCCATGACTTGTATGGCCGCCATTCCTGCTCTATCCGCCACCCAGTTACTATTATCGAGAGGGACTCGACATGGCTTTGCAATGATTGCAACGTCGCACTTTGTTTTCGTTGTCGACTGCCACAACAGTTGCTGTGCTGTGTTGCAATGATAGAGATTTATTTGGGTTGCCTCCATTATTGCTGGCCCACCTTATCCTTCTTGAACTCTGGGAACCTGAAACTTCCCGTCACATGGCCGTCCTTCTTTTTGTAGAGCATGCACCTCGGTTGCTTCGTACAGTCTTTTGCATCGTGCCCCTTCTCTCCGCATTTTCTGCACAGATCAGATCTGTCCGAAAATGCGGACCGAAGCCTATACTCTTGTAGCATCTCTCCTTTTTTCTTAGGCAGTCGAGGAATAGCTTTCAACGGACACACTGACCACCCAACCTTGATTCGGCCTGTCTTCAGCAGCTCGTTAGCTGCGTCCGAAGGAAGTCGTATCGATGCCGTCTGCGTGCCACCATACGCCTTCCTCAACCGAATTGCCATCGGTACGTCTCCCAGGTTGCATTGCACCTTCAGCGCACTTTTCAACGCGTCTTCTGTTGCGATCTCGTCCAGATCCCTGCACTCGACCAGTGACTCCTGGGATAAGGCTCTGACGTTCGCCGTCTTGCCAAGAGATTTTTCGACGAGCTCCTTAAAAGCTGCGCTCTTAACCGTAGGGTCCCTTTTCAGCTCGAATAGCATCTCGCCTTTCTGGGTTCACCTGGTTTTCACCACGTTCTCGCCTAGTTGTTTCAACTCCGGATCCTCTCTCACTTTCCGGAGGAGTGCTGCGTAGGACGTTTTGTCCTTCGCCTCAACAACCAGAGCGTCACCCTTGCTTCTCTCCCTACGAGGCCTAGGCTTCTCCTTATGCTTCCTGTCTTCCTTCTTCTTCTCTTCCTTCTTCCTCGCTTCCTCTTCCTTCTTCCTCACTTCATCTTCCTTCTGTTTTTTCTTCGTCTCCTTCTGGTTCTCGACTTTACGCCACCCACCATTTTCTCCCATCTCTTTGATGCCTTCCTCGTCCTTGCGTTTTTTGGGCTCCTCCTCATCTCCTGGCGTGTCCCTATCTCTCTTTTCAGGACGTGGATTTGTGGGTCCCTTCGGCGTCTCATGTGCTTCAGCCAGTCTTTTCAGGCATTTTCGGGTCTTTTTCTCCACTCTTGACATCCCGATCTGCCACGGTTATGCCGGATTTGATTCCAGTTACAAGTTGCTTGATCTCTTTGTGTACGTTGTTTTTATCCTTTACGAACACATAGAGATCATCGATCTTCCTCCTGACCTCCGTCATTTTGGTTCTTCCGAGCTGCAGTTCTTGAGATTTGCTACTGCTGGATATCGGTGTGAACATCTGGCTTAGCCCAGCGCCTGGCTGCTCTCCTTGGGACTTACTGCTGCTGCTGGAACTCGCAGTGGCCCCCAGGTTCGACGCTGGTGATCTCTGCAATATCCCGCTCCTTGCGAACACGTTCACTCCTCAGTTTTCACTATCTGGCGTCTTGCCGTCGTTGTGTGTGTGTGTGTGTGTGTGTGTGTGTGTGTGCGTGCGTGTGCGTGTGTGTGTGTGTGTGTGTGTGTGTGTGTGTGTGTGTGTGTGTGTGTGTGTGTGTGTGTGTGTGTGTGTGTGTGTGTGTGTGTGTGTGTGTGTGTGTGTGTGTGTGTGTGTGTGTGTGTGTGTGTGTGTGTGTGTGTGTGTGTGTGTGTGTGTGTGTGTGTGTGTGTGTGTGTGTTTGTGTGTGTGTGCGATTAGAGACGTTCAGTGTCGTCCCATTAAATTCACATCAATTGTAGAAACCCTACAGACGATCTGAGGAATGAAAGGAAATGCGAAGAATTGCAGTGAAGCTTAATAAGGAAAGTCCTGACTTTTGGAGGAGTTTTAAAATCTATAAGCGTGAGATTAGATAAATTCAGGACAGCTCCATGTTCTTCAGGAGAAAAATACGAGAACTTTCCCAAGTAACAATTTTGGTTTTATGAGGGTTCTGTAGACCATGATTTAGATTTGTAGCATGCTTTAAAACCTCAATAAAACTTGTAATGTTACTTGGGTTAGGATGTGCCGAGAATATCAGGGAAGTATAGAGACCTTCACAAAACGTATAAAAAACTTCAGAGAAATTATGAAAGAAATATTTCGGGACCTTCACAGCGGTCCATAAAACTTCAGGAAAGTTTAAACGTGATTAGGAGAGTTCCATTTATTTCAGAGCAGAACCAAGAAATCGTTGAATTTTGAGCAGTTCAAATAATTCCAAGGAAATTGCAGAAAGTTTACAGGAGTTTAGAGAAATTCAGGGAAATTCCGGAAGCTTCAGCAAAGCTCCGAGAGAAATCCTAGAACGTAACAACATCGTATTAACATCATGAAAATGTGAGAATATTTTAAGAATTATCATTATCATGGGAATTTCAAGAACCGTGAAAATTGGTCTGATAATTCTCCGCTGCTAGTTCCCAAAATTCTGAACTAGGTATCTCCATGGGGAATTTTTCGCCGACTTTCGATCGTCTGTAATCCGTTTTTTCGACAAAACGGACAATTTTGAGAATCGAGTAAGTCGAAACAAATAAATCCCTTTATTATGATGATCGGGTTGCCGACAATTCAAACATACATCAGCCGATGGTGGTTTGAATCCCGCAACTAGATAATCAAGCGTACGTTGTGACTGATATGGACCATCCTGAGGATCGGTGGGCCTTAAGTTCTTGGAATCAGACTGAGATTTTCGGTACTCATTACCTTTAACAAAATTTGGGTTCTCTATTTGGTTGGAGCTCGACTTTTTTTTCTGGGATTTCCAAGAATCGGCTGTTGGCGATTATTCAGGGGGTTTTGATTCGGGAAGTTCTTTTGAGTGACAACGTTGATGGTTTTCTCAGTACCAAACACCTTTTGGTACATAGAAAAGTTAGAAGCATCGATACGGTGACCTGCCTCGATCAATTGAGGGAGAACCTGAATTGGCTTGCATAACAAAGCCTTTTTATAATCTGTTCCAGATGACGACGAACGATATCGCTTCTCTTGGTCATCCATTTGAAAAATCAGGGAGCGAAACATTATGTCCATGTCAAAATAATACTCTTGAAACGTTTCGTTTCACAGCTCGCGTCTCTGGTAAATACTAGAGCGCACCTTCGTCACTTATGGTATGATAAATAATGGATTTCAAATTGTGCTTATTAAATAAACTATATATATATATATAACTTGTATCATCTTTTATTCAACGCTTAGCCTAACTTAAGCATTGTTTACCATGCTCGAAACAGGTTTCTAAAGTTGCATAGCAGCAAGGTATTTTATGCATAACGTCCATTATATCTAACGTACATTATGCCTTATGAATTTATGCCTAACGTCCATTATGCCTAGCGTCCATTATGCCTAACGTCCATTATGCCTAACGTCCATTATGCCTAACGTCCATTATGCCTAACGTTCATTATGTCTAACGTTCATTATACCTAACGTCCATTATGCCTAAAGTCCATTATGCCTAACGTTCATTATACCTAACGTCCATTATGCCTAACGTCCGTATGCCTAACGTATTTATGGCTAATAGGATACACTCGTTTCGTAAATAGGGAAATGTTTGTCAGAGATATTTTAAAACAACTACAATGATCCTAAAGTTATTGATTAGCCACAGTTATGGATCACTTGCATTTGACCTACACGATAGACTGACTGATCTATTATTGTATTTAGTTGATTCGCAACCGTGGGGTCAGGTCAGTGTATCGATTTAAAAAAAAAATCATCGTACCAAAAGTTCCACGGTGTTGGGGAGTGAATTTGTATGATTTTATGAAGTTTCAAACGCGGTTGATGATTTCAAAAGTATATTTAAGTGTTTGTGCGTAGTCGAGGGAAACCCATTCCGAAAAATGAAGTGTCGAGGAGGGGATCCTCTGGAACCGATCAGCGGGCAAAACGGAGGTACCCGTGAATGTGTAAAAAACCTGGGTGAAGTGCATTAAGACAATTTAGAAGAAGAGTGAAGATGTCGTATACTCGCAAAGATTGCAAGAAGGAAGTTTCGTGACAGCTTTGGATAATATTGAGTAACTGGTAGAATTTGGTGTGACTTTTCCAAATCTATAATCGGTTGCTGATCTGGCCAAAACTAGGCCCAATAGACAATTTCTAGTTCCTCATTCTAGGTCCCTATTATTTGCCTCTGAGAAGCTGTTCCGAAGCGAAGTAGAACCTCAACGAGGAGTCCCATTATTCGTCCCATCATTAGTTCCATCATTCGTTGAGTTGCAGCGTTGAACCTGACTATTGGCTACGAAAAGGCTTGCCAATACACATCAAAAATCGACTACATACATCAATTTGTTTATCTCAAATCGACGGAAGACATTCCGCGCAACTACCGTAAACCAGACTAGTTCATGTTGATCTTCGTCAAGCTTCGTCTACAATTTGGACTTATACATCAACATATGTCAAGCAGCCTTCAGGTCCAATTGGCTAAACTTGGTGAGTTGGTTCCATTTTGTAAATTTTTATCTTTTCAAACCAGTAACGTTGGGCGATCACCTTTTTGTGGTGCGTTACTGATATAAGATCTACCACCGAACCTTAGTCGTGACAACTTCAAACTAGGGAATCAGGATTTTCCAGTAATCAAATGATTACATTTTAGTGCTTGTTGCTTTTTATTACTTGATAATAGTGACAAGACTCGGGTAGTGACCGCCGCCGTTATGCATTTCTATATTGTATATTTAAAATCAAAAATATTGTTTATGTTCATAGATTTCACATAATCTTTTTTCCTTTATCCTTCTCCTTTTCCTTTCTCTCTTCTCTTTTCAGAAAGCAAGTAATGGCGCTATAGCCATAAGTCATAAAAGGCTAGCACAAGAGTTAGTGCTCATACCCCAACCGTCAGAAGAAAATGGAGCATCACTTAACCTTTCTAGCGTTGATGCTTCCAACGACCATCCGAGATGTCCACGTTTCATCCATTTATTGGATTCTGAAGCATCGTGTTTAAATCTTCGATTTAAACAGACCCGATGTTTTCTGAATCATCTTGCCCCTTAAATGCTGCACAGTAAGCCTGGCCGTTTTGATATGTGTGACGCATCTTCGATGTGAAACATATATCACAAGAAAAATGATCTAGGTAAAGGGTGATACGGTCAAAATTTGTTCAAGGGAAAACGCGTGTAAATCGGTGAAATCGTTTATTTAAAAAATCAAATTAAATTTCTTTTTCAAGTTCAATTAGTATAAAATTCAGGAAAAATATTCAGTTAGGCTTCCGCTTTTCCAAATCCAAATTGCCGGGCCTTACGCTTGACCCCTGCCATCAGATTTTGTACAGCCACCTTGTCCACCTTCTTCGCCGCAGAAAGCCAGTTTGCCTTGAACTGCTGCTCGCCCTTAGCAGTTTTTTTGGTCTTCTTTAGGTTCCGCTTGACAATAGCCCAGTATTTCTCAATTGGGCGAAGCTCTGGCGTGTTGGGAGGGTTCTTGTCCTTGGGAACCACCTGCACGTTGTTGGCGGCGTACCACTCCATGGCCTTTTTACCGTAATGGCAAGATGCCAAATCCGGCCAAAACAGTACGGAACAACCGTGTTGCTTCAGGAAAGGCAGCAGACGTTTATTCAAACACTCTTTCACGTAAATTTCTTCGTTGACAGTCCCGGAAGCTATGAAAATGCTGCTTTTCAAGCCACAGGTACAGATGGCTTGCCAAACCAGATATTTCTTTGCGAACTTTGACAGTTTCATGTGCTTGAAAACATCTGCTACCTTTCCCCTTCCTTTTGCCGTATAAAACTCCTGTCCCGGAAGCTGCTTGTAGTCGGCTTTGACGTAGGTTTCGTCGTCCATTACCACGCAGTCAAACTTCGTCAGCATCGTCGTGTACAGCCTCCGGGATCGCGCTTTGGCCGTCGTATTTTGTTTATCATCGTGATTTGGAGTCACTACCGTCGATAGTCCGGCTCGTTTTTTGGCTCGATGCACGGTTGTAGACGATACACCCAGCTTATTTGCGGCATCTCGGAGAGAGAGGTTAGGGTTTCGCTTGAAACTACCGGCAACTCTCTTTGTCGTCTCAGCGGCTTCCGGTTTTCGATTTCCCCCCGATCCAGACTTCCTGGCTGTCGACAAACGTTCCCCAAACACTTTAATTACATTTGTAACGGTTGATTTGGCAACTTTTAGCGATTTTGCCAACTTTGCGTGCGAGTAGCTCGGATTTTCGCGATGCGCGAGCAAAATTTTGATACGCTGCTCTTCTTGCTTGGACGGCATTTTGACAACTGAAGAGTGAATTCCAAAATCAAAATAGGAGCAACATTCTACACACACACACCTTCAAAATGAGGGGTGTTCAGGTTTTTTAAATGCAAAATTGAAAGAAATACGTCAAGTTGATATTGACCAAATTTTGACCGTATCACCCTTTATATAAATCATTTTCCAGGATGCTTTCAAGAACTGGCTGTGTTGGGTTCAGATTAGATTAGATTGGATTAGATTAGTACCGAAAATTCCACGATGTTGGCTTTCCGTTTGATTAACAAAATCATCAAGTCTACCGTAAAGTTTCTTTTATTTGACTAAGTATTAGGGTGGTTTAAAATATCGGTTTTGGTCCACCAAGTTCAATCGATTTTAAATCAGGTCCTGATAATTCTCCCAAAAGTTGAGCTCATTTGGATGCGAACTCATACTGCACTGATCCTTTGAAGTTTATATGGGAATCACTATGGGAAATATGGATTATACGTTCGCATCGTCCTGACCTGTCACTGTAATGTTATATGAGCGATCTACTTTGGTGTATGATGCGCTATAAATAAGGCCCCAATAACAGTGCCGTAAATCCTTCGCAGGCCATTCTGCTCCATACTTTTATGCACCTCGCCATAAGACACTTATTAGATAATATTTATCGAACTAATAAAAAAACGACTTCGTGTTAGCTCCATTATCAATCAACGACATACATTTTCGCTTTACCTTTGCATTAGACACGCATTGTCACGCCATCGTCGGATTTACGGAGACATTATCACGCTCCTTGAGGATTTGTATCAAAATAAACCATTTCAAAGTCCATAAAAGCTGCTACCCCGAATCGAATCGATCGATTGGATTTTATGGACTTGATAACTTTCGAGCTTGCTTTGTATCAGACCGGGTGCCTACGACGTCGTAACAATGAAAACAAAATTTTCGGGAAACCTTCATGGCTCCATTATTCATATCTATTTCCGAACGACGCGAGGCAGTGGAAAATCGATCATGATTAATCCGCTTTATTCCACGGAAAAGGCTGTAAAGCTGCACTCAAAACGAGAAACACACTGCCGATCCGATCGATGATGGGGGAGGGTGCCGTAATCCTTCGCCCAAATGGACTTCCGCGGAGGAGTGACGTGTCTTTTTGATTTATCTTCTTGACTTTTACGTCTCAACTGGAATCCGAACGAACGTAAAATTGAGGATTGATGATTTGACAAATGCAGAGGTACTAAGTTTAAGACACAATGAAATTTGATTGCCTGTGCATTAGCGGCGACTAAAAGTGTTTGACAACAAAAAATAGCTCATAGGTTACATCCCCGCATCTATTTTTACCCACTTAACCCTAAACCGCCATATGCTTTACCTCAGGAGAGTACCTTTTTTTTCTATTTCCTATCCATATCGTTTCCAACCGAAAATCGTACGCGGCCGATGAGAGAAACTCAGTAACTGAGCCGAATTCAACCCAAAAATTTCAAAATGTGCGGTTACTCAGTGAGTGAGTAAAATTGTCTTCACTTTTTCGGGAAACACTGCTTGAATAAGAGTAAAATCGACCAACTTTTTTTGTCAGTCACGAATTTCTTCATATTCAAGGAATTTTTCCCGGAAAGTGAGGAAAGTTTTACTCACCCACTTTTTGAAATTTTGAATCACATTCGACTCAATCATGACTTACTCTACTCGGCAGTGTACCAAAAATAGCTCCGACTTTCCTTCGCTGTAATCCACAAATTTGTTTTCCATTGTTCTATCTGAAAACGATAAGGTAGCAAAGCTTTCCAATGAGATCCCCTACCCACTATCCTCCTTTTGTTGTTCACCGTTCCCGCCCGTCACCTTCTTCTTTTTTCGTTATTAAAGAGACTTGGTCCGTCATCAGTATAGCGCTTATTTTTATATTTTAGAAACACACTTTCCCTTTTCGGTATCTTGACAGTCTTAATCTAGAGCAGACATGGCATATATCGATTGCAGCCTGACACACCACATGAAAGTTACAACAGGTTCCAAATATATCGACAGCCCAGCCGTCTGTCTGATTGGTTCGAATGTTTTCCACAGTTATCTGACATCGGGACATCCCATCCGTTGATCCCTGCAGACAGTACCAAAAGTTGATCAAATTACAGTTCCAAACTAAAAAGTCATATGACAGGCTCTGTCATATGACACTGTTGCCGAAGACCGTCACGAATGTATGTATTTTAGTTTTTCTCATAATAAAAGCTGCTGATGTTGTGTGAATTCTGAAAATAGCAAGCAACGATGTCCTAGTAATAACTTTTTTGATCAGAAATGGTTAAATTTACTCCAAATTGAGGAATTAGAACAAAATTACACATGTCATATGATAGTTGTTTGATAATTTTCTTTTGGCTCGAATGTTGTTCTACCGTTTGTGTTGTGTGAGAGAGACGACGGTAGAGCATGAGTGTACGAATACAAAAATACTGTCGCGCACGACATCGAAGCGAGTGTAGTAAAAAACGTCAACTATTTCAACCCCTGGTTATTCAAAACAGCGGAAAAAATTAACCTTTCAATCATCCTTCTCCGTTTGAAACTTTGCGAAAATGTTTGTTATGAACAATGATTTACATTTTTGCTAAAATTCTGCCGTTTTGGATCTTGAAATTTTTTAATATGGCGCATTTGAAATTAAAAAAAAAATAGCATGGAAACGGAATTTCTGATCGAAATTACGTCCGAGGAAAAGTTTTAGATAAAAATAAATCAAAATTTTTGTTTTTTTTATTTATTTTAAGAATAAATGCAAAAAAAGAAATTTGAAACACAAATATTTCAAAATGTCATTGGCAGACTCTTATATTTTTTTGTAAACTGCAAAATTTTTGAATGTTCAAAACTATGGACACTTGAAAATTGACAAAAATTGTAGAACGAGAACTTTTGGTCAAATTTTTAAACTTTTTTCTAGCACACTTTTCTGTGTATTTTTTCACAGAAAATGATTTAAATGTGTCAAGGTTTTCTGAGTATAATTTACACAATAAGTGTTTTCACACCAAGTAAAAAATTTGATCAAAAGTTCTTGATCTACGATTTTTGTCAATTTGTAGTGTCCATAATTTTAAACATTCCAAAAATTTGCAGTTTTCAAGAGCTATTTAAAAAAATATTTTAAAAAATTATACAAGGACATTTTGAGATATTCAGATTTTTAAAACTATGACGTAGACTACGTCTTACGGGAAGTTACAGAGGGTAAATCAAAAATCTAAAATTGCGACCGTCACGCAAAGGTGTTAGGTTTCGAACGCTTATAACTTTGTCATTAATAGATGCAATACAAATCCAAATATACCAATCGGTAGGAAATAGCTTTACGATTGTGCTTAAATAATTTTTTTTTCCAATGTTCTATAAAAAAAAACTTTTGAAAAATGTTCAAATGAAAAGTGATAATTTTGGCACCGTTTTCATAAAAAAACAAAACTAAAAGGGACAGCCCTATGGGGTTGTACGCAATGGTGACGTAGGGCTACGTGGTCTTAATATATAATAAATCTTATTTGTTATGAAACGGCTAAAGAAAAGGGTTATCTTCCATTTAATTCCACTTAATTACCGGGCTGGTAGTGCTGATGCGATATAATAGTAGTGACTTTAGTGACTAAAATTACGAAAATAATGACTTATATATAATAAATATGGTAACTTAGAAATTCAAATACGGTTTGATATTGAAATAAATTCCATTTTTTGTTATGGAACCCAAAATTACATTTCATAAATTCCTCTAATTATATCGGTTTGAATACTTTTCATTTGATTACATTGTACACGCAAATATCAATTTTAAAAATGTTCGGGGTTTAGTGGAGTTTTGTAAATTTTACTGGTTGTACAACATACATTTAAAATAATGTTTAAATCAATGAAGCCACTAAGTTAAATCGGGTTAACTACAACTGCAGTATTTTTCGTAGATTTTGAATTTGTTTCTGCGTTCGAAATCTTAAAAATTTCTATGTATTTAGGTAAGTTAACCTTGCCCCGTAACGTGGGTAGATCACCTTTTCGTGGTACGTTACGGGATGTAAGATCTACCACCGATTTCTAGTCCTGACTACTTCAAAATAGGGAAACAGGATTTTTCAGTAATCTAAGGAACATATCTTAGTCCTTGCTACTTTTTATGCCTTGTCGATAGTGACAAGACTCGGCTTTGTCCACCGAGGATGATTTTGAAACAAGGAAAAAATGAGTCAGTTAGTCTTCATCAGTTAGTCTTCATCAGTTAGTTACCAATCTTCTATTCGTTGTTCCCTAGTTTGAAGTGATTAAGACTAGGGTTCTGATGTATGTTCATTATCGGTGTCATTCCTTAATTTTGTTGCTGAGGAATCCAATTTTGACTGACAAAGGGGCGCACCTTTGGAGGGTGTTTTAACACTCCGAAGGGTATAACTAGCGGGACCTTTCAATTAGAGTCGGATCCTTGCGATAAATGCAAGAATGACAACTGTGAAAAAAATCGAATACTTCATCATTTATCAATAGTGATGGAGTAATACGACATGCACTAAACTAAGGACACGGGATATACTACAATAGATCAAATTACTGGTCGCAGTGGTGTTAGGTCTCGAACAGAGTAAAACCCTTGATTATTCGCCAGAAATTCATCGCAATGTTCTCAAGAACTTTTTTAAAATCAATAATAAATCCCATGCAATTAACATCAGAAATGTCTTAAGTTTCTGTTCTGAATGATATTCGACCCTGAATTCGTATTCTCTTTAGATTTCTTATTTTAATTCTTTATTAAGGAGATTTTTAGCCTATGGCTAGTTCATCTCCGGAACTATTCTCTTTAGAGTTTTCATGGTATTTCTTCAGAATTCTAAACAAAAAATCCACCTCAGAATACCCTTGAAACTCTTCTCACAGTTCCATTTTGATTCTATTGGAATTGTTTTTGAAATTTCATTCGAATTCTTTAGGATCCTCTTGGAAACAGCCTCAGAAATCGCCCCAGAATTCCTTTACTATTTGCTGAGTTTGGAGACCTTTGGAGTTCACGGGATTTGCTTAAATAATTTATCAGAACTTATTTTAAAATCTTATTAGAATTTAGGCCAAGAATCCTCATCCAATCGCCATGGAATTCTTTTCAGAACTCTCGTTACAATGCACCTGAAGCTCGTACCTCAATCATCTTGGAATTCTTCCAAAACATTTTTTGGAGCTGAATTTTGCGTTTTTAATAATATAATATCAAAAGTGAAGCACGTATGTGTCAGTCTCAGGGCAGATTTTTTTCACCTCCGCTTAAGCATTAAAACAGTTTTAAGATTTAAGCGGAGGTGAACAAATCGACCCACAGAGCACCTTTCGTAGTGTGTAGTTTGGCATTCTTCTCTGAAATATCTTGGTATCGTCCGTAGAATTCCTTTGATATTCACTTCAAATTTCCTTTGGAATTTGCATTGATGCTTCTAGATAATTCATTGAAGACTTCTGAAAATGTAGCATAGACCAATATACTTGAAATGTTTCCAAGGTGCAGAATTTATTTTCAAGAAAAGGAAGTTTGTTTTCCCCGATTTGGCATCGAAATTCAAAACTATTCCAAGTTTGCTTCCCGGTGTTTTAAAATTCCTTGAATTTGTCCGGTTATAAATGTTTATTTTTTGACAGATATGCATGTTTCGTCATAACTACTGTAGACTTCCTTAGGTCAAAGTTTAGTGACTATTTTTAGGAAAATAGTAGCTCTAATGACTTTTTGGTGTAAAAAGTGACATTTTAGTGACTGACTTAGAAAATAGTGACCATGCCACTAAAAATTGACCTGTTACCAGCCCTGTAATTAATTTTGGTGTCCATGACCGATACATATCTCGACTACAATGTGCAGTCAGTGTCATTCCCACAAAAGACTTATCAAAAACCTAACCCCGTTAAGTACTCCTAGGGTATGAGTCAAGATCACAGATATAAAAATGAAACTACAACGTGTAGAATCGGAACCTACCTAACTAATAATAACCGAAATTTTTAAGTAAAGGAGAAAAATCTATTCAAATCTCTAATAAGGAATGTTAACTGCAGTAGGAGCTTGTGTTTTGAGCGGGGTTATCTCTGTTTATACTCTTTAGTATGACGCGCTTGGCATAGATGGCCCACAGCGACTCACGAAGAGCTACTGATTCCGATCAGTAGTGGTGCGGCTTCTTCCTCCTTCTATGGATGCTCATGTGGGATGCAGCTCGCTGCTTGCAGGCAGCTTTTCGTTGTGTACTGGAGAACACCACTACTCACCACGCGGTGATTGAATAAACACCGTTTGGTGAGACCGGATGGAATTCAACTTTGAAATCATAGCAACAGTTGCATATTCGTTCAATTTTCAATAGTGAAATTTTGAAAAATGACAAAGTCTCAAATTTATCAGGTGCGTAGAAATATTTCTGATCGATTGGTGATAAAATTATTGAAATTGGTCCAGGGGCAGCTGAGTTATTAACGTTCAAAATCTTTCATAATTTTGTTCGGTTATTACAAAGTGTACCTCCATATAGAAATCACAGGCGTAGTACTTCGTCAGAAAAAAACAGCAGCAGAGAGCGTGAGGAATGATAGTACCTTGACAACCAGCGGTGGGGCGGAAGGGGCTCACCTCTGTAACGAGCTGTTTTTGCATTAAGGTTAATTCGCATCTACTCAATATCATTCGATTTCTTTCTCGCTCTCTTATTTTTGGAGAGTCGATCGAATGATATCGGGCTCGGGCAGGGGTGAGATGAGCAGGGTGATCAGTGAACCAGGAAAAAAAAGTCGGGAATTCGAAGGCACCGGGAAAAATCTGTGAATTTCGATGAAAAATTGGAAAAATATTTACTTAATCTGTTTTTTTTTAAGAAAAAAAAAAGATTTTCTTTTACATAGTTAGAGACAGGGCGTCACAATATCAGCTTCAATCGACCAAATCGATGCGACGAAGAGACTGCTGGCTTTCTTTTTCTGTTAAAGTCGAACAGCTTCGCAGCATTCTAGAACCTCAGTCGGCGTGCACAAACAAATGTTCAATCGCTTGTCTCTCTTTCTCCCGTCGCTCCATTGGTCTTCCTTTCAAGCTTCGGTAGACGGATGAGCGAAAGAGCGCTCGACTTTGATAGTTTTCTCTTTCATGAAACACATCAACAGAGGTTTCATGACGTAGGGTATACGTCCCTAACCTCGGTCTAATATGCAGCCATCGATTACGTTTTTAATCATAACTCATCAATGAATTTACCTGCAAACGATATTCTACTGCTAAATGGTATGCTTAGATATGCTTATCATGTCGTTTGCTATCAGAAACCACGAAAAGTTGAAAAACTTACTTTTTTTAAGACAATAACTCACGAGGGAAATGTATGTAATATGGGTCTATTGTCCCCAAATTGGGTCTATTTATGGATGCAACTTCGTCCTATCTTGTTTGATCCTCAAAAAAACGCTCTTGGTAACGTTTTCTGATGTATTTTTTTTTATCACTATCACTGTTAACTTAATGCTCTTCATTCCTCAAAACATTTCTTAGAGAAAATTTTACGAAAACTACATTAAATCACTCAATTTAAAAATTAAAAATTAAAAATTTCGCTTATCGTCTTTTGACCGCAGAATATCTAAATCAGAACATTGTGATGTTCATTATACAGGTTTGGCAGAAAAAATCTCCCTTCCTGTTCGTTCCTTATCATCCAAATGCAAAACAACATTGTTGACGTTACTCTTATTGCTATATGCTGTCAAATGAATTTCATGGGCCATAGTTAGGAACATAGAAAAGAAATGTGTCCCTAAAGTTGGGTCCATGTTTTACTTGTGAAAACGTTGTTAAACAATTAAAATAAACATAAAATATTCAAACAGCAACTGTAAGTTTTACGTCTAGTGTGTATTATCAGGTAATTCCAATCAATAAATGCCATAATCAGGCCATTTGATGATCGTCAGTCAACCTTCCCATCTTAACCTTATAAGTCATGGCGGCTAAAAACTCCGAACATTGTGATATTCTCAACCAGTTTTATTACTTACGAGAGCTGAAAATGTATTGAAATGTTGTGATATAAATTGATTTGTGTGTGGTACACATTTATCAACCATCAGTGATCAATATTTTCCTTATTTTTTGTGTAATATTCCTTAATTAATTATTTATTTGCGTGATAGGCCGAATGAAAGGACTAGACCCACATTACATACCGTAACCCTATATGACGGAAAATGAAATAACACATTTAAAGCATTTCTCACGTAAAAACACTTGAAGATTACACGTCATATTTTTAATTTATCTTCCATCCATATATTTATCTAAAAAAAATTATCGAAAACGGGACATAACGCATTTTAAACAAATTGAAAGAGCGGTGATAAAGTGTTCGTGAAATGGGATTGAAAGCCATAATGAGGTTTCGTTTAACTAGAAAATCGACGTTAGTTACATTGAAAGCGATGAGCAAAGCAACGACGAGAAGTTCCACAGCCAGCCTTTCCTTCTAAGCGTCCTGCTTTTTTATTTTCGTTTCTTGCTGATAGTCTAGCTAGGCGTTATAGAAATGAAGCGTCGAACACGTATGTATGAGAGAAACAAAACACGAGTTCATTTTAGAGCTTCTAAAATGTAGAGCCCTGGTTAGAGATGCTTAACGTCAAATATCAGACTTAAAGTGGTCATTTTGTACGATAGATGAGGAGATGAAAGCATAGAGTTGATATTTCCGTTAAAGTACGGCAGTGTGAAAATTGTATATAGAGAGTAGAAAGCGAGCAAAGGTCAATTTTGAGGAAGGCACGAATCGGGTTGATCATCTCCTTTACCAAACTCCCCTGCTGGTAATCATCTCTTTTGCCAGTGGTGGTGGGGGAGATACCTCGCACCATCCCTCCAGGATAGATCCCGGATGCCCTGAAGGCAGGGACAGTTGATCACTATGTGGTCAATCGTCATTGTGACTCCACGGACGGTGAGTGCTCTTCCCATGTTATGTGTGACCGGAACGCAAACGGGACAGAACACATGTTGTTGTTTTCCCCTCAAGCTTGCTGATAAATGGCTTTGTTCTTGAAGCCTACTCACTAGCCCAAGCTTCGCAAAGTATCGAAGCCGGTGGCAGCGAGGTGATCCGCTTCGACCCATATTGATCAGGGATCCAGAGAAAGATTGTATTCGGTGGGGTTGACTTTTGACTCCCTTGGATCCAGGGATGACGTGTTACCGGTGATTTATATGCTGCGAGAACACTGCTGGAGTCAGTTAAGATACATAGCGGTTTATCGGTGACCGCAAGAAGATACAACCAACAATCAATACGAAACTAACGATTTTAAATTGGCTCACTACTTGACTACCTTATTGGTCCCAAGCAAACGATTAACGTACCTCATTCTAGTCGAAATTCTACTACTACACAATGTTTGTTTTGATTTGCTATGAAAGTTTGACAGATAAAATGAGGGGTTATTGGATTTTCCTATGTTTCGAGGGGTGAATCGATTAGCTTGGGACCGAAGAGAGTACCAGAGCTGAGCCAAAAAGTTGATCACGTTTCTTCGCGACCTTCTGGTCTTAGAGTTACCTCTATGATACAACTACCGAGGTACGAGACGCCGAACCCGGTTCTGCCCGAAGCTTTAGAACCATCAGTGCAGTGGTGGTGTAGGTTCCGCAATGTGTGCATGTAGTACAGGTGAGTTTTCCCCCGCTTTAAAAGACCTGGCTATCGATGAGTCAATCTGGAGGCAAGGTCCGGAAGATTCCCTTCTTTGAGGAGAACGACCTCGCTAGGCCCAACCGTTTTCTCCGTGTAGCTCAACACAGGTGGCGTCGGCCGGTGTCAAGGGCAGGAGACCAGCCACTATTCTGACGGTTTGGTTATAGATGGGTGTCATTGTTAGCGCTTCAGTCCAGCACCAATAGCGCTAAGCAAAATAAATTCGTAACCCTATCTCCAAACACAAACGAAGTCTTCTGTAGCAGGTAGAAATCACACATCGTGGCAACAGTGCGACGAACGAACGGGATGAATCAGAGAGAATCTGTTATGTACCTGCTTTTGTACACAATGCGCTGCTCATCATTGCACACGGCACAAAAGTAAATATGAGGCCTATGTGAAGTACATAGAAGGAGGAATACCTACAAAAACCGACGCAAACTCAACTAGAGAGATTAGTTTCATTTCAACCGTTCATGTTTATACACAAGTTCTAAATGCGCAAATATAGTTTTAGTTTAGTGTAAATCAGTGTTTTTCTCATCCATCCGATCACATCCAGAAGCAAGTGGTTTTACAAATACAGTCCACATCAGTTGTCTGTAGTTTGTTTGAGTGGTCCACCCATGAGCCGTTTGTCTGCGGACAAACAAATCGCAAATCCAGCCACAAGACAGCAAGCTGCATTCTTCCATCTTCAAGGGCCAAGCCTAGGCCCAAACAATCATCCTGCATGATAACAAGTCGTTAGCAACACATGTGATCTCAACCCCATAAAATAGCCTGCTATGAACGACCGCTTTGGCCACCTTAAGCAGGGTTTCACGGTTTTTGCTCTGGTGTGGCTTAGATATTTTCCGGAATAGGTATCGATGTACCTGGTGTTCGTAGGAGACTGTGGGAGGAACGGCAGATGTGAGAGACCACATTTTTTTTTTGGTCCTGGTAGGCCTTGGTGGTCCAACTTTGGGTTGCTGGAACGGCTGCCTGTAGCGTTCTTTACAGTGCTTCGAGAGTTTGGCCCATGTAATCCGCCTGAACGAGAACATAAATCCCTTTTGGAAGAGCACCGAAGATTCCGTTCATAGCAACAAAGAAAAGAGTGACAGCTATGATGGAACCCAGCGGTACCCCGGTTTCTTGCGCCCTGACGGAGGAACGGTGATCTCCGACCAGCACCTGGCATGATTTGTTGCGGAGGAAATTCTTCAAAAAGTGGAGAATGTGACCTTTTAGACCCCAGGCTGCAAGTTGTTGAATAACAAAAACAACTCCAAGGATGCAATATTGACGTGTAGTCCTTTGTCCATCGCATCTTGCAAAATATAACCCATAGCTGCCAGTGGTCTAAGAGGCTATTATCTTCGAGAAAACGTATCAAACGGCGGTTCGCCATGCGCTCCAGAGTCGTGCTGATACAGCAGGTTAAGGAGATGGGTCGGAAACCTCTCGGAGACACTTTCCCGCAAGGTGTTGCAAATCTAGGTCTTGTTGAGAATGTTTAGAAATATGAGTTTATTTTCTAGCGGCAGATGGTGCAGCCCACATTGCCCCAGCTGAGGGCGAGATTGAACTCGTCAAGACGGAATGGACCGTTGATGGAAAGAGGAACAGCGTCCTCGGGGATGGAAATGTTATCGAGACTTTGAGTGGAGACGTTGTTCCGGCGAATGAAGTCCTCTTCGTAGCGGACTCAAAATGGTCGGCTAAGGCGTTGGCAATGACTAATGGGTCACGTGTTATCCCCCTAGTAATCGAAGTGTTAGCCTTCTGGCCTTTCTCTTGCCACTCAGAGCGTTGGCTCGGCTCCACAGTTCTGTGGCCGCTTGGTTGGTGTTAATCCCCTCGAGGAAATCCTCCCAGCTGTTCTTTTTGACATCCCTAATGGCTTGGTGGCGGCAGTTGTTTCTCTTGGTTCGGTAGTGTTCGGTGGCACACTATTTAACCGGGTGGTCTTTGGCAGACGTTTTGCAACACGGAGGGCGTTTATTCTTGCTTTGATTTTGTTTCGGCACACCAGTGGAGAGGTTTCCTGCCAGGGTTCGGACTCGTCTTCGGTATAGTGGTGCTCGCTACCTCGAGAATAACGTGCATTATTTCCTCCATACTTGTCGGTGGGTGTTCGTTGGATGAATGGGTAACAGCTTGATCGAGAAGCTCCCAGTTGGCTTGCTCCTGGAAGGCGATCCTCCAGCGAGATAACTATCGGATAATGGTCGCTCCCAGCAGATGGGTCCTCTAGGGCCCTACATAAAAGCTTTCCAGTAATGGTGGGACAGGCCGCTGATACACCAATATGTTTCGTGCGTGAACGAAGGTATTAGATCCATCATTGAGGATCGCCAGATCGAGTGATTCGGTTAGCTCAGCGATAGCAGAGCCACGACTCCCTAGACGTAGTAGTTAGAACTCCCTAGATGCAGAAGTTAGTGCCCAGGTTAGTGGTTCATCGTCGAAATTGCATTGGTGTTTGCCAAGGCAAGAAGTGCTCCACTAAAATCATTGACGGTACCACGACTTGAACTCCAAAGGTGTGTTCTTGCAAGTCTAATGATGAAGGTAGTTCAAAACGAATTGAAGATAAGAGTGCAGGACTGTCATCTGAACACTCAATGTGCGCAATGTACTGATTTTTTGAAATAAACAAAGTGAGAATCAAGCAAACACAAAGTTTACTTGTCTTTTCACCCTGCGCATGTGTAAAGCAGTGAAGAAGAGAAGACAGACACACACTGAGAAATAACGAAAGCTCAATGTGTAGCATCGCTTCGATGGCTCCGACGCAAAAAGCGCCATTCAGTGTAGGGTTGCAAATGGGAAACCCAGCAAAACGACAAAATTCTTCTTCGTTATGCTCTTCTTCATCTCCTATGCATGCAGTCGTGGTGAGCAAAGTCTGCAAAGAATTCAAAGAAGCCATTAGCCACAGGAGTGGAACTTCGGATCTGAAAGTGGCTCCACTTGTCATTTGCGAACACTAGCGCACCTAGCGGTAGAAGGCATCTTCTGCCTGCAGTTAAGATAGGCAGCATGCTATGATAGTGTGAGTGCACATAGAAAGCCCGTGTGGAACGCTACCACAACACATCGCTTGTTGAGCAGAAAAACGAACCATTTTTGATTCACCGATTTGTTTGCACTTCCCCTTCTGTTCTGTGCATTAGCGCTTGTTGTAATATATTCACTCCCTGCACCGCACAGAGTGTACCACTCATTGTGTGGATCGCTTTCTCACAGATTAGTTGCAAAAGAGTGTGCGAAGTAAATAGGAGAACCACATATTCTTTGTCGAGTGTTGTGAGATGCATGCACAAAGTTGCTTTGCTAACGCTCTGAGGTGCTTTCCAGCCCTGTAGGAGTGAATAGGCAGTACTTCTGGACCGATTCTAAAATCCACTTGAGCTGGTTGAAGACGAGTCAGAAGCTCACGGCGTATGTTGGTTCTCGTGTCATGAACATTAAGGAGAATGGTCATGGAGTTCATATGTGGCATTGCGTTCCATCGCAGCTGAAAGTCCTCTAAGTTTGCTTGTATGCAGGAATTGTTAAAAGGTGCTAACTTTCTGTATCGGGATAGTGTGCATTGGCCGAACGATTAACCGCAAGGGATGTACTCTTCTGAGTTGGTAAATTTCCATGCCGAAGTGATTGCTGTTTGTATGTTTTCGTGGATCCGATGTGCTGTACCGTTGAAGTTGAGTTGGCCTGCCCGATATTGAGAGGTTCTCTGATTACAATCGCTTGTTTAGATCTACTGCGTACTACCTGAAAATGTGGAAGATTTTAGCACTGCCAAAGTGTGAAAAGCCTAGATGTTTAGCAATCTCTGTGAACGACATGGATGAAGCTAAGAGTGCCTGGTTTCTGTAAAGAGTTGCGCAATGTGAAGGAGACCGGATTCGTGAAAAGTTGTAGTCGTTTGAAAATATATTCGCCGTTTCTGGATAACGGAATCATCCGTATGTGAGGTCCTGTACAGGAAGTGAACAATCCTGTGATTCTTCCTGGCAACCACCAGTTATCAACTCTACTAATTCGCATGTACCATATCGCCAATGCACTTCAAGGAATGGAGACCGTTGTTAACAACATCAAGGAACGGCACCGTATCCTGAAGATTTGTTCACAGGTGAAGAGGTACATGATGTCCTGTGTCAAGTGTAGTGAGCTTAGAGCACACCTTGAAGTCGTGCCAGCGTTAGATACGGGCAGCTGCATAATGGCCATCCGCTGTTTCGTGTCCATCCGAGGCTTACCGCAGTGCATCATGACCGACAACCGTATCAACTTTACTGGTGCAGATGCTGGTGAGAGCTCTGAATCAGCCGTTGGGTGAAGATTCGCAGAACATTAGAGGTGTTGATTCCACCTGGTACGCTCTGTGAAGACTGATCTTGGTGCAATGGACTTGGTGCTGCGTACTGCTTTGTGCGAGGTAATGAACACAGTAAACAAACAGACCTTTGACACACGTTCCGGATGACTCCCTGGACCTTGAACCGATAACACCAAACATGTTGCTGCTTGGCCGAAACAATTCAATCCAGTTCGACCATAACTTTGATGAACGAAATCTTAACTATCGTGCTGCCTACAAGCGTTCTCAGATCTACGTGGATCGTTTCTGGCGCAGCCTCGTTCCGTCAGGAGTTGATCAGAAGCCGCAAGTCCCAAGTAAAAATTTGGGTTTTATGAAGGTTTTGTAGACGATGATATAGACTTGTAGAATGCTTTAAAACCTCGATAAAACTTGCAATGTTACTTGGGGTGGCAAGACAGCAGGAATTATCACGAATAACACGTCGGAGATCTAAGGATGAATCACTACACGGAGAAAGCTGCCCGGAAGGAGTTGGCCGGATGGAAAGGTGAGAACGGAAAGCAAGCGGGTGGAAAAAGAGAGTAAAAATTTGTGCAGAAGTACGTGAAGATTTGATTGGAGTAGTTTAGATTTGATTTGAGTTCGTTGATTTGTCTCCCAGTTGGTTAGAAGTTTTCCCAAATAAAATAGTTTTTTATCTAGTTCGTTTATTTATAAGGCTCAATCGCGTTAGCTTTACGGAGCCGATAATTCATTGTTCGTTCTTTGTAACAAATTTCACTTAATTCTATGTCTAGTAGGAGTTGGGCCGAATACTCGCGGCTTACCTGAGGTTAGAGGAGTAAATAAAATAGTTAAACCAAGATAATGTTGTTAAAATTATTGTACGAAAAGGTGATCAGTTCGTGTCGTGTTTTGCTGAGACAATCCCTGCGAGTAAACTGAAATTCCTTCCTCAACAAACAGCCTGGACACGAGCTTCCACAGGTGAGCAAACACCCGGCCGGTAACGACTAGGACGATTGCTACACTATAGTCACCGAGGATAAGGAAAGGACCGGTAATCGAATCTAGCGCGGAGACTATTTTGGAGGTCTGAAATTTCACCGTTGGGTAGGTTAAAATTTACGATAGACATCGGGATTGGGGACTCAATTAATAATTTGGCTACACTTGTAGGTCCAGTGGTATCTACCAGAAAGGGAGCAATCTATCAGAAAGGGAGGCGATCCTCCAGCGAGATAACTATCGGATAATGGACGCTCCTAGCTGGGTCCTCTAGGGCCCTCCATTAAAGCTTCCCAGTAATGATGGGACAGGCCGCTGATACACCAATATGTTTCGAGCGTGAACGAAGGTGTTAGATCCATAATTGAGTATCGCCAAATCGAGTGATTCGGTTAGCTCAGCGATAGCAGAGCAGTGAGGATTTTCTTTTGGAGTCCCGGATCTAAGGTTCGAGAGGAACATGCTTGGCATACACAGTTTTGGTCTCGAACTGCTCATTTGCTAATAACTTTGCACACAGTTGACGAAACATAGTTCTTTTTGAAGCAGTAGATAGAATAGAGTTTAAGCTTGTTATAGATACGTGAAATTTTAATTCTTGTAAAAAACTGTATTTGTTTTTGCGTTGTAAACATGAAATGAGAAATGCTCGCTGCACATATCCGGCTTTGAGTGTAAAAATTCATTGGTGTTGATTCAAATGTTAAGATTTATCTACCTTTGCATATCTATAGCAAACTATGATCCTAATCTATCAATTACTTAAAAAAAAACAAATTTCAACAACTGAGTGAAAAGTCATTAACAAGTGAGCATTTGTTGTGAAAAACTGTGCATGCCAAGCATGCTCCTGAAGGGCAATAACCGTGGAGGAATGGTTCTGGTCCAGAACCTTTAAATCTCCAAGGTTGTTATGAAAACCGTTGATATTCCACTAAATGACCAGTGTGATACGATGTGGTTTTGCGGGTGTGCATGTTCGTGTGGTAGGTAAGGGAGTTTGAACGAGTGCAAAGGAAGGCGCTCCTGAAGTTCAATTCCCATCAAGAAGTACGTCTGATCGGGGTTGTCAGGAGGGTTGGACCTGTTCCTGAGTTTGAATGATTGTAAATTGATGTTGTAGCGACTACAAGATGATCGTCGGAAGAACGTCCCGATGAAGACCCTGCTTCCAGCAGAGCGGTTACCGCAATTCTAGTCTGCAGTATTTCATACCCGTCAACGTTGGAGATGGCATACGGAGGAGTTCGTGCACGTAAATTCTTTCGTCATTGTTGCTATTGACACATGGAACCAAACCCAATTTAAAGCCCATATTTGAATCATGACATATTTTTATCATCTTCTGTACTCTTTAAAGGATCTTCTCTGAAAATTTAAAGTTATTTGGTATAATAAATGTAAAGTTAAAGATGATTATGTGAGTGCCATTTTTATCGAATTTAAACACCCTTTAGTTTTGGAAGCTTCAAATTTGGATCAGCTCTGGGAGTGGCCTAAGTTCCTGTCTTAATTATTTGTATAGGTCCAATAATAGTCCCGAAGGCTTCAAATTTGGCTTAATCTAAGAATCACAACAATATTTTGGAACTAAAAGAAAATACGGTTTTGAGACCTCGAAAATTGTTCCAAGTCCCGAAGCTTTCTTTCAAGTCTGAGATCTTAAATTGCATGTCTTACTCAAAGATTTCAGAACTATAATAAATAAAGGTGGATGTAGGGGATACGAGATCCGACTATACGATACTTAAATCCTTGAGCACTTCTCAATTACATTTCTTCAAGCTTTACAAGCAATTAAACCTCTACGCAAACCCTTTGCCGAAAATTGAGATTTTACTGACATGACAAGAACCATCATCATCGTTGATGATAACGACAAAGACTCTCATCCTTTTATGTCAGGTCTCGCTATATCGTTCGGTGTTCATTTCCGGTTACGTCCTTTTCGCAGCATTCCGAAACGAGACACTCTCACGGCTGCTATTGTCATATTTTTTTCTTCTCTTCTCTACACACTTTACCCTTTCCAATTTCCCTTAGCAAACAACCGACAACGCGACAATTTCACGTGTTTGAACAAAAGATCCTGAAATAGAATGCTCCAACAAAAGGGAACAGCAAAATGCCGGCGTGCGGTTCGCAAAAAGGAACAGGAAAAGGCCGCTACCGTACGAACCAATCTTCAAGTATGACTGGTAAACACATTTTCCCTATATTTTGCCATTTTGCAGTGCAACTGAGGGTCAGAACATTCATCAATCAAATTCACCTGCTGAATAAAGGCCTACACACCCATATTCGGATTCAATTGAAGGTTGAAATGAAACTGCTGTCAAAGCAAGGTGCTGCACTGGAAATTGTACTTCTGCGGATGGTTTCAACAGAGGTGGATGATTGTCCAATGTCCATGCCATGCCTACATGCATATAGGCATAGTACGGAGACGCTCGGACCTGTGCTACCGCTACACGGATATCGATTCACCTGAAAGTGTAGGTGGCGAAGTATCCCAATTGACCCATAGGGCGGCTCTCAAACGTTCTCCGAACAGCGAAGGATGCAGAGTGTGAAGTCACAAACGGCAACCGAGGGCCATGATCTATGGGGTCGCTCATGAATAATCAATGGATGGTAAACAATGTGATTTGACTGGCTGCGAGTGGAATGGGGAGCACGGACGGACGAGCTGGGAAGGATGTATGGCTGAATCAAGGTAAAGATTCGAGGAAAATTGGAATCAAGAAAGTCACTTCCGGAGATATGAAGCTAGAAATGCTTGACCAATACTGGAACGAGTAAACAGAATCGAGAATGGAAATTGATTTCCAATTTCATTTCTTCTGGCATGAAGATTCGAATCTGTTCTTTGACTTAAATAAATCGCAATGGAGCGTAATAGGCAACCACTGGCTTGGCTGGTAGCATGTCAATTTCAATCAATTTGGTAAACATTTACAGCCTGTAAAGCTTCATTAAATAGAGAGTTTGAATAATAGCTTATTGTGAGTCAAAAGGGATTTCAAGGTGCAGGGTTTATTCCTTATCGTTTACCTAGAAATGTACTAATATTTTGGAAGTAAAATAATGAATTCAGGCCAGAGCAAGTGTGGGAAAACAAAAGCAATCATATAACTGAAATTAAGGGGGATAAGACTGTTAACATGCGAGGTAGACTGATGCAAAATTTTAAATTCTCTCTCCACAGCGCTAAAACGGTTCCAAATTAGGTCCTGTTTGGCCTCCTAAAATTTGAGGTACATTAGTAATAATCTGACTTGGCACAAACCATTTCAAGTTTATATGGGAATTACTATGGGAAAACTTATGTTTTTGTTAATATCTATCTAACAATTTACCACATCACTTTGCTTTAAAAATGATAGTAGTGAAAACTACTTTTCAATCAAATGTAAGGAACAAAAGTTATTAAGTGACTTATGTCTTATGATTATGCTTATTCAACTGTTCAGCAGGCAACATTGGTGTTTCTGGTGCGAAGAATAGAGTACAAATATCATGGCTACTATGTCACACTGCAGAATACAGTGTTGCCTACAGAACAGCTGCTTGATCATGCCATAAGATTATCAATCTCTTAAACAATAAAAAACAATTTAATTCGACATTTGGCTGAAAAACGATATTCCGCAAAGTTGTAGCTTAGAAAATTTCCCGTATAAATAGCCTTAAAATTAACGATTAAGCTATATGGAAAATAGGTAGAAAGCAATGAACAAAAAGTTTGGTTTTTCCATAGTAATTTCAATATGAACTTCGAATAGTTTGTGAAAAGTCAGTTTCTTACCAAATGAGTTTAAATTTTGGGAGGCTAATCAGGACCTGTTTTGAAACCGTTTGAGCGAGGGGTAGTTCATAGATATAGCACAGTACTTATTCTACTTCGCTATTATCCTGAAATATAGAAGATTTAAGAGTACTCGTCATTGCTACTTAGATCTGCTTCGGAATCATTATCCGGTGTTACTGAAAATCGTCGTTTATAAAGTCGCTTATTCCTTCTACGTCGGCAATTACATACATATCGATTGTTGTCCAGTACTTTCTCAACCTGCATTAAAATATGTGATTAAAAGCAGTTGTCAAACATTTATAGTCATGCATATTTTTGAGCTAATCCTGAATTTTATGTATACGATCTGCGGCTTCGTCTCGAGAATGTTCCAAACTGTTAGACTTGATGTTTTCAAAAAAATCTTGGCACAGCATCATTTGGAATCTTACGTAGCTGTAAAACACCAAACAAGAGCTTTGATGACACTGATCAAGAGCCACGATGGATTGTACTGTTCAAAAGGTATTCAGCGTCAATCAAAGCACTATCCGAAGAACACCCGGAGGACTCAACAAGCTTTGCCAAAAGTTGAACCAACGTTCCGTGATTATAACTTTCGGCTTGTCGGTTGGCTTGAGGACAATCCGTGGCCACCAGACAGTGGATAAATGCGTCCGGCGGATCGTCCGGAGTCGTCTTGAATGCCGATGTGCTCCAGCATGAATCGTTTTCTTCCGCTATCAGCTGATTCTGTCGTAAAGCCATGCGGACACGCTGTAAAAGGAAGCGAGGGCAAAGTATTCAAGCTTAAACGGAGCCTGTACGGTTTGAAGCAAGCGGCTAGAGCATGGAATCAGAGGCTAAACGAAGTGTTGAAGAGCCAGTAGTCTCAGCGATGTAAGTCTGACCCATGCTTGTACCGGAAGTGATGGAGAAGTAACCGATGAATTAGCTACAAGCTGTAGCATGCCATGATAATATGTAGTAACGAATAAATTTAGTTTCAATTCATCAATCACACCAAGCAGACCTATTCACTCAATTGTCCCATTACCCTTCATTAGCAGACTCGCCAGCCAACTATCGTCGACTTCGAAACCGACCTCCGATAGCTGGTGACTTGTCGTAAAAAGTTCGTTCACGTACTCCTGCGTCGTTTGGCATATGATGTCCTCATCGCGTTCAGCGCCAACCAGCCGGATCCCCTTAAGCCTTCTCAGCAGTCCAATTTTTCTGGTGGAACCACTGTGTTTGAACGTATTCCGCAGACTGTCCCAAGCCTCTTTTGCGGATTTTTCGTTGCGCACCAGCCCATAAATCTTGGGATCGATGCTCAAGCATATCGAAAACACCTTTACTGCGCACCACTTTCGTTCCTTGATCAGGATCATCTGGGTCGCGAAGGACCAGGAGCTGTAGTTCTCCGCGCCGCGTAGAATTTCTCTCTAAAAAACTGCAACTCCCTGGCATTCATCCGTTCGCCGGGGTTCTTCCGTTTTCTCGTCCACCCGAGCCTTCGTCCGAGCCTCCGCCATCCATTTTCTTCAAAAACTTCTTCAACAAACAGAGCCGTTTCTATAGCAACTGTCTGGGTGGAAGCAGTAGCCACTGCTTCTTACGTGGTCAACTGATCACCGACAATAGGCCTACCGGTCACTCCCGAGGAAAGGTTCACTGGAAATCGTCCCGATTTATCGCACCTTCGTGTGTTTGGAAGCGAGGTAATGGTGCACGTTCCCAAAGAGAAGCGACGGAAGTGGGATGCGAAGTCTGAGCGGTGTATATTCATGGGCTACAGCGAGAACTCGAAAGCGTACAGGGTGTACAGTATTAAAGTGCAGAACGTAGTAGTAAGCCGTGACGTGATATTTTTGAGCGAAGACCGAACAATGCTGAGAGAAGCTGATCCTGTCGCACAGGCAACTCCTATCCTATCAGCTTCGCCGTTAACGCAGTCAGTCATTTCTGCAGCAGCGACCCCGGTAAGCCACACTGGATAGCAGCAAAACGTATTTTGCGGTATCTGAAAGGGACGAAGGATATGTAGCTTACCTACCGCAAGCAAGCAGATAACGGTTCCGTTGGATTCAGCAACGCAGATTGGGGAAACGACATCGAGACGCGACGCTCTATCACCGGGTACGTCTTCATGCAGTCAGGTGGATTACATGGAACTGTCGTAAGCAATCAACCGTGGCCTTATCTACGACGGAGGCTGAATACATGGCGGTATCAGCGGCAGCACAAGAAGCCATCTGGTGGAGAGGACTACGGCAGGAACTATCAGGGCAAGACGGAACGATAACCATCTTTTGCGACAACCGAAGTGCGATTCACCTTGCTGAAAGAGAAGTCGGATATTCACCACGCAGTAAGCATATCGATATCCGACATCACTTGGTTCGTGAGAAACTGGAAAAGAAGATTATCAAGTTGGAGCACGTTGGAAGTCATCTTCAAACAGCAGGAAGCAGCATAAAGGACGTTGACGATCTGGTAGTGGGGAATGAAAACCCAAGGATGATCGAGTGTCGCTCGTTAAGACATTGTCGAGGTCGGTCGAGATCAGCGTACTTGGTGATATCCATTATTATCTGGGCATGGAAGAGGAAAAGGACGACAACGGTGACTATTTCTTGAGCCAGAGAAAGTACATCCGGGAGGTAATTGCAAAAAGATGTTTCACAGATGCCACAGTTTCCAAAACACTACTAGACCCTGGATACATAAAGAGCGATGATAAGGGAATCCCACTTCCAAGCAATGGTGAGTACCAGAAGCTTGTCGGGGCAGTATTTTACATAAAGGGTGTCCCACATTGAATTGCATCACGGAAAAAATGCTGTAGAAAATTAGCCATTGGGTATTTTCTCTTGAAAATTTGGGTAGAAGTAGTTTAGAGTGTGTTGTTTAGACAGTATTTTTATCGCTGTCAGTTTTTCGAAAGTTGGGAAAAATGGCGTCACCCGAAACGCAATGTCGCGGATTGATTTTGCGCAAGCACCTGGAATTTCCTCAACTCTCTCATCGGGACATCGGAAAACAACTCGGAATCGTGCAGTCAACGGTGAGTCGTGTGATTAAACGTTACTACGAAACTCTGAGCATCGAACGGAAGGAGAAATGCAGTCAGAATGGATGTTCTATTAGTGATCAGGATCACAAGCGTGTCGTGAAAGCGTTCAAGCTGCGGTCAGGGATGTGGCCAAAAAGTTGAATCTGTCCAAGTATTTCGTTCAGAGAGCCAAGGACCGGGAGGGACTGCATACGTCCAAAGTGCAGAAGGCTCCAAATCGTGACGAACGGCAAAATATGGTGGGAAAGTCACGGGACTAAGCCTCATTGTCCCGTCATGGATGATGAGATTTACGTCAAGGCGGACTTCCGACAGCTTCCGGGGCTACTCTTCTTCACCACCCAGCACATGTGTGATGTTCCGGAGGAAGTAAGGAAGCAGAAACTTTCAAAGTTTGCCAAGAAATACATGATTTGAAAAGCGATCTGGTCATGTGGCAAACGGAGTGTGCGGTTCGTGACTACCGGGACTGTAAACGGGGAGATCTACCTCATGGAGTGTCTACAGAAGCGTCTGCTTCCTCTGTTGAAGCAACATGAGGGCCCTGCGATCTTCTGGCCAGATCTAGCTTTGTGCCACTATTCAAATGTTGTCCTGGAGTGGTACGAAGCCAACGGGGTCACTATCGTACCCAAGGACAGCGTTTTTTTCATGATGCAATTTGATGTGAGACACCCTTTAGCTACCAATGCTCGTCCAGATATCTCGACTGCGAAATCAATCTTGAGCAGGAAGACGAAACAACCCACCCAAGAGGACTGGAACGAGCCGAAACGTGTGATGCGGTACCTCAAGGGACCTATCGACTGCAGGCTACGATTGAGCAAGAAAGGTGAGGCTGGAACAATCACCAGTTACTCGGGCGCAGACTGGGCAGAAAATCGAATAGCGGCTTCGTATTCAGGGCTGTTACAAAATTTTCTAAATTTGATCCGCGGAATCCGCGATTTCTAAAAAGAAGTCCGCGACTTCAAATACTTATCCGCGACAAAAAAAAAAAGTTTTCATTGCCTAAAAATACCATTTGTATACTACTACATGGTATTTCAAGCTTATTGCTAATAGCATATTAGATTTTTGCCAGCTCTCAACTTAGTGTTCTTTGAAATACCTTCACATTTTAATTGAGAACTTTCTATGCCTGTACCATCCTATGGCCAAGGAAGTAGAGAAATTTTCCAACCCGAAAAATTAATAGACCGGACGGGAATCGAACTCAGTCGCCTCCAGCATATACTTGCTTTGTAGCTGCGTCTTTACCGACTGAGCTGAAGGATTATCGTTTGAAATCTTTGAAATAAAAAAAAATTAAAAAAATAACAATGTATCATCTTCAGTTATGGGCAGTTAGTCGAAATTCTGAGTAACTAGTTAACATAACAAAACACCCTTACATTATGAGATTCTATTGAATAATACCGGCCTAGATTTGATTAAACATTATTTAAAAAAAAATAATGCATTTTCATTTAAAATGCAAGTTTTCTTGAAAGTTAACCTTTGCGTCTCTGACGTATTTTGCTGTCCTAAATGTTGTAGTTAATTTGGCTCTAGTTTTCTAAATTTTCTACCGATTCTAACCAAACCTTTTCGTTGTCAAATCATAACCGAATCGTATATATGTGATTTTGTGGAGCATACACGACTTATTACTATGTATACCGTAAATTATAGGTTTTCCAAATCGTCCAGGACATCAGTTGATTTGTTCTACTAGATCAACCAAGACCGCAATAATGTCTGTAGTATCGAAAAATGTCCAATCAGATTCAAAGTGTCTATGTGGATCATGCATGATCTATTTCCGAGTAATCCAGATGTTGTAGGTTCTTCAAATCGTCCTGGAGTTCAGATAATTTGATCCACTAGATCAACCATGACTGCGATAAAGTATGTAGTTTCAAAATATGTCCAAACAGATTCATAGTGTCTATATGGATAATGTTTAATTATTTCCACGTATGATCTAGTAGAAAAATAATCTGATCTCAAGAATTATTTCAGAACCTATAACATCTTGTATACGTAGCAATAGGTCCGGCACGAACCACATAGACACTTTGAATCTGTTTGGACATATTTCGATACTACAGACATTATTGCAGTCTTGATTGATATAGTAGAACAAATCAACTGAACTCCAGGACGATTTGGAGAACCTAGAATATCCTGTATACATGGCAATTACTCGCATATATACAATTCGTTTATGATTTGACAACGAAAAATGCTATGTTCATATTCGAAAAAAAGGAAAATGTCTCACATTGCACAGACCTCAGGGAATTTCCGTGTAAATCCGGTGTTACTTATAGAATTGAGATCATTTCTCAATTATTTGCATGATGCTTGGTTTGAACCGGTAAAATATTGAGAGCCAAATGAACAACAAAATTGATGACAGCAAAATAATCCGGGACGAAAAGGTTACAATGAATTCCACAATTTGTGTGACAGCACATCAGTCCCTTCGCGATTTTCGCGACATAATTTAAGCTACTTCTTCAAGAATTAAATGATGCATAGCAGATTCTGATCACAGAAGACAACCAGAGTTGCATAAAGATCCTTGAGGGAGAAAAGCTGACCAGAAAGATGAAGCACTTTCTACGAAGGATCTGATTGAGAAGCAAGAAATGACTTGTGTCTACTGTCCATCATCCAACTGACGAAACCATTGCAACGAACCAGGCTGGAAAAATTAGTCAAGCAAATTGGACTAGGAGCAGTTACCGTTTAGGAGGAATTTTGTCAGAAAATACAACCCAGCTAGGTTGTAATAAATAGAGAAATACACTCATTCTTTATTGATCGTTCACTTAAATCAGACGTGTCATCACTGCTTTCTAAAACAATTTGTTTTTCAATAAAAAAAAAGTCTTTATTATAAGCAAAATTCTTTATTTATTGACAAAAATACAATAACAAAGTGTCTGTCTTACCCCGATTCGCCCTAAGGGATGGTCCATTAATTATGTCACGCAAATTTGGCCCATTATCAACCGCCTCCCCCCTTTGTCACATTTTTTGTATGGACCTTAATTTTTTTGTATGGCTCGTCACAGTTTTCAAAACCCCCCACCCCCCACCCCCCAATTGTTTATGTTTTGAGAGTTGGTGCACAGGTAGATTGAGGTTAAGGCGACGCCACTGTTCGGATGTACATGAAATTTTCTGAAATCTGAGCAACACAATAGATGGGTAAAGAAGAACTGCATTATAACACACCATCGACTGGAAATGCTCTCGCAACGTGGGGCTTTAGGTAGTGATGAAAACGTCGCTAGAACTATTCCACAGCCGCAGTCAGTTTATGAGCAAAAAGAGGGACGCACATTTTTGCCTGTGGACTTGGAGACATACTTCGTACATCGTACGGGTTAGGCAAAAATGTGCGTCTATCTTTGAAAACTGTCGCATTAATGTCCCTTCACTCATTTTCAACTTCTATCCACCTATCTAACCTATATCTAACGGAACTATCCACCTACCCTCTTCTAAAGATCATTCTCTAGCTAATAAATCATCACACTAAAGCTTCATGTTAGCATTTCCAACCAACTCTGAAATCTTGGTTAGTTAGTAGTATTCATGGCTTATCGGTATAAATTTGAGCTTGATAAAGCTGATGTAGTTTGAGCTATTGTAGTGAGGCATAAGATTTTGTTTCCTTTGTCTTTTGTCTCTCTTTATTAGTTTTTGTCTGTCTTGTCCCACCGTCTCGATCAGTCCCATCGTCACCCACTGATCACCATAGCCGGTCGAAGTCCAGACGTAGGTAGAATCGCACTACCGTTCATACTGGCGACAACGCTCTGATGATACAACGAAACCCTACCCCAAGCTCCTCCCCTTTATCCTTTATACATTGTTGACCTAACCTCTAACCTCGAGTAAGCCGCGAGTATTCAGCCCAATTCCTACTAGACATAAATATAAGTGAATTTTGTTAAAAACAATGAACAATGAATTATTGGCTCCGTATAGCTAACGCGATTGAGCCTTGTAAATAAACGAACTAGATAAAAAAAATAGTAAGTTGAATTTTCACTTAAATTTGACACTTGGAAAATAAATTATAATGTTCAAAAATCCCTCTGTTGTTGATCTTCCGATTTTCGAGAAGCAGTTAGTCAACATTGATTCCTGGTCTATCATAAATAGGTCTGGTTCAATAGCAATTTTCCATCTGTCAAAATTTAATGAAAATTCACCAAGTGGAACACAGCCTAAGTGTCCCTAATTTTGGGCTCATACATAAATTTTGAAGAAAGGCATTTACCGCCAATTTTTCACTAGCTTCCAAAAATATCCATTTGTATTGTCCAGATGACTCATTGTTTTAAGAAAAAATAATCTTTAGATCCATAGGCCAACATTAGACCCATTTCCTCTGCATCCAATAAAATAAGTATAAATTATACTCATTTGTTGGATCTTTTGTATGCTTTAAATTTTTATGCAATAGAACATAGTTTCTAATGTACTAATATCCGAAAATAACACCCTCATGTCGTCGAAAACATCAGAGCTTATGGGATTTATCTGATGCATCACCATTTCTCTGGACTTGTGTGTGCGTATGTGTGAATGTCATCCTCCACCTTTCTCCAGTCGGAAACGTTGAACAAGTAGAATTGCGAATGGTTTGGTTAAATGTAATACTCCCCAATGCTGTCCTTCATGTCGTGAATGCGTATAAATGAAGGAATAACAAATGTACTCGACGTCCACAACAGCTAAATAAAAAAAAAACTCATTGAGCTCTTTATTCACACTAACTACTCAGGGAGTAAAGGAGAGTCACCGCGGCCAAATAAAGCTTGAAATGAGTATTTTGTAGATCCCAGTTATCATGGTATATTTTTATCAGGATACTGCATCCACTTTATAATCTAAAAGAACATGCATACATACTGTAAAATAAAACTAAACATTCATTTAAAAGTCGATGAAAACCGATACATCAATAACGTTGACCTCCTCATGAACCATACCTTAAAAAACAACTCGTTCCTCAGCTTGCTCCGATTTGTTCGCTTCTCACAACGGCGCTCAAACCATTTATCAATCAAGCAACCGCGAATTTCCTTTTTTGTTTTTATTCTCCTTCGGCACACCATCCACTATCTACATTCAGCTGTGCCAAACACGTTTTCCTCCTCCGATCTTACAAGCACACACACACACATCGGTACACCAGGCCAAATACGTACAATATGCCAATCTTACGTATACCGTACATCAAAATCTATCGCCAGTGTAACAACTTCGGCTCATTCATTGTTCACTAATTGTCGATTTGCTTTCCTACCATATTGCACTGCACATTTCGCTTCCTCGAACACACAACTTCGAAAACTTCACTGTACACTTTGACGTAGAAACCATCTAGAAACTTTTCTTGGACACAGACGATGAAACCAAAACACTCACACAAACGTGGATTCTATGTTTGGCCCCCAACTGCGCTGAGCTAACTGACCACCAAGAACAAATTGATGAGGTGAGCCTTCAACGAAACTCGCGAAAGAGGCCGTCGTCGTCTTACACACCTTGCGAGGAACACCGTTCCAAGAACCGCACAATGCCAGCTTTTCTGCACACGTCACATTCACGTTGTTTGCATCCGTCTCCGTACGGTTGTTGCAAAACTTTCATCAACAACAAAATTGCACCGCACAGCACTTTCAATTCTGATGACCCTTCAAAAATCACACAGAAACTTTCACCCATTAACTTCTCGCGAGCCAACGAAAATGTACACTGCTCTACACATACGCGCGCGCCCGTCCGTGATCCCTTGCTTTGCTGTCAAAAGTACATGCGAAACCCTTCAATTCAAACTTAAATTCGCATCTCGCTTGCCAAACTTGTCACTTATTGTAAACACTTGCCTCAACAATCACAACAAAAGCCAATCACTCAAGCGTTGTCATAGAAACAGACTGCACTTTAATGGATATTTGATCAAGAGATCGTCGCCGAGCCGGAGCGACATAAACACGACGATCGACGAAAGTAAGTACCCGCCTAGGTGAAGATACGCAAACGATGCGTTCAAAAATGGAACTGAAGACGGTAGGAGTCTCGCTCAGCTATCCATCCAACACCATCCATGAATGCAGAGGAAGAGATTCGGATAATAGCCGTCTCTGTGTCATGGTGGTTGTGTGTCAGTCCCAAGCTCGGTTGGGAGAAAAACCAGTTAAGTCAGTTGCGCAATTCCACGCCAAATGACGAATCGAACTGATATGACATTCTTCATTATGCTTGAAATTTTGCATGAATGTTTGTTATGGTCATTCATCATCATTGCAATCATTCAAATTTGCGCAAAAATTCGGCAATTTTGAATATTTCTTGAATATTATTCACAAAAAGCTTATGAAAAATGCTATCTTCTGTGAAGCATTTAAAAGTTGGGCACGACAAAATTAACAAATATCATTAAACAACAACTCTTGGACACATTTTAGAAGTTTTTGTTTCAAATTGCTGTTCAATGGTTTTTGTTCAATTTAAAGTGTTCTACTTGAAAATTTATCATAAGCATTTTAACGAATATCATTAAAGAAATAAAGAAGAAGATCGTTTTTTTATTTTTAAAGTTTCAACATTTTTTTAAAATTTTTATTGAAATTTACTAGATTTTTTTACAGTGCGTATTTTTTTTTCTGAAGGCATTATGTTTTCGTACAATTTTGTCTCAGACGTCATTTCGACAGTAAGTGACCTTGTCGAGTTATGATATGTTAAAAAATAATGAATAATCAATTTTGAAGTTTTTTGCGAGATTCAAAATGGCCGAATTTTAGCTCAAATATGAATGATTAACCATATCAAACAATTACTGTGCAAAGCTTCATGCAAATCGGAGAAGGTCGAGTGTAAAATCCAATTTTTGGTTTGATATTTGGCCTGGAAGTACTTTACTTGCGTTGCGGTTGGCTGTTGTGATCCAAAATGCCATTCGTTGGGAGCTTAAACATTACTACCACCAATACGCAACAGGTTGTTTTTGAGGAAATACACCCAGCATGGCTTAGCGGTGGGCGCGTACACAGGATAGAGAGCGTGCAGATTGTATTTTATGCGAGAGAGAATCATTAGCAGGAGTTTTGGGAGAGATTTGAGAGAGCTATGCGTATAAAACGGAGAGCGGAAGCTCCTGGCAACATAAGCTTTGGAGTGAGAGTGATCGAAGAGGAAAGCTTCAACATGGTGTAGGTACAGTCTCCCTACAATTATGAAACCGATAATAACAAATGTGAATCTGTTAAGGGAGTAAATCAACTCAACCCGAACAATGAATAATGTCCTCAGGCATTGGAAGAGTGAAAGCTGGTGACCGATCGGACAAAAGATTTTATTATTAATTGTTATTTCTTTTGCTGGTCAGATCCCGAGCAGGAACGAATATCTCAATACCTTAAATTGGTATGGATGAGCCTGACATAAGAGGTAAAATACCAAAAAATAATACCAAAAAAATGTTCCCACAATACCATTCCAATACCATATTATGATAATGCAATACCAAAACAATACCACCCCGGGTATTATTTTGGTATCTAAATATCAATTTTTGGTATTTACAAAATATTTCCCATATAATTTTTTGGTATTATTCTTTGGTATTTTACCTCTTATGTCATGCTGGTCAATACCAAATTTTGGTATCAGATCAGAATTAGGTATTCATTAGTTATTTTCTCCTGCTCGGGATGACAAGTTTTCACTCTGCCGGGCGCCCACAGGTGTGGCAGCGATGTGGAATAATACAACATGTCAAAACATCATGTCGAAGTCGTTTGGCGTGTGACGAAAGTCAGCATGATGTTTTGACATGTCACACCTCCGCCATTTCAGTTGCCTTCACCTAGAGGTTCGCACCGATTTAAAAATGGTCGGTGGCGGCTTTTGAGGTTATTTTGCTTGGCAGCGGTACACAATGGACCGGGTCTGGAAAAAAAAGACTTCCGCACCTTGTTGACGTTTTAGAGGTGCCTTCTGCGGGCCCGATTGTGGCAAAAATGAAGCTTCCTCCACGGGTGGTGAAAAAAGTGCAATTCAAAACACACATTGGTGATTTCGCATAGCTGGGCGTTGCAGTCGAGTACAAACTCAGCATGATCGGCAGCAAGCTGATACTCCGTACGAAAGCGGAGTATGAAGTGACCGCCGGATTCCAAGGTGGAATACTTCACGAATTACATCCCTGGTGAGAAGTCCTTCAAGGTGGTAAGCAGGGGCCTACCAAACTTCGACCCAAGGCAATCGAAGAAGAAATCAAGGACCGGTAAAAACTGGCCCAATCGCTGTCTTCGGGATGGCGAGGAGAGACGAAAGCGTGAAGACCTATTCCGATTGCCTTTTCCTGATGCACTCCCAAAAAGGGATGTTATCGTACTTTAGGAGCCATACCGTTGCGGCCATCGTGACGAAACACAGTGCTAGCGGTGCCTCAACTTTGGACACGGTACCCGCAACTGTAACTTCAAACCACGCTGCAGCAACTGCGCTCAAGAACACGCCACTTCCGACTGCCCTGCGGATGAAGCCGTGGCGTTTAAATTCGCCAACTGTGGTGATGCTCATCAGGGTTCCGACAGACAGTGCTCCAAACGCGAGGACCTCAAACGCATCCAAAAACAGGTGGCAACCAACAACCAATCAGGACGCAAGAAGGACAAAACCCCGGCATTCAGGACGGAGGATTTACCGCCTCTTCGTGATCATCTTCTGGTGAATCTGCTGGACAAAGATCTCCACCTCCCCTGGATTCTGGAAACAACCAACAGCGCAAAACAACAACCTCAAACTGTTTTCAGCGGATGAACTGATGAAAATCTTCGTCAACATGACCTATGCTCTTCGTAAGTGTCGCAATAAGCCCGAGCAGATCCAAGGGCTCGGTAAGTTCATCATCCAGTATGGCGTCTAAACCGCTAACTATCGTCACCTTAATTGCTTACTCTGTAAAATCAAAAAAAGATTGAGCTTGCCGACTTCCTCCGCAAGTACAGCACCGACGTGGGCCTTCAAAACGAGACCCATCTAAAGTCCGGCGACAGCTTCTGATTGCCTCACCACAACATAATCCGGCTTTATCACACCAGCTCCATGGGGAGTGGAGTTGCGGTCTTCATCTAGAGAAGAATCAAGTTCTACATCCTGCCTCACATCCACACATCTATTATAAAAGCTCTTAGCGTGAATGTGGAATCACCAACTGGAAATGACCGGTTCATCACTGTTTACTGCCCTCAGCAGTGTACCACCATCAACGGATTAGCAAGCCAATTCAAGAACAACCTGGCCGCCATCGCTCGTAGTAGCTCCCGATTCATCGTTGGTGGCGACCTGAATGTCCGCCATGAAGGTTGGTGAAAATACCAGCGGAACCGGAACGAATGTCTACTATTCGATCACGCACAACATGGACTGTACAGTGTACACTCATCTCTCCGGTGGGAAATCTCTCTACCCTGGACTATCGGACTATCCAAGCCGGAGGTGCACAACGAAATCAGGTGACTGAAGTTGGCATCAACGTGGCTCCTGCTCCAAGCCTGCCAAAAATGGCTTTTGGCCCAGTTTTGTCAGTGTGGATCCATTCATACCTCGCCGTAGAAAGTAGCAATTAGGTACTGAGCTTGTTCTCTCAGGTAATTGCATTAACAGTATATGCCCTGCCGTACAAAGTTCTTCCGCACTTTCAGCCGACTCTTTCCATGATGATACCAACCGTAGCAACGACAACCGTAACGCAACAAAAACGCAGGATGATGCGGTACTACTTTACTATCAGAATGTCGGTGGCATAAATACATCTGTAGCAAAGTACAAACTGGCTTGTTCGGATGCTTGCTACGACATTTACGCCTTTACGGAAACATAGTTAAACAGCAACACGCTCTAGACAAATATTTGGTTTGGACTTTACTGTCTATCGTACTGACCGTTCTCGAGAAACGAGCCCCAAAAATTCTGGTGGTGGAGTTCTACTTGCTGTTCGATCAGTCTTTCAATCTCGGCAGCTCCATTCACCTAGTTTTGTACTGGTGTCGAACAACTGTGGGTGTCCATCTCTGCCACAATCGAAAGTGGCTTTCGTCTGTGTGCTGTATCTGCCACCGGACCACCTTGGAGATTCCGAGTTGATTGATCAACACCTAAACTCTCTCTTTTGGATCATAACCAAGATGAATGCAAATGACGACATCCTCGTATGGCTGTGTATGTGTAGACTAGACTAGACTAGACTAGACTAACCAAGATGAATGCAAATGACGACATCCTCGTAATTGGTGACTTCAATCAATCGTCTATAAAATGGTACTGGAATGACGCCGGGTTCCTCCATCCTCAATCCAGTTGCTCAAACATTTCTTAGCCGTGAGGTTGCTTCTAGTTGCTCGATTTATGAGGCGCATGTGCCACTAGTTAAACGTTGTAGGCATCATTGAAATTGGTAGGTAGCGTAGGTATCATTGAAATTGAGCCAGGCATTTTCTTTTCATAACACTATGGATAGCATTTCATGAAGACTACTGAAAGGCTGAATTCTATGCACACTTAGAAAAAATCATGCAAATTTAGGTGCTCTGAGAGTGACATATACGAGCGTCAATTTTGACATAAATTTGAGTCATAACAGACGCGAAATACAGCTCAATCAAACGTACATTTCGTCGAGCAACGAACATTTCAGTCTCGGAGCACTTAATATTACATGACATGTTTGTTTACATAAAATTAGTTATTTCTAAGTGTGTGGAATGACTGTCTTTTTCGAGAGCATAAACTGGGATGAAGAACTGTGTGATCATGACGTAAATATTTCCTCGACTCTTTTTACGAATATGTTGTTTATGCAATCGATCAGTTCGTACCGAAGAAAACTTCAGTCATACTCAGTCTTGTAAGCTGTCACGGTAGTCGACACATTTTCTGTGATAATTGACTGCCTTTGCCTCCGACACTTGCAAAGCAAGCTATCATAGTACAGTACCAAACTAAAATGTCGTATGACAGGCTCTGTCATACGACACGGTCGCCAAAGACCGTCACGAATGTATGTATTTTAGTTTTTCTCATAATAAGAGCTGCTGATGGTGTGCTTGTGTGAATTCTGAAAATAGCAAGCAATGATGTCCTAGTAATAATATTTCTGATCAGAAATGGTTTGATTTACACCAAATTGAGGAATTGCAACGAAATCACACATGTCATATGATAGCTATTTTGATAATTTTCTTTTAGCTCGAATGTTATTCTACCGCTCGTGTTGTGTGAGAGAGATGACGGTAGAGCACGAGTGTTCGAATACAAACAGACTGTCGAGCACGACAACGAAGCGAGTGTAGTAAAAAACGTCAACTGTTTCAACCCCTGGTCATACTAACTTACCCTTCGTATTCAAACCTTCGTTTGAAACGTCTTAAATCATCTAAACGCTGCCTTGAAAAAGTTTTGCAAACTGCGAACTGACAGTACAAGCAGCTCAACAAGCAACTCTACCTAGAACACCAGCCTCAACTACAAAATAAGCTCAAAACTAATCCTCCAAGCTTCTGGAATCACGGGAAAGATCAACAAAAGGAATCGGGTCTGCCCTCAACGATGTTCAACGGGGATCGAGAAATGTCTAATGTGGATGGTATCGCGGATCTATTCAGGTCATATTTCTGCAGTGTTTTCGTCAACGAGGAGCTCTCTGACGAACATGTTTCAGATGCAGCAAGTGAGGTTCCCATACGCCCTGATGGCTGGAAGAATTCTTTCGTTTTTCCTGTCTTCAAGAAAGGCGATAAACAGTCAGTAATCAACTATCGCGGCATTGTGGCTTTGTGCGCAGTTTCAAAAAATTTTGAGGTGATAGTTTTTAATTGCTCCAGTTACGTTGCCTCCGAACAACATGGATTTATGCAGAAGAGATCCACTGCATTAAATCTCGTGCAATACACATCTTTTATAATTCGCGAGTTGATGCTATCTACACGGATCTCTCTGCTGCGTTATATAAAATGAACCACAATCTTGCTGTTACCAAATTAGATCGATTAGGCTTCCATGGTCACCTTTTTAATTGGCTTCGTTCTTACCTCACCGGTCGTCAAATGTCAGTGAAAATAGGTGACCGTATTTCTCAGTCGTTTCCGGTTTCTTCTGGTGTACCCCAAGGTAGTCATATTGGGCCGTTCGTATTTCTGCTGTATTTGAATGACATTCACTATTCAATCAGGTGTCCCAAGCTATCTTATCCAGAAGAATTTAACCTGTATTTTGTCGTAAAGGATCGTAGTAATTCAGTTTTCCTTCAACAACAGCTGGACGTTTTTGCTTGGTGTCACAAGAATAGGATGGTATTGAATGCTTCCAAATGTTCCATTATCACTTCATGGTCAGATACTGAATCGGGAGACTACAGTCAAAGACTTAGGAGTCATGTTAGATTGTCAACTAACCTTCAAGGAGCATGTGTCATATGTCACCAGTAAAGCATCTTCTCAGCTTGGCTTTAATTTTCGCTTTGCTAAAGATTTCAGAGGCACTTCGTTCTTGAAAACGCTTTATTGTTCACTAGTCCGTTCGACACCGGAATGCTGTTCAGTAGGTTGGGCGCCATTTAACAACAATGCCACGAATCGACTTGAGTCTATTCAGAGGAGATTTGTTCGCTATGCTCTTCGTTGGCTACCCTGGAGAGACCCTGTAAACTTCCCGATCTTAAGAAAGTCGATGTATCTTGCAGAGCCTACAACTTCTCAGTGTTCGCCGTGACGTCGCTAAGGTTGTCTTCATCACCGATCTCCTGCGTTCGGACATTGACTGTAGTCCACTTTTGCAACAGCTTAACTTTAATATAAGACGAGTCAATTTGCGAACCCACTCTTTCTTTACGATCCCGACTTCTCGCACAAACTATGGTAAAAACGAACCAATGTAATAACTTTTTTGACCTCAATGCTTCCCGTGCTAGCCTTAAGTATTTATTCTATAATGTTTTATCATCCTGATTAAGTAAAGATTAATGTTTCCTGATTTACTTTAAGTATATATGTATCTGTAGGATTTTATGTTATCTGTTGATATGAAAAGAAGAGGTTTTCCGCCCACTTGAAAAGGGGCAAGGTTGGTGCTTCTGAAGTGGGCTTTTCCCTCTCAAATAAATAAATACATAAACTGTACTTCGAAAAAAAGAATACCATCACGTCAAATGAGTGCAGTTTGGACGTGTTGTTGACAGTTGCATAGACGAAGATCCGCCACTTGACACCTTAGATGACATCGGCCGGACGTTGGAAGGACTCCAACAGGCCATATCCGTGGCTGACGAGGCATGAGTTCGACAAGTTCCTGTGAGAGGCAAGTATGTAGCTGTTGATTCCCACACTTAATTACTGATTCGCTTGAGAAATGTGCGAAGACGCCGGTTTAAGAGGACTGGAGATCAGGACAAAAACCTGAAATGGCCGATCTGAACAGGAAGATTGCTTCCAGAATGGATTCACTCTGAAATGAAAGTTTTAGGCGTGTTATCCAGAATCTGGACGACCCTTCCAGACCATTCTGGAAGGTAGCCAAGGTCCTGAAAACTTATCCCAACCCCGTTCCAACTCTGAGGAAAATGATGACGATCGGCTTTTAATCACCCCACAGAAGAAAGCAAATGCCATCGGCAAGCATGTCGCTTCATTGCATTTGCTTGGCTCAACTATCCAAAGTCCGATCGAAGATCAGGTTGCGCAATGCGTTCACAACCTAGATGCCTCCCCTTGCATCGTGCCTCAGGCGGATAAGATAACAGTACAACAGATTTACTCACTGCTGAAATGCACCAAGAACATGAAGGCTCCCGGGTTTGACGGCATATTCAACTTGATCTTGAAGAGACTCAGCATGAAAGTGCAGTCTCTTTTGACCGCTATCTTCAACATCCAACGGAGCCAACATTGTCTTCAAGCTACAGAAAAATCAGCCTCCTTTCAGCGCTGAGCAAATTATTCGAGAAAATCATTCTCAATCGTTTGTTCAAGTTTGTCGAGGAGCACAACATTCTCCTACCTGAACAGTTCGGGTTCAGGAAGGGGCACTCCACCAATCATCAGCTAGTACGGGTGTTGAATAACATCCGAAGTAACAAGGCTGTATCCATGTCCGCAGCCATGGCATTGTTAGACTTTGAGAAAGCGTATGACAATGTAAACAAGCTTTGTAATTTAAACTTCCCATTACATCTAGTTAAAATCACCCGTAACTACCTTCAGCAAAAGTCGTTTAAGGTATCGTTGAATGGTTGTCTTTCAGACACGTTTTCCATCCCAGCAGGTGTTCCGCAAGGAAGTTTGTTGGGCCCTTTGCTCTACAGCATCTACACTTCCAACATTCCTCACCTCGGAGACGGTTGCGTGTTTTTCCTGTTCGCAGATGATAACTTGAACAAACTGGCTGTCTACTGCACAGTTCCGGTGTGGGAATCATGTGCACAGACTCACAGGAACAAAATCCAGGTCGCTCAGAATAGAGTGCTGAGGATGGTCATCTTTCGAAACAGGAATTTCCGATCTCCCCCTAGAGGCGAACGTTCCAAAATTAGATTTTAAAATTGATGACAATATGACTAGGTTTGTGCAGGAATGCAACACATCAGAACATGCTTTGATAAGCAATTTGTATATAGTAGGTTAGGTGTTTACAGTAGGTGTATATAGTAACTTAGTTATAAAACAGCAAAAAAAGAGTTATCTTCCATTTAATTCCACTTAAATAATTTTGCTATTCCATGACAGATACGTATTTCGACTACAATGTGCAGTCTTCATCAGTGCCATTCCCATGACTACACATTGTAGTCAAAATACGTAACTGTCATGGATACCAAAACTATTTAAGTGGAATTAAATCGAATAACCCATGTTTTACTGTTTTATTTACATTCCGCTAACAACTCAATTTCATTACTTAAACTTGGTTATATTTCGTCATATATTCCTATTTTTATATTTATATATAATTGCAATAAAGGAACCAAGTTTAATAGACTATGTATTCGCATTTCTATGAGCTCCTGAATTTGGCTTAGATTTACTAAGTATGAAATCCAAAATATGTACATGGGACCGATATAATAGATTACTTCTACTGTACTTTAAATCAATATCATCAAAAATGCACGAGAAGTTCACTAAACAGCTTAACGTAGTCTACGTCAACTATGCGGTCGTGTCTTGTACACAAACCCACCAAATTTTTGACGTAGAACAACGTCTTTGTCGACTATACTGGGGTGCAAATCAAATGTGATGAAATAGTGTTAGGTTTTAAACGATTGTAACTTTGTCATTTATAGATGAAATTAAAATTAAAATACGCCAATCGATGGGATATAACTTTACAAATCTGATAAAATAAATACTTTTCCAATTTTCCATAAAACACTGATAACACTGATTTCATGAAATAGCCGTTTTCCATAAACCAAGTCGTCATAATCGAGTACCACTCATCGTTCTGCTTGAACCAGCTACTCCAAAATATATATTGTTTAGGACCCCACCTTTGAATTTTCTTAATTTATTACATTCCAGGAAAAATACAACATTGAACCATAACCAAAACATTGGCATACTTGAAAAATTTAAGATAAAAATGGGTTTTATACCCCATTTCCGTCCTATTAAGCACAACCCGCACTAAGTATTTCTGAATCTAGCGCAGTTTAGCACCAAACGGAATGTTTTTATTACTGATGGCTTTCAAATTTATTTACCTTTCCGTACCTACGTACCGTAAGATTTGATAAAGAGAAACCAATCGTTGAGATATTGTCAAAAGTCTAAAACTGCTTCTTGATGCCAAACTCGGCCTACGGATTTTAAACTCGGCCTAACGCATTGAAACACCATTGAAACGCCAATGAATTCACTTCGGCCTATCGGATGAAGATCAAACATGATTCGGTTGGAGCACTTCTTTTGTTTTTGGGAATAATGGGTGCAAACCTTCATATCACGCGTTCTCATTGACTTCGTTCGGTAGCTTATTAACTAAATTATCGATCCAAACGCATAATTGACTTGTTAACTCTAAAATCATGGATTTATTTGAAGTTTGCTGCTCGATAGGCCCAAAATGGGGGATTAGGCCGAAATAGTTCTCTACCCTACATTAACTTTGCGTAGTTCTACGTCATACTGCGGTGGTGGCTAGGAAACAAACCTTTAATTTTTTCATGTTTTTTTACAATTATGCAGGACAATTACAGTATCGGTGAGGGGCTCAGTAAAGGCACGGTATTACCATACCGGGGCAGTGGGTTCGATTCCCGGTCCGGTCAAGGAAATCTGTCGGGATGGAAATTGTAGGATCTGGCAGCACGGTTAGGGAGAGGATGTAGATGAGGGTTTTGACAACACGCCGAAGGGGGTATGGAGGAGGAGAGAGGAAGAGGGATGAAGAGGGAGAAGGAAGGTTTGGGATGAACACGCGAATAAAGTGAGCTCTGAATAGGAAACTAATTACCCGTGAAATATCCGATTAATCCGAAGAGACTAACACAGCGAAGAAAGTGTTCAAAGAAAGACCAGTGCAGAGGTTCAGTCGACCTCAAGCACCGTATACCAGGTCTAGATATAGTCGTCAGGCTGTTTGTCAATTTGGCAATGTTGTTTGTTTCAACTGCGGCAGATCTGGGCATATTTCATCATCAGAGACTTGTCCAGCAAGAGGAAAAAAATGCCGGAACTGCAACCGGATTGGTCATTTTGATACCAAATGCAAATCATCTCTAATCTCCATGCAGTCGAGTCAGTCTTCCTTTTCGGCTCCGAACAAGAAAATTAGAGCCGTCGAAGAATTACGAACTCAATATTCTGAAGGTGATAAGATCTATTATGCTTTTTATGGAGGCAATCTTTCGAATATGTTAAAGTTTGAAGAAGGAGGTGTTCGTTTAGATATGCTAGTAAATTCTGGAGCGGATGCATACCTGGTAACCTTATAGGCTTGGGAGCATCTAAAATAGTCTGGCTCTCTGATTGCATAAACCTTTGGTTGTTCGAGGAAAGTTTACTGCTGAAATAAGAGTCGACAATAGAACGGCTGTAGCACAATTCTACGTTGTTGAAAAAGGAAAAACTTGTCTATTGGAAGATCACACGGCAAAACAGTTACAAGTGCTGAAAGTCGGTAGCTATCTCAACCATATCCAGGATATCGAAACGTTTGCTTCAATCAAAGACATCGAAATTCAAATTCACATACAATCGGACGCGAAACCCGGTGTGCAACCCGTTAGGATGATACCTCTTGAAGCAGAAGTCAACCGTAAGCTAGAGGATATGTTGAACCTTGACATCATCGAACCAAACACTGTTCCCACTAAATGGGTCTCCCCGTTAGTGGTCGTTGCTAAAACTAACGGTGGACTTCGGCTGTGCGTAGATCTTCGGCGAGTAAGTCAAGCTGTTTTGCGAGAACGTCACCCAATGCCGGTGATTGATCAGATTCTTGCGAGGATCGTTAGCGGAGCGGTATGGAAGCTTTGTGACGTAGGCGGAGCTCTTCTACGAGGTGATCGCGTAGTGATTCCAACCGGGTTGCGCCAGCGGGTGATGGACATTTCTCATGATGCCCATCCTAGAATGAAAATGATGGAGTCTTTTCTCCGAACCGCAGTTTGGTGGCCTACCCTAGATGCTGACGTCGAAACATATGTGAAAAACTGTCGTGGATGTGTGTTGGTGACCACTCCAGATGCTCCAGAACCAATGCTCCAAAAAAATCTACATTCTGGTCCTTGGGAAGACATAGCAATTGACTATCTTGGACCACTTCCCGAAGGTCAGCACCTGCTCGTTGTAGTAGATAGCTACAGCCGATATTTAGAAGTGTGTGAAATGACATCTACAGACTCTAGTGACACCATCGGACGTCTTTGTGAGATGTTCAGCAGGTACGGCGTAACATCGCTTATTGAGGCAGACAACGGTCCCCAATTTGCGAGTGAAGAGTTCAAGAGCTTCTGAAAAGGATATGGGGTACAACTACACAGCAAAAAAATAATTTTAATATCACATCAAAGTGGATGTGGTTTATGTGGTCATAAAAATTGCATGAGATTTTCGACATGATTGAGGTGCATCCTCTTGGATGTAATATTAAAATTAATTTTTTGCTGTGTAGTGAACACAATACCATACTGGCCACAAATTAATGGTCAGGTTGAACGACAGAACCGTTCTATATTAAAGAGACTACGTATTGCACAAGGGCTTGACAAGGACTGGAGGAAGCAGCTGCGATGTGAACCCACAAAATTCAAGGACTATGTGCCATATTACATTCAAGAAACAAAAGGTGGGGTTGTAGATCTGGCAGCACGGTTAGGGAGAGGATGTAGATGAGGGTTTTGAAAACACGCCGAAGGAGGTATGGAGAAGGAGAGAGGGAGAGGGATGAAGAGGGAGAAGGAAGGCTTGGTGTACGGTATGAATACGCGAATAAAGTGAGCTCTGAATAGAGATCTCCAAGCGCAATCTCACGAACACTAAAATCCAACGTCCATACATAAAAATAAAGAAGAAGAAGAAACAAAAAGGTATCGCGATATCACAACTACTTAAAAAGGTAGCGCGCGGTCTCACGCACACTTTTGTGCATCTGGAGAACTCTATAGGAAATTAATTACCCGTGTAATATCCGATTAATCCGAAGGGACTTCACGACACTACAGAAATGTTCTCGACTTCCTTGGACACAGAGTATGATTGTGATTACCACACAATATACAAATTCATGCATTGGTTGGCATAGAAAGCTCTCAATTAATAAGTGCATCTAGAACACTAAGTTAAGAGCCTACAAACGCTTGCTTCTGAAAATACTTCCGGGAAGATAATTTCCGATTTCAAAAATATATTCCAATCGCTTGGTAGGTTGGACAAGATTTCCATAGAGAATTACGATCCCAGCATCTGTTGTATCGAATGGCAAATCGAACGTCACAGATGCATTCATGTTACACACGAGTTCTACCCAACCAATTAAGACCAATCGTCTTGCTGCAACTCAGCTCAATTAATTTGGCACCCATTGGCCGTAATTCTTGCCTTTCCATATATTTCCTAGGATTATATAGCAAAACAGAAACAAAGCTTGATGCTGTTTGTAACCCATTCAACAACACCAGACATTCACACCACAAAGGAACATCATTGCACGCACAGTTAGATCAAGCCATCATCAATTTTACCGCATTTCTTCATCTACGGCACCAACGTCCCATCCCAACTGCATCGGAATTGAGACTAGACAAACCGTGATAGGGGCCTTTCAATAATTTCAAGTATTCGTTACAAAATCTAAAAAAAAGGGAGGAGCGGGTTGGTCATACATTACTAAGCCTTTCAAAGGGAGGAAGTTTTTTTCAAATCCCAAAAAGAACTTTCGTAATTATTGCATAACCCCTTAACATCAAGCGTCAACAGAGGAAAAGGCAATGATTTGCCTAATTGACTGAAAATAAGGTCATCTACTCGAGTGAGTACAGTGATGGTGATAGATTGGCCCGGGACCACCCTCATCCTCTGAACCACATTCGTACATCTAACCACCGCCATCTCCTATGTAGGGGAAACACCAAAAGCCAATTGCAACGATCAGAGTTAGCCCTAAAGAAACGTGACAGCTTTATATTGTCCTACACTACGTAGGAAATGAATTTCTTCCTTGGATTCGTAGGATTTGAAGACGCATCGAGGAAACACTAGCGATGCAAGTGTTGCTACTTTTCCCTTTCTTCCAACCATCATGGGGGTTGGGTAGTTCGAGCTGGACGCAGGAAATGATGTCAACTTTTATACATAGGTAGTCAACTTCCGGCTCAATAAAGTGTGAAATGGATTTGTCACAGATAAATGCAACTGGAACGGTACGGTTGTTGATGTTTGAAAACAAGTTCTACCTTCTACCGTCCATGTCCAAAGAAGGACGTACCTAGCGGTAATCCTTCCGGAATAAGCACTGTGAAAGGCGTTTCTAAAACCTATCAACTGGGCTACCGATTATGTCACTTGCAAAGTCACGATGTTTCATTTTTTTGCCATTTCCCATCGCCATCAATGGAACATTGCTAATTTGTTCGTGCACCGGAAATGTTCATTAGCCGCATAACTCATTTATACCCGTGATTGCCACCTGGTGCTCGCGTGAGAGGAACGTGCTAAAATACATTATCGATGAACGTGTTCAGCAATTAAGCACTCTGTTCTAGCCAGAGTAGGGCAAATTCAGAAAGTCCCGAATCACTACAGGCTGCGGTCGTTCCTTCAAAATTAATTGGTCAAATTAGCGATTGTTTGACAAGCGAGGGTCAGAGCAGCAGTGGTTTGGTTGGTTGATGTTCGGAAAGGCAGCCATTTTTTCAACATGTCCTAATATCAAGCAGGAGTTTGGAAAAAAAGCCAGACACAAATAGGCGTGATTGGACCACGGTGCAAAATAACTTCCGGACCACCACGGCTGCGGCGACGGCGTCGGATCAAGCCTCCCGTGAGGGTTAATTTATGATGATTGTGTACCGTGGTTTCGGTGACGGTTTGGGTGTATGATTGGGCATTTTGTTCGTTAGGATGCAAGGAAATGGTGGCGCGTTGGTCAAATGAATATTTATTTGTCTACGGGAAAAACATTCGAGATTATGGATAATGAGGTTTTCTTTTTAGTGCCATATCATTGTCAAATGTAAGGCATTCGAGAATGATAATTTGGAAGTAGTGGTCATAAGACATTTTGGGATCCATCATAGCAATGACATTGAGTCCAAAATGGCGGCTTTATGACTTGCAAGATGTCGTAACTCCACGCCACTTCCACCGCTAAAGTTTATGCCAGGCCGATGATATTTTGCTCTTGAGAGGTTCCAGGCTAAATAGCGAAAAAATAAACGAATTTTAGACTGTCAGAATTCCATGAAACTTCGCATAATTGCATCTAATCTAATGCAATCTAATAAAACTTGTAGGAAATTAGATTCCCCTTTCAGATAAAATACACTCTAAAAACCAGCTTTTCGTAAAAAAAATGCTGTTAAAAACATCAATAACAAAAAAAGTTTATGGTTGTGTCCAAAGCACGAACACATTGTTGACGTAGAGCTACAAGATTTTTTTGATGTTCAATTCAATAATATATAAATGAAACAAAAAAAACATAGGTTTATAAATTTAATTGAAAATTCGAATCCCTTGATATTTTTCACGGATTGGAACTTTCATTAGAATTCACTTGAAATTATCTTTCTAATCCTCTCAGATTTCAATACTATCGAAATTTCTTTAAGTTCTCATAAGAACTTCTCGGAATTTATTTAGAATACTCATTAGAAACCATATGGTTCATACAACGACAACCCCGGTTCAGCAGAAGTCATCCGTCTGTGTATACTGTTTTTCTTGCTTATTTTTCTATCACACTGTCGTTCAATATCACGTCCTCATGAGCCTTCCCCACTCGCATCGTTATCGGAGGCAATCAACGATCTGCGTGTCGAAATTAGGCAGCTTTCAACTATGCCCGCCGCTCCACCTGTACTACCAATTCCACCAAAACCTGCTCTCCAGCCCCCTCAAGTTCCAAGAGTACATCACACACCTATCACACCAGCTCAATACGGTTCCAAGGAAACTACCAAGAACATTCCCAACAAACAATTTTAGCTGCAGCTTAGCTTATACATGCAAAAATTAGCTGCATAAGGCAAATTTTGGCTGTATAAGCTAATCTGCAGCTAAAATTGTTTGTTGGGTTGTCAAAACCCTTCGGCTGACAAGGAAAACTTCTGGCTTTATTTGTCACGCATCCGTCCCTACACAGCCAACGATGTAATCTCAGCGATGGCCATGGAATGTCTGGAAATCATCACGGAGCCTGATGTGGTGAAACTCGCACCAAAGGGTAAGGACATTTCGGGTTTGTCATTTATCTCGTTCAAAATCGGCCTCGACCCGGAGTTGAAGATCGTGGCATTGGATCCCTCAACATGGCCAGAAGGTATCCTGTTCAGGGAATTTGAAGACTATGGCTCCTCAACTTTTCGCAAGCCAAATTTGGAAGCTTAATCAACGTCCTCACAACCTGACGAGTACTAACCGGCAATCTTCGGGACGCACTGAAAAAAGCCTCATGGAAGTCCCGGAACCAGTCAAAGCAGCCGTGATTTGCAGTTACAGTTCCTGTCCTAGCCGTCCCGGACCTGCTTTTGACATCGGTGATGGGATCTTCCAACTCGCTACTCCAGGCAAGTACCACTATGTTAAGAACCCTACCGTGCCTGATGCTTCACTGTGCCATACCGATGCCAATGTCTTTGCTGCCCTACGCTCTACTGATTCCACAATCTTGGAATTCACCTCACCGAGACGCACGCCACAAAGCATCTTGGAAGCCCCCGAGCCCTCCGACCCAGTCGAGCCTGCACAACCTCTACACTTTCACTCTCCGGTGTATCCTGCCATCAAAGACGTCTCGGCCCTGCGGTCGGAAATGGTAAGGGGGTCTTTCAGTCGGCGTTGCCAGGCAAGTACTTTGATTCGACGTTCCATCCGCCTGCTGATAGTTTCGTCATTTCCAGCTCATTATCCAGCGATGTCAGCAACAGCGCATGCACATACCCTCGCAGTCAAATTGATCCTATCTTCACCATTTACTACCAAAACGTAAGAGGTTTACGAACGAAGACAACCGAGCTCCGCTTAATGCTTTCAACATGCGACTACGACGTTCTGGTTCTCACCGAAACCTGGCTTCGAGCTGACATTCAGGACTGTGAGCTATCGTCGGATTATCATTTCTTCCACTGCGACCGTAATCGAGCTACCAGTCAGCTTTCCAGAGGCGGCGGTGTACTTATTGCGATAAAATCCAAGCATTCATGCACATCAGTTTCGCTCGAGAATTGCGACCGTCTGAAGCAAGTGGCTGTGCGCATCACTCTGCAGCACCGCTCGCTATTCATCGCCGGAATCTATCTCCGTTCTCTCTCCAGCCCGGATTTATACACGTCTCACACTACTGCACAACAGACTATCTTTGAGAGATCTTCGAACGCCGATATCATCTTGGAAATGGGCGACTACAACCTTCCGTTTCTGAGTTGGACTTTCGACGAGGACGTGAACGGTTATTTACCATCAAACGCGTCCACTGAACAGGAACTGGCTCTCAATTCACTGTATAATTTGAATTGAAGACTGCTTGACTTAGCCTTCATCAGTGATCCGGATAACATTAACCTTCTTGAGCCTCCGGTCCCTCTACTGGATATCGATCATCATCATAAGCCATTCATCTTACGACTTGATGCCGACTGCAATCCGCCCATGATATCGGACTGAGATTCGTATCCACCTGATTTGGATTTCAGGCACTGCGATTTCGGCTTGTTGAATAATGAACTGTCCACTATCAATTGGCAACAGATTCTGGATGGTGTTTCTGTCAACACTATTGCTGACCAATTCTACGACAATCTGTATGAAACACTCTATGCGCGAGTTCCTCTCCGGAGGCGTTTTACGAGGTTAACCTCAGTGCAACCCTGGTGGAGCCCTGAGCTACGTAATTTGCGGAACGTATTGCGTAAGTCGCGCAAATGCTATTTCAGTACCAGAACCAACGAGAGCAAAAATAGTCTCCGATTAATCGAAACGAGATACAACGGACTGTTGAAGTCTAGCTATGGGGAGTACGTCCAGCGAACGCAAGCGAATCTGAAGCAGCACCCATCGGCGTTTTGGAAGTTCATGAAATCACAACGGTCTGGTAATCGTATTCCGGACATAGTTGATGTTCTCGATAGTCAGAACAAACACCGTCTTTTAGTTGCAAACTTAGCAGCTTCAAAGTTGTAATTTAATTGTTGACATTAGTGATGATACAAAGGTAAGTATAATACAATAATCATACATTTTCAGTGTTCTTCTTCTTTTGCCAGGTCACCGTCTACCACGGATGGACAATTCCGACACGATCTATAACCAACGGTAGGTATTTAGGTCCATTTTAGGTTAGGCGACAAGCAAGGTAAGTACTATTATTCTAATTTTAGGAACAACATACTTCAATGCTAATGAATGATCCACTTACTAAGTGGAAAACCACGAAATTATAAATACGAATCGAACTGTAATTACAATAAACGTTTTATATCACAATTCTTCAATTATTAATCGCTAAACTTACAAGCTATTTCACCTCACTAGAATTCACTTCTTTATTTTTCCTCACAAAGAAACCAAAACAAACTTCAATAGCGCTTCATATGGGTCTACAACTATAGGCGTTTCTTTACATTCAATCTGTCATTCGCTTCGCCCGGCACTGGCGTTTCGCTCGCGAGAGTTCGGTCAGTTGGTTCACCCACAATTCGCCGCGTCGATGGGTATCGGCGACATCCCCCAACCCGTGAACCACTTCCGTTTCCGAAGCGACTGCTTCCGTAATCCTGCCGTTGCTCGCCACGTCCAGAACCGCCAGCTTCAACGCAGGTCTAGCGAACACTCCTCTAGCTGTCTGTACCGTAGCACGCCTCACCTGCCCAGATTTGTCCGGAAAGGTCTCACAAATACGTCCTCGCTCCCAATGATTCTTCGAATTTTCGTCGACTATCACGACTAGATCGCCAGGTTCCAGCGGCTTCACTGCATCGAACCATTTCGTACGCCTCGTTAGCATCGGAAGATATTCTCGTACCCATCTGCGCCAGAATTCGTCAAGCTTCCAGCTGTCTCGAAGGATGTTACCGTTCACAGGTTCGGTTGCTGGCTGCTTGATACCGGTTGACCCATACAGCAGAAAGTGGTTTGGCGTGAGTGCCTCTTCGTCTGCTGCCTCCAAGGGAACGTAGGTCAGCGGTCGCGAGTTGACGATCGCTTCAGCCTCCAACATGATCGTTTCCAACACCTCATCGCTTGGATGACGCGGACTATCCGATACTGCCTTCATCGCTACCTTTACGGACTTGACCATACGCTCCCATGGTCCTCCCATGTGCAGAGCCGCTGGAACGTTGAAATGCCACTGGGTGTTCGCGTTGGTGAATGTGGCAGCGCAGTCCTCGACGATGTCCTGGATCTTCTGCTTCTCTTCAGACAACTGGCGATTCGCTCCTACAAAGTTCGTGCCGTTATCGGAAAAGACTTCCAACGGTGCGCCCCGCCGGGCCACGAATCTCCTGAAGGCTATCACGCAGGAAGTCGTTGAAAGGCTGTGTGCCAGCTCCAGGTGAACAGGCAAATCCACCTCTTCACCACGCTGCGTCCGACTTTGACTTCGAAAGGTCCCATGTAATCGACGCCGACGTAAGTAAACGGCCGAACGAATGGTGTCAACCGTATCTTTGGCAGTGGTCCCATCAGCGGTGGCACCGGAGATGCTTTCAGCACTTTACAGTGTTGACAAGCTCTGCTGACTTTACGTACGAGAGTCCGAAGCTTCGGTATGTAGAACCCTTGCCGTAGTTCATTTAAGACTGTTTCTCCGTTGGCGTGAAGGAACCGCCGGTGGAAAGAATCCACCTGAAGGAAGGTGATACGATGATCCCTTGGCAATATTACGGGATACTTTGCCGTGTATGCAATGTGCGGCGCGTTTCCAATCCGACCTCCTACCCGAATGACTCCGTGATCATCGATGAATGGAACCAACGATTGCAGTGAGCTTTGTTTCCGAACGCTGCGACCCTTGTTCAGCTCGTGAAGCTCCTCCGAATACGCCTGCGCTTGGGCCTGTCGCCAAAGTGTCTCCTCCGCCTTCTCGAAATCCTCTTGGTCTGGACCTTGTCGCCATTGTGCATCACTCAGCGTGCGCTTCCAGAACCGTAGCGCCCTGTGAACGTAGGCCATCGTACGGACTAAACGATTCCAGCTTGAAAAACGTTCAGCATCAACTATCTCTACCGTCGTTTGACACTGTCGAGGAAGTCATCTACGTAATGGTTGTTAATGATTGCGTTTGTTGCTCTGGGATACAGCTCCGCGTAGTCAAGAGCGTTTTTATTCTTAACAAACTGTGCTGTGCATGGTGAGCTGGTTGCTCCGAACATAGCGACGTTGATCACATAGACCTGCACTTCATCTTCCGGACTGCTACGCCATAGGAAGCACTGTGACCACTTATCCACCTCTTGAATGAGGATTCTCAAGAACATTTCGCGGATATCGTAGCAAACTGCGATTTTGCCTTCTCTGAATCGTAGCAAAACATCTACGAGCGATACGAGAAGGTCCGGCCCCTTAAGAAGCATGTCGTTGAATGAAACTCCACCAGCCTTCGCGGCGGCATCCCACACCATTCGAATTTTGTTGGGTTTCTTAGGATTGGTCACCACCCCTATCGGAAGGTACCACACACGCTGAGGGTTCGCATTCGCAACCTCTTCCATGGTGGCTCCAGAGAGGAGGAGCCGGGGAGCCTCCAGAAGCAGTTCAGCTTGTCAACCAAGTACAGCTTATTCACGCAGCAGCAGGTTTCGAATTTGGCACAATCCTGTCCAACTCGCAGGAGGTGCTCAATCGTCTAGGGGAGACTGGATCGACAGCCAGCAATTCGCTGAGCCTCGACAAGAATGAAATTTACGAACGCGTCTTGGGTGTCGTGTGATCATTTCACCTTCGATCAGATCAGACAGGGCTCAAGGAAGTCTTGGGTAGTAACGGAGCGATTCCAACGAAGAGGCAAGTACTGCGGACCGTGATGAAACTGTATGATCCTTTTGGATTCGTGGCGCACTTCGTTGTGCAGGGAAAAATCCTGATGCAAGAGATTTGGAGAACGGGTACTGACTGAGATGAGCCCATAGCAGAACAACTGTACGAACTATGGAGTAGATGGATCGAACTGTATGAGATGATCGAAGAGGTAAAAGTTCCGCGCTGCTTTTTCGGAAATCTTCTGCCACAGGAGGTGGACGAAATCGAGGTCCACGTGTTAGCGGATGCAAGCGTAGCGGCATGTGCGTGTGTCGCTTACCTGAGAATGATGTTCAGCGGAGGTAGCTGGTGTTCGTTGGTAGCAGCAAAAATAAAAAGTTACGCCACTTCGGACGCTCTCAATTCCACGCTTGGAGCTTCAGACTGCCATGATGGGATCCCGCTTATTGCAAAACGTGTGTTCGGCGCTAACCCTCAACATTCGAAAACGGTACCTTTGGACGGATTCAGCGACAGTTTTGGCGTGGCTGCACTCGGATAGCCGTCGGTACCACCAGTTCGTCGCTTTTCGGGTGGGCGAGATTCTTTCGCTCATCAGCGTGGATGAATGGCACTACGTACCATCGAAGCTCAACGTGGCAGATGACGCCACCAAGTGGAATTCGGGACCATCGTTTGATCCAGAAAACCGTTGGTTTCAAGGTCCATCGTTTCTACGAGATCCAAAAGGGCAGTGGCCTAAGCAATCAGCAGAAGTAAGCGAAGCAGACGCGGCAAGCGAAGAACTTCGAATGGTAGCGGTACACTAAAAGACGGTGTTTGTTCTGACTATCGAGAACAGTGAGTTTAACGAGATTGCTGCTAGCTCCCATGTCGATGTTGCTAACTTGTTTGCGAGCTTCTTCCAATCAGTTTACAACACAAATTCACCACCTCTAAATCCTTCAAGTTTCGATCGCATCCACGAGTACAACCTGAATATCCCAACGTTGCGCTTCTCACCGGACGACGTTATGAAAGCCTTGAATTACCTCGATGTTTCTAAAGGCCCTGGGGTAGATGGTGTTCCACCCTCTCTGCTCAAATATTGCGCACGCTCACTCACTTCTCCGATCTCCTGCATATTCAACCGTTCGCTGAGCGAAAGATCATTTCCCAATGTTTGGAAGACAGCTTCAATTGTGCCAATCCATAAAGCGGGTAATCGAAACCGAGCTGAAAACTACCGTGGAATATCAATTCTCTGTTGCATTAGCAAGGTCTTTGAAACCTTAGTGCACAATGCTCTGTACAATGTGGTTTATCCTATAATATCGGAGTGCGAGCATGGGTTTGTCCAGCATCGCTCTACCACTACAAATTTGCTGTGCTACACTAATACTCTGTTTCGAGAGGTTGAAGCCCGGCGACAGGTGGAGACTCCATTTACATCAAGTTTTCAAGAGCCTTTGACACAGTGCCACACGTGTACGCTACCGAAAAATTAAGAGCAATTGGATTAGACCGCATCGTGCTCTCTTGCCGTGCGGATCTATTTGCTTTTTGCTGAAGGAAGTGTTACTACTACCTAAAGCTACAACAAATTTAAACAGCACTTTTCAGTGCTCAACCCGTAAAAAATTTTCTACCTTGTTCAACTCTTATTCCTCTTCGATCCTTATTTGGACCCTACCCGAGGTAATCCTTCTTGGATATCGATTTGGAAAATTCCTCTTCGATCCTTCAGATTCTTATAGTAATCTGGTTGGAAGTCGATTTGGATAAAAATTTACTGCCGCCATGGCGCCTAAACGCAAAAGAAAGGGGCAAACTCTTGACCCCCTTCTGATGAAATTAATTTGAGTAATCATTTTGATTTGCTCACGGATGATGAGAATGATCCATCATCCAAGAAAAATTCTAGTAAACTTTCCCGGCTTAATGCCAAGAACGAAAAGATTCCTCCTATTGTGATAACAACTTCCGATTTCCATGCTCTTCGCATGGAACTTTTGAATTTCGTGAAAGTTAAGTTTTCGCTACAAATTGGACGTCGGGGTGAATGCCGTGTATTGGCTGAAACCTTGGACGGATTTAAATGTCTTCTCAAGTATCTTACTGAGAAGAAGCACAAATTTTTTACTTACGACACCAAAACTGAACGTGTGTTCAAGGTTGTCATGAAAGGACTGCCCAGTGGTAAATCCCTGGATCAGATCAAAGATGAACTGGCAAAATTACTTGGAGTTGTGCCACTCCAAGTAATCAAAATGAAAATGAAATCCCGTCCTGGCGATTCGCGCAACGGGATTTCTAATGATTTTTATTAAGTTCACTTCAAGTCTAGTGAACTAAACAATCTTAAGGCCTTAGAAAAAGCTAGCCTTATGCTCCATGTCCGAGTGAAGTGGGAACACTTCAGGAAGACTGGAGGAAATTTCCAAAACCTCACTCAGTACCGTAAGTGCCAGGGATGGGGTCACGGAACTAAAAATTGCTACATGCCAGCTAAATGCATGAATTGTGGTGATTCCTCTCACGCAAAGGACGACTGTCCTGTGAAGGAAGATCCTAAGAAATTTAAATGTTCAAATTGTGGTGAAAACCACAAATCCAATTTTTGGGAATGTAAGACTCGCAAAGCGATCCTACAATCTCGTTCTAAGCGACAGGTAGGAAACGCTCCACGTTTTCGACCAGGTACAAATTCATCTGCTGTTAACAACCGGCAGCGAGGAACAAATTCTACATTCGTACCCGTAGGTACAAATATCACCCCTGCTTCAAATGTTTCATCTGTACCTACTCCCCTCGCTGCTAACAATGTTCAGCGAGTTAATGGAGCTACCTATGCTGCTATTGTACCGGGTAGAAATCAAAATACTAACCAACGTTCTAACGGAAATTTTGACAATTTAGACTTAGGAAGCATTACTGCCCCTAAAATGGAATTTTTACAGAATTCATTAATTGACATGATTTCTGATATGCTTAAATCTAACTCCATGTTTGATGCTATTCAAACTGGGGTAAAATTTGTAAATAATATTGTCATGACTTTAAAATTCAGTAATGGATTTTAAAGCATTAAATAGTTTAAATTGGAACGCTCGATCTCTTAAAGATAATGAAGACGAGCTATTTAAATTTTTTGAGAGTTCATAACGTGCATATTGCCGTTATAACTGAAACGTTCCTTAAACCTGGCCATAAGGTTAAGAAGGACTCAAATTATTTAATTTATAGAAATGATCGTCTTGATGGACCCTGTGGTGGCGTTGCCATCATTATTCATAGACGAATCAAACATAAAATTCTTTCTTCAATTGAAACCAAAGTTTTTGAAACTTTGGGAGTTTCTGTTGAAACAAAATTTGGACAACTTACGTTTATAGCTGCCTATTTGCCATTCCAATGCGTTGGCCAGCAAAAGAATTTTCTCAAGGGTGACCTCCAGAAACTTACCCGTCGTAGGTCTAAATTCTTCATTATTGTTGATTTTAATGCAAAACACCGCTCATGGAATAATGCTCAAAGCAATTCCAATGGTAATATTCTGTTTGATGATTGTTCTGCAGGTTATTACACTATTCAATATCCAAACAGCCCAACATGATTTTCTTCTGCAAGAAATCCCTCAACTATTGATTTGGTCTTAACTGATTCATGTCAACTTTGTAGCCAATTGGTTACCCATGCTGACTTCGGTTCTGATCACCTTCCAGTAACTTTTGAAATATCTCAAGAAATAATTTCTAATCCCAACAGCTCTACTTTCAATTACCATATAGCTGATTGGGAGCAATATCGAACCTTTATGGAATATAACTTCGATCCAAACATTCCTTTGCAAACCAAAGATGAAATTAATTATGCTCTTGAATCTCTGACTACTTTTATAGTTGAAGCAAGAGCTGCCTCAGTACCAAAATGCGAGGTTAAATTCGATTCAATTATAATAGACGACGATCTTCAGCTCTTGATCCGTCTTAAAAATGTCCGTAGGAGACAATATCAAAGAACACGTGATCCTGCCATGAAAGTTATCTGGCGGGATTTGCAAAAACAAATTAAAAAGCGATTCTCTGCCCTGAGGAACAAAAGTTTTGAAAATAATGTTTCTAATTTAGACCCGAGTTCCAAATCCTTTTGGAAACTTACAAAAATTTTGAAAAAACCTCAAAAGCCTATTCCAGCGCTTAAAGAAGGTGGTAAAATTTTGATCACAAATTTGGAAAAAGCTCAGAAACTTGCTAAGCAATTCGAGAGTTCCCATAATTTCAGTTTGGGTCTTACTAGTCTTATTGAGAATCAGGTTGCTCGGAATTTTCTGAATATTTTCTATTGGGAAAATATTTTTGATGATTCCTGGGGGACTGATTTGGACGAAGTAAGGTCTATAACTAAAAAGTTTCAAATATGAAAGCTCCAGATGATGATGGAATTTTCTATATCCTCATCAAAAAACTCCCAGAGAGTACCTTGTCTTTCTTGGTAAAATTATTTAACAGATGTTTCCATTTGGCATACTTTCGTGATAAATGGAAAAATGCAAAAGTTGTTCCAATTTTGAAGCCGGATAAAAATCAAGCTGAAGCTTCTAGCTACCGTCCAATAAGTTTGCTTTCTTCAATAAGTAAACTTTTTGAAAAGATAATTTTAAATAGAATGATGCTTCACATCAATACGAACTCAATTTTTGCAGATGAGCAGTTTGGATTTCGCCATGGGCATTCAACTACTCATCAACTCTTAAGAGCTACCAATTTAATTCGTTCAAACAAATCTGAAGGTTACTCAACTGGAGTTGCTCTTCTAGACATAGAAAAAGCATTCGACAGTGTTTGGCATGAAGGTTTGATTGCAAAATTGAAAATGTTTAATTTTCCACTTTATATTATGAAATTAGTTCAAAATTATTTAACTGACAGAACTCTGCAGGTAAATTATCAAAATTCCAAATCTAATCGACTACCTGTTAGAGCAGTAGTTCCTCAGGGTAGCATTCTTGGGCCTATACTGTATAACATTTTCACTTCGGACCTCCCTGATTTGCCTCAGGGTTGCCACAAATCTTTGTTCGCTGATGACACAGGCATTTCCGCTAAAGGAAGAAGTCTTCGTGTTATTTGCAGCAGACTTCAGAAAAGTTTAGATATTTTCTCTTCTTATTTACAAAAATGGAAGATTTCTCCCAACGCTTCCAAAACTCAACTTATAATATTTCCACATAAGCCTAGAGCTTCCTTTTTGAAACCTAGTAGTAGTCACATAGTCACTATGAACGGAGTTCCAATTTCCTGGTCAAACCAAGTGAAATATCTTGGATTAACACTTGACCAAAAATTAACTTTTAAAGATCACATTGAGGGCATTCAAGCCAAATGTAACAAATATATCAAATGTTTGTATCCTCTTATAAACAGGAAATCCAAACTTTGCCTGACGAATAAACTTCTAATATTTAAACAAGTTTTTAGACCGGCCATGCTTTATGCTGTGCCAATATGGTCTAGTTGCTGCACTACCAGGAAAAAAGCACTTCAAAGGATTCAGAACAAAGTTCTGAAAATGATTTTGAAGTTGCCTCCCTGGTACAGTACTACCGAGGTACATAGAATTTCGAATGTTGAGATTTTAGAACAAATGTCCAACAAAATAATTAATAATTTCAGGCAAAAATCGTTGCAATCCTCAATTGCAACGATTAATTCCCTTTATACTTAGATAAGATTTAGTTTTAGTTTTTAGTTTGAAGATATCAATTGTTATACTGACATGCAGGATTAAAAAACCTGTTTAAAATACTGAATTGCCAAGACAGGAATAATGTAAAAACACTTAGATATATATCATAACAATTAAGGCTGGTAAGTTACTGTAGTAACTGGAGCACCTAGGCGCACAAACATTCAGCAACTAGTTATTTTCGACTTACTGCGTGGCAACATTGATTGTCCTCAACTACTACAGGATGTCCCTCTATACGTTCCACCCCGACAGTTGAGGAGCTCACAATTTGTCGCTGTGCCGGCTCACCGGACTGGTTACGGTTTCAACAATTAATTCGACGCTTGTCTGCGAGCTTTTAACGATACTAACGAGGATTTCGATTTTGTGATTAGCAAAAGTACTTTTATACGATTTTAATTTTTTTATCGAAGATGAAACAACCTGTAATCCTCTTTACAATCATCATGTTATTTCACACAGAACCACCTAATAATTCTAATTTGAACATAAGCAATTGACAACCCCAAGTAGTCAAAACTCTATAAAAAATACTTTCAAAAACTCCATTGGAATTTGTATCTTACCTTACCTCTAGAATTCATTCTAAAATTTCCTCTAAATTTCTTTGGAATTTTCTTCAAAATTATCGAATAAGTTCTTCAAAGTGATTGTATCTTGAAAATCTAGTAGTTGAGAAGATTATTATTTTTCAAAGAGAGGACGAAGTATATTTTATCCCGGTTCATCATCGAAATACACGGACTTCTCCCGGTGATTTAGAATTTCCGGCTTTTTCCCGATTCCCCGGTTCACTGGTCACCCTGTGTCCAGTAAACAATAGGTCTTATCCATCTGAATAACATTACTAGAGATAGCCATCTCCTATCTAGTCGAAACACAATAGTAACTTTTGCTCATTTTTCAAGGATAAATACATTTCTAAAAGCGTTGCTCACTCAGCGCATGAGTAACCTACGTAAAAGTGACTCACTCTCTGAATAAGATTCGTTTTCAGTGAATGTAGACTGCTTAAACAAGTCTTTTGAATCAAATGTTACTAGTGCTGCATGGTGAGTGAATTCTAACTAAGAATCCAATCATGCGATAGGTATTGTCCATCCGAATAACTTCACTGAATACAGAAACCTGCTTTCTGGCCGTGCTGTCCAGTTAAAACATGGAATTTGATGCAAATTGTGCAAACTGAGCTTGACTATCCAATATCCAATTTCAAGCCAAGATGGGAAGCTAAATACATTGAAAATGAATATTACTCAGAGAATGAGTCTCTTTTACTGATTTGTATGGAGATTTTTTTTTTAATCGTTGGTTACTCATGCGTTGAATAACCTACACACTACATATGTTTCAGTTTCAGGTCACTTAATTTTACATGCCATGTTTGTTTACGTTCCATGATTTACGTTAGAGCTGAATTACGTCTCATGTAAAAATAATAATTTCTAAGTGTGTATGCTTTAAGAAAAATTTTCATACGAATGAGTAAAGGTGACTCACAACTGAGTAAACGTTATTCACTCTCTGTAATGTTTTACAATTCTCTTCTTGTGAAGAATGTTTGATTTAAATGGTTTAATTTGTTATTCTACCTACTTAACCTAACTTAGCTTAACCTAGCCTAACGTGCCAGATCCCTGATGATCTGTTGATCGGATCGCCTACAGCAATCTCTGAACCTAGCGATGGAGTTAGCTCTCCGTAACTCCAGTGTCTGAAGACCAGCCAGGCGGTGGACCTCAGAGTTTCTAGTCCGCGATGGACTATTGACGATCATTCTCGGAATCTTAAGATTGGAATCCCGTATTCTATTACGGGAAGGATGATTTGTTTGTAGACAGAAAGCTTATTTTTCAGGGACAAGGTAGACCTCATGCTGATGAGTGGATACAATGATCTTATCAAGATGTTGCACTTGGTTTTGGTTTTGTCAACGTGCTCCCTGAAAATCAGCTTGCCGTCTAATGTTAGACCTATGGAGACTACCTCTTTCGACCATTCCACCACTGTGCCGTTCAGGAAGATCTTATTATTATAAAAACGGAACCTGGGTCTTTGCCGCGTTGATACGGATCTTCCAGTTGTTGAAATATTCAGAGAGGACGTCCAGGCCTCTCTGAAGTGTGGCAGTCAGAGCTCCGATAACCCTACCCTTGTAGGCGATGGATGTGTCATCTGTGAACAGAAACAATGATCCACCATCAGGGAGAACCGGCATATCGGAGGTGAACAGATTGAATAGAATGGGACCAAGGATGCTTCCTTGTAGAACCCCGGCACCGATGTTGGAAGCATCCGATGTGATGCCATTCAGAGAGACTCGGAACGTCCTGTTGGATAGATAGTTATTTATTATCTTCACTAGGAAGATTGGAAGACCGTACTGCTGCAATTCAAACACCAGGCCATCATGCCAGACATTGTCGAACGTTTTTTCAACGTCCAACAACGCCATGGCAGATGTTTTCGAAACAGACTTGTTCCGTCTGAGAATGTTTGTTACTCGAGTCAGCTGGTGGACGGTCGAACGACCTTTCTGAAATCCAAACTGTTCCTCGAGTAACAAGTTTTTTTCTTCGGCAGATGTTAGAAGCCGGTGGTAGACTGCTCTTTCGATACCCCTGAGAGAAGGCTGATTGGTCGATAACTTGAAGGAGAGGACGGATCCTTCCCAGGTTTCCGGATGGGTATGACTTTAGCTGACTTCCAACACGAGGGGAAGTAGCCAAGTCAGGAGCACAGATTAAAAATCAGTGCCAGATGGTTGTAGAATCTGGAACCTCAAGTGTTTGAGTTCCAGATTCAGGATGTTGTCCAAACCTGGAGCCTTCATGTTTTTAGATGATTTGTTCGTCACAGTTCGTCAGCCGTAATCTCGGATTCCTCAGAAAAAATATTGGGAATCTGATGAAGATTGGTTGCATTTTCAGCAACCTCAGCTTCGTGAGGGTTGACGATGTGTTGTCCGAGATTATGGGAGCTGACGAAGTGTTGACCTATCGCATCAGTCTTCTCTTCAGGAGTTATCAGATGAACTACTGGGTCGCCGGGACGGTCCAGTGAGGTCAGTGGTGGAATGGGCCTTGGCTTATTTTTAAGGATTTTCGTTAGTTTCCAGAAGGGCTTTGCACAACCTGTGAGGGAGCGGATCTTGATAGCAAAATCCTGATTTCTAAGGTCCAGCATCCTGGCTTGGATGATTTTTGTAAGATGGTAGCAATGGGTTTTCAAGACACGCAAACCAGAACGCTTATACAGCCTTCGGATGGAGTTACGGAGTCTGATCCTGTCTGGTTACTGGCACGTGTTGTTCCCTGGCCCGGGATATCGCCTCCTCGATGGAACGCAGACACCGGTCAACGTTTTCGGGCGTCTCCGGAAGGACACCGTAGTCGACAGTGGAGTCGACACAGTGTTGGAACTGCTCCCAGCTGACATGATGGTAGTTGCGTAGCTCTTGGTGGGTTGAAGGTAGCGAGATGTAGTCTCCCATGTTGCTGATGAATATGTCGATGGAGGAGTGTACGCCAGACCGGCTCAACCGGTAGGGAGAGTCCGGCGCTAATATGGTGTAGCGAGCCTCTTGCAGGATTGTGCTGTATTGATTGCGTCGACATTTGGCCCAAGTCTGGTGTTTGGTGTTCAGGTCGCCCGCAATGATGTACTTTTCGCACCATCGAGTTAGTCTGATGATATCCCTCCGTAGGTGCTGCCGACCCGTCCCTGATGGTGACTTGCTTGGGGCAGTAGGTCGCAATGATGGTGATAGGACCGACAGGAGTGGAGACTTCTACCCCTAAAGCTTCGATGGTTTTCAGCTGGAAGCTCGGCAGAAGCCGCCAGCAGATGTTTACAGTAATGGTCACTCCTCTTCCCCCGGAGCTGGTTCGGTCAAGTCTTAGAAGCCGAAAGTCAGCAAGGTAGACGTTTACCTCCGGTTTCAGGTGGGTTTCAGTGATGATGTCGATGTTTCGTTCGTTGAGGAAGTGAACGAACTCGATGTTCTTGCTCTTGAGCGAACAAGCGTTCTAGTTGGCGATCTTGATAGCTTCACGGTCCATAATTGTCGATGAAACGTGATGCAGCAAGAATCTGCTCGGTTCTGGTTTTGCAAGATCGCTTTATGATGATTGCTTCTGTCATGATGGTTATGTGTTCCTCTGTTGTGAGCAGCTCTTCGTTTTCATTTGATGATGGGGCGTCATCTCGACGCCACGATAGTCCCGGGGGAGGGGACGAAACCGTAGGCACATAGGACTGACGCAGTCAAACTTTTTACGAATAGAAAAAATGCTACAATGTCCACGCTGTAGCGAACAAGTTCGAGGTCGACCGTCCAACGTGCAACGCTGAATGATTATGCGGCTTCGGCTTGTATTGTTAGGGACCAATTTTCTAATGGCTGTGATAGGGGTGAGCACCTTGCGGTCGAAGAAATTAGAATTTTTCCATATTTCTTAAGTTTTAGCTTTTTAAATATTTATCATTTATAATGTGTGACATACCACACAAATTTTTTTTTCTTGATTTGTTTACCGTCGACCTAGTTTTCCGTGCTGAGCACCAATGCTATCGACGCCAGGGAGGTAGCTCCCACACCTGGACCCTACCTATCGACCCATCAACTCATGAACCGGGGACCAACGGCTTTACTTCCCTGATCAGAGATGTTATGCCGCAGAACATCCCGGCAGCGCCGACTGGGATTGAACCCAGGCCTGCTGGGGTGAGAGGCAATCACGCTTACCACTACACCACTGGTGACGCTACACACAAATCTTATTAAACTTCCGAATCGATCGACATACAAATCATCAAAATCCATTGATTATTGGCCAAGTTGTTAGCATTTAAAGCCTGACAAATTTTCGTTGCATTTCCCTGGATTGGCACCCTTCGCGAAAGACGTAGTCCTACGTCAAAAAAGAACGTATTTAAGTTTTTTGAACTTATGTTAATAAGCTTTCAATTATCAAAAATGTTAAATTTTCCTTAATGAACAAAATCCAGTTTCCTACAACTTTGTCTCAGACGTGCTGGTGTTGAATACGCCATTTAAAAAAAACATTGTCGAGTGCCAAATGGCCGAATGTTGGCTCAAACTTCCCGAGTAACACAAATTCATAGATATATGTTGAGTAAACTTGCTTGTGAACAATTATTCGAAGTTTTATATAATTCGTAGAGGAAAAAATAAAATCCGTCTATCAGTTGGCGCTCGCAGTGCTCTCTCGGATTATTTTGAAGAAAGCTATCACAAAACTTTCACACCCACCTAAGAGGCTAGTTTGCATTTTAAGGAAGCAGGGAAATTCCGGAATCCATGAAGACAGATCGGGTACAACAAATTGGTGGCCAGTTTAAGAAATTCAAAGACGAAAATTTTGCATCATTAAAATTGGCCTAAACTTAGCAAAAATGGTGAATCATTGACCATAACAAACAATTACGCAAAGTTGCGAATCGGAGAAGATCGAGTTAAAAAATATCATTCTCTTGCATTTGGCCTGGAACTGCTATTCACGATTCAATTTATTTATACTTCTCAAGGACGCTGAATATAATGTTTTTTCTTAAATAAAATTTATTTATGTTTCATTATATATAGGGATAGGGATTTGAGCGGGGTTCTCTCTGTTTGTACTGTTTAAAATGAAGCGCTTGACATAGATGGCCCACAGCAACTCCCGAAGAGCTACTGATTCCGATCAATAGCGATGCGGCTTCATCATCCTTCTATGGATGCTCATGTGAGCTGCATCTCGCTGCTTGCAGGCAACCTTTCGATGTGTACTGGAAAACACCACTACTCACCACGCGGTGATTGAATAAACACCGTTTGGGAGAACGGATGGAACTCAACTTTGAAATCTGTGTTTGGGAAATCGCTTTTCGCAGCAACAGTTGTGCAATTATCATAGCAACAGTTTCACATTCGTTTAATTTTCAATAGTGACATTTTGAAAAATTAAAGTCTTAATTTTAACAGATACGGAGCAAAAATTCCTATCGATTGGCGTATTAAGAATTAAAATCCATCATCTCTGGATCAAAATCAGACCACTTTCATGCCGCGACCGACTTTGGTTTTTTAAAAAGCACGTCCAATGTTGCTGTAAAGTTCATGGTATGTTAAATTTAAACATATCTAGATAGAGCTGGAATTAGGCGTAACAGTTTTTGTAAACAATGACTTCTCTCGGTGATTTTTAGGAATTCAAGGTACACCCACGCAAACCAACATTACCGTCGGGTAGAGGAAGTCTTACCCTACCTGATGGTGATGTTGATTTGCGTGGGCGAGCCTTGTCTTTCACGAAATCATCGAAAGAAGTCATTGTTTACAAAAGCTGTTACGCCCTAATTCCAGCTCTATCTTCATATAGGAGCTGACATCCGATTGATGACCTTGGCAAATGTACATAAATTTTACAAATTTATGGTGGTCGTTTTGTCGTGATGGTTGAGTAATGCTGAGCTATTAGAGTGTTTAACACAGATGAGGCTAATGAGCTGTATGTTGTTTGGAATGAGGGTGACGCGATTGGCATAGATGGCCCACAGCGACTCACCAAGAGCTACTGATTCCGATCAATAGCGGAGCGGCTTCTTCCTCCTTCTATGGATGCTCATGTGGGCTGCAGCTTACTGCTTGCAGGCTGCCTTTCATTGTGAACTGGAGAACAATGTTCAACGCTACGCGCCGAAACCAGTGCTGCTACTGCAGCTGATGCCGACGACCGGACACCACCACACACGGTGATTGGAACTGAATCCGATCAGCGGTTAAGGTCAGCCTTGATAGCTAGCTGCTTGCGGGAAGCCTACCGTTGTGTACTGGAATACACCACCGCTCACCACGCGGTGATTGAATAAACACCGTTTGGTGAGACCGGATGGAATCCAAGTTTGAAATCTGTGTTAGGGAAATCTTTTCGCAGGCAATCGGTGATAATTTTAATTATCAAAGCAACAGTTGCACATTCGTGCAATTTTCAATAGTGACATTATGAAAAATGATAAAGTCTTAGATGTTACAGATGCGTAGAAATATATCTGATCGATTGGTGATAAAATTATTGAAATTGATCCAGGGGCAGCTGAGTTATTAACGGCCAAAATCTTACATAATTTTGTTATATGTTCCATTTTCGGTTTTCACATAGTGAACCCCCATATAAAAATCACAGACGTAGTCCTACATCGAAAAACTATATCAATAGATCTCATTTGTGGAGTACACTTAATTTTTTAATCGGCAGGAAAAGGCTCACGCCAGACTACGCCGCTGTCATTTGCAAAAAATACACTTACCGGAAATTCCCCGCTGATGCTTGGACCGCCGGTTGGACGATGGGCTGAGCATACTCTCCCGTCGGTTCGAACTGAGAAAAATATTCAGGCTCGAGGGAACATTCGACGTTGACTGGGACGACTGGTTCGATACCGAATTGCGCGCACTGCCGGGAGCTGACGACGGAAACTCGCTCCAAACGGCGTCCACCATCGAGTCGATGCTGGACGAGCGAGGAATGCGCTTGCTGTCCTTGTCGCGCCTAGGTGGAGTGAAGGGGACATTTTCAAGAACTAGTTATTTGATGGGAAACGAAGGAGCTCACCTTTCCCAGGATAGCCTCCGCGCCGAGTCATCGTTGGCCTGGTGGTGTAGCAGTCCAGGGCCTTGCGGTCCGGTTCCGCCCATTCCCGGCGAGGTCGGCGATTTCGTTGTCTGATTGATGATCCGGGCCAGCCGGTAGATGGCATTGTTGGTACTATTGCTAATGAGCTGTGCGGATGCGGACGAGCCGTACGCCGTTGCGTCGCTACCCCGTTTGATACTACTGCTAAAACTAGTGCTACTGTTACCACTACCTATTAGGCTGCTATTACCGGTATTGAAGTTACTGCTGTTATAGGCACTCGACGGTGCCGTGTTGGCTGCATTCTGAAGGTTCACAAAGTTGAAGCTGTTCAGTCCTAGCGATTTGGACGTCGGGATCTGGTAGGCAGTCGGTGAAGTAACGCTTATCACAACCGAACCATCCCCACTGGAGCGCTTCTCGTCGAAATCGTAAATGTGCGGTTCAGCCGGTGCTACCGAAGGAGCTCCACCGCTGGGCGTGAACAAACTTCCACCGGATGACTTGCGCCGATAGTCGAACGAAGTGTCATCCGCGGTAAGTAGAATCTTGGGACTGTTGGCGCTAACTGGGGTAGTGCTGGAGCCAGCGGCGATTTTCGACTCGTACAGGAAGTTGTCTGTGGGAAAGAAGAAGGAGCGCTGAGTGACTTCAGGTGATAGTTTACTTTGGATAGCTTACTGGAGGAAGTTTTGAAGGCCTCCAGCGGCTGCGGTTGCTGCTGAAGTCGACCGACGAAGGCATTGGCGCCGGGAAAGTTGAACAGAACAGGAAGCGTTAGGGAACGGGAGAGGCGGGCTTTCTTTTCCGTGGGACGGGAACCGTACAGGGAACGTGTTCCAGCGCCGGGCTCGTTGATGTTCTGAAGTGTTCTGTAATAAATGGAAAAAGTTAACCAAAAATTAGTCCGAATGACGCACACATGTGAGATGAAAAATCATCATGCTAATTTAGTTTAACAAGCAGAGTTAGATCAATTTACATTCTACGTTTCGCTTCCTTCTGGCTAAAAGAGGAAATCGGTTCGAAGGTTGAGGAAATTGAATTTTATTCTTACTTCCTCTAGTCGTAGGTTGGTTGATGGTAAAGCAATCTCTGTGGGACGAGCTGCTGAGTCAAATTTATGCTGTTGTTGATATCGTTGGAATTGATTCAAAATTCAATTTTGCCGCTCTGCTGACACTACTGCCAACAGACCGAGGAGACATGGTTCGCAAAGCTTTCGGCACCGGCTCTAGGAAAATTTTCGGCTCGGATAACTAGTTTTCGGTGTAGTTATAAATATTTATTACAGCTTTGAGGGATGATGAAAGCTGGATCTGGCAGTCTATTGCATGTTGATCAAATAGAGCTGTAAAACCGATTCTTCTTTGCCACAACCTTTCTGACCAGAACTTATCTCGCAAACATATGTTAAACATACGTAACTATACATCCACTACAACTACAGCTAACACAACTCATCCAGAGCTGTTTACCGACGTGTATGAGATATCATCATAGGCAAACAATGTCTGCAAAATAGGCTTTCTGTCTCATTATTTCCCCTCACGTCCTCTTCTGACTGAGCCTGACAAAGTAGGGGAGAACAGCCCGTAATGCACCCCTGGGGTAAAATGCCCACTTGTAGAAAAACATCGATGACTTTTCCTCAGATGCTTTTTCAGGACACAGTTGTTAGAATCATCGCCTAAAAATGATGCCTTTAACAGCATATATCGTAAAAGATTGGATCGAATTCACACTTTCGTATATTTTATAGATGTTTTGCTTTATTAATTTAAATTTAACACTCTATTGAGACCTTATTTTTTTCTGATGTAAAATTAAGGAATAATCATTTAGAATACCTATCGATTTAAAAAAATGCTCTGATGCCATGAAAAACCATCGTTTTGGAGTTTAAAATCACTCGATCTTCGTAGAAAACATTGTACTGAACCATACACAATTACTGTCTCCCTGTTTTTAGCATCCATATGCAAGCAATTGACGATTTTACTTAAACGGTGCGTTTTACACCATCCTACCCTACGCCACAACACAGCTCTTCATGCCATTCGCGAAAGTTTCCAACCCGGCGAAAGAGACTCTGTGGTCGGCGTCCCTCAAAATAAACAGACACTTGTCGGTCGGTTTGGGGTCGGTAACAAACAAGGATTTTCAGATTGGCAAACTGTTCTGCCACTTCCACATGCCACCCGGTTGGCCTGGTTCCAAGATTTTCTTGGAGCACTCGGCAAGCGTTTTTTTTTCTTCAGGCAAGGCGGTGAAGAAATACATTTTTCCTCGTGCATGGTATGGTGTTCGATTTGATTGGATTACCATCAGGATCCACTACCACTGACTGGTGCTGCTGGTACTGCAAGGATGAAGTAAGCTTTGATCTTGCCGGAGACTGTATTATCATACTCAGCCAACCCATAAGGCACATAACCGGATGAAGCCAATTTCGGTAAGCTTTCCGAAAATAATATTCGATATAGTACGAGAATGATCTGATGCAATCGGTGCGGACGAACGATGAGATAGGCCTAGTTGGGACTGGAGTGGGTACATTCGATTCGAGTTTAGTTCTTTGGAGTGGAAATTAATGTGAACGTAATTGCTTTCTCCATCTTGCCGTAGGCTCGATAAGAATGGTTTTGCATTTGAAAATTGCGGCCACTTGACGCCAGAGATTTGAGCGCGCTGCATTAATTATGTATTCATTCAAGAATTATTTATTGCTCAGCATCATTAATTAAATGGGCGCTGTCATAAGGGGTAGAGAGTGCAAATACCCCTATTTCAGTAATAAAATAAATTTCCTGTTTTTAATTTTCGTTTTTCGGAAGCTACAGAATCTTGAAAACAGAGTTCATGAAATTGAGACAAATTTTCTGTGGATTTTTTTTTTAGGAATATAAACACATTCACGACCAAGGAATCAAAAAATATCTCCAAATGACAAAATGACAAGCGTGCAACGAACCGAATGATAACGCTATGTCAGAAGTGGAAAGCAATAATGATACAATCTTTGTAGCAACTCCAAATAATTCAACTTGTTCAGTTAGGTAGTTGAATATGAATGTTAACATATTTTAAGTTTCCTAGCTCGGCCTTCTATTAAAATTTGTATCAATATATGCCTACTACATCTCTTCTTCCTTTTAATTTTAATTTTATTCATATTATAATTTAGTTTTTCATTGTAGCTTATTAATTTTGTAAAATTCAAAATCATTTAAATATTCCGGTTTGCGTTTCTGTCTTTTGCTTTGACTTCCTGCAGAACCTAGCGTTGTTTTTCCTCTACTTCATTAGTCTGAACATCTTCAAAGTTGGTGAGAACTTCATCTAAAACTATACTTTCGGTGTTGCATGGATTACTGGAAATCAAAAATTAAGCATGATTAACATGGTGATCAAATTCGATTCCCGTGGACAATTTCTTGAGGGTGAGCCTTGTTCAATTTTTCTTCACAACCACATGAGACTGTGGATTGAAATTGGTATCCAATTTGCAGCGTTTCACCAGATTTTTCAATACCACATGATCTCCAACGTCAATTCTTGATTCTTTCGCCCGCATTTTTGCATCTCCATATTATTTTTTCTTTTCTTTCTTCGCTTTATCGTAATTTATCGCATTGTTATAAACCTTCGAATGTTCGGTTTGAACATTCGTAGGTATTTTATCCTTCAAGTTTCTTCCTAGCATAACTTTTGCTGGAGTTACATTTGTTATTGAATGGGTGTATAATGGTAAGCTAATAGGAAATCCTGTAAATCATTTTTCCAATCTCCAATGTCTTTCTACCAAACCATTTTGGAACTACGTATGGAATTGAGTGCATGATTTTAACCTCACTTGTCTTACATAATTGCTAAAATTTAATTGATGCAAAAGGAGGACCATTATCGCATACAATTTCCTCAGGGTATACTTATCTTGAAAATATGGTTCTTAAATTTAATATGATAGCCTTTGCCGTGGTTGAAGCCATAATCTCAATATCAGGATATCTTGAAAAGTAACCAACAATAACTAATAGATGGGCTCCATTAGCTACTTCAGTGAAATCCAACGCCAACTTACGCCAAGGACCTTCTGGCAACACTTCTTGTCATTGGTACAACATCTGTTTCCGATACCAATATACTTTCACGGACTCCACCAAACTTTCTGCCTCAGACGTTTTTCCATTGCATCGCATCCTTAATGTTGTTCGAGAGCAAGTTCATGAACTTTCAATTGGGAATTATTATTCTGTTATTCTTAAGTATGAGCTTGCCATCCGTGGAACGATCATTTGGAACTTTTTTTATAATTAGATAAAGTTTTAGGCTACCTTTTAAGAGGGTAAGACATCCATCGCATGAGGTCTACCAGTTCAATATCTTGGTTTGTAGCATCAATAAGGTCTTCAAATGTATAGCCGCTGGACAAGCATCGTTAGATACCAGACGTATGATTCTCTCGCTCTCCTCGTCGTAGCTTTGATTACAAATGTTCATTTCTTGGCACAACCGGGAAAATGGATCGGCAATGTTTGTTTTCCCCGGCTGAGGTATTACTTTGTAGTTATACGACATCAAGCTTTCATCTTTCTACCAAGGTTAGCAAAGGTTTGTGATCCGTAACAAGCCAGAAAAAATCCCATAAAGCTTTTCAGATACCCATACAAGTGCTAAACCCCACGATCCACATCCGATAAAGTTTTGGAAGCGTAACTGATAATCTTCAGTGATCCTGCCACAGTTTTCTGATACAATACAGCACCGAGACCGACTGGGTTTACATCTGCTCCTATAAACGTTTCCAGATTGGGATCAAAATTTGCTATATTGAAATTGATGTGTTATCAAAATTTACTAAATATTTATTTACATTTGTACACATAAAACTTCATTGATTGATTTTTCACTAGTTTTATCTATTTCCAATTGAAGTGAAATTACATTTAATTCCAAATAAATTTACACAGCGGACTGGAACCCGAAGCTCCCTTTGTCTTTTTTTGTATACAGGATCAGTCAAATGGTCTGGAATCATTGTTCCCTTCATTTGACTCTCTAAATGGCCTGAAACTTTTTTTCCCTTCATTTAGAGACACTCAATAGCCTCATCTAAGTGGGCTGTCAGATAAATAACCTGGAATTATATTTCCCTACATTTATTTACCTAAATGGCTGGGGTTTTTTTCAATACCCTTCATTTAGGTTCTATTAAAACAAACACATAAATCCAAACTACACATCTTTCAAATCGATATACACGTCGTACTAGTGAAATTCAAACAACTGTTGCTGCTGGGGCTTACCCGTTCCTTTTCGAAGGATTTTCCACCGTCTATCAATCGACGGCCCAGAAGATTGGTATGATGAATTCACCGGGGGGACTAGTCCCAGTGTTTGCAATTTTCTCCACCTTGCTCGGACACTTTGTAATACAAACTGCTCCTGATGCACTTTTGCACTATGCACACAACGCGCGATTCGGAGATTGCTTTATGCTGCTTGACCACTTAAGCTAATAGTCGTCACAGGAACACTTTCGGATCACTCAAGGAAATAGTTAATCAATTGCACTACTGGATTGGGTTTACTTTTCTCTTTAATCTACGACCGGACTACAGCAGAAAACGGGATGTATCGCTTCCGACGATACATTTTGTACTATCCTATATTTACAATTTGTTTTATCTCCTATCTATGTACAAATGGCAAAATGACCACTACAAGTGGACGCTATCGTGTGTTGCGCATGCGCGCAGCATCCTACTCATTTCTTTCTTCATCTCTGGCTTAGGATTAGGGTTACTGATACATAATTTTAGAGCACTTTCAATTTATAGGATTAAGTTTTAACTATAAGTTTAGCTGTAGGATTTAGTTAGTTCATTTAGGTTAAGTAGATTGCAGTTCATTTAGGATTAATTTAGTTTAAGTTTAGTTCAACATCCATCAGTTGCTAAAGAAATAAAGAAAACAACTTTGGCTACCATGGACATGTTGATGCTTCAAACAATTTAAACGACTTGATGAAAAGTCCTGGCCAATCCACTGCTGATCCTTGTTGCTCGTCTTGCTGTTTTGCCTTTCGTTCACGTCTGAATTGATGATTTCCCAAGTACCTTCGAGCAGTTTCAATAAAGTCAAATTGAACTTGTGGGCAAACTTGCGGGTTTCGTTTCATCACTCGTCGCCAATGTATCAACTCCAAATAATACAATTCCTTCAGTTGAGTAGTTGAATATGAATGTCAATATATTTTCAGTTTCCTAGCTCGGCCTTCTATTATAATTTGTATCAATCTATCCCTTCTACAATCTTCTTCCTTTTTTTCATGACAAGCAGCCCGTGCGACACAGCTCACTCGGGGCGGTGGAAGGAAACGAGCAAATTGTTGGCAAGTTGCTGCACGAAGTTAAGCCGAAGATGATACACGTGTGGGATTTTTTTTGTTATGTCTTTTTCGATTCAGATCAAGCTATGTCCTCAGCCGTGTATATTGCAACAAAGCAGGCAAGCAATATATCATTATCGTTCTACCACTCCGATCGAGCTGTGTTACAGAGCGAGTTTGTCATGGCAGTCATAGAAACCGTTTTGTCTGTATCGTTGGTTGCTTTATGTGTTTAGCGCCCATTACACATATCAATATATTGACAGTAAATTAACATACTGACAATATGATTGAAAAGGATATTTTAAAGATGAAGATTAATGACAAGTATTGATGAAAAGCTGATTTTAATTTCACTTTGTCAATACTTTGTATGTATGTAAACCGTCAATTTCGCCATCAATATCATCAATATACGAATATTCACAACGTTAATGACAATACGAATTACCTCAATGCAGGGTTGCTTCCACTCACTTGCTATAAAAAAAATGATTTTCTGAATTTTGAAATCATTCGATTTTATAATGATATTTTGTATTTGTTAGATACAAAAAGCGGATGAAAGGCAAGTGTTTGACTCATAAAACCTGTCAATTTCGCTACCAGAGTATTACAATAAGCGATTTTATGATTCGTGAGTGTTCACTCAGAGTGAGCGCTCGCGAGTCATAAAATCGCTGATTGTGACTCTCTGAAAGTGAATTTGACAGGTTTCATGTGTCAAACACTTGCCTTTCAACCTCTTCTTGTATCTAACAACTACAAAATATCATTATAACATATGATGATTTCAAAATTCAGAAAATCATGTTTTAATAGCAAGTGAGTGGAAGCAAGCCTGCCTCAATATTTTAAAGTCAACAGGCTTGCTTCCACTCACTTGCTATAAAAAAATTATTTTCCGAAATTTGAAATCATTAGATGTTATAATGATATTTTGTACTTATTAGATACTAGAAGAGGTTGAAAGGCAAGTGTTTGACACATAAAACCTGTCAAATTCGCTTTCAGATAGTCACAATTAGCGATTATACTACTCGTGAGTGCTCACGAATCATTTTTTTTTCCTTTGGTTTGTTTTTTCCGTCGATCTTGTTTTCCGTGCTGAGCACCAATGCTACCGACGTGCCAGGAAGGCAGCTCCCACACCTGGACCCTACCTATCGACCCATCAACTCATGAACCGGGGACCAACGGCTTTACTTCCGGAAGGCGTGATCAGAGATGTTATGCCTCAGAACATCCCGGCGGTGCCGACTGGGATTGAACCCAGGCCTACTGAGGTGAGAGGTAATCACGCTTACCACTACACCACCGGCGCCGTTGCTCACGAATCATAATATCGCTGATTGTTACACTCTGGAAGCGAAATTGACAAGTTTTATGTGTCAGATACTTACCTTTCTAACATCTTCTTATATCTAACAAGTTCAAAATATCATTATAACTTTCATTAATTTCAAAATTCAGAAAATCATTTTTTATAGCAAGTGAGTGGAAGCAACCCTTTGTCTCAATTTCCCCACACAAGAAACATGGATCAGCGAAAGAAAGTGTGTTTAGAGTTAATGTTTGCATTCGGGTTAAAACAGAAACGATTGCTTGGACCTGTATGTATTGAAAATTCTAGCTACACACTGAATTCGGATCACCGATGTCCGTAAATTTTGCCGGGTTTTTGAACATCTGAAAAAAAAAAATTGGAAATATTTCAAATGACCGTTACTTGAATGAAATCAATAAAATCGACATCCATCCGTACATTTTTTAAATAAATTTCCAAATTTTTAAATTTTTTATCGAATTGTAAGCTGTTGCTTAACAGTTCCGTAGTTCAAAAATTACCAAACAGCGTAGTCCTGATTTAGCGGACATACATATATAGAAACCTATTTTCATCCCACATTTTCTTATACTTGCGCATTTTAAATTAATATTCAGGATTTTAGAATAAATAGCGTTTAATAATGATCATTCCAGGCCTTTTCTCAAGTTTACAGAATGATGTAAGAGCTAGGTGATTAATTATAGCATCCAATTTTATTTTTGATATCACTGAACTCTCCTGTTTCGTTAGAACAATAATGTTTACCTAATGTTACCCATACATATAATGCTTAGTTTTATCATAAAGATACACTAGTTTTATCATGATGAAAATACTCTTATAAGTACTTTCTGGCAAATTACTATTGATGATTATTAAAGTCAACTAATGACCAAAAGACGTGCAAGAAAGTTAATATACACACTTAGACAAATTTATGTAAATTTAAGTGCTCTGAGACTGACATATACGAGCGTCAATTTTGACATAAAATTGATTCATAAAAGACGCGAAATTCAGCTCAACAAAGATGGATTCCGCTTTATGTCAAAGATGGATTCCGTCACGTGTAAGATTAGGTATTTCGAAGTGTGCAGGTAATATGTCATATGAACTGCATTAATGGCCACACATATAGTTTATTAATTAACATAGGATGTACCGTGAGCATGGGTTATTCTGCGTGAGCAGTAATACCAGTTGTAACTGTTTGACAGGACACAGAAAATACACAGGACAACAGATAACATGACATGTACTTCCAAATTGATCGAATTTAATCAAATCGATTGTAGAGTGCGCGGTATTAATACACGTGTGGAATAACCCACGTTCATGGTACGCAGTTTCCCAAATAGAAACTAACATGCTGATGTTTTGGTAAACATTCATTAATGAAAATCATGCATATAAAGTCTGGAATGCGCAAAAATTGGTCAACTTCAAATTGGTGTATTTCTGTTAAAAATGCATAAAAAAGTAGAAGGTTCTGTGCTTAGGGGCACGAACGGAAGCTTTTCGAAGGACCGCTAGTGGACGGAACAAATTTGAAGAGCATTTAGCTCTTTTAATTGATCGATCATCTATTATCACATCACGGATCACATTTTCCAGGAACACCTTCGAAACACCATGATAACCGCCATCCGTCGTTAGGTTCGCCCTGGCGGTGTCAAACGTATCTCCGGTCTGATACGTGAGATACGTTTGACACCGCCAGGGTGAACCTGACGACGGATGGCGGTTATCACGAAGAACCTTGTGATGACGCTTAGCACCTTTTTTACCATCAGTCCGCATCGTGCTCTCTTGCCGTGCGGATCTATTTGCTTTTTGCTGAAGGAAGTGTTACTACTACCTAAAGCTACAACAAATTTAAACAGCACTTTTCAGTGCTCAACCTGTAAAAATTTTCTACCTTGTTCAACTCTTATTCCTCTTCGATCCTTGTTTGGACCCTACCCGAGGTAATCCTTCTTGGATATCGATTTGGAAAATTCCTCTTCGATCCTTCAGATTCTTATAGTAATCTGCTTGGAAGTCGATTTGGATAAAAATTTACTGCCGCCATGGCGCCTAAACGCAAAAGAAAGGGGCAAACTCTTGACCCCCCTTCTGATGAAATTAATTTGAGTAATCAATTTGATTTGCTCACGGATGATGAGAATGATCCATCATCCAAGAAAAATTCTAGTAAACTTTCCCGGCTTAATGCCAAGAAGGAAAAGATTCCCCCTATTGTGATAACCACTACCGATTTCCATGCTCTTCGCATGGAACTTTTGAATTTCGTGAAAGTTAAGTTTTCACTACAAATTGGACGTCGGGGTGAATGCCGTGTATTGGCTGAAACCTTAGACGGATTTAAATGTCTTCTCAAGTATCTTACTGAGAAGAAGCACAAATTTTTTACTTACGACACCAAAACTGAACGTGTGTTCAAGGTTGTCATGAAAGGACTGCCCAGTGGTGAATCCCTGGATCAGATCAAAGATGAACTGGCAAAATTACTTGGAATTGTGCCACTCCAAGTAATCAAAATGAAAATGAAATCCCATCCTGGCGATTCGCGCAACGGGATTTCTAATGATTTTTATTTAGTTCACTTCAAGTCTAGTGAACTAAACAACCTTAAGGCCTTAGAAAAAGCTAGCCTTATGCTCCATGTCCGAGTGAAGTGGGAACACTTCAGGAAGACTGGAGGAAATTTCCAAAACCTCACCCAGTGCCGTAAGTGCCAGGGATGGGGTCACGGAACTAAAAATTGCTACATGCCAGCTAAATGCATGAATTGTGGTGATTCCTCTCACGCAAAGGACGAATGTCCTGTGAAGGAAGATCCTAAGAAATTTAAATGTTCAAATTGTGGTGAAAACCACAAATCCAATTTTTGGGAATGTAAGACTCGCAAAGCGATCCTACAATCTCGTTCTAACCGTCAGGTAGGAAACGCTCCACGTTTCCGACCAGGTACAAATTCCTCTGCTGTTAACAACGGTCAGCGAGGAACAAATTCTACATTCGTACCCGTAGGTACAAATATCTCCCGTGCTTCAAATGTTTCATCTGTACCTACTCCCCTCGCTGCTAACAATGTTCAACGAGTTAATGGAGCTACCTATGCTGCTATTGCAGCGGGTAGAAATCAAAATACTAACCAACGTTCTAACGGAAATTTTGACAATTTTGACTTAGGAAGCATTACTGCCCCTAAAATGGAATTTTTACAGAATTCATTAATTGACATGATTTCTGATATGCTTAAATCTAACTCCATGTTTGATGCTATTCAAACTGGAGTAAAATTTGCAAATAATATTGTCATGACTTTAAAATTCGGTAATGGATTTTAAAGCATTAAATATTGTAAATTGGAATGCTCGATCTCTTAAAGATAATGAAGACGAGCTATTTAACTTTTTGAGAGTTCATAACGTGCATATTGCCGTTATAACTGAAACTTTCCTTAAACCTGCCCATAAGGTTAAGAAGGACGCAAATTACTTGATTTATAGAAATGATCGTCTTGATGGACCCTGTGGTGGAGTTGCCATCATTATTCATAGACGAATCAAACATAAAATTCTTTCTTCATTTGAAACCAAAGTTTTTGAAACTTTGGGAGTTTCTGTTGAAACAAAATTTGGACAACTTACGTTTATAGCTGCCTATTTGCCATTCCAATGCGTAGGCCAGCAAAAGAATTTTCTCAAGGGTGACCTCCAGAAACTTACCCGTCATAGGTCTAAATTCTTCATTATTGGTGATTTTAATGCAAAACACCGCTCATGGAATAATGCTCAAAGCAATTCCAATGGTAATATTCTGTTTGATGATTGTTCTGCAGGTTATTACACTATTCAATATCCAAACAGCCCAACATGCTTTTCTTCTGCAAGAAATCCCTCCACTATTGATTTGGTCTTAACTGATTCATGTCAACTTTGTAGCCAATTGGTTACCCATGCTGACTTCGGTTCTGATCACCTTCCAGTAACTTTTGAAATATCCCAAGAAATAATTTGTAATCCCAACAGCTCTACTTTCAATTACCATAGAGCTGATTGGGAGCAGTATCGAACATTTATGGAATATAACTTCGATCCAAACATTCCTTTGCAAACCAAAGATGAAATTAATTATGCTCTTGAATCTCTGACTACTTCTATAGTTGAAGCAAGAGCTGCCTCAGCACCAAAATGCGAGGTTAAATTCGATTCAATTATAATAGACGACGATCTTCAGCTCTTGATCCGTCTTAAAAATGTCCGTAGGAGACAATATCAAAGAACACGCGATCCTGCCATGAAAGTTATCTGGCGGGATTTGCAAAAACAAATTAAAAAGCGATTCTCTGCCCTGAGGAACAAAACTTTTGAAAATAATGTTTCTAAATTAGACCCGAGTTCCAAACCCTTTTGGAAACTCACAAAAATTTTGAAAAAACCTCAAAAGCCTATTCCAGCGCTTAAAGAAGGTGGTAAAATTTTGATCACAAATTTGGAAAAAGCTCAGAAACTTGCTAAGCAATTCGAGAGTTCCCATAATTTCAGTTTGGGTCTTACTAGTCCTATTGAGAATCAGGTTGCTCGGGATTTTCTGAATATTTTCTCTCGGGAAAATATTTTTGATGATTCCTGGGGGACTGATTTGGACGAAGTAAGGTCTACAACTAAAAATTTTCAAAATATGAAAGCTCCAGGTGATGATGGAATTTTCTATATCCTCATCAAAAAACTCCCAGAGAGTACCTTGTCTTTCTTGGTAAAATTATTTAACAGATGTTTCCATTTGGCATACTTTCCTGATAAATGGAAAAATGCAAAAGTTGTTCCAATTTTGAAGCCGGATAAAAATCCAGCTGAAGCTTCTAGCTACCGTCCAATAAGTTTGCTTTCTTCAATAAGTAAACTTTTTGAAAAGATAATTTTGAATAGAATGATGCTTCACATCAATACGAACTCAATTTTTGCAGATGAGCAGTTTGGATTTCGCCATGGGCATTCAACTACTCATCAACTCTTAAGAGTTAACAATTTAATTCGTTCAAACAAATCTGAAGGCCACTCAACTGGAGTTGCTCTTCTAGACATAGAAAAAGCATTCGACAGTGTTTGGCATGAAGGTTTGATTGCTAAATTGAAAAAGTTTAATTTTCCACTTTACATTATGAAATTAGTTCAAAATTATTTAACTGACAGAACTCTGCAGGTAAATTATCAAAATTCCAAATCTAATCGACTACCTGTTAGAGCAGGAGTTCCTCAGGGTAGCATTCTTGGGCCTATATTGTATAACATTTTCACTTCGGACCTCCCTGATTTGCCTCAGGGTTGCCACAAATCTTTGTTCGCTGATGACACAGGCATTTCCGCTAAAGGAAGAAGTCTTCGTGTTATCTGCAGCAGACTGCAGAAAAGTTTAGATATTTTCTCTTCTTATTTACAAAAATGGAAGATTTCTCCCAACGCTTCCAAAACTCAACTTATAATATTTCCACATAAGCCTAGAGCTTCGTTTTTGAAACCTAGTAGTAGTCACATAGTCACTATGAACGGAGTTCCAATTTCCTGGTCAAACCAAGTGAAATATCTTGGATTAATACTTGACCAAAAATTAACTTTTAAAGATCACATTGAGGGCATTCAAGCCAAATGTAACAAATATATAAAATGTTTGTATCCTCTTATAAACAGGAAATCTAAACTTTGCCTGACGAATAAACTTCTAATATTTAAACAAGTTTTTAGACCGGCCATGCTTTACGCTGTGCCAATATGGTCTAGTTGCTGCACTACCAGGAAAAAAGCACTTCAAAGGATTCAGAACAAAATTCTGAAAATGATTTTGAAGTTGCCTCCCTGGTACAGTACAACCGAAGTACATAGAATTTCGAATGTTGAGACTTTAGCACAAATGTCCAACAAAATAATTAATAATTTCAGGCAAAAATCGTTGCAATCCTCAATTGCAACGATTAATTCCCTTTATACTTAGATAAGATTTAGTTTTAGTTTTTAGTTTTAAGATATCAATTGTTATACTGACATGCAGGTTAAAAAACCTGTTTAAAATACTGAATTGCCAAGACATGAACAATGTAAAAACACTTAGATATATATCATAACAATTAAGGCTGGTACGTTACTGCAGTAACTGGAGCACCTAGGTTAAAATGAAATGTAATTTATTTTGAATTTGGAACAAATAAAGAGTTAAAAAAAAAAAAAAAAAAAAAAAAAAAACCTTTTTTACCAAGACCTTTTCCTCCTTTGCCGAGACCAGTCATTGTTGCTTGTTTGGTAGAAGAGTGGACTACCTAACCTGCCACCACCTTCCTACTGCTGCTATTGCTGCTTCTGCTGCCTGCTCACCACGCCGTCCGAAGCGAAAATAAGTTGAGGCTAGACAGCAGCGCTCTTTTATATTTTTTTCAGGTTAAAGTAGAATGATGTGCAACCAAGTAGCTGACGGCTGGGTTTGCGAAGAACGTTTAATTTTTGAAAACAGTGATACAATTGTCACTTTTTATTTTTATTTATATAGGACAATGCTTTACATATACCACTTTTTCAATAGTTTCTTGTTGAAAATCATCAGTCGGTAGCATTGCTATTGATGCGTAGTAATATTTCTGATCGATTGGTTATAAAATTATTGAAGTTGGTCCAGGGGCAGCTGAGTTATTAATGTTCAAAATCTTTCATAATTTTGTTACATGTTCCATTTTGGGTTTTCACAAAGTTTACCCCAATATAGAAATCAAAGACGTAGTCCTACGTCAAAAACCTGAAATGCTGCATTTGGAAGTTGAGTGTATATACAATGGTTGCTATGATCAGTTTTCACCGTTTGCTCTCCAGTTTTCAAAATGACGTCCAAGCAAGAGGAGCAGCGTGTCAAAATTTTGCTCGCGCAGCAAGAGAATCTGACGTTCTCCCACGGCAAAATTGCTAAGTGTGGCAAATCGACCATGACAAACGTTTTAAAAGTGTTCGGGGAACGTCTGTCGACCGCCAGAAGGCCTGGAAGCGGCGGCAATGGTAATCCGGACGTGGCAGCGACGACGAAGAAGGTGGCGGTGAAATATAAGCGGAATCCTAAACTTTTCATCCGGGACGTCGCTGGCAAGCTCAAAAGGTTGTATGAATAAAAGCGTTTGCTTTACTTTTCCCGTAAGAAAAGCACGGGAAAGTAAAGTCAACTCTTTTTATTTATACGGCCCAATGTCTCCCATACTACTGCGCAGCGGGCCAAGAAACAAGCCGGGTTGTCGACGTTTAAGAAGGTGAAGGTGGCGAACCGAAATTACAAACAAAACACATCGGCAAAGCAGCGGTTCCGAAAGCTGTATAAAAGGGGTGAGACAGCTTTACTCTGAGTTGCTTTTTTGCAGCGCGTAACTCGCGAGTAACTCAATGTACCTCAAAATTTAATCGTTGATCTTTACTCTTCGGCTTACTCAGTTTACCCCCTATTTGTTGTGCTATTTGTTGTCGTTAAATAACCAGAGGATGATCAGATGTCCACCGAGGAGATCGTAAAATCGTTTCGGGAAACCCCCTCCAATTCTAGTTCCAAAGGCAACGTTACCAACCATTACCCAGGAATGTTCAGCCAAAGCATTAATGCTGCAGACACTGCCGAAGCCAAAGGGGAGGAAAACGATGAAGACACAGCTGACAATGTTTCCGGCGAGTACGATCCTCATCCGGACTTCAAACCTATCATCGATCTACCGGACGAAATCGAAATGATAACCGGTGAGCAATATATACAAAGCATAAATATTCTACGTTCGCTTCAAGCTCCTGCAGATGGTTCAGACAGAGTGGAAGGAAAGGGGTCTTGGAGATCTGAAGATTCTCAAGAATAAATCCGATCCAACCAAGTACAGGATTATTGCTATAGACTTTGCCTCGGTGGTGTATCGCAGTAAACATATCATGATGATTCAGATAACATAGCAGTGGTTCTAGAAGTGGGAGAATGTCCACCCGCAGGAGAATGGCTCCATGGTAATCCAGTGCTTGGTTCGCAGTTTCATCTAGCGGCAGGTTTTCGAACGATGAGGACGGGATCGCAGAGGACGTGCGGGGTACGTATAATTTGCCAAATCTGGAGTTTTTGGTGGATTGAGTTCTTCTACCACATAAAGCCGGATGTTTCCTTTTTATTGTTGTTTTGGTTGACAGCTGCTTTTCGGCTTCGCATCTCCATATGTTACTATGATGCAAAAAGTGAGAAAGCAAATGACAGTGATCTTACTCACTGAGCAATGTGAGTTACTCGAGGTGCCTCAAAAGTATCTCTAAAATTGCTCATGATCTGTAGCTGTCTTACCCATTGGCTGCATATATACGAATCTGCTCACAAAGTTTGACTGTGTCGTCATGGACGTCGAAACTTATGTGAAGGTGGATTTCAAGCAGCTTCCGGGACAGGAGTTTTATACCGCATCAGGGAAAGGGAAGGTGGCTGAAATTTTCAAAACCATCAAACTATCGAAGTTCCCGAAAACATATCTCGTCTGGCAGGCCATATGCACGTGTGGTCTAAAAATCGGCATTTTCATTACTACGGGAACCATCAGTCGTAGGTTTGGAAATTGCAACTATTGTTTATCACATATCGTGGTAGGGGTAAACAATAGTTGCAATTTCCAAACCTACGACTGGATGCCTTCCTTCAAATAACAACTGAAGTGCGGTAAAAAATCGGTAGAACTGTTTCAAACACACAGTTGGTACTTGAGCGAGTCGGTTTTCATCTCTTTTTGCCAGTGGTGGCGGGGGGGGGGGGACACCCCTCACCATCCCTCTCCAAAGGGGGGAGTTTGGTAAAGAGAGATGAAAAAACCGATTTGTACCTTCCTTAAAAGTTGTTCTAGCTCGCTATTCTAATATCTATATGCAATCTTCACACTGCCGTAATCTAACGGAACTATCAACTCTATGCTTTCATCTACTCCATCTATCATATAAAAATTACCACTACAGTCTGTTATTTGATATTAGCATCTTCAACTATGTAAATCGTTGACTTCACGTAGAAGTAATACTAAAACATATAGTCAAAGTACAAATTTATTGTTTAGGAGCAAAATCTCGCGTGTTAACTGCTTGCTTGCACTGCACCTTTTCTCTTTACCGGATGTTGGCTCCTTCGATCTCAACACTCATTATGTAAACTCGAATGCTCCCATATCACCCATGTTGAGTGCAATCTAATGGAGACGCATGATACATTGCAGTGGCTCTTAAGAAACAGAAATCAACCTTACCCTTTTTATTTTACTGAAAATTTGATTTGCTTCGTGACTTACTTCTCGCAGCCTGGTTGTGAAGGAGGGCATGATTCGAAACAATTTGCATCCTATCTGTTATGCCTTTGTAACAGACGGTTCAAGTCTGAAAATGACACCGTTGAGCTGCTGAAATTCTAAACAGCTGTTACTTAGAGCCAATCCTGGCAGCTAAGGATCAACATTCATGCTCGTGCTCGTTCTGCATAATACAGCGAGTGAATGTGAATAATCTGAGTACGCACGAAGTCAGCTCTATGTTATGAAGCTTGTCGGCATTGCTTGGTGAGTAACGAACCTGTCATCCTTTCGTGCGTCACGAGAGAGTAGTGTAGAATTCCAGTCATATTATCACGATCTAGCGAGCAGGATATTTTTTTTCCTACATTGAAATATTTCGGAGAAACCTGAAAGTGCAAAAAAGTTCTGCCGTTTGGTGGAAATTCTGCGTGCCCAACAGCGGCTTCAATTATGCATGGGTGGAAGGCACTCATCTCGTTAATGGTTTCCCTTTGATATTGGACTCCTTAGTTTTAGATTACTCAAAAAATATATAGGGGAAATAGCTCTAATATTGGCTCATGGATCTAAGATTGGGCCCATCGCTAAAAATCGGCTACTGATCAATTTTATCTAGATGAACGTGTCATTGAGACGGTACTAATGGATATTTTTTTGTGCTATTGAAAATTTAGTCGATTGCTGAATTTATGTATGGGCCCAAATTAGGGGCATTTAGGCCGACAGTACATCCATTTCCCCTATATATATTTAGGCTGTAGAAAGGAGAAAGGGTAATTGAAGTCACTTTCATTAGAATTTTACTTGGATAAACAGTTATTCTTTGATCACTCCCAGGCATGATTCGAATGCGCTTGGTTGGTAAGGAGCTTGAATGTGACTTGAACCAAATCATTCAAATTTACTGATTGAAAAGTGGTTTCCAGAATCATTGTTGAAAACTGAATAAGCGTATGTGGATTGATTCAAGCTTTTAATGTTCGTTCTGCTGCGTCACGGATCAAATATTTATCCAGGAACAGCACCTGCAGACCTGTTCCCCTCCAATTTCAGTGTCGCCTTCACTGAAAGATCAAAGGTAATATTCCTTCCCAAATTTAATCATGGGAACCAGATGTGGAATTCTTAAGTCCTAATCATATTATCTTAAATTTTCCTGGAACGTATTCTCCTTCCCGAAGATGCTTCGTATCACCTGTAATCAGTCGTTCATTCTTGCTAATGATACGACTAATTGATTGCCATCGTTCACAAGTTTCATCAGCGCCATTTACATCGGCAGCATCGGCAGCAACAATTCGAGCTAACTGGCTCAGTCCAACAGGAACAACTTGAGCGCATCAAAACATCCCGATGTAATTAATTGGATTATCTCGATGATCATCATCGGTAGTACTCATCTAAACATTCCTAGCCGTTCCATACCTTTGACGACCGTTTTGGAATTCCTTGCAAAATATGTGCTTCATCGTCATCGACGGTGGCTCGTGCTACCATTCTGCGTCAGTTAAAGCAATTTTGCTTTCTTCAACGAACAACTTTATCGATTAAATCAAGTTAGCTCTCGGTCCGCAGAAGGGGCCTTCGATTTTCTACCGTGATTAATCAAGAACCACATCACCGCCAGTTGGCTGATATGCGGAAGCGTTATGACTGGAAGGCAGCTTTACTGGGCTGCAGGGATGAAAAATGAAGTCAGACATAATAGGTATTGAGGCTGTCTTTAGCAGTGCACCGACTTTGAGGAAAAGTAACCTAGATTTTCAATCAGAGGCTCCTGGAGATAAGAAAGATTAGACCCGTTGAATTGACGTAGAATTACGTGCTCGGTATCTATATTCGGCGACTGTGTAAACTATAGGTAAACCATTTTTTCCCATCACGGAAACGCCTCGTTTTCTGATGACAAACTTACGCATTTTCGTGCACAAAACGCACGGAATTTTTGGTTTAGTCAATGGATAGTAAAAAAATCGGAAATTGGTTGGAGGAATTTCATTCTTAATTTTTCCAATTGCTAGATATTTGCGATCAATCCTATAAATTTGAGATTTATCATCTTTTTTCTAGCGTCCTGGAGAAAACCTTACCTAAATTCGAAGTTTTTATGGTTAATTGACAAGGTCATTACGAGAATTTGTATGTACCTCTTCAAAACTGTAACTCATTTGACCACAAACGTTTGGTTGCTGGGTAAATTATCATAGAGCTTGGCTGGCAGCAAGGTGAACGAATGTTCAATTAAAATTAACTCTTAAGCAACAATAATTTATGGTAATCCTGAAAAGAACCGTTTTGCCGTGATGGTTGAGTAATGCTGAGCCATAAGGGTGTACAACACAGATGAGGCTGATGAGCTGTATGTTGTTTGGAACGAGGGTGACGCGCTTGGCACAGATGGCCCACAGCGGCTCACGACGAGCAACTGAATCCGATCAGTAGCGGTGCGGCTTGTTCCTCCTTCTTCGGTGAATCGAGGGCTCTTGAGGGCAGCCTTGATAGCTAGCTACTTGCGGGGAGGCTTTCGTTAAGTACACGAGATAAATATACAATGCCACGCGCCGAATGCACTGCTGCTGCTGCTACTGTTGATGACGACCGACCACACACTGTGATTGAATAAGCACTGTTCGGCGAGACCGGATGGAATTCGAGAAATCTGTGTTAGAGAAAGTGCTTTTAGCAGGCAATCGGTGATAATTTTGATCGCCATTTAAAAAGTTGGACTTTTGTGTAATTTTCAATGGTGGTCTATTGAAAATTGATAAAATGTTAATTTTTGCAGATTTGTAGTAAAATTTCCAATAGATTGACTTGTTTAGAATAACAATCCATCCACTATTGACAGAGTTATAAGTGGTCAAAACCTGACCACGTTCCGTAACACGGTCGATTTTGTTTTGTTTTTTTTTTTTTTAATTGCACCCCCAATACGTTGCCGAAGGACGTAATCCTACGTAAAAAATCGAAGCATAACGCCTGTGTCAACTGTTGTGGTAGGTAGATGTCGAATAGCAAAGATACTCGATTAAACACTTGTAATCCACCGATCATACTGTTCATGCTGTAGTTAGTGCGACGAAGTGATGCTTCACATTAATTCAAACTCAAGTTTTGCAGATGAGCAGTTTGGATTTCGTCATGGGCATTTAACTACTCATCAACTCTAAAGAGTCGCTGCTCCACTGGAGTTGCTCTTCTAGACATAGAAAAACATACAACTCTATACTTTCATCTCCTCATCTATCGTATAAAATGTCCACTCTAAGCCTGGTATTTGACGTTCAGCATGTCTATCTATGTTTGATCGATTCTGTAATCTACTTCATTTGATTCAACAAGTTTAAAAGTGTCCAAAGTAGCCCACCACGAAGGTACTTGAAGCTTGAATTCTCCCATAAATAATGGAAAACAATTAATTTTCCCCAAGATGTTGACTCATTTGAACCTATAGTTGCGGTAGTGTTCATATAATAGTGGAATCCATTATAAACCAATGCGTTCCACTAATATAGGAACCAAAGTTATTAACTACCGCAACTACTGGAGCAGTATTCTTATTAATGGAGGACGCAAGGGGTAATAAACTCTGCACATTGTGCCGAAACACATCGCAACACACTGATCGGCGCGTCATGACACACGATGGTTTACTTCTTAGTTTACTTCAAAATAAGGGGGAACGAGATTTTTTTGTCAGTGCCATTTTCCAGCGAAATTGTCCCCAATCAAAATAAGAGATTGTATAATTGACGAGACTCTCTTTGTCCTTATGCCTTCTGGGGAATGAACCTCTACAGAAAGACCGCACGACTTATGAGAGATGTCCATAGTTTCAGGGAAGTCCAAACAAACTAGTCACAGTCACCACGCCCCGCAGAATAGGTCAGAATTAACTAGAATTAAGTATTAACTCGATGGCCATAGGATCCGGACCAAGAGTCAATTGTCTGGGTAAGAAGCATGGCAGCGATAATTTACGGTGTCAACAACACCTCGGTGCCGGACGATTCTACCATTCTTCAGATTTATATGCAATCGCAGCTGTTTCTTCCGCAGAACACCCCGGTACGATTGATGGTTCAGCAATCAGTCAGCCGTACAGCTCATTCTATGGACTGAACTCGGATTCGATTGACTGTGGAGGTCTCTTTACACTCTTCCGCAACTGTTCGTATCACCAATGGCAACAGCAACATTAATGGGGTGTTTACACTTGTGCTATTTCACTAGCGCTAATGAGCCAGCTGCTAGCAAAAAAGCTCACCAGCATAATGTAAACAGGGCATCAGTGTCTACCAGCATAAGATTTCAGGAGCAGCTGAAATTCGAGCTAGTTGGCTAGTACACTAGCGCTAGCAAATTCGCCACAGATGTAAACACCACAGAAGAAAGATGCTGCTTACAGAATTGTGAAGGTAACAACACCGGAGGTAACAAAGCCAATCTGAATCACGGACTTAATGAACGCAATCGGAACCGGTAGTAGTTTTAGAGAGATTAATATGCGATTCCGGCATGACCAAGGATAAAAAATATGAAGGAACAACAGACAGATACAAGGAGGAGGTAATCATTAAACGACTGCAACCAGTACATATTGAGATTCTGGACCAACATTTGGATTAACCATGGACCACCATAAAAGGGAGGGGGGGGGGGTGCAGTCAGACGAATTTAGTACCTAACCACGACTGCTGAAACTGGAAAGCTACTGCAGGTCTATTGCTGCTACTACTACTACCGCCGGTGGGCATTTTACGTTGGGTCCTTCCTATTTTTCAGATTGTAGCATTGCCCGAGTGATGATATTGCAGACAAGATTCATCTTCCACTGCCGGTTGGGTACTTGGTTTTGGCAAACGTCTGCCAGGATGACGCGCGGTAGAGAACTTTCAGTCACCCTTCTCCTTCTCGCGGAGGGGCTAATCTTCGAGTGCTACTTCCTTGAAGCGGAAGACCGGCAACCAGCTCGTTGCTTTTTCCGTCCTTGACTTGAAAATGTAAACACACAATCTCGAAAGTCATAAGTGCAGGGTTGCCAAACTCATGGGCTACTGAGACTGATAGCTTGTTTGCTACACTTCGGCACGATCAGCAAAACGCTTGACCTAGCTTTCGTCACAGATAAAGTACTCGAATAGAGAGATTGATGGCTACAAAAAGTCTTCTTTATTAGAGAAATTCCGTGCGAATAGTCAGGATCAAAGTTATACGTGCAGACATAGCAAGTTGAATATTCTTGGGCCATTAGGTCGAATACTACTGGACCGAATACCATTAGGTCAACTGAATTAAGCCGAATTTGCAAAAGCAATAGATTGATCCCATAATGTTCTTCAAGGCAATCTTCAACAGTCCGAGACTTTTAGAATTTTGATAGATATCGTTCCGAGTTTAAATGCTTTCATCAGAAGATATCTCTAGTTAATGAGTTTTCATAGGAGATTTGTTTTTTCTTTGAAGCATGAGTGATTCTTTCGAAGTTGTGTATTGTTGAAATATTTTTTAGCATCTTCATTGAAATATGCCCTTACAACATTTTGTCTTGTTTTTGCTGCTCATTCTTTTCTAATCGGAACAATACAGATGCCGGATGATGAAACTATAATTTCGGCATAATGGTGTTTGGCCTAGTGGAAGACGCCCGATCCACATCGAAACTCAGGCCGGGAGGACTATGATAAATGTTGGCTGAATTCTGCACGACTAAGTTAAATGAACCGTCTCTCAAGAAGTCTGCACATTGTAGACGAAATACGCGTATCTGTCAAGGATAAGCAAATGAGGTAGTGGAAATAAATGGAAATTACTAATCCTTCTCTCTCTCTCTTTATAATGCGTCATGGTTGATAAATTAAACCATTCCTACGAAGTGTGGCACCATCCTCATGACCAAGATGGCTGTGATGAACAGAGCCTGTGGTAAGTGGGACTCAGTTGGAGTGGGACTTACGGTAGGTGGCACTGGGTCTCGGTTGCACTTATATGTCGTCAGGTGAAGTAATATGATGTCGTCCATTAAGCTGTGTGCTGACAATGAAGTTCCTGAAGAGGCTGGGGTATCGGAGTTCTAAAAGGTGTATCAGCGTGGAGAATAACAGGTGCTTTTGCCTCGAAATCTCCGGACACAATCCCTAGTTTCTGGGCCAAACAAAGAATTTTATCGATCTAAAATCGGTACCACCAATTAGACCACTTTAGTTGCATCACCAGTTTTCAGACCGTCACGGACAAGTTTCTTGACCACGTTTTGCTTCACCCTGGGAGGATTTTGTGAAACCCAGAACGGGTCCGATGGAGGATTAATAGCAAGTGTTTCATTATCCCCAATAATATTGAATCTGGAAGTTGGAGACACCAACCGTGTCATTTTGGTGGCGTTTTGAGGGGCGATCGTTTTTCCGAAACAATCCTGACTATTAATACGTTGGCATCTCACATGTAACACCTGATGGCAGAACGAGAAGGTGTTCTTATTGAACTTCGTAACTTTGTAACTATGTACTTCTGTGGGCAGCAATCTCGTAAGCAATTATCAGTCCATGTATGAAAAAATTGCGGTATGTTCCTTATTCCTCCACTCCACCGAAAATCCCATAAGAAACTGTAAATTTGTGCGTGAAGAGGCAGTGTCCCAATCAGTGTCTGTTTTTATAATTAACCATCACACGCAAAGAGTAGCGTTTCAACCCAGTGTAGATGAATTGCGTTCGTTTTGAATGTCTTCGCTGTGAAGTGCGAGCGAAACGTATTTTCCATCTATCTGTTTATTAAAACCAACACAAAACATTCGACAGCGCTATATTTGTGTATATCCTCAACATCAACCATAGGGAGCTGCACCGTCGAGTTAACCTCACTTTTTTTTTTAAATCTGGCAGTCGTTTGTTTACATGGACTTAGAAATAAAAAATAAAAAAATGTATTAAATGATTTTTTTTAGATTTTTTGAAGAGGACGAACAAACGAACATAGTCGGATACCATATCTTTTAGTTATTTTTATTTAAACCCTTAAATCCACTTGAATCCACTAACAAGAAAAGGTAAACAAACCACCACTGGATGTCAAGCTGATGAATGCGAGTTCATCGCGTTCATTCTTGACGTCAGCGTGGAGCATCCTATACCAAGCTGAAGATGAATATTGATATTGACACACAGGCGATAATAAACATCCACGAATGCCACGAATTGACGAGTGCACGGATGGATTTGAGTTCACTCACTCGACAAAAAGTGACACAACAGCGGGGCCCTGTTTACTAAAAATGAACACATGAATAATGCTCACGTAACATTTGAAAAGGGCCTATCAACTTTTGTAAATAATTTGCTAGGTCCTTTTCACGAGAACCGAAGTACGCCCACGCAAACCAAGAGCACTATCGGGAAGGGGAGCATTTCCTCTGCACAAAGTGTTGTTAGTTTACGTGAGCGTATTCGGTTCGCGCGAAAAAGGCTTAACAAGTTTTGTGTACATAAGTTGATAGACCCGTTTCAAATGTTACGTGAGCATTATTCATGTGTTCATTTTTAGTAAACAGGGCCCCGCTGTTGTGTCACTTTTTGTCGAGTGAGTGAACTCAAATCCATCCGTGCACTCGTCAATGAATAAAAACAAATGTTGACTTAGATACTCAGAGGTTGCCTCGATCAAAAGAATGTTGCTATGCCAAAATTGAAATTCATGCAGATAGTTGGTCTATCGGTTAAGGTTGTCTTCATTTTCAACTAAGTTGAATATAGAAGGAATGATTTTTATCAGCACTGGACTCCCAATGGTGCCGTCAACGGGAATAGATTCTCACCTCACCGTTGATAGCTATTTATGTACCAAGTCTAGTCCCATGAGAGCATTCACCAAAGTTGATTCCGGTTCGATCGAAAGAAAAAGATATGCCAAAAAATAAGGCATCTCCTTTGAGATAAATAAAAACTCCCTCGCTCCCTCCTGTTTCGGCATTCAATAAACGTCCGAAACGTCTCGTTTACTCTTCCTTTTCGGCACGAACCAGATTCATTTCCGCCAACCATAGATTGCGTGGTGGAACATGAATAATTTGTGAAATTTATTCCTCCCCGGAGATTGAGTTGTGCCCAGCCGGTAACTAACAACCTATCTTGGACAGCAGTTCCACGTCGGACCAAAATAGACAGGTGTTGAAAATGACTGTAATGTTCACACATCGCAACGTCACGACGTCGCCGTCCAGCACGCTCTAACCACGTTACAGCACGTGAAGTATGAAAGTAGCACCAACGATGATCTTAAAAATCTCCAATTAATTTCAGTCCCTAATGCTGCGGTAAACCATCGTGCAGTCGAAGTCGACATCGATCGAAACACCCCCCCCCCCCCTTGCCATGGCCAGTCACGCTTGTGTTCATCGGAAAAGGAGCGGGAAATTTCTCAAAAAAAGTTGCTCAGTTTCACACATAAATCTTGCGTCACATTTGAAAATGACCTATCAGCTTTTTTGAAACAAAACATGTTAGTTCCTTTTCGCGCGAACAGAAGTACGCCTACGCAAACCAAGAGCACTTTAAGAAAGGAATTGTTCAAAGGCCCTTTTCAAATGTTTCGCGAGAAATAACGTTAGTCTATCAATTCTCGGAAAATTCAGAACCTGACTCGCATGGGAAGCTCATTCGCTCTGACACGGGATAAAATATTTAACAGGTCGCATCAGAGAGCAATGAACCTTCCTCAACGGGGGGAGGTTTTTTATGGTTTCGTTTAAATTATATTGAACAAGACAGGAATCGACCCCTAAATAAGAAAACTTTAAAATTTTGCCGGCATTGGTCTCACTCAAGTGCATTGATTCACGAAACAACGAACTTAGATGGTTTGCCGGTGGAAAAAAAGGTTTTTTCGAGCCTTATCGAGCTTGGCGTGCGCGGGGCAGGATTTACGTTGCTAAGCGAGAGACAACAAGCAATTTTACGGCGCCGCTTGGATGTTCTGAAGCATAACATCTCGGATCAAGGGAAGTAAAGCCGTTGGTCCCTGGTTCATGAGTTGATGAGTCGATAGGTAGGATCCAAGTGTGCAAGGAACCAAGAAAAAAAAAAACAAGCGCTTTTGGAGGATGGAAGGACGAGAGTGCTGTTTTTTAACACCGGTTGAAGAAGTAGCGGCAGCATATCTATGGGAGCGCATCGAAATCATCGTGAAATCATAGCTTTCAGTTCATTATTATATGAAACACTAGTTGAGTGTGCCCGGCCTTGCTCGGGATTCAATATAAGCTTGGGGGGGGGGGGGGAGTCCCATGTACAGAGGGAGTGGTCTTGAACCATCATTTCACGCCGATAGTTTCAGTAGTTTCAGAGTCTATAAGGGTCAGACAGACAGACAGACAGACATAGATATAGATTATATGCTGGGTACGGTAGGGTCCACCAGGACACCCGATTGAAGCGAAATGGATGGGGAGAGTGGAAACTCCCTATCTTTAACATTTCATGAATAGAGCGTGAGCTCTTCTCCCCACTCATTGGGGCATCCTCCTGTTGGATGGCCTGTCTTTTGACCGGTTGTATGATTGTTGGAAGGAGATTCTCATTTATCCCGTGGATGCATGTGTCTTTGGCCTTTCATACAATGACAGGCAGAGTACAATTAGAGGTTATTAAACTTGATCAAGTCGAACAACGAGGATAGCCCACAGTCTACCGACAGTTGTCTTCCTATAATGAGTGGTAGTTCAGTTCCATACCATCATCATCATATCATTTGGACTCAACAAATCTATCATGCTCTAAAAGTTCTTAATCCGTTAATAAATTGGACAAGGAATGAAAAAAAAAATAAGTAAAATTTGCGAAACTCAAGTTTTTTTGCAACTGTGCAACATTTTTAAGATACCATTTTGTTTTTCGATTAGAACCCAAGTCAAATCTCGCATTTGAATCCTGAAATATGTTTTTGCTTGTTCAGTACTCTCTAAAAAATCATCTCTGAAAATTTTAAGGTTAGCAAAGTAATAGTTGAACAGTTACAGTTGTTTATGTGTGTTCCCTTTTTTTCGAATACACCCTTTATATACGCACACGCAACCGGGCGATGTAAGATTTGCTTACAATTATGAGGATTCATTATCGCAAGATGTTAGTTAAGACCGCATGAACGGAAAACGGAGAAAGATAATTCGAGCTGCGGCTCAATGCATGAAAATTGGAGTCCAAAAAATGTGGAAAATTAGATAATTCGAGCTGCGGTTCAATGCATGAAAATTGGAGTTCGAAAAAAGTGGAGAGTGTGTAGTGAGAGAAATTAATTATGACGAAAAAAATAGAAAACAGGTAGCCGACTGAACTCGAGCCACGAACGTTGCGTTTATCAGACCCGGGCTTTTTCCACTGCTTTCTCTATGCTTCGGAACATGGATAGGCTAAAAGCGAATAAGAAGCGCTCCTAGTATGATAACTTGATTTCGAGTGCTTTTTTGCTAAACGGATATTGGAGAGAAGCGAAGCTTGTTGGTATGGTCGAAAGCGTAGACAGAACACAACATAAAAGAGATAAAAAAGCATTGCATTGTCTGTCTGCATGGTCAACTTATATCTTTCTCTGCGGTATTCGCTGCGGAGGATGATAGGAAATGCAACTAACATTCAATGTAATAGATATTTGGTTTACGTGTAGGTTTCCACTTATCAAGTGTCTAAGATTTTATGACATAGAACTACGTCTTTGTCGACTATACTGGGGTACAAATCAAAAAATATGTGTGGTAATGTAGTGTTAGGTTTTGAACGCTTGTAACTTTGTCATTTATAGATGAAATTAAAATCCAAATACGCCAATCGATAGGATATTACTTAACAAATCTGCTGAAATAAATACTTTTTCAATATGTAATCAAAAAACATTTGAAAACTGCGCAAATGATAATTTTATCACTGTTTTCATGAACCCAGTCATCATAAACGAATAGCACTTGGTTGCATATCATTCTGCTTGAACTTAAAAAGATATAAAACAGCGCTGCTTTCCTGTCTCTGCTCATGGAAAGAGATTCTGCATCAAACCGTTGTGCAGTACAGTCGGTTGTTTGATTCGCTCGCTCAGTGCCAGTGATATTAATAGTGCTACGCGTTTGTTCACGTTTTCGGTCGTTTCGGTGCATCGCGTGTGATGTCGAAGCGGAAGAAGTAGACAGGCTCGAACCAGGGTTCGAACCCTGCAACCCAGTCTAACGCTGCCCAAGGCGGCAAAAAGACGAAGACAGACGCATCCGACCGTGGAAGTGTCCATACCCCAATGAATAGTGGTCCCCAGGATAACGTCACAGCAATCAACGGTAGTGACGTCGGTGATTTCGGCGGGTCCGTTGAAAACTTGGCCACGGGCGGCCAGAACGGTCCGAAAGTGAAACTTCCACCTCTGGTGGTGAAGTCAGTACCACTCGACAAGCTGGTTCAAGAGATGGCATCCCTTGGCGTCGCTGCCGAGTACAAGCTGTGCGGGATTGGCACGAAAATCATCCTCCACACGAAAGCGGACTACAACAAAGCTTTGACTTCGCTGAAGAATTCCAAAGTGGAATTTTTCACACACGACATCCCGGGCGACAAGCCAGTTAAGGAAGTCATCCAAGGCCTTCCGAATTTCGAAACGAAGGTGATCGAAGCTGAAATTAAAGACCGGTACAAGCTGGCCCCCATCGCCGTCTTTCGGATCAAGAGGAGGAACGAAAGCCAGAGGAAGTACCAGGATTGCCTTTTCCTGGTACACTTCAAGAAGGGGACGGTGACGCTTAATGCGTTGCAAGCAATCCGCTCGCTCTTCAACGTCATCATCTGTTGAGAGCTTCTGCACCAAGGACCATGCCTCCTCCGACTGCCCACATGACAGTCCTGAGGTTATCAAGTGTGTCAACTGTGGCGGTGCTCATCAGGGCTCTGATAGGCAGTGCCCCAAACGCGAGGAGTTCAAGCGTATCCGAAAGGATGCATCGACCTCCAATCAACCAGGACGTAAGAAAAATAAGTCCCAGACTTTCGGGCCAGGCGATTTTCCGCCTCTTCGAACCAACCAGCAACCGCGAGTGCAACCCGCTCCCCTCCAACCAACGCCCGGTGAACAAATTCCACTCCTGGAGAACACCGCCAACGCTAGAAGGTATGTAATCGGTGGACGAGTGTTGGAACATGTTCGTCCATGTTACAAGCGCTTTCCGCAAGTGCACCAACAAGAACGAACAGTTCGAAACTATCGTGAAACTGGCTATGCATTATGGCGTCTAAACCACTATGCATAGTCACATGGAACGCTTGCTCCTTAAGACCAAAAACCATTGAGCTTGCGGACTTCCTCCGCAAGCATACCATCGACGTGGGCCTACTCACCGAGACCCACCTCAAGTCCGGCGACAGTTGCTGGTTACCGGACCACAACATCATTCGGCTTGATCATACCAGCTCCAGGGGGGGGTGGTGTTGCGATCATCGTCAGACAGAGGATAAAATACCGCAGTCTCTCCCATATCCGCACCTCTATCATCGAGGCCCTTGGTGTGGAAGTGGAGTCGGCGACTGGATACGTCCAGTTCATCGCCGTCTACTGCCCTCGACAGTGTGCCGCCAGCAGCGGACTATCGGCTAAATTCAAGAAAGACCTGGCCACCATCACCCGTACCGGTTCCCGCTTCGTTGTTGGAGGAGATCTGAATGCTCGCCATGAGGCCTGGTGGAACTACCAGCAGAACCAGAACGGTCGTCTGCTGTTCGACCATTCGCAGCATGGGCTGTACTCCGTTTGGTTCTCGGACGAGCCAACATTCATCTCACCGGCAGGCAACCCATCGACGCTAGACCTCTTTCTTACAAATACTGGCTTGTCCAAGCCGGTAGCCTTGAACGAACTCAGCTCCAACCATCAACCGGTGGTGGCTGAACTGGGATACAACGTAGCTCCTGCTCCAAGCCTGCGCAAGGACTACCATCGCGTAAACTGGGCCCAGGTTGGACGCATGGTAGACAGGCACATCATCGACAACCCGCCGCTTGACTCCGTGAAGGACATCGACCGAGCGTTGGGGGGACTTCACCAAGCCATAACCGTGGCTGACGAGGCGTGCGTCCGACGAGTTCCTGTGAGGGATAAGTTTATTGCCATTGATTCCCACACCCAACTATTGATTCGACTGAGAAATGTTCGTAGACGCCAGTTTCAGAGGACTGGAGATCTAGCGAGGAAACGTGAAATGGCCGATCTGAACAAGGAGATTGCTTCCAGAATGGTCTCACTCCAGAACGAAAGTTTCGGACGGCTCATCCAGAATCTAGATGACCGCTCCAGATCATTCTGGAAGGTTGCCAAGGTCCTAAAGACGCACCCCAAACCCATTCCTCCATTCAAAGATGAAAATGATGACGATCGGCTCATAATCACCCCTCAGGAGAAAGCAAATGCGATTGGTGAGCATATTGCCAAATCGCACTTGCTTGGCTTCAACATCCAAAGTCCGCTCGAAGTTTAGGTTAAGCAATGCGTACTCAACCTTGATTCCTCCCCTTGTGCCATCCTTCCGGAGGATAGAATCACAGTGGAACAGATTTGCTCAACGCTGAAATGCACCAAAAACATGAAGGTCCCCGGGTTTGATGGAATATTCAACCTAGTATTGAAAAATCTCAGCATGAAGGTTCACTCTCTCCTAACCGCTATCGTCAACAGATGTTTGGAACTGCACTACTTTCCAAGCATCTGGAAAGTAGCAAAAATCATACCAATCCGCAAACCCGGTAAGGATCCAACATTGCCCTCAAGCTACAGACCCATCAGCCTCCTTTCAGCGCTGAGCAAATTGTTCGAGAAACTCATTCTCAATCGTTTGCTCAAGTTTGTCGAGGAAAATAACATTCTCCTTCCGGAACAGTTTGGGTTCAGAAAGGGGCACTCCACCAATCATCAGCTAGTACGGGTGATGAAAAACATCCGAAGTAACAAAGCTGTATCCAAGTCCACAGCCATGGCCTTGTTAGACGTTGAAAAGGCGTTTGACAATGTTTGGCATGACGGACTTGTGTACAAGCTTTGTAACTTCAACTTTCCTTTACATCTTATTAAAATCACCCGTAACTACCTCCAGCAAAGGTCGTTTAAGGTATCGTTGAATGGTTGTCTTTCAGACACGTTTTCCATCCCTGCAGGAGTACCGCAAGGCAGTTTGCTGGGCCCCTTGCTTTACAGCATTTATACTTCCGACATTCCTCCCCTCGGTGACGGTTGCGTGTTTTTCCTGTTCGCAGATGATACCGCAATAGCCGTCAAAGGAAGGATGCCTCGCGAAATAACGAACAGACTTCAACGATGCCTTAACGGCTTTCCTGATTATGCCACCACGTGGAAAATCAAAATCAATCCCTCCAAAACACAAGCGATCATGTTCCTCCATCGGCAATCGCCCAAACTGAAACCGGCTCCATCTTGTACTGTAATCATGGATGGCACAAGGGTTGAGTGGTCCGCCGAAGTAACGTATCTCGGGATGTTGTTTGGTGAAAAGCTCCTATTCCGTGCGCATGTAGAGAAAACTATAGTCAAGTGTTCTGCCTTGGTTAGGTGTCTGTATCCGCTGATTTGCCGCAGATCCCGCCTCTCAAGGGTGAACAAACTGGCCGTCTACAAACAAATCATAGCACCTGCGATCCTCTACGCAGCTCCGGTGTGGGAATCATGTGCACAGACTCACAGGAACAAAATCCAGGTCGCTCAGAATAGAGTGCTGAGGATGGTTCTTGATCGTCCTTTCGACACTAGAATAACAAAATTTACATGAAGAGGCAGCCATTGCCAAAATGGATTCCAAAATTAACGAAATTAAGACTTGCACAAAAATGTAATTTATCAGAACATGCTTTGATAAGCAATTTGTATATAGTAGATTAGGTGTATATAGTAGTTGTAGGTTAGTTGTAGTTGTAAATAGTAGTTATAAGTAGTCTCCTTTTTCAAATTTAAAACAAACCAATCCCACCAAGGTGGTCATTCTTAAAAAAGGCCTGATAGGACTAGGAACTGTAATTAATAATAATTGAAATATCAAAAGAACTAAAGTTGAAAAGACGCATCTGTGTCACTTGATAAGTTATACATGTAAACCACACAAATTCAAGAAATATAGATCATTTAAAGTAAAAAAAAAAAAACAAACATCAATTTTGCGGGGTTCAACGTCATACTGCGGTCGTGTCTAGGACACAACCCTTTATTTTTTTGATACAGTATCGCACAGGTCTGTTGCCGTACTTGCGTTTTTATTTTTGCTGTAAATTGATGCAACTTTCTATTAGTTGCTGTAAAAATATTATGGTACATAAAGTACGGGACGATATTTTTGCTTTTTGCTGTACATAATCTTCCATAACAGCAAGTACGGGAACAGACCTAGCAGCGTAATGGAATGAATAATGTGGTACAGTAAAGGTCAGAATTTGGCAACACGTCTTCAATTACTTTAATTTGCTTATGTTCTGCACTTGAAAACCTCGTTCACTATTTAATATTTATCTAAGCATTTCTGTAGAGTTGTAAAGCTTTGGACACATTTGCTATTATTATTTGTGGAAAACTAAAAGTCTATGATATTGTGTGTTGATTTAAATCGGACCGTTACAGGACTCTCAATATTTTATAACCCTGATTAATCCATCTACCGGAGCATAAGAGGCCACTGTCATACTTGTCAAATCCCATAGTGAGACAAATTGTTGTGGTTCGTATGAACACTCATGACTGAAACATGAAGCAGTCTTTGAATTATTAGAAAAAGCGGTTACATTTTGTCACAACACGGAACACAATTTAATCGTGTGATCTACACTGAAAATGTATTTTCGTTATTTCTCTGAAAACCGTTTCTTAAAAATGAAGATCGTATATACAACACATCTTTCATAAATGGTACGAAACATTCGTTTTTCCTGTCATCTGGCGCAATGTCAATATTACACCTTATTCGTATAATATACAAATACATCTTCGTACAATCAAACCAACAACTGCGCGTATTGTCTCCTAAAGTACTGATTGTGTGTTGGAGATGGGATACTCTTTTGTCGGTTTGACCAATACATGCAAGCTAGCACTATAAATCAAATTATTCGTCGCGGTGGTTTTATGTTAGAGAAAAAAAATACATGCAAGCAGCAGAAAAAGCAAGCGAAATCGAATTACCATTCCATGAGTACTTCTTATTTGCCTTTAGCTTTACATTATCTCATAGCGCAGATAGAGTGATGGATAAAGCACAAATCTCACGATCGCAAGGTTCATGAGTCGAGTCCGGTCTGAAGCCTATTTTTATTTTTTTTTGTCATATTTAATCCTTCCAATGATGAAGTTATTTTTACCCATCCTCATTAACACATTCCACATTTTTCCGTTCCCACAACCAACACTTGTGGCCCGCTGGTTGGATGTAGCGATAAGCGAGTGTGGCAGTTCTAACGAAACTAGCTTCATACAATGTACAAATCCATTTCGTTGCAGAACGTGAAATGAATAAATTCGTACAACAAACGAGTGTTTTCGTTGTATAAACGAAATTTTATTTTCAGTGTAATAATTTACAGACTGCGTAGCCAAAAATTTAGAGGATGTAACATATTATGTTAATACAACAACTGGACATCACCCAAGATTTTGTTGAGCCTGTAGAACATCATGTTCAAAACCTCTGCAGAACTTGTAATTGCAACTATTTTTCATGACATTATGTGGCTTCTTGATGCGTTTTGGGTTCACATATTTAGACGAGACATCGTTGAATCTGCACAACTTATTATCGCACTTGATGTGATGAGGTCCGCCGGAGCTTCATGGATTTATATAATAAATCTGGACATCAAACAAGACTTCGATGAGCCTGTAGAACATCACGACGCAATCCCCAGGATAACCTGGAGACCTCAACATATTTTGTCATTCCAACTACATTGGGAAGCAGTTGGGAACCGGAAGCGAGGACGATGAAATTACACCGGTATAAATCAGCAGCAAACAGGTACAAGGCAAACGGATTCTCAAGGTTTCCAGTGGTGGCCAGCACAGTTTGTTCCTGGTTGAAGAGAAGCCAACCAAGGATCCAACGCCCGTGCCGGAAGCTCAGCCCACAGAACAACCGGAGGAAGAGAAATCTAAAACCAATGGTGATGCCGATAAAGCCTCGACTTCGACGGACGACGGTGTGAACGGTGGTTCTAAGAGCCAAGAGCAAGAGGAGAAAGAATCAACAATTGGTGAGACTGATGAAGTTGCAAAGAAGCCAACCGTACGCTAGCGAAAGCTGTGAATACGCTAGCGAAAGCTGTGAATGCAGAAGAAGAGGAATCGCTTCTTCAAATAGTTAGACCTGTTCAGTACTAGGGATTTTTTAGGTTAGTTAGAGAAAGGAAAAATACTTCTGGAAACTAAGTGTTTAGTTTTGTAAACAATCATTTTATCATTTCATGGTAATCGTCTTATTAGACGATGTTCTTTCTGTATTATTTCTCTTTCCATTTTGTTGAACCTTTTCTTTTTCTACGTGCCAGTGTTTCTGTTCTTTAAACGTTTCTATTTCCATTTATATGTTCATCTCCGTCGGTAAGCCAGATGAGAAAAGGCACATGTTAGGACTTGTTACTTGGTATTTCTGGCATAAAAGAAAGAGAACAAATGACGTACATTGCTTCAACTTTGAAAATAATTTATCCAAAATAACTCAAAAAATAAAAAAAAAAACATATCCTACTCGATATTATGGGGCTCCACAAAACTTTTTTGGTTCTCACATTTAGTCGAGACATCGACATTTGAATCTGTAGAGGTAAAAATCGATTGGAAAAAGCGTCGAAATGGACAAAAGGTCGAAGTTGGCAAAAGTTTGAAATCGACAAAAGGTCGATTAGAACAAAAGATCATATGGACAAAAGGGTGTCCATTGGACCTGTTTTCCTTGGATTTGTATTTGCACCTGTTTTCCTTGGACCTTTTGTCCTTGGACCTTTTGTCCTTGGATCTATTGTCCTTCAACCATGTGTCTTTAGACCTTTTGTCTTTCAACATTTTGACCTTCGATATTTTATCCTTGACTGTTTGTCTTTTGACTCCCCTTTTGATATGTTGCTGTAGATAATGATTCGATGTTGATGCTGTCCTTTATCGGCTGAAATCTCCCTCTTGAAAATTCGTTGAAAATTAGGCAACACATACGTTGATGATGTAATGGATTGAGGGATGGTAAAATGTCAAGGATGTAAGTCAAATAGACTAATGTCAACACTGAAGTTCTCTGTAGGAACACAACCAACTACTGTACATATAGTTATCACACTTTTCATAAGTGCTAATGTTCTAGTCCTTTTAAATTCCTTAACAATTTGTTCAACGTGTTAACAATGCTACACTACAGTCACCAACGACCTTTCCCGAACCACTCATCGGTAAGTACACCATGCACAGCATTACAATATGTGAGCAAGCACGGTGCTCGGAATGTGCAAGGATTTCTTTTATTACCATCGGAAGAATTGGATCTATTCAGTTTTGATACTCCTGCTGCTGCTGTGTAGTCGGTACAACAAATACCAACAGTGAGCATTATATTATTCCACAGCGGTAGCTGTTTACGATGCTCCTTTCTAGGAAGATCCACCAGTACAAGCTGACTCACCCAACGACCGGCGTCGTCGTCAGACTACATGTGGATACCTAACAACAAACCGTCTTACAAGATTTCGCACTCGTGTTCGTTTATCCTGATTGTGTGTTTGCATCGGAACATGGCTGGCAGCAGTGTCATGCCGATTTCGAAGGACTCCCCTCCCCCCCCCCTCTTACCGGTCTGGTAAATACGTGCGTATGAACGAAGGCCTCAGTGTCAACGTCAAGGTGAAAGGCGACAAATACGTTTATTGCACCAGGCAGGCACTGTCTGACTCCTCGCTGCCGCCCGTGGGATCAGCATTCGCCATCATGCTCCCATTGCCATTTTCCCATTATCCTTTTGTCCTGTAAATGCATCCTACACAGACACATTTACACAATCAGCTCGACTCGTTCGGATATTATGATGCCGTGCTATCTCCATTTCCATCATTACCCACATCTCGGAGAGAGAGATTGATATCTATGGGCGTGGGTGTATGACGGACTGTTCCGGGGAAAACAACCAGACGAAAGCTGTCAACATGGCGGAAATAAAAATGGAAATGAATGAATTATTTTGCAAATAAACCAAGCTATTCGTTTCGTTCGATTCCGGATTTCAATCTCGGATTCCTTCCAAACACTGATATTTCTCGTCAGCACATTAATATTTCGTATGATTAAAATGAGTGATGTACTATTTTATTCCGCAATATTTATTTCATTGTCCTGTTCATGGCCTACTTTTTCTTTGGAACAGTCCTTAGGCAACGACGGCAATAACTAGGACCAAACATCATAACGCTGCACGTTTATTATCCTGCTCAACACAATCCAATTCTGGAGGCATGTGTCTTAATGGGTACACCCAACCGGAAAATGTAAGATTCTATTACAGATTTGCATAAATAGTACGCCGAATTTGCAATGTTTCATCGTAATGAATCGTATCGTATGATAGCTTCATTTTTTAACAATGTGAAGATTTTAAACCAAAATCTTCAAGTAAGAAATTTGATGTACATGCCGTTTGTTTTACGTGTACTGGGAACTGCTCTGTCTATCAGTTTATGATCCTAGTAGTGTTGCACAGCAGCGAGTGAACGAGCGATGACAACTTCACAATGCCTCCAGCCTCCAGTCTGCTTACCTCACCAAATGGCAAAGCACCGAGCAGCAGCTGTGATGTGTTCCAAGGAAATGTGAGCCTTGTTGTCGCACTTGCTTGTGGGAAGTAATTACAGATCAAGTGCTTGTTAACTTTACACTGCCTGTCCAACTCTCCTCACTCGCTGCTCTAAAGCTGGTTGGTTGTCTTAGCAAGCGGCAGCAGCAGCAGCAGTATGCATGGAATAGGACGAACGTGGTCTTGTTCATTATCTTGTCCAAGGAGGATTGCCGAGCTATGTGGTCCTAATGGCAGTACACGAGGTAATTAAACTAGTTGTCAGAAGCAAGTGCAATCGCTTTTATTGACTACAATAGTGAGCCGTTAGGTTCGTTAATTACTTTGAGCTTATTGGGATGTTGTAAGAACATGAAGTAGGTGGCTATTTAGTGTGAAGATGGGAAGTAATTTTACTCAAACACCAAATTTTGAAAAAAACTTATATTATTATTAGAGATTTAAATTTAAATCAGTTGAGAGATGTAAATTTACTGTTGCAAGGGACTTCAAAGACAAATCTTGCATGAACCTCGGAGTTGGGTAAAAGGATAAGACATAAATTGCAGAAGTTTGAAAATACTTCATCGGTGAAAGTTGAAAACTAAACATTTTTAAGATTACAGTAAACTTTCTATTTCTTGATATTGAAGGGTTGATGGTCTCTTCAATATCATGAATAGAGAGATATGCACATTCAAAAATAAATTTGTCCTATAATTCCTGTTATCCTATTACTATCATTTGAACATATTCCAGATACTCCTAAGAGAGAGGTATGAATCGTAATGATGATCCTGTGTATCCAATGCTTAATGTAAACTTGAGTATTTCTGTTGACACCGCCAGCAGATCGGCAACCCTGACCTGGCGGGCGAAACGAGTTCAGTGGAGATAAAACGTAAGACAGCTCTGTACTGTCATACAATGAATAGCATTGAGAGAAGAAAGGATACAAGTGCGTTCCGAATCGTTTATATTCACGTTTGTTTAATACCTTTTCTAGTGTTTCTTTATCTATAATTAATTTGTTTAATTTAAACAGATATTTGAAATCCACTACAGGGTAACAATTTACACTACTAAGTTGAGGTACGAAGCTTCATACTACCCTTCAAGTTGTTAACCGAACATTGTCCGGTAGAGATTACCTTTCATGAGGTAATTGTCTGAATTTATTAGTTTGCTATGATTATTATATAACTATACTTATTAATATAACTTCCTTATCAGTGGCACACAGGCCGAATATTGAGATGAAATTCAAATCAAAGGTTAATAGTGGTTGTTAGTATAATCGCACTGAATTTGTAAGTACTGCTCATTAGGGTGCTTCATTCTGAAAAAAGTGATGAATTTCTGATGGGCCACCCTCCAGTTCGATTCATAGCCCCAAAATATGAACCTGTGCAAAAATTGGTAAAGATTGATGAAGGTTTAGAGGTCGCGCCAATGATTTGAAATTTGTATGGGAATTACTATGGAAGAATTTAAAAAATCGCTTATATCGCTATAACTTTGCTTCTACTTGTCCAAATGTCGAAAAAATTTAGTATGTTATTGCTATGGCAATAAACAAAAAGCCTACAGTTGCTACGCTCAGTTTTGCAGCGTATCAAGAATTATAAAAATGTGAAAAAATGGCAAAATAGGGTAAATTGACAGATGAATATGTACAAGGCAACAACGCCAATTTCATCGCAACAACAACAGGCTTGTTGATCATTGTCATGACAACCACATATTTTTTTTTTTCAACGTTTGGACAACTACAACCAAAGTTAGAGCAATGTAAACGAAAATCAATAATTTCCCATACTAATTCACCAAAATCTCCATACAAAATCCAAATCATTGGCGCGACCTCTAAACCTTCATCAATCTTTACCATTTTTTGCACAGGTTCATATTTTGGGGCTATGAATCGAACTGGAGGGTGGCCTATCAAAAATTCATCACTTTTTTTCAAAATGAAACACCCTACTGCTCATAACCCCGCTTTGATAATCAATCTAAAGTTAATAAACTTTGCAGCTTGAAGCTTGAAGCAATCGAAAGAACAATTTCATTTTACCACCAAGCGGCCATCTATAAATAATTAAGTCATATATAAAGAAGGACACGAGGATTAGTGATTTTCATAAAATTCTACTACATTAATTGCTTATCCTTGACAAATACGCGTATTTTATCTATAATGTGCAGACTTCTTCAAATATTTGTGAATAACACAATAAGAAACTCCGGAGATATTTCAGTTTGAAACATTACTTCTATTGATATGAGTGAGTGGGCGAGGAGGGAGTAATCCCCCCCCCCCCCGCTTTCTAATAACGCATATGAGATGGAGTAATTGTTTTTAAATAATTCATCTGGTCATACCAAATCGATAAGATACTTTTAAATTATTTCAATTAGCAATCGGACATCCATTTGTACACCAAACCGGCAGTGTTGGCAGAAAACAGATTTTTGGCATTTCATTCTATAAAGCTACACATTTTTTTAGAGACACTCTAGCACCGTACATCCTTTGCATCAATTGCATGATTCAAGCAAAATTGAGGTATCTAGGGATGAAAATTAAAATAAAAGTAGGTTTTCCCATAATAATCTACTAATTTACACAATCAAAGGCTGCCTGCAAGTAGCGACCTGCAGCCCACATGAACATCCATAGAAAGAGGAAGAAGCTGCACCGCTATTGATCGGAATCAGTAGCTCTTCGTGAGTTGCTGTGGGCCATTTATGTCAAGCGCGTCATACTAAAGAGTATGAACAGAGAGAACCCCGCTCAAATTCCTATTCCTAAACTCAACGTGGAATGTTTCGAGGAGCGAATTCAAAACAAACTGCCTCGGCAACCTATGCCTGAGTGGTTTCTAGCAACACTGCCAAGGTTCTTACCTTACCAATCAGGTTAAGGCCTCGTTGTCCTCTGCTGTCCGAAGAAGTCTTCTCAACTCTACTCGATGTCCACACTTCGCCAGCCTCGTAGTCTGCGAAGGGTCCACATGTGGTCCGTGCGGCATTCTTACGACGTACCCAGCCCACCGTAGTCACCCAATTTTTGCAATGTGGACCATGGATGGTTCTCGCAGCAGCTGGTGCAATTCGTGGTTCATTCGCCTTCTCCACGTTCCGTCATCCACCGTAGATGGTACGCAACACCTTCCGTTCCTGATCCTCCATGAGCATAGTCCAGGTCTCGTGGCCGTAGAGGACCACCGGTCTAATCAGCGTCTTCTAGATGATTCGGAGTGTCCTTCGGAGTCCAAAGTAAACACGATTCCCTGCCATAATCCATCTTTGAATTTCTCTGATGGTATCATTTTCGGCGGTCATCAATGGGCCAACATAAACGAACTAATCACCACCTCGATTTCGTCACCGTCAATCTGAACTCGGGGTGGTAGGCTAATATTGTCTTCCCTAGAACCTCTCCCAAGTAACCAAAAGTTCTGATAAAAGGCTATTTGTGACTTAAGCAGCTTGGTTGGTGGTGGTCTATAGAATTCTAAGCAGCCTCATTTTTAAGTCGTTATAAGAACTTGAAAGTTCCGAAAGTATCATAATTGAAGAGCATTCTAAGCAGCTTCTGGCGGAACTTGAACGGAACTTTTAGAAAATAAATTATAAAAGGTTTCGTCCTCTACACCAAATTCTATATTTAGTTCGTTCTGTTATGAAAGCTATTTTTAAAAGAAGCTATTAATGTATATTGATTTATCAGCATTAGTAGTAGGATTGGAGCTGTTGAAGAATTAAACCCAGTCCTTCTGCGTGAGAGCCCCAGCACGAGCCGCTGCGTCATATGAGATATAATAAAGTGAGCTGTTGTCCCGCCTACTGTTGGAGCTTGAATACGAAACACAACACCTTGATGAATTTTAAATTGGTGTTTACCCGCATGGTATTCCAACACATTTTTGGCACAGTGATTAGCGTTCGTAGATCGCATGCCGAATACACGGGTTCGAATCCAGGAAATTACTTTTTTCTATGTTTGGATAGAATGTTGATGCACTGCATAAATACAAGAATTATGATTTATTCGGGCCACTGATCATTTCATATTAACGTCTATTACATTTTGCCATTAATAAAGACTTGTGCAGATTGCTTCATGTGGCTTGAAAGTTCTGTCGGAACTTTATTTGAACTTCATGGAACTTGAAAGTTCCGTCGGAGCTTTATTTGACCTTTATGGAACTTGAAAGTTCTGTCGGAACTTTATTTGACCTTTATGGAACTTGGAAGTGATTTTAATCGTTGAATGCGGAACTTTTGGTTTCTTGGCCGTGAAGTGACATCGGTAATAAAGGCCAAAGTCGCTGTGTAATTTAGTATGCGCCCCTTCTTTCTTCAATTTTTACTGTCGCGATGGATCCAGATATCCTGAAGATCGTTTTCTGACCACCCTGAAGCAGCATCCATAGGGTGATGTCATATTTCCTCTATACTCAAGATTGTATGCAATTAAGAAAAAAACGCGGATCTCTCGGACTAGTTTGGGAAATAAACAATTTCCCAGTGAATCCGGATATCCCGATGGGCGTTTTATGGCTACCTATTGAATCAATATAGAGCTGAGATATCGCTTCTCAACTGAAGGTTCTTCATATTTTCTAAAAAATCATAAATTTCTAGGTCTGCCTCAAGGAATTGACCTTGATTCCAGTGATTTCGGATATCCAGAGGACCGTTTTCCGGTCACTCGGAAGCAGCATAGATATGGTGATGGCATATTTCCTCTGAGCTCATGATTGTAAGCAATTTAAGAAAAAAATCGTGGAACTCTGGGACCATTTTTAAGAATTGGTGAATCCAGATATCCAAACGGGGACTTTATTGCCATCCGGCAGCAGAATCGATATAGTGATGGAATATTTCCTCTATGCTCATGATTGTTCAATTTGGGAAAAAAAATCACGGATCTCTGGGTATACTTTCAGGAATTGACCGTTTTCCCGGTGTTTCCGGATGTCTAGAGGACCGTTTTCTGGCCACTTGGTTGCAAAATCAATTTGGTGATGGTATATTGCCTCTATACTCAAGATTTCATGCTAGTTAGAAAAACATCACGAATATCTAGGTCTACTTTCAGGAATTGACCTTGATTCCAGTAATTCTGGATATCCAGAGGACCGTTTTCTAACCACTTGGTTGCAGAATCGATATGATGAAGGTTTATTTCCTCTATGCTCATGATTGTATGAAATTTATAAAAAAAAAAATCACGGTTCTCTAGGTCTACTTTCCGGAATTGACCATTTTGCCGGTGAACCCGGATATCAAGAAGGGCATTCAATAGCCCCTGCGGGACCAAATCAATATGGCACTGGCATATATCTTCTCAACTAAGGGTTTTTCATATTTTCTAAAAACTCACGGATCTCCAGGTCAACTTTTAACAATTGACTATTTTCCCGGTGATTCCGGATATCCAGAGGACAGTTTTCTGGCCACCTGGTTGCAAAATTGATATCTTGATGTCATATTTCCTCTATGCTAATGATTGTATGCAATTTAGAAAAAAATCACGGATCTCTAGGTCTACTTTCTGGAATTGACTAATTTCCCGGTGATTCCGGATATCCAGAGGACCGTTTTCTGGCCACTTGGTTGTAGAATCGACATGGTGATGGTATATTTCCTCTATGCTAATGATTGTATGCAAATTAGAATAAATCGCGGAGCTCTAGTACTAATTTTAAGAATTGACCAATTTCCCGGTGAATTCGGATATTCAGAGAGGTATTTAATGACCACCGGGGGACCAAATCAATATGTCACTAAGATATATCTTCTTAACCAAGGGTTCTTCACACTTTCTAAAAAAGCGCGGATCTCCAGGTCTACTTTCTGGAATTGACTAATTTCCCGGTGATTCCGGATATCCAGAGGACCGTTTTCTGGCCATTTGGTTGCAAAATCGATATGGTGATGGCATATTTCCTCTATGCTCATGATTGTATGTAATTTAGAAAAAAAAATTGTGGATCTCTAGGTCTACTTTCAGGAATTGACCATTTTCCCGGTGATTCCGAATTTCCACAGAGCCACCTGTCACGGGTTTTATCGTTCCGATTGGCCACCCATAACTAAAAATCGGATCCTTGTCTGGACCGTTTGAAAGTAGATAGTCATACCTTTCAAGTAGTGGCTCAATCTTAAGATGTGGTAACCAAATTGCCGAGAACCAGTCATGTCAACATGAATCGACACGCATTTTGCTCGGGACATTTCCGGATTTTTTTTCCGTTCCGGCTGGACAACCACAGGTTCAATAGGGTATCTATCTATTCAAAATAAAATTAGATAGTCATATGTTTCGATTGGTGGCTGAATCATAACAATTGGTCATTGCATTGCTGAGAACCAGCCATGTCAACATGCATCGACACAGCCTTGGGGTTATGTCAGTTAATGAGGTTTTGGTGGATGTAATAAAGGCAAAGTTATGTCGACCAGAGTTTTATGAATGTTGTTTAATAGAAGCCTTGTAGTATTTCATAAAACGTTAAATGTTACTTTAGATGTAAAAATCACATAACGCATTGAAATGCCATTGGATTTGCTTCTTTCTACGGATGATGACAAAAATGGATTTGCTTGGAATGTTTCTTTAATTTTTAAGAAAAAAAGGAACATTCATGGAGTTGGTAGGAAATACATGAAGCTGTAGTGTGATAATTTGTTAGCTAGAGAAAGGTCTGAAGAGAATGAGTTGATAGTTTCGCTAGAGTACGGCTGTATGCTTTCCGCTCTTCAATGTTCTTGCTTCACGTTTACGACAAAATCATAGATACATGTGATGATTTCTACTGGATAGGCCCAAAATGGACTGTTAGGCTGAAGTAGTTCTCTACCCTATTTAACTTTGCCACTTTACTTACTCTTCTTTACAACATCCTATTTTCCTGGACCTACCCCTCAAAGATGGGTTTGTGAAGATAAATATGCCTGTAAATCCTGCTCGAGCGAGGAAGAGAGCAAACGCAGCGAAAACGAAAAGGCCTCTTTTGGGAATAGATAAATGCTATTCGTGGGTTGAATGAAACCATCCGGGTGGAAACAATAAAATTTATTGAAGTCTAATAAGAAGGGAGGAATTGGATATGCTTGCTTCCCAGCTCAGTTCGCCACAGTAGGTGGGAATTGCTATTGCCAATAATTTTGCTGGAAGTGTGTATGATCGGGAGCTTGCAGCAGCTGGGATGAGATGGAAGCGCGTTTTAATCGGGGAAGTAAATCAATTGGAATTTATGGAATGTTATTGCAGTTCGGGGGAATTTATCGATACATAGATTGGAATGATTGCTCGTTTTTTTAAATGCCTAGGAGCAGTGCTGAGATTTGTCATTGCCATTGAAAGATTTCACGCGATATTGATTCTTAAAAAACCTTCGCCAAAATCTCAATCAACTAAATGGTAACCAAAAATGTAATTTCGTGCATTATGTGTCACATATAGTGTTTCCTACCCGAGACATCCCGGGATACTTCCCATCTGTTCCAATTTCCCGGGAAACAAAAGATTTTTCGGCGCAAATTACGATAAATTTCCCAGAGAATTCAAAAGAAGTTTCTAAGCAGACCGTTTGTAGAAAACTCCAGATGAATCTGAAGATCTAATCAGGGAAATCGAAAGAATATTCCAGAAGAAGTCGAATGAATTTTCCGAGGGCAGTTAGAAGAAATATCTGGATGAGGCCAGGAAGAACTCTAGGGGACATTTCCATGCAAAGCCAAAAATAAGTATCATATAATCTCTAGACTTCAGTTATCCAGCCCAAGATGTCCGCTGTTTTTCGTAGTCCATTCGTCTAGCTTTGTTTTTGCTTCAGCCTAAAGCCGCGCTTTCCGGTTAAGTCAGAGTTTTTCGTCTATTGTTATGTCATACATTGGTAAATAGTAATGTCCCAGTCTCGAAAAAAAAGGATATTTAGTTATTTTGTTCGTAAAGGTAATTAATAACTTAATATTCAGAAGAACATTTCACTCACGTGAATATTTTAGAATCACCTGCCTCTGCTGCTGAGGCTACAAGCAAACCCACTGTTCTCGATGACAAAGGACGTGATGATGTTCATAGTACTGCTACTGCCTCCTCCTCCAGATCATCAAAATTGTTTGGAAAGAGATCGAGTTCGAAGATAAAAAATCCAAATGAAAGCAATTCAGAAACCACCGTAGCAGGAGATCGACGCTTGAATTCAGGTACACAATTTGGAAACGTTTTCGTTCGTACTTTAGTAACATTTGTTTAATTTTTATAGGAAATATTGTTTCGTTGATAGACACAAGTGATTTTCCGGGTGTTCGTGTTAGCGGTGTTAGAAGTTAGTTCCGCTGAAAGTGTATTAAGTACTGAGCGATCTGTCAATGTCAATGCGTTTTTGTTTTGTTTCCTTGTAGCACTAAATGTAGTACTTATTCTTTTACTTCAGCCTTTGATGAAGAGCTGCAGCAGCATAAGAAGGTAAAAAAAGGTATGCAGAGATACCTTCGGGATTGGGAAACAAAGCATCCCTGGTTGTCGGTGAGTACCAAAAAAGACACCGGTTACTGTAAAGTATGATGCGTCGACGTGAAATTCCTCGGTGGCATCACCGATTTAAACAAGCACGCTTTGACACAAAAGCATATATTAAAATACAGAAGCTTGAAATCTCTGTCAACATCTAAACCCATCAATAAATATATGGCTGGCTTCAAAGATAACATTTGGACTGCAGAGCTGCAGTTGTATACCTGGGGAGCAGAGCATAATAAATCTGCATCAGAAATCGAGCAAATGGCATCGCACAGGGATTAAAGATTGGTCGTACAAAGGCAACCTCAATTATAACGAACGTTGTTGGAGCCGGACATCATCAGGACCTGAGTGAGATTTTGGCAAACACCCACTTCAGCCTTATAGCGGATGAGTCGACGGATGTTGCCAGCAAGAAGTCTTTAGCTTTGATTGCTAGAACTTTCATCTGGGATGATGAAAGATTGCTGGTGAAGGATTTGTTCTACGATCTCGTTGAAGTAATCGAGACAGATTCGATGACCCTGTACCAAACGATAATAAAGCGTTTCGAAGAGGACAACATCCCGTACAAAAGAAATTTGATCGGCTATGCAGCGGACGGCTCCAACAACATGACAGGTCGGGAAAAATCGTTGGGAGCATTATTAAAAAGAGATTGTCCTTCATTGTTTTAGTTAAAATGTACGTGTCACAGCATAGCGTTGTGTGCTTCGTACGCATGTTAACACATCCCAAGCTTCGTGGAACAGCTATGTCGTGATATATACAACTATTTAAGTTGTAGCCCTCTAAGGACCAGTAAATTCGATGATATCCAAAATTTGCTGGAGCTTAAACCACTAAAAATGCTCCACCCATGTGCTACGCGGTGGTTATCATTAGAAAGTGTGGTTCTGAGGGTTCTTGAACGGTTCGAGGCCCTCAAAATTTATTTTTGGATTTATCGTCAACACTGACCATGTCGAAAAGGCAAAAGTTCTTTCTATTTATGATGCTTTGAACAATCCAGCCACAGAACTCTATTTAACATTTTTATCGTATATTCTTAATCCGGTTAATAGACTAAACAAGCTGTTTCAAAGTGAAGCTCCTGAATTGTTTGGCCTACAAACAAATGTTTCACGACTCTATAGGACTGTTTTTGATAACTTTTTAATGCCGCAATACATGGTAAACTTAAAAGATTTGTTTGCTGTACAGTTTGAGCAAGACAATTACGTAGAGTTGGAAAACATTTATGTAGGGAGCAAGACTGAAGCACTCATTACTGATTTTTTGCTTTTTTAATGTAATGCGTTTTCATATAACATTAACGCATCAAATTTCCACAAGGTTCAACTTTAATGATAATATTTTGAAAAATTTCCCGATTATTGATCCTGCAAATATTGTCCAACGTAAGCATGCATCGATTGTTCCGCTTCTTTGCTGTTTCCCAAACATAATCGCGTCTGAATTTGTGACAGATGCTGAAAATGAATTTCGAGAAGTAAGAAATATCGATTACGACCAATTTTCTGAAGATGTTTTAAAAAGATGCTGCTCAATTCTGGGGGAAAGTCTTAAGTATGAAAAGAACAGACGGATCTCTCCCTTTTCCTCAACTCCACAAGTTCATTCCGTGCATGCTCATTCTTCCACACTCTTCCGCCAGTGTAGAGAGGCTATTTTCGGAGTTCAATTTAAACAAAACTAAAATCAGGAACAGACTGAACGTGGCGTTCATAGTTGTGGCAACTATGCGAGGAATCTTAGCCGCAAAAAGTTATGCTAAACTGAATAAACGGGGATGCGTAGTACTAAAGTTCTCGAAGAATATAAAATACAGATACAATTAATCAATGAACGAAAGAAAAGCAGAATAATTAATAAAAGTGCAAAACGTTTTATTATTAATTATTGTGTTGTTTATAAGCAATAAAAAAGAAATGGTTTTTATTTCGATTTGATTTTTCTTCGATCTACACGCCCGAGCGACTCAAAATTGCGAAAAGTGCAGTTAATCAGTGAGTAAGTAAAATTTTCCAAGTTCAATTTCTTGAATATGAGGAAACTAGTAGACTTAGTGAAATTTGTCTTAATTTTCCTCATATTCGAGCAGTTCTTCCTGAACAATTTTGCTCGCTCACTGAGCAAGTGAAGTTTTTGTAATTTTGAGTCGAATTCGACCGTATACCCGCTATTTCACAACTAACCAAAAATGGGTAGAGTCTACCCAGATAGGCCAGAACTGAACCTACTAAAAACTGGGTAAACTATGTTAGGAGTGACAAGTTGACATACGAACAACATTGAATCTGAAATCAATCGATATTGTTCATTTGTCAACTTGTAACTCCTAATATAGTTTACTCATTTTTGGGTAGGTTCAGTTTTGGCCAAACTGGGTAGACTCTACCCGTTTTTGGTTTTTTTTCAAATACCGTGTAAGAGGCAGCGAATGTGCCAGATTTTCCGTTTTGATGTGCCAGATTTTTCTTGAAAAGACCTGGCAACCCGCCTAAGTGAGCCAGAGGCTTGTGAAAGCAATGAGTTCAAAAAACGAACAGGAGAAGGCAAGGATGCAGAATGTTGCGTACCGTGAGCTAGTGGGTGGACTGCTGTTCTTGTCTCAGTGCACTCGTTCCGGCATAGCGTATGCGGTGAATGCAGTTAGCAGTTTTTTCAATAACCCGGGTGAAGCTCATTGAACCGCGGCTAAGCACATTCTACGGTACCACCAGGGTACGAAATCGTTCGGATTGACCTTTAAGAAGATGGCTAACGCGGTGCTAGATGGATTTAGTGATGCTGACTGGGGAAACGACCCTAACGCTCAGTCACAGGATATTTGTTGCAGTTTGGAGGTGGATCGGTGTCCTGGAGCAGCCGGAAACAGCCGACTGTTGCGCTTTCTACGATGGAAGCTGAATATATTGTCAAGAATAACCTAATCACAATTACCATTTGGGTAGTATTTTACAGTAAAATAAGCACTTCTCTTTGAACGTGTACCTAATAACGATCATACCCTTAAAGTGAGTAGAATACTTTTGTCGTGTATTTTTTCAATGTCATAATAAACGTTGCTCGACAATGAGGTACAGAGAGAGGTGAAGCAAATCGTGAAATATGGTTGTATTAGTAAACCAAAAAATCAACGTAAACGCAAGTAGTGACGTCACTACTTGCTTGTATCGTACAGGGGTTTTACTCACACAACTTAACCGATTGCTTCACCTCGGTAATCCAGCTCATTGGTTGCTCGAATCGGTCGCAAGTGCTTTGCTCTCTGCTGCCCATATTTCTTTGTCAGGTTATGGGCCCAGCGAAAACGTGTTCAATCCTGTTTCGGTTCGAGTGAAAAACGGAAAGTCGCGAGCGTTGAGGTTTTTCTTCGTTTTTTTTCGTGTGTGAAACATGGAGGAGGAGAAGAAAATTTATTTGTTCGATGGCTCAAATTATGCAAATTAGAGTTTCTGAATGGAAGTTCATCTCGAGGAGCTAAGTTTGCTGCAGTGCATTCAGTCGGAGGTGGAGGATGTTGTAGAGCTCCAAGTATTGATAGGAGATACAGCTGAAGTGAAGCGCGAAAATTAGAAGAATTTGGCAGAACGGAAGAAGCAAAACGTTAAGTTGCAAGTCGGTGTTGGTCCGGAACATTGCGGATTCGCAACTTGAGCACGTCAAGGGGAAGCGAACTCCGGCACAAATCTGGGCGACTTTGCAGAATACTTTTGCGCGGAAGGGGATTTTCGGCCAATTCTACTTGCTGAAAAAGCTTTCGGCTATGAAATTTGACGAATCCGGCTCACTGCAAACCCACCTACTGCAATTTGAACGGATGGTGCGCGATCTTGATTCGGCGGGTATCAAACTTCAGGAGTGTTTGGTTGTCTTTTATTTACTCCAAACGATGCCCCGGTTGTATGGGCAGTTGGTGACGGTACTTGAGACGCTTCCTGCAGAACAGTGTACTCTCGAGTTTGTTAAAGCGCGGTTGTTGAGTGAAAGCGTTAAACGCGAGAACAGTGATGTGGGGGCGGTCGGTGATGACTCGACAGCTTTCGTCGGGAAGAGCGGCAACCCTCCGAAGCTCAAATGCTATTCGTGTGGAAAGGCCATACACAAACGTTTCGAGAGCCCTTCGCAGAAGAAATCCGACGCCACGAAGAAAAACAAATCGAAGAACAAAGAAAAGGCTCACTGCGGCGAATCTGAAGTGACATTCATTTGTGATTCGTTTAGTGTGAGTGTGGAATGCAACAAATCCAAATGGATTTTGGATTCCGGAGCCTCGGACCATATGGTCTGCTGTGATGATTGGCTACGCGATGTGAGAGAACTGGACGTTCCGGTGAAAATTCAAGTAGCTTCGGGTGAAACATTAGTTATCCGTTACACTGGCAAGGTAGACATGATGGCCAAAGTGGGAAACCGGCAAGTGAAATGTGTTGTTGAAGACGTACTGTTGGTGCCCGGGATGAAATACAATCTTTTCTCAATCCAACGCTTGGATCAACTCGGAATGCAAGTGCTGTTTGTGAACAATGAAGCCTTCATAAAGCGGAATGGTGAAGTGGTTTGTTGTGCCAGCCGTAAGGATTCGTTGTACGAACTGAACGTCGATATTGATGAGCAAGTGAAATCGGAAGTGTTAATTAGTGTGAAGCCGAAGAACGAAGAGGAACTGTGGCACAGGCGGTACGGCCACATCGGCAAGAGTGGATTGTCGAAACTGATAGGTGGACAAATGGTGAATGACCTTGTGCTGAAGAAGAGTGTTGTTTCTGGTAAGGCTGTTTGTGAGCCTTGCGTGAAAGCGAAGCAGATACGGAAGCCGTTCAATGAGATGCCATTACCACGGAGCTCTTGACCTCTCGAACTGATCCACAGTGATGTTTGTGGATGATTTCACTCATTTTGGTGCTGTTTATTTTTTGCACACTAAGATGAAACGTTGAATGCTTTCCAAGCGTATGTGTCTATGGCAGAGGCACATTTTGGTAGCCGCGTTAGTCGCATGCGCTGCGATAACGGCGGCGAGTATATCGACGGGGATTTCAAACGGTATTGTCGCAATAAGGCATTCAGCTCGAATACACCGTTCCGTACACACCGGAGCAGAACGGTGTCAGCGAGAGGCTCAATCGGACTATTATGGAGGAGGCAAGGGCGATGATTGAGGATTCGGGCATGAGCAAGAACATGTGGAACGAAGCTGTACTGACGGCAGTATATTTGATTAAGCGAAGTCCTACGGCAGCTGTAACGGAAAATCAAACCTCGTACGAGAGGTGGCATGGTCAAAAGCCTGATGTTTCCAAGCTACGAATTTTCGGCAGTAAGGCGTTTTGCTTTGTACCCAAGGAAAAGCGAAAGAAGGTAGATGCTCGTAGTCAGCTGTGTCGTTTGGTTGAATTTAGCGTGAACGGCTATCGAGTGTGGGATGGCCGCAAAGTTTTTCTTGCTCGTGATGTAGTCATTGAGGAGTCACCGTTGACAGAAGAGGTTCGACGGGTCGAAGCAGCGCATGAGGAGGATTCAACTGGTCATCGTCAGTTAGCTGATCCAATTTCGGTGGAATTTGCGGAAGGAGAACATGGTAAACTGGATGCTAGTGCTGCTGGATCAAGGAACGATGAAGTCAGTGCGGATTACGTCTGTGTTGCCTTCGCGTTGAACGGTGAGAGTTACGTCGAGGACATAACCGACATCGACGATCTGAAAAAGATGGACGATTGGCCTGATTGGAAACGGGCCATAGAGGAGGAGTTGAGTTCATTGGCTGAAAACAACACGTGGCAGTTAGTCGATATTCCTCAGTGTCGTCGACCCATCGATTGCAAGTGGGTTTTTCGATTGAAGCTGGACCCAGACGGTAGCATTCAGAAACGGAAGGTGAGACTAGTAGCGAAGGGTTTCAGCCAGCGGTATGGCTTCGATTTTTCCTAAACTTTCGCGCCAGTAGCTAAGATGTCAAAAGTTCGGACGATGCTTGCTCTGGCGAACCAGCATGATCTCGTGGTCCATAAAATGGATGTCAAGGCGGCATTCTTGAATGGTCAACTAACAGAAGACATCTATATGCGTGAATCTAGAGGATTTGAGGAGGGGAACCACGTTTGTAAGTTAAACAAATCCATCTATGGGCTGAAACAAGCGTCCAAGGCCTGGAATGATCGGTTCAATCAGTTCGCTGCGCAGATTGGTTTTCGGCGCTGTGAAGAAGTTGCTTGTTTGTACGTGTGAGATGGAGAGTTGGGTCCTGTGTACCTGTTGTTGTGCGTTGACGACATACTGATTATTTCAAAGTCCCTTCGTGAAGTTGAGATCATCAAACGGATGCTGAAGCAGGAGTTCAAAATGGTGGTCCTAGGAGAAGCTGAAATGTTTCTTGGACTGAAAATAGAAAGAAAACTGTCGGAAGGTGTGATGAAGCTGAGTCAACCTGGATACACGAAAGCGGTGCTCAATCGATTTGGCATGGAGGCTTGCAAGCCGGCGAGTACTCCAATAGAAGTAAACTTGCAGCTCAGGAAAGCAGAAGCAGAAGCGAACTTAAGTGCTGCTGTGTCTTACTTTAGTCAATTCCAATGTAACCCAACCCAGAAGCACTGGCGTGGCAGTACGGATCACGGTATGGTGTACAGAAGAAGTGAATCGACAGTTGGACAGCTTGAAGGGTTCGCCGATGCAAATTGGGCGATGGACGTAAACGATCGACACTCTGTTTCTGGTCATCTTTTCCAAGTTCACGGAGCCACAATGTCGTGGAGTACGAAGAAGCAGAGGACCGTTGCGCTTTCCTCAACGAAAGCCGAGTGTTCGGCTTTGGCGGATTGTGTCTGTGAAGCTCTCTGGTTTCGCAAGTTATTCAGCGAGCTTAGTATACTGGAACAGAAACCGGTGGATATATTCGAAGAAAATCAGTCTACCATTGCGATCGCTGAATCTGATGCACCATCGAAAAGGCTCAAGCATAAGGAGGTGAAGATACAGTTCATCAAGGAATGTGTCCAAAGCGGTAAGGTAGTGGTGAAGTACATCCCTACCGGGAATCATCCAGCAGATATGCTAACCAAGGGTCTTTCTCCGACGCTGTTCAATAAACATTGTTTGAAGTTAGGTTTGCAACAGTGATCAGCTGAAGGAGGGGTGTCAAGAACAACCTAATCACAATTACCATTTGGGTAGTTCTTTACAGTAAAATAAGTACTTCTCTTTAGACGTGTACCTAGTAACGATCATACCCTTAAAGTAAGTAGAATACTTTTGTCGTGTATTTTTTCAATGTCATAATAAACGTTGCTCGAATCGGTCGCAAGTGTTTTGCTCTCTGCTGCCCATATTCCTTTGTCATATATGACATTGTCAGCGGCATCACAATAGGCCCTGTGGTTGCGTGGTTTCCGTGTGGAGTTGCTAGGTGTGAAAGAGCCAATTGTCATTCACTGCGACAATCGTAGCGCGATATGCCTAGCAGAGAAGGAGATCGGTTCTCGCCAAGAAGTAAGCACATCGACGTGCGACATCATTTTGTCAGAGAGCAGCTGGAGAACCACTCTATCCAGCTGAATAACAGATATCCCCCGAAAAACGCGTTACCCACCGCTTTTTCTCGGCGGGGTTTCAACTAGTCTGTCTGATTTTTCGGTGATTTTCAGGTGACCAGAAAGCAGACGCACTGACAAAGGCGGTCCCTGGACAACTCAAAGTAGTTTTCGGAATCGCTCAAATTTCTAGTTAAGGGGAGGGAGAGTGTTGACTAGTGTAACTTCAGTATTTGCTCAGCCCTATTTTTAGTCTATATTTGCTACTTTCAAACAAACGTGTTTTTTCCATTCCTATTAAACGAACAAAACCAAAATCGCGTTTTCTTTTTGCTCCGCAAATTCCCATACTTTTCCTTTCCATTCCAACAATCTGTTGTAAACAAACATTCAAACAATTAAAGAGTCACGATTCGGCTTTACACAAAATTCAATCAAACCCACCGCCTCTAACATAATATGAAGCCCCTCTACTCACTAGGATATCAGGAGGCCCAAAGCAAGCAAATGTTCACAGTCTATGGTGTAAATTATCACTGCTCCAGTAAATTTCATATACGACAATTTAGACCGAATATGGTATTCAGTCGATAGTGACTTCAAAGGAATTTGATTTGATTGATTTCCATGAAAGCGATACTTACAAACACACAAATTTTAAACTCATACAGAAGCCGAGAAACTTTGAAATGGAACGGGTGCTAGCACCGATGTTGTAGCCTTGATTCGAGTCTCTTGAGCTTCATGTTTATGATTTTGAATATAGGTGTCCCGGTGGATAAATGTTTGCTTAGTACATGTTGAATACATAACTTCTGATAGGGGAACACGGGTGTTTGGTGAATGACTATGACTTCCAAACAACTGTCGAAACATCTAGTTTTATAATGCATATTCTTAAAAATCCTAAACCAATATTAAGTTCCACTCGACCATTTGTCCCACCTTGCTTTATTGAATCAAATAAGGGCGATAGGGACGGTTGCCTCATAACATCACTGTGGAACGGTGAATAAATCAAGCAATCTGCATTATTTGCTTCTCATCTAATGAGACTTAAAAGAACCATTCACAAATTAGACCAAATTTTGCTAACTAGGCTGTCAAAAGACCATCATAATCAAATCATCGCCATGGTGTTTGCTTTTCAACTCAAAACCAAATCACCATGCATGAGGGGTAGCAGAGATTTTCCGACATCGTTCCAAACCCAAAAGGATCACTGTTTGCCGAAATGGTAACCATCCAGGTAATTCGCACATTCCGGTCCAACCCATCATATTTGGGTCCAAAATTCGATAAACTGCGGTAGCTAAATGTCAGCAAGGGGTAGGATCTATGAGGTACAGGTAATCCTGCAGCTCAATTGGGTAGGATATAGGCAAGTCAAAAACATTCATTCACATAAACTACTGTTGTCATGTTCGATAAATTGTCCAAAATGAACCATCATACAATTCCGCTGGTGAGTGGTTTACCAAATTAGAGCAATTTGATTTCACGTTCGTCCTTTTCGATCCGGGTTTGGATTGTCAGAAACGGTTGTTGATTGTAATGGTCAAACCGGGAATCAGAAAAATTGGTCATCCCCATCATGTCACCTGCAGATTCGGAGGAGAAACAAATAACGCTATAACAGGGGACTTCTATTGCGTGTTTGGGTGTGGGTGTGTGTGTGTTGTGATAATTTATCTCCATTGTCCAACGACAAACGAAGGTTGCAGGATGAAACGAAGCTTGAAGGTGAAACTGGTGCTGGTTTGTGTTGCCCGAGTTTGTTTGCTCATCTGTTTGCTCTGTCAACGTAGTTGTTTGCTCGTAACTTTCAGTGCAGTGACCTTAAATTCTGGTTAAATCCTGGTGGGATAATATTCACTCCTATGTAGCTTGTGACAGGAAGGGATGAGGGGTTGGTTAGTTTTGGTTCTACTGTATCTAATTTGTATTGGTTTCGATGTGATGTGAAATGCTCGACAATTTGTATCAAATGAATGGAATATCGGTTGCAATGTGCAAAAACAGAAATTAAGAGTCTGTAGGCAAATTTGAAATATTTTAGGCTTAGTGGTCAGTTTTCTCCAACCTCGAACCATAAGTACTGAGTAGAATTTACAGGCTATTTTTGCACTGCACTGATACTTTTAAAACAAATTAAAATAAATACAGTCTCGGTTGAGCATCACTTCTTTTTTGAAAATGCAAAAATAACTATAACTATAATAATTAATTAAACTATAACTATAAAAGAATTCTTCAACGAACGAAACATCGATATCGCCATCATCAGCGAAACGCACCTCAAGCCAGAGATTAACGTCTTTTCGATTTTCGGCTTGTGAGGCTGAATTGAACCAGCTCCAGGGGAGGAGGAGTGGCCCTGGCCATCGCTGTAAGGAGGAACATCAACTGTCGGGTGCTGCCGAGCTTCCAGCTGAAGATGAGGAAGCCGTACGGGTGGAACCATCAGGGATGGGTCGGCAGCAGACCTGCGAAGAGATATTGTCAAGCTAACACGACGGTGGGAAGAATTCATCATCACTGCTGACCTGAACGCCAAATATCAAGCTTGGGGCAACAGTCAACGCAATCAAAACGACACCATCCTGAACCATGACCTGCAGGAAACGCAGTGCAATATCTTAAGTCTTGACACTCCCACCCGGTTGTGGCGGTCCGCTCAACCTATCACCTACCAGGAACTCAGCTCGGACCACTATCCAGTGGTGACCGAAGTTGGTTCCTCGGTGAACCGATTCGAAGCTTTCCGACGCAACTACCATCGTGTCAACTGGGATCAATATCAACACTGCGTCGACACAACCATCGACTACGATGTCCAACCGGAGAGGTCTGGAGACGTTGATCGGTGTCTGCAATCTATCGAGGAGGAAGTATCCCGAACCAGGGAACAACACGTGCCAGTATCCAGGTAGGTGACTAACACTCTGATACTTGACAGCCCTAGATCTCATTAGGCATCGTAGGCAGTACTAGCGTTCTATTCTGCCTAACTTGAAGACCAATTGCAATCGATTAACAAACATCATGTAGGCCAGGATGGTGGATCTTAGAACTAACAAAAATCCCTAAAAATAAGCCAAGGCCCATGGCAGAACACGGCTAGTCCATACGATACTGCGGTTGCTGAAAATGCAGCCAACCTCCATCAAATTCCCAACAACTTTCCTGTGGAATCCGAGATTACGGCTGACGAACTGTTGGCCTATATCAAATCATCTAAAAACATGAAGGCCCTAGGCTTCGACCAAATTATGAATCTAGAACTCAAACACTTGAGTTCCAGATTCTTCAACCAACTGGCACTGATTTTTAATAAGTGCCTTAGACTTGGCTACTTTCCCTCGTGCTGGAAGTCAGCTTAAGTCGTCCCCATCCGAGAGCCTGGGAAAGATCCATCCTTCAAGTTACCGACCCATCAGCATTTTCTCGGGGTTATCTAAGCTGTTCGAAAGGGCAGTCTACCACCGGCTCCTAGCATCTGCCGATGAAAACAACTTATTGCTCGAAGAACAGTTTGGCTTCCGTAAAAGTCGCTCGACTGTTCACCAGCTGACTCGGGTGACAAACATTCTCAGGCGGAACAAGTATGTATCCAAAACATCTGTCATGGCATTGTTGGACGTTGGAAAAGCGTTCGATAATGTCGATAATCGCAGCGATACGGTCTTCCAATCTTCCTTGTGAAGATCATAAAAAACTATCTCTCCGAAAAGGATATTCCGAGTCTCTCTGAATGGCATCCCATCGGATGCCTTCAACATCGGTGCGGGTGTTCCGCAAGTGAAGCATGTGAAGTGAGACATGGCTAAGGCTAAGGCTATTTTGGATATGATGATTACACTGCACTGCACTGCACTACATCGTTTCTTCTACTCTAACTTTATTTTATTTTCTTGATCAACCGTTGTTACACTTCTTTCTAACTAACTAGCTCGAGACTTCCAATCACGACTCACTCTTAACTCCTCTTGACTAACCAGTCACCACTCAACGCTTGACTACCTCAGTCACCACTCAACACTTGACTACCTCAGTCACCACTCACTCCTGACTAACCTGTCATTACTCACTCCTGACTAATCGTCTCGACCCAGCTCCCCTGAAATCCACCGGCTTAACTCCTACGACTGCTACCACTTACGACTCCTCTCAAACTGACGACTGCCTTACTTACTAACCCCCTTTTCCACACCCCTTATAGAGTATTTATAATATGTCTTATGTACAAATCTTAGACTCGTAGTTCGTTCCCTCTTTCCGAATCCAACCGAGTTCATTTATCCTGAAAATCTTTCGTTTACTTACTTTCAATGGTGTGCCGAGCAGAGTTCCTTAGTTTTGTATAACATTCTACTACGTAGAGCTTCTTCCTATTACATTACCGATCATAAGTTTAAGGACACCCCCAAAAATCCATGCAAATATGTTTTGTTCAATGATCTCTCATTTTACGTTCAATTTTCGATCTCCAAAGGTTATTTGAATGGTATCAGTGGTATAGCATAAGTGTTCTACTACTTGATACTTGATGGGCTACGAATCGCCAGGTTGATTCAACGCCGAACGAAGTACTCTTCTCCATTGGACTCGGTCCTGAGCCAATCGCTTCCAGTCGCCATGAACGTTTAGCGACCTGATGTCCTCCTCAACTGCAAATAGCCAACGTGTCCGAGGTCTACCCCGGAGTCGACGACCTCTACCGGGTTCTCTGCTGAATATAATATTTGCTTGTCGTTCTTCCGGCATCCGCACTACATGCCCAGCCCACCGTAGTCTGCTGTGTTTTATAAGCTTCACTATATCCGTACCGTTATACACTTGGTACAACTCGTGATTCATGCGACGCCGCCAGATGCCATTCTCCTGTTTACCGCCGAGTATTGTTCGCAGCACCTTACGCTCGAAGACACCAAATGCTCTCCGGTCAGACTCTTTTAACGTCCACGATTCGTGGCCCTAGAGGGCTACCGGAAGTATCAGCGTCTTATACAGAGCGAATTTCGTTTTCGTTTGCAGGCTACGGGACTTCAGCTGGCTACGTAATCCGTAAAAGGCCCTGTTTGCAGCTGCAATACGTCTCTTCACCTCGCGGGTAACATCATTATCGCATGTCACTAGTGTTCCAAGATACACAAATTCTTCCACTACCCCAAATTGTTCACCATCTAACAACACTACACTACCAACACCACTATTGCTCCCACGCTGTCTACCGGCTACCATGTACTTCGTTTTGGTAGAACTTATCGTGAGCCCAATCCTCGCCGTCTCCCTCTTAAAAGGCACAAACGCCTCTTCCACTGCTCTACGGTCAATTCCGATGATATCGATGTCGTCCGCAAAGGCAAGGAGTATGTACGATCGTGTGATGATGGTACCGTTCCTCTGCACACCAGCTCTCCTAATCGCTCCTTCAAGAGCAATGTTGAACAGTAAGTTTGAAAGTGCATCACCCTGCTTCAATCCATCTAAGGTCACGAACGAGGTCGAAATCTCATCTGCAACCCTTACACTTGATTTCGATCCATCTAGCGTTGCGCGAATCAGTCTAATTAGTTTCGCCGGAAAACCATGTTCTAGCATAATCTGCCAAAGCTCATTTCTCTTCACTGAATCGTATGCTGCTTTGAAATCAATAAACAGATGGTGAGTCTGCAAGTTGTACTCCCGGAATTTATCAAGGATTTGACGCAGGGTAAACATTTGATCCGTCGTTGATCGGCCCTCACGAAAACCAGCCTGGTATTCACCGACGAAGGACTCCTCAAGCGGTCTCAATCTGTTAAACAGAACGCGTGACAGTATTTTGTACGCCGAATTCAGAAGAGTTATTCCTCGATAATTGGCGCACTCGAGTCTGTGCCCTTTTTTGTGTTCTACTACTACTTTTGTTTCAAAATTTGGCCAACCCAATTCTGAGAAAATCAGTCACGATTCTTCAGAGTAAATTATGAAAAATATTGTAACTTTGGGTGAACTTTTAGCACACAAAATTTGAAAATTATATTGAACAATTTGCCTACGAGGAAAGTTCCATTCAATACCTTTAAAATGATTTAAAGAGAACAAAAATTGGACGTTACATGACAGAGATATGAACATAACAAATTTTTCATGTTTTTTTTTTGAGGTGTCCTTAAACTTATGATTGGGAGTGTATATTAATTAACTCGTTTCATAACATGATTCATCGCTTCTAGAGAATTCCGTACATATCATATGCCTCGCTTACACCCCAGTCTTGATAACAAAAAAGCTCCCACAGCAAAAGAGCTGTTTCCAATACATTTCTACTAGTGCAACAGTCGCTACGCAACTCATTCCATTTCGGGACTAAGTCAACCGCGCCATTGTTCTAAAGCTTCGTATACTAAATCAGTTGCGCTTACGCGTTGCTATCCATCACAGGATTGCAACATTGGATTTCTATGCATCATTGGATTTCAAAATGGCACTGGATGTCGATTTTCGGTCTCTATACGTCATCCCGATTCCGAAAACATCCATAGTGAAGGGTATTTGGCAATATTTCCCACTTTTTTGGGAATTCGAAGCTGCCATCTTGGATTTAAAAATGGCGTCGGGCATCGATTTACGGGTTTTTTGACGTCATCCTGATTCCGGAAATACCCATATTGAAGGGTATTTAGCAGAATTTCCCTCTTGTTCTGAAATCGGCCGCCACCATATTTGATTTCAAGATGGCGCTGGACACTGACTTTCGGTCTCTAGATGTCATCCTGATTCAAAAAATATACATATTGAAGGGTATTTGGCAGTATTTCCCACTTTTCGTGAAATCGGCACTTTTTGGCACTTTTTCTGATACCAGAAGCCACCATCTTGGATTTCAATATGGCGCTGGACATCAATTTTTGGTCGCTAGGCGTCATCCCGATTCCGAAAAAATACGTTTTGAAGGGTATTTGGCAGTATTTTCCACTTTTCTGAAATCGCCAGCCGCCATCTTTGATTTCAAGATGGCGCTGGACACCGATTTTTGGTCTCTAGGCGTCATCCCGATTCCGAAAATATTCATATTGAAGGGTATTTGACAGTATTTCCCATTTTATTTTATATTTTCTGATACCGGAAGCCGCCATCTTCGATTTAAAGATAGCGCTGGACATCGATTTTCAGTCTCTAGACGTCATCCCGATTCTGAAAATATACATATTGAAGGGTATTTGGCAGTATTTCTCACTTTTTATGAAATTGGCAGCCGCCATCTTGGATTTCAAGATGGCACTGGACACTGATTTTCGGTCTCTAGACGTCATCCCGATTCCGAAAATATACATATTGAAGGGTATTTGGCAGCATTTCCCACTTTTCTGAAACTGGACGTCGCCATCTTGGATTTCAAGATTCCGGAAAGACCCATATTGAAGGGTATTTGGCATTATTTCCCATTTTTTTCTGAAATCGTAAGCCGTCATTTTTGATTTCAACATGACGTTGGCCATCGATTTTCGGCCTCTTGAAGTCACCTTGATTTCAAAAATACCCATATTGAAGAGTATTTGACAGTATTTTCCGCTGTTTCTGTACCCAGATGCCACCATCTTGGATTTCCGGATGGCCCTGGACATCTCTGGAGTTCATCCAGATTCCGAAAATATCCATATTGAAGGGTATTTGGCAGTATTTCCCACTTTTTCTGAAATTGGAAGCTGCCATCTTGGATTTAAAAATGGCGTCGGGCATCGATTTACGGGTTTTTGGCGTCATCCTGATTCCGGAAATACCCATATAGAAGGGTATTTAGCAGAATTTCCCTCTTTTTCTGAAATCGGCAGCCGCTATTTTTGATTTCAACATGGCGTTGGCCATCGATTTTCGGTCTCTTGAAGTCACCTTGATTTCAAAAATACCCATTTTGAAGAGTATTTGACAGCATTTCCCGCTAATTCTGTAACCAGATGCAACCATCTTGGATTTCAAGATGGCGCTGGACATCGGTATCTAGACGTCATCCCGACTCCGAAAATACCCATATTGAAGGGTATTTGGCAGTATTTCCCACTTTTTCTGAAATCGGCAGCCGCCATCTTGAAATACCGATTCCGGAAATACCAATATTGAAGGGAATTAACATTATTTACGGCCTTTTTTGAAATCTGACCTCCGTATTAGAATTGATGGTTTCTTGTCGTGATGCTCCTTAAATGACCTATGACGCATTTCGCGCCAAATCGAATCGAAGCTGGCCAGACCCTCTCAGATTTCAATGAAATTTTCTGGATATGTAGACTTTGACTAAATAAGCATTTATGCAAACTCAGTTTTTCCAAAATTTATCTAGACTAACATTTGAGAAGGGTCAAATTTTTACTGCCGATTTTCAGAAAAATATTATGGAAAAATGACAATTCCTACAAAAATGTGTTGTATCGATGACTTCTAGGAAATTGTCCAAGTTTACGAAAAAAAAAACTGAAAAATTTTATTTGAGACCTACACTGAAAAAAAAAACGATTTTTTTTTTAATTTTAAGTCGATTTAACAAAAATGGCCATATTTGATTTGGATGCAACTTTGCCTCAAGGTAGGTATTTATGTTTACTACCATCCGTTCATACATCGCGAGATGGGCACTTTTAAGGAAAAAAAGTTTTTCTTTTACATATTTTTTTGAAAAAAAAATCGGCAATTAAAGTTTGGCCCTTCTCAAAGGTTAGTCCAGATAAATTTTGGAAAAACTAAGTATATGCAAAGTGGCTTATTTAGTCAAGGTCCACACATCTAGAAACTTTCATTGAAATCTGAGAGGGTGCTGCCAGCTCCGAATACGATTTGGCGCGAAATGCGTCCTATAGTACTTTGTCACAGGAAACAGTATGAGTTACATACGACTAGAATAGATAGTCACGACTGGTTGGATTCTTGATTTTGTCGTGCGGCGAGAAATTGTTCTTTGACGAGAATTTTCCAGGATGACAATTTTTTAATGTATCTTGTGGTGCGTCAATGACAAACGAAACAATTCCCATGTCTGTCTACTAGGCTCGTTGCTAGTATCAATGGGTTTTGTAACGGGTCAACGAGCTGTGAATCACAGCTCGTTGACCCGTTACGAAACCCATTGATACTAACACCGAGCCTAGTAGATAAAATAAGTAGAAAGCTTGACCTTCTACATACTAAAAAATCAGAGGGGTTGCACACCTATCTTGTTCAAACTGTTCACTTCCGATATGGTGGCTTTCCCTGATGGTAGATCTTTGACACATCGATCGTCAATAAGGGTAGGGTCATCGGAGATCTGACCGCCAAAATTCAGAAAGGACTGGATGTCCCGTCTGATTATTTCAACAGCTGGAAGATCCGCATAAGCGTGGTGAAGACCCAGGTCATCATATTTCCACATTGCAACTCTCCCAAATTTGTTCCGTCTGAGAATAATACGATCAACTTAAACGGCACAGTGGTGGAATGGTCCAAAGAGGTAGTCTACCTCGGCCTTTCACTCGACACCAAGCTGATTTTCAGGGAACACGTTGACAAAACGATAACAAAATGCAACATCCTGATGAGATCACTGTATCCGCTCATCAACAGGAGATCCGCACTGTCCCTGAAAAACAAGCTTGCTGTCTACAAGCAAATCATCCTTCCCGTAATCGAGTACGGTATGCCAATCTGGGAGAGTTGCACCAAATTCCATTACCTTAAACTCCAAAGGATCCAGAACAATCCTAAACAGTCCTCCACGGACGCGAAATTTGAAGGTCCATCTTCTGGCTGGTCTTCACACTTTAGAAGAGCGAAAAACGGTCTTCTTGGAATGGTTCAGAGGGGGTGACCCCGGCGTAGTGGTTAACATTCATACCTTTCACACCAAAGTCACGAGTTCAAATCTCACCCCCGGACAAGTCACGAATGACCCAAGAGTGTTAAAGCGACTATAATAAAAAAAAAAAAAAAAAAAAAAAAAATGGTTCAGAGACGCTTGTTTGAGATCAGATCATCAGATCATAGGTGATCTAGCCCGTTAGGTTAAATTATACTCGCAGTTAGGTAGGTTATCACAACTCTGGAGAACTTCGAGATTAGGGCGTAATTGCTTTTGGAAACAAACACTTCATTTGACGATTTCTCGCGAATTAAAGCTCAAATTCAAAAACTAACAACACAAACAGGTAGATGAATGGTTTCTCTATCATTTAGTATAGTTTGATCTTTTATTCGTGAGAAATTAGCGATTGACATGTTTGTTTACAAAAGAAATTACGCCCAAATCTCAAAGTTCTCCCGAACTGTCAATTCAAACAAAACCTCACCTTCTCCCAAAGAGGTATTTTGTAAAATATAATAAAAAAATGCATAAGAAGATCATTAAACAGCTTAACGAAGTCTACGTCAACCATGCGGTCGTATCTTGTACACAACCCCACCAATTTTTCAGGCGGGGGAGGGTGGACATGAATCAAAAATAAAATTTGCCTCAGCCTTATAATAAAAAACTAATGTAAGATAAAAAAAAATAATTTAAATATAAAATATATTCGCACATCCCTAGAATCACTGCGCCACCCGAGCAGGTTGTATATCGGAAGGCCTTTCAAATATTAATATCAAAGTTTCACAAAGAGCTCATCAGCCAAATCTGATGTAGTCACCTTGTCTTCTCCTTACCGACGTTCAAACGTCCGTCTTTTAACTCCCGTGGTGTAGTGAACACAACACTTACTTTGCATCATTTCCTCTGTTTGCTGGAACATATCCAATAAGGCCATGTAGGCGCCTAGGATGCATCCCAGGTTGAATATTCAAATTTCTCACCCTCTCTTCGTGTTGTCGTCATCCATCCAACTGCTGCCTTTACTCGTGTATTCCTGCAGGGATAAGTAGCACCAGTGCACCACGAGATCCTAGTCCTCTATCAGCATCGTTATCATCACCCGGACCCGACCGTACACAACTGGTAGCAGCGCGTGACTATTCACCATCTCAGAAGATCCCAGCAGGGACGCGAATCAACATTGCTTGAAACCGCCATCGAGCTTCTGTTCGCAGCACCCACTTCTGTTGGAATAATGATGAAACTAGAAGCTGAGCGCAATAAATTATGCGAACTAGCCGTCTTACTTCGAGCGAAACGCACCAAGTACAACACTTGACTGAACTTAGGAACAGATGGTTCGCCCGCAATTGAGACTGTGGATATGGGTCTGCACTTGGAAGGAAAAACTTGTTACGTATTCAAAACTACATCTCGGAGGATTTGTCAGGACTGGAAAACTACATCCATGACGTAATTCCTTGGTTGGACGATTTAGAAAGTTGCCCTTCCTTCACCACCAGAGTGTCCTTGTCGTGCACTACACAACTTGAAATCTCAATCAATTTGTCATTCTTCTGACCCGATGGTGGCGACAACAGCTTTGCAAAACTTAAATACCCTCATTGAGTTGGGTAGGAACCTGCTACATTTAGTTCGGAATTGACATTCAAATCTGATTTCGTGCGACACCAGATTCCAGCCAGCCGGATCCACGGCACACCCTGCAGAAGGAGGGTGGAAAATCAAGAAACATTTCACATCAAAATTCAAATAAGCAGTCTGCAGGAAGCTTGGAATTAATTCTCGATTGCCATTGGGGCGGAAACTTCTTTCCGATCTTCGTTTTTTTTTGCTTCTTTGCGTTTTGAGAATTTTCTTAATTTTCAAAGTATTGATGCGTACCAAAAGCATTCCCTTTGGGGATGAAGTGAAACACAAGTGACTTTAAACTTGCTATGCGAAGAATGCCATCGAACTGAAGCAAATTCTGATGACGAAGCTCGAAGACGAATGGGTGGGGATTCTCAATTATGGTTTGAATTTCCTCCGGGAAAGAAAGGAAAAAAAATGACGGATGGGATAAAGCCCATTTAAAAGATTATCAAGAAGTCATTCCCAAGACGCATTTGATATTTTCTTATGATCAACTAGTGTGTTCCAAATAGGATTAGGTCGGAGGCTATGGATGAAAGTCTCGTTAATAAAGATAACCTTACCTTTTCAGGCCGCAATAGTGAAAACATCAATCGAATCAAGCGCATATGCGAACCTCTGAAAGGTCAAATGGTCCAGATGTAACTGCAAGCCAAGTATCTTCCAATATTTCCGGTCACAAACCTTCATCGGTACTTCTCGCAACTGCTGTTGTTCTAGTGGAAGGAGAAGATGGAGTCCGTGTTCCAGCCAGAGCAGCCAGATTCGGGATCAGAGTGCAACTTCATGACAGAACGGCTATCTCAACAATTGAAGATTCAACGCCAACGGTCGGATATTGCAGTTTTTGGAATCGGACAAACCAGGTGACACAAAGGATTATTACCACGATCGTATCCCGAGTTTCTGAATACTCGCGAAAGATGCAGTTCTTGATACTGCCAAATGTCATAACTAATTTGCCCGTCCGTTGATCTAGCGCTTGGAATTCAGCATTTCTTCGCATTCTTCAACACCGGTAACGAAGTCTCACTAGGAGAAGGTATGCCTACCCTTACTGAGTCAGTGTTCGGTTGGGTAGTGTCCGGATATGTGGAAGGCTCGCTTAATAACTACCGTACTACCTGCAATATGGCTGTTGGATTGGAGGAGCTACTTACTCGATTTTGGTCCTGTGAGGAGATTGAAAGTCCAAATATGAATTCCCCGGATGAAGTACGATGCGAGAAGTAGTATACACGGTTTCAGAAAGGATCGGATGGCCGATACATAGTCTTTCTCCCAAAGGATGAACCCGCTTTTGGAAGCCTAGGCGAGTCAAGGGACATCGCTTACCGGCGACTTTATAGTCTGGAACGCAGGTTGCAGAAGGAACCAGAGCTGCGTCTGCAATACAAACAATTTATGCAGGAATACCTAGAGTTAGGTCGCATGCGCAAGGTAGATACTCCGGATAGACACGACGGAGTTCGTTGTTACTTGCTGCATCACCCCGTGGTCAAACTGGAGAGTACAACAACCAAGGTACGGGTAGTATTTGACGCAATGTGTAAAACGTCAACAGGGATGTCGCTTAATGATATGTTGTTGACAGGACTGGTTATTCAGAATGATCTCTGGTCAATAATCTTCCGGAGCCGAACATGGCTGATCATGCTGATATCGGACGTCAAGAAGATGTTTCGCCAAATCGGAATGATAATCGAGAACATGCTACTTCTAAGCATTTTGTGGCGCGTGGATACCAAGGAGGAGGTCAGTAACTACGAGTTGACCACAGTCACATATAGGACCAAACTAGCCCCGTTTCTCTCTACCAGGACCTTGAAACAGTTTGCGATGGACGAGCAAATGCGTTATCCGCTAGCAGCAAAGGCATGGACGACGTTTTAACTGGTGCGGACACCCCAAAAACAGCATTGGAGCTAATTCAATTGGATGAAATGATGCAAAAGGTAGGATTCCGTTTAAGGAAATGGTCTTCAAACTGCAAGGAAGTATTGCAGGGTATATCAGAAGAGGTAGTAGTAAGGCGGTAGTAAGGACGGAAGGAGTTCAGCTTGACTCTGATCCAGCGGCAAAGACTCTAGGTTTAGTGTGGCATCCAGGAACAGATGTGTTAAAGTTCCAGTTTAAGATTCCTGAAGTTAGACGGAGAGTCCTGTCTATAATTACGACACTATTCGATCCTTTAGGCTTGATAGGACCGGTTATAACTAAAGCGAAGATATTCATGCAGCTGCTGTGGTGCTTAGAAGATGCAAAGGGGAAGAAATTGGACTGGGATCTTCCACTACCTTCAGCTGTCGACATTGAATGGTGGACCTTCTATGCACAATTGCCAGGGCTGAACGATCTGGTGATTGAGCGTTGCGTCATCAAGCCGAGAGCAGGTACAGTAGAGCTGCATGTCTTTTCGGATGCCGCAGAAAAAGCTAATGGGCATGTGTTTACATGAGAGGCGTGGACTCATCTGGAACAATTAGAGTGACTATGCTCACCTCGAAATCCAAAGTGTTACCGTTGAACTGCCAATCCATCCCAAGATTGGAATTCAATCAAAATGGACGTGGAGGTGTTTTTCTGGATGGACTCCACCTGCGTCTTACAATTGATAAAAGGAGTCCCTTAAACATGGATGACCTTTGTAGCAAATCGTGTGGCAAAGATCCAAGGAATTACCGACAACCGGACATGGCACCACGTTCCAGGGTATCAGAACCCGACTGATCTCATATTTCGTGGAGTGACCCGGAATTGATACAGGAAAATAGTTTATGGTGGAATGGCCCATCTTGGCTGATAGAACAGGAGTCCTGGCCAAACCAACTAAATATTCCAATTGCTAATACAGTAGAGAAGGAAACTCGTCGATTGGCCATACACTGCACGCAAGATCAGGAAGATTTCTGCAGTTGGTATGTAAAAAGGTTTCCGTCATTCACGAACTTGGTACGATGCACATCGTACTGGCTACGATTGAGAGAGATTCTAACAAAGGTTGAACTTTCCAAACGAGGTACACAGCAAAACATAAATTTTAATATTACATCCAAAAGGATGCACTTCAATCATGTCGGAAATCTCATGTAATTTTTATGGCAAAAAAATAAACAAATGCAGTAAAAGCAGCGTAATGTCAGTTCATGCACTATATTAATGATAATTTTGACCTTTTTGGCAAGTAGTATTACACCATATTTTCGACACGATTAAAGTGCATCCACTTTGATGTGATATTAAAATTAATGTTTTGCTGTGTACCACACGATGCATTTTGGCGCATGTCAGAATCTGTCCACTTCCCGGCGGTACCCGGCACATATGAAAAAGGCCATTGTGATCATTGGGTCTGAATATGTCCACCATTAATCTTATAGTAAATTTCCAATGTGATTTGAGGTGTCGCATGATGAGTTTTTGATACATCAATCTTTTGCTAATCTGGAATTCACATTTTTGTTCTTATTTTCGGAACCATAATTCCGACCGAGAAAAAAAAATCAATAACAATCTATGGGGATCTGAAACACATCTTCTGGAACTTGTTCCACTCAAATAGGTCCAGCCATCTCTGCGAAAACTGAGTGAGTTACACTCATACGAACTTACATACAGGGTCTTGGAACGAAACTGTATTTTTCAAGTGATATCATAGCCTTTCGGTACACCTTAGAAAGGCAAAAAGGTTAGTATCTGCAAATTGTGTTATATTTCGCCTAGTTTTTCTCCCCCGGGTGTGCAATTATTTTGCAAAATGTAATGAATATGTTGCTTGATATATCTTATTTCAAAACTGTATTTGTAAAATCGTTACAACAGAGTTAGTGTTTAGCGCCAATTCATCGTACTTGGCTGCGGTGTACAGTACTCTCCGTTTCTCGATGATCTTTATTTCAATATTCCTTCCTATTTGAATCGGTTCAGCAACTTTGATCATGATTCATCAACACTTTTTGAGAACGTATTAATAAGCTTATAAATTGCTCTTTTGATTGTCGATTTCTCCATATTTAGGTGGTGGAAAGTTGAATATCTCACTAAGATGTGTGTAGAGCGTTTATGATCTTTATTTCTTGTATTTATTTGGTTTTACATGTATGCATTTTCAAGTGACACAGATGCGTCTTTTCAACTTTAGTTCATTTGAAAAGTATAATTTTTATTTAAAGTTCCTAGTCCTTTCAGGGCTGGAGAAGAAAGAATGACCACCAGGTGAGAGTGGTTTGTTTGATAACATATATACCATTACTTCTCTTAAAAACTCTAGGACAATCAAAAACTATTTATTGGAATTAAATGGAAATTACTAATCTCTCTCTCTCTCCCTCTCTCTAAATCATCTAAATGCGAGGCATTTCCGGAAAAACGCAAACAGCTTCTTCTCCTTATTCGCATTTCAAGCTCATTGCTTAAGCGCATATTAGCTTATTGTGTGCTCTCAACTTAGTGTTTTAAATGCACTTCCACAGTTATTTATTGAGAGCTTTCGATGCCAACACCAATGCATGAATTTGTATATTGCGTGGCAAGCCCACGGAAGTCGAGAAAATTTCCAACCCGAAATATTCCCTCGACCGGACCGGGCATCGAACCCGCTGCCTCCGGCTTGGTAATACCGTCCCTTTACTGACTAGGCTATGAGGCCCCAACAGATCGTGCACAAATGGTGCACTATTCCCAACCTATCAGTAAGGTAGTTGACGAAAATGGAGGCAGAAAAGTATTATAGTCGCTATACTCATAGTCTGCCGGATAGAATTTCGATCTATCAAAAAGTGGAACCAATTCAATATATTTTAGACCAACAATTGAAAAGGTACTATCAACATTTATAAACAATAACGGCGCCGCTGGTGTAGTGGTAAGCGTGATCACCTCTCACCCCAGCAGGCCTGGGTTCAATCCCAGTCGGCGCCGCCGGGATGTTCTGAGGCATAACATCTCTGATCACGCCTTCCTTCGGATGGGAAGTAAAGCCGTTGGTCCCCGGTTCATGAGTTGATGGGTCGATATGTAGGGTCCAGGTGTGGGAGCTGCCTTCCTGGCACGTCGGTAGCATTGGTGCTCAGCACGGAAAACAAGATCGACGGAAAAAACAAACCAAAGGAAAAAAAAAAAAAAACATTTATAAACAAACCTAAATTATTCTTTCCACGCCAATCGAACGCTAATTACCGGCATCATCGGATAAGGGAAACTTTCCACAACCCAAAGATGGTATTAGTTTGCGTAGGCGAGCCTTGAGTCACGAGAAAATGGTTTCCGGCGTTTTGTTCGCAATAGCTGATGTGCTCTTTTCTGTAGTTAGTCGGGATTTGCTCGATTGGTTCCACTAAAATCTTTGTATTATATTAGGTAATGAAAATGTTCAAAAATGTGAAAATGTAAGAGATTTAGGTGTTATTCTAGATTTTAAATTGACATTTGTGAACCATTATAACACAATAATACATAGAGCAGGCAATATGCTTAATTTTATAAAACGTTTCGGTTTCCACTTTAAAGATCCTTATACAATTAAATCACTTTACGTTGCTTATGTGAGGTCAATTTTAGAATATTGTAGCGTTGTTTGGTCACCCTATATGAAAAAGCATGAAGAAGGAATAGAGTCAATCCAAAAGCAATTTTTATTATATGCACTACGTAAGTTAGGTTGGACGGCTTTTCCTCTCCCGTCATACACGCAAACCAAAAATCTATTACAATGAATGTTAGTTCCGTTTCCTATCATCCTCGGTTCATGAACATCGCAGCGAATGTTAGAAGTTGACCTTACAGGCGATGTAATGGTTTTTTGTCTATCTATTGTCAAGGTTAAATTTGTATGCACCTTCCCGAAAATTACGCAATCGACAGTTGTTCGCAGTAGATCGCCATCGGACCAATTACGCTAAATTTGGACCGGTAAATCAGATGATGGCTGTTTATAATCATCATTGTGAAATGATTGACCTAAATATGCCCTCAACAGAATTAGAAATATATTTCAGAACCCTGCGAAGTCAAAGCACATAAGTCCTAATGTTAATATGTAGTCTACGATTTGATTGATTGACGAATAAATAAATAAATCTGACAGCTCAATTGGTTCCCGAGATTCTATCCGCCAGACTATGAATAAAGCGACTATAGTAAGTATCGGAGCAGTCTAAACCGTCATCCGGAAGTTCGGTGAAGAAGTTACCTTCGATGACACATCGAAACGTGGCCGTAAACCGGGATCGGTGGACCGAAAAGTGAAAAAACTGAGAACATCGAATAGTAACGTCCAACGTGCTAAGGAAAAAAACGGGTCGAAAACGTTCAAGAAGCAGAAGAGATCATAAGAAACCCATCAGAGAGTAGGCTGTGCGTGTGTTCGAACCTGACGTTTGTTTTTTTTCGTGGAGTTTTTTTTTATCTATAATCGGTTGCTGATCTGGCCATAACCAGGCCCAGGAGACAATTTCCAGTTCCTCATTCTAGGTCCCTATTATTTGCCGCTGAGAAGCTGTTCCGAAGCCAAGTAGAACCTCCACGAGGCGTCCCATCATTCGTCCCATCATTAGTTCCATCATTCGTTGAGTCGCAGACTATTGGCCACGAAAAGGCTTGCCAATGCACATCAAAAATCAACTATAAAGGGTGATACGGTCAAAATTTGGTCAATATCAACTTGACGTATTTCTTTCAATTTTGCATTTTAAAAACCTGAACACCCCTCATTTTGAAGGTGTGTGTGTGTAGAATGTTGCTCCTATTTTGATTTTGGAATTCACTCTTCAGTTGTCAAAACGCCGTCCAAGCAAGAAGAGCAGCGTATCAAAATTTTGCTCGCGCATCGCGAAAATCCGAGCTACTCGCACGCAAAGTTGGCAAAATCGCTAAAAGTTGCCAAATCAACCGTTACAAATGTAATTAAAGTGTTTGGGGAACGTTTGTCGACAGCCAGGAAGTCTGGATCGGGGGGAAATCGAAAACCGGAAGCCGCTGAGACGACAAAGAGAGTTGCCGGTAGTTTCAAGCGAAACCCTAGCCTCTCTCTCCGAGATGCCGCAAATAAGCTGGGTGTATCGTCTACAACCGTGCATCGAGCCAAAAAACGAGCCGGACTATCGACTTACAAGAAGGTAGTGACTCCAAATCGCGATGATAAACAAAATACGACGGCCAAAGCGCGATCCCGGAGGCTGTACACGACGATGCTGACGAAGTTTGACTGCGTGGTAATGGACGACGAAACCTACGTCAAAGCCGACTACAAGCAGCTTCCGGGACAGGAGTTTTATACGGCAAAAGGAAGGGGAAAGGTAGCAGATGTTTTCAAGCACATGAAACTGTCAAAGTTCGCAAAGAAATATCTGGTTTGGCAAGCCATCTGTACCTGTGGCTTGAAAAGCAGTATTTTCATAGCTTCCGGGACTGTCAACCAAGAAATTTACGTGAAAGAGTGTTTGAATAAACGTCTGCTGCCTTTCCTGAAGAAACACGGTTGTTCCGTACTGTTTTGGCCGGATTTGGCATCTTGCCATTACGGTAAAAAGGCCATGGAGTGGTACGCCGCCAACAACGTGCAGGTGGTTCCCAAGGACAAGAACCCTCCCAACACGTCAGAGCTCCGCCCAATTGAGAAATACTGGGCTATTGTCAAGCGGAACCTAAAGAAGACCAAAAAAACTGCTAAGGGCGAGCAGCAGTTCAAGGCAAACTGGCTTTCTGCGGCGAAGAAGGTGGACAAGGTGGCTGTACAAAATCTGATGGCAGGGGTCAAGCGTAAGGCCCGGCAATTCGGATTTGGAAAAGCGGAAGCCTAACTGAATATTTTTCCTGAATTTTATACTAATTGAACTTGAAAAAGAAATTTAATTTGATTTTTTAAATAAACGATTTCACAGATTTACACGCGTTTTCCCTTGACCAAATTTTGACCGTATCACCCTCTACATACATTCGAACATTTGTTTATCTCAAATCGACGGAAAACATTCCGCGCAACTACCGTAAACCGGACTAGTTCAAGTTGATCTTCGTCAAGCTTCGTCTACAATTTGGACTTCTACATCAACACATGTCAAGCAGCCTTTAGGTTCAATTGGCTAAACTTGGTGAGTTTGTTCCATTTTGTAAATTTGTATCTTTTCAAACCAGTAACGTTGGAAGATCACCTTTTTGTGGGGCGTTACTGGTATAAGACCTAAAACCAAACCCTAGTCGTGACAACTTCAAACTAGGGAATCAGGATTTATCAGTAATCAAAGGATCGCATTTTAGTCCTTGTTACTTTTTATGACTTGATAATAGTGACAAGACTTGGGTAGTGAGCACCGCGCCGTTATGCATTTCTATATTGTATATTTCAAATAAAAAATATTGTTTATGTTCATAGATTTTACATAATCCTTTTCCCTTTGTCCTTCTCCTTTTCCTTTTCCTCTTCTCTTGTCAAAAAGCGAGTAATGGCGCTTTAGCCATAAGTCATAAAAGGCTGGGACAAGAGTTAGTGCTCATGCCCCAACAGTAAGAAGAAAATGGAGCATCACTTAACCTTTCTAGCGTTGACGCTTCCAACGATCAATCAATCACATAATTGCCAAAATCGGAACGTACGGTACGAGATGTCCATGTTTCATCCATTTATTGGATTCTGAAGCATCATCTTCGATTTAAACAGGCCCGATGTTTTCTGAATCATCTTGCCCCTTAAATGTTGCACAGTAGGCCTGGCCGTTTTGATATGTGTGACGCATCTTCGATGTGAAACATATATCAAATAGACAAGAAAAATTATGTAGGTATGTATATCATTTTCCAGGATGCTTTCAAGAACTGGCTGTGTTGGTGTTAGATTAGATTAGAAAACGTTCAAGAAGCAGAATAAACCGAAACGGAGTCAGAAACAAGCCGTATCCGTCAAACCGAGGGCTCAGAAGCTATATGATAGCCTAGTGTGTGGAAAATTGGCGTGTTATCGTGGGTGATGAAACATACGTAAAATTTGACTACAAGTAGGAACGGGAGACCAATACTACACAGTCTCTGTTGGTAAGGAAGTTCACGTAAATTTAGCTTATGGGCAGCTTCAGTTCGCTCCTTGGCGATTAAAGGAACTGCGGATTATTTTCATCCAATTGAAGGAGAATACTATAGAGAACATATATTTGAAATAACAATTTGAGTTCATTAACATGACGTTTTCTTATTCCAATAATAAACTGTCCTTAACCTTTCTGGGACACCCTATAAAATGAACTTCGATGATAACGAATGGCAAATTTTGCTCCTTGTGTTTATTCGCGAAATTTACATCAAAGATTGATCACTTGCGTAGAAAATCAATTTGGCAAGGCAGCATACACTTTCCGGTCGAATGAAACAGGTCCAAACCTGTCCAAGTTCGACCGTTTTTGTTTTGTTTTGGCATTCCTTATGGAAGAATATTGAACTTTTCATGAGCATGAACGGTAAAAAACTCAACAACTCACCGGACCGCGAGTACTGTGAATTTCACGAATAAATAAGGGGGCACTTGTTATAGCAAAACTTGTCATAAGAAATGTTTGCTTTCCTCTCGTTATTTGAGTGCGTTCGGAGAAGGTTTCGAGTCATACGAGGCGTTTTGAAAATGTCACAGAATGAGATATGGAAACGGTAAATGGACATGGATTTTGATTCCCAATCCGGTAAAGGAATTTCCACATTCCTTTTAAGCTTAGTGTCGCAAAAATAAACGTCCTTGATATCTACCATGGAAAATTTTCATCACGTCTTTTTCTCAAAAGAAAATAGAATAACCGAAAAGCAGAGCGTAAAGATTATCCCAATTGCAGACATAATGGATCTACAACCACCGTGGGTCAGCATGGTGCTGAATAATTTACTACGGCATTATGTCGTTATCAACACACAGCACCATTCGTTGGCACGTGTTGTTGGTCCTAGTATAATTGCTTTTTACGACTTCATCAAATCAGAGAAACGGGCAGTTGAAAAAAATTGGCAATTTTCACTCCGAATTTAAATTCTTATTAAATGCAATGCATCGAAAACAAAACAAAATGTATTGTAACTACACCAACTGTCTATTTTAAATTTGTTAAATGTGCATTACTATCGATTTCCTCGGAATAATGTAAAAATAGCCCAAATAGGCAAGTATCCCAAAATAAAAATTAAGTAGGCAGTATCTCCTAATAAAAAATTCAATCTTTGCGGAAACAGTCCCGCTTCCTGGAAATTGATGTACGAAATAATAACCAAAAGCACACGCCACTGATTTTCCTTTTTTTTTTATTAAATACTCAGCATATTTTTTCAATAACGATGCATTCAATCCCCCCAAAAAATACAAGTAACGAGTATCCCTTTTTAATTGACTTTGTCCCGCTGCTGGTTGTTTCGTGGACAGGAAGCACTTTCACTGCCGTTTTTCCCGCTGAAAATAGACCACGAAGCAGAAAATACAAGCCAAACCAAATGAACCACCCGACCTTTCTATTTTCCTACTTTGTGTGTCGTACTGCTTTCAATGTAAGTCAAGAGATGACGGCAAATAGCCGGCCAAATGACATACCTACCTGTTCTTGTGGTCCGGCTCCGGTGTGACATGCCGGACGGGAAAATCAATTCCGTTACGTGCATAAGCAGTTTTTTTTCCGTCAGTCCTCCTGGCTCTCGGCTCGCAGCAGCAAGCCAGCCAAGAGTGCGGAAAAAACGGAAACTTGAGTAAAAGTGCTTCCCCGACCGACACTTTGACAGTTTGAGGAGGGATAAGGATGTGATTAGTAGGCAAATTGACGAACGGGTCGAAAAACTAATCCGGCACAATGTGGATGATTTTAAATGAAGGACATAAATAGCTCAGTCATCAAGAGCATACTGGCAGAGTTATTCTGATTTTTTCCCCATCAATCCTTTTTAATAATAAACACTTGAAGCATTTCAAGACAATCGATTTCAGTCGACCTAAGCCCAGGGAAGAAAACATTTAAATTCCTTTTACAACTCACATGCGGAAAATTCAAGCTAATCCTCCCTCAACCCACCTATTCAAGATAAACACTTGGATAAAAGAGAAACAAGAGTGAATAAGACACATCACCTTTACCCTTTGGGTAAAACTTTCTTTTCTTTGGCTTTCCGTCATCCTTGTGCTGCTCGGGAACTTGACCGTTTGTTTGCTCTGAGAATCGTGTTGCTGGTAGTAGACATGAAGAGTCGTCCGACCCCGGGCCAGGTGGGATTGCCACTTCATGGTAAGAAGTGGCGACGATCTTCCACCAGTCCCAGGCTGGAGGATCCAAAGGACTATAAAGGACCTTTCCAAATGTGTTTTGTTGGCTTTTTCTTACGGTTTCTTTCACTCTGCCTTGTTGGAATCGCTGGGGTGAAAAAATGACGGAAAATCAATACTACCTACATCGATGAGGGTTCCGTCCAACTAGCGAAGAAAAAATACGCGTCAAGAAGAGCTGTAAGTTGAGTGAGTGAGGTTCGGCAGACAGTACAGTCAACTGAAACTTCATTTCCAGAGAGTCGAGATCTATGTGGAAGTCATCATCCCGTAAATAATGGAGCAATAATGGTCGTTCATTTTATTTCGGGTTGACGAACCTTCCGCCAGCCAGCAGTAGCACATTCATAGCAGTAAAAACACGCAACATTATTATGATGCTACTGCTTGGACAATGGACATGGTTGCTTGGCAGCTAAAAGGCTACCTACTCGGGTTTCGATGGTCCGAAACGAGCAGTCAGAAGCAACGTTTACCCGTAATATGAACTCTGAGACATTTGGTAAATGTACACTTGATGTATTCCCCGAAAGGACTGTATCCATGGAAATCAAGTCGGGTAAGTGCTCTAATTATAGCTGTACGTTCCTGTTACGTGTTTCATGTATGATGAATGGGAATGCCATGTGCCAGACATGATATACACCAAAATAAGACATTATAACCACTTCAGAAATTTGAATGCAAAGTACAAGTGTTGGTAGAGTTGACCGGTTCATAAAACTGGTGACGTACGAGACCGAAATCCATACTGGATCGAAATTCGTACACCTCATACAAAAACTGGACTTTTTGTATGATCTGCATGAATTTCTATTTATTTCTTAGGTATACGGATTTCGAATTTTAGGCCTACAGAGTTTTTTTTTTTTATATTTTCAGAGTTTTTGACGTAGGAATATGTCTGCGATTTCTATATGAGGGTACACTTTTTGAATGTAACAAAATTATGAAAGATTTTGAACGTTAAGAACTCAGCTGCCCCTGGACCATTTTCCATAATTTTATCACTAATCGATCAGATATATTTCTACGTATCTGTTAAATTTTAACTGTTGCTATGATAATTGAAATTATCACCAATTGCCTGTGAAAAGCGACGTCCCTAACACAGATTTCAAAGTTGAATTCCAACCGGTCTCACAAAACTGTGAATTCAATCACCGCGTGGTGAGTGGTGGTGCTCTCCAATACACAAGGAAAGGCTCCCCGCAAGCAGCTAGCTACCAAGGCTGGCCTCAACTGCTGATCGGATTCAGTTCCAATCACCGTGTGTGGTGGTATCCGATCATCGGCATCAGCTGCAGCAGCAGCAGTGCTTTCGGCGCGTGGCGTTGAACATTGTTCTCCAGTACACAACGAAAGGCTTCTTGCAAGCAGTGAGCTGCAGCCCACATGAGCATCCATAGAAGGAGGAAGAAGCCGCACCACTATTGATCGGAATCAGTAGCTCTGCGTGAGTCGATGTGCGCCATATATGCCAAGCAATTCACCCTCATTCCAAACAACATATAGCCACCAGCCTCATCTGTGCTTAAAACCCTAATAGCTCAGTATTACTCAACCATCACGACCAGGGGTTGAAACAGTTGACGTTTTTTACTACACTCGCTTCGTTGCCGTACGCGACAGTCTGTTTGTATTCGAACACTCATGCTCTACCGTCGTCTCTCTCACACAACACGAGTGGTAGAATAACATTCGAGCTAAAAGAAAATTATCAAAATAGCTATCATATGACATGTGTGATTTCGTTGTAATTCCTCAATTTGGTGTAAATCAACCCATTTCTGATCAGAAATATTATAACTAGGACATCATTGCTTGCTATTTTCAGAATTCACACAAGCACACCATCAGCAGCTCTTATTATGAGAAAAACTAAAATACATACATTCGTGACGGTCATCGGCGACAGTGTCGTATGACAGAGCCTGTCATACGACATTTTAGTTTGGTACTGTACTATGATAGCTTGATTTGCAAGTGTCGGAGGCAAAGGCAGTCAATTATCACAGAAAATGTGTCGACTATCGTGACCGCTTACAAGACTGATCACGACAAAGCGGTCCTTTTCAGGACCACCATACCATTTGTGAAAGAGTATTTTTTGGACATTTGTCAAGGTCATCAATCGGATGTCAGTTCCCACATCAAGATAGAGCTGAAATTAGGGCGTAACAGCATTTCTAAACAAAGACTTCTTTCGATGATGACTTGAAAGTTAAGGCTCGCCCACGCAAATCAACATCACCATTAAGTAGGGTGAGACTTTCCCTACATGACAGTAGTGTTGGTTTGCGTGGGCGTGCCTTGAATTCAAAAAAATCATCGCGATAAGTCATTGCCTTTCAAGCCTAATTCCAGCTCTATCTAGATATGTTTAAATCTAACATAGCATGTACTTTAAGGCAACATTGGGGGTGCGATTTCAAAAACCAAAGTTGGTCACGGTATGAAGGGGGTCTGATTTTGATCCAGAGATGATGGATTTTAGTTCTTAATACGTCAATCGATAGGAATTGTTTGCTACGAATATGTTGAAATTAAGACTTTATCATTTTTCAAAATGTCACTATTGAAAATTTAACGGATGTGCAACTGTTGCTTTGATAATTAAAATTATCTCCGATTGCCTGTGAAAAGCGATTTCCCTAACATAGATTTCAAAGTTGAATTCCAGCTGGTCTCATCAAACGCTGTTTATTCAATCACCACGTGGTGAGTGGTGGTGTTCTCCAGTACACAATGAAAGGTTGTCTGCAAGCAGCAAGCTGCAGCCCACATGAGCATCCATTGAAAGAGAAAGAAGCTGCACCGCTATTGATCGGAATCAGTAGCTCTTCGTGAGTTGCTGTGGGCCTACACACTTAATCTAGCTCTGTAAAATCTCCAACAGCCGATTACCTCGGCATTTACTTTTGCTGATATCTCTTCAAAATATCTGTTTGTTAGCTGATATCTCAGCAAAATGTTATTTGTTAGCTGAGTCCCGGCAAATGTTTTACTGAATCTCAGCAAAATATATTGCAGAACTGCTCGGCTGTTGGAATCTCGGTGAAAATATTTAAGTGTGTATGTCAAGTGCATCATAATAAAGAGTATAAACAGAGAGAACCGCGCTCAAATTCCTATTTCTACAAAAACACAAGCTCCTGCTGCAGTTGACAAATAAGATGTATTATATAAGACCACGTAGTTCTACGTCACCATTGCGTACAACCGCATAAGGCTGTACCTTGAAGTTTTTTAGTATCAAACTATAATAGGTATCTGATCCTTATTTCTTTTTTGTATTTTGACAAAAAAAATGCACAACTTCAGTACACTGTTAGTAAAAACCGACAAATATTTGCCAAAATTAGTAATTCGGTCTAGAGCGGTCGGAGAAAAACTTCTCTGTAGCGGAATTTTCTTTAACGCGCTCAAAGCTAAAAAGTTAAATTTATTTAACAATTTCATTTGATGTTAGTTGGTATAATTCATTCACCATTTAAGTTTAGACCTTAAACCAATCACTATGAGTCCGGAACAAGGGGTGGTCACTCTACACACTTATTTTGCGCCAACTTTTTTCACAGTGTGTCTCAGTGTATTCTTCTTCTTGTTCGCATTTCAAGTTTATTGCTTAGTGCATACTAGCTTATTGCGTGCTCTCAACTTAGTGTTCTAAATGCACTTCCACAGTTATTAATTGAGAGCTTTCGATGCCAATACCAATGCATGAATTTGTATATTGTGTGGCAAGCAGGCATAGAGTCCAGGTGTGTCTCAGTGTGTCGCAGCTGTATCGACAGTGCCGAGAAGTCATTGAACTGACTTTTGTTTGCTTGTGAATAATGCTTTGTTTGGCAACCCGGTATTTTAACAGCTCTTGTTTTGTTTTGTTTTTCAATGTTTGCAAAAACGACGCGGACTCCAGTTAAGACTACACATTGGAAGCAGCCGTCTACAAGGATGCCTGCAATGGACGAGCCCCTTTGCTACACGATCCTACCGTACAACGACCGTCAATCTTTAGTCAACCTTGGTCCTAAACCAGCCCTTCTGGGAGCCGGCGGAGGAAACGAATTTGCACCGAATTTTTCACCGCCCGAGGTTCATCCGTCGGAAAACTGGAAACCAACACCGGCCGGAACACACGTCGGACTGATGAAGGACGCACCGGTGACCTGAAATGCACCAGCCAACTTCATTCAACCGACACAGCAACAGGACGCAGTGATGATGGTCTACGGACTCGATAACAACACAGCCAACACCGATAAGCTGTTCAATCTGTTCTGCCTGTACGGAAATGTTTTCAGGATAAAGTTACTGAAGAGCAAAGAGGGTACCGCCATGGTTCATATGAGAGACGCCATCGCAGTCGAACCAGTCGACCGCAGCATCCAGCACTTGAACAACATTCCAATAGGAAATGATGGTAGCAAAATTCAGATTGCATTCTCCAAGCAGAACTACTTGTCAGAGTCTTCAAACCTCTACATCTTGCCGGACAATTTAATCAGCTTCAAGGACTGCAGCGCCTCCAAGAACAATCGCTACCTTTCATTGACCCAGGCCAGCAAAAATCGAATTCTGCCACCGAGCAAGATTTTTCACTTCTTTAATACCCCACCCGTTATATCCGAGGATCTGCTGCTGACTGCATTCACCACCAAGGACTGCCACCCGTCGCAAGTACGAATGTTCCCACCGAAATCGGAACGTTCCTCCTTCGGATTGGTGGAGTTCCCGAGCGTAGCCCTGGTGGTGAACGCCATCATGAAGTGCAACCACAGCTCGATCGATCACAAAGGCATACAATTCCCGTTCTTTCCTTTATTTAACGTCGGTCTCTGTTCCGCAATCTAGTGCCAATCACCGACGGACATCGATTGCCATCCATTGATGGCAATCGAATGTGCAGGAAGGCAGCTTCCACACCTGCGTAGGATATCGCAACCATTCAACACACATGGGCCGGGACCAACGGCTTTACTTCCCTTCCGAAGGAAGACGTGACCAGAGATTTTTATGCCTCAGAAAAATCCCACCGACCTCGGCTGGGATTGAACCCAGACTCATCGGGGTGTTAGAAAGCAGTCACGCTTACAACTACACTACCGGCGCCGGCACAATTCCCGTTCGTTATGAACCTGTGTTTCTCCTTGTCCAAGACGATGAACGGTACGTGGAGCAACGAGAACATCAAAAACATGGCACCAGCACCTGGCAACCCAATGTCGACAGCGGCCGCGACAGCCTCCATCGGGGCAGCAGCGTCCGGTGGTGTGACGCCCGGTGACGGTGACGGACGGCTGTCTCAAATCCGAACACGATGCATCAACGTAAGATGGAGTCCATGTCCTTAGAAGGAAAGCAAAAGCAACGACGTAACTCGTTCGTCAGCTCTCACCCCACCATCAACGATCATTATCGTCATTGTCAGCACCATCCAAGGCCACACATAATTCGATTCGAGACTACACGGCGGAAGATCGATCTTGATAACATCCACTTATTCAAGGGAGAAAACATTGAAACAATATCAAAGCTAAATTTAAGGCACAGCCCAACGTCCGTCAAGACATAACCTAAATAGTGTATTGCTAGAGCCACGGCTACACAAATTAGCAATGTAGCTCCCACGGCTGCGGCTGCTTCCAATGCTACTGCTGCTTTGATTGCTGCTGCTGGTCTGTCTCTTCTAAAATTTGCAAAAAAAGTTTTAGAAGACGGACCAGCAGCAGCCGTGGAAGCTGTATCGCTAGTTCGTGTTGCCGTGGCCGGAAACCTCGGTCCAGTCACGATACCGCTGCCTGCTGTTCTTTGTCTGGGAGGAAATGAGCCGTCACCGGTGTAACGATTTTGATAACGGAGTGTTGCTATGCCAGCGATTGCCCTGATTTCTTCATGCTGGGTGGTCGGAATGATTTTGCGCAGTCCGGCGTGAAATGATCTACCTAGTTCTTCTGACAGGCATCAGGATGTGCGCTGACAATTCGATTTAGGAGAAACCATGGCGAGACTTGGTGGAGATTCACGGTTGTGTTTTGAAACAAATTGATTATATTGTGGCAACATAAATCTCAGATTTCGACACATGCACACTGTGCAGGCGCAGGAAAAGTTCAGTCTTGCCAGTAACTTTAAAGATCAGAAAAATTGTAACCATGGATGCCAAACAGTGCCAATAACTGTGCTCAGATGTGCCCAAGCTTGTTTTTGGCATACTGTGCGGAGTGACCAACCCCTTGGTCCGGTACTATCTATGGACGATCGCTTTTCTGCACGACCTAGAGTAACCCAAACAGCACACGTCCATCAAAATAGGTTGCTGCAACTTTATAGTGACTGAAATAGGTCATACAAAAATAACCAAAACTGTTTAGTAACAAGTTTGCTATTAAGGAAGTAGTTTTAAGTATTCTGAATTGAATCATACGATTATGAAATACGTCGAGGTTACTATTCGTTCCAATCCTCCGATACTCAGCCAAAAAATCTAAGTGGTCAAGTGAATACGAAGGTGCATATTGGCATTCTTAATAAATATGTCCGTGGATTACTGGAGCCGAATGTAGTCTTCCAGCAAGACGGGGCACTACGCCACACCTCGAACCGCACGCAGAATTGGCGGAAGAAACATCTGCCGTTCTGGCTAAATCATATATGGCCGCCATCCACCCCGATCCTAACCCCTTGGATTATTCAGTGTGACGCGTCATGTAGGCCAAGGCCTGTGCCAAACGCCACTCCTCAGAAAAAAAAACATTGACCCGCGCCTGGAGAAAATTTTCAGATTTTTGTTTAGCTTTCACAGTGTTTAATTAACACGCATACGGTAAAAGAAGTCGCGGAGCTTCAGAGTAATTCACAGAACTTCAGTGAAGTACGCAGAAATTCAAAGAACTGAAAAAATTCGCAGAGCTTCAGGAAAAAAAAAAACCTCCAGAGAGTTGTTAAAAGTTTGGAGAAGTTGTAGAAATTAATTATCTAAAATTTAACATCAGATTTTTTTGGATGTTCTAACTTTCCGATTTTTACGCGAATTTGAGTAGCGATTTTTTCAACGAAAAATCAATATTTTTTTCGAACGCCGCACAGTGGGGCTGTGGGGCTGAAAAAAGACGGTCAAAAGTCTTTTCTCACCTTTATCAACGTTTTGGAGCCTTGGTGTCTCCAGAGAAATATCTTTAAATTTCATTTTGCATCTTTTGAAATACACACCTGAATTTTTACTAAGGGTGTATTACACTTGGAAAATCTAACTTTTTGTAGTTACGAGATAATGGGTTTATGTCTTTAGCAAAGTTGTATAAAATCAAATTTTAAGCAGCTTTGCTCAAGACATCAAATCTCTACATGTTAACCCCAGAGAGATATAGTTAGTTTTCTATCACGACAACCTTAAAAAGTGTTTTTAGAGTTTTTATAATACTTAAGTACATTATATCAATCCAACTTGTTGTAGAAAGTTTTAGATAACGTAAAAACATGCAATTTCTCTGAAGACACCAACTACTTTTGTTGACATCAGTGTGATATACAGCGAATTTAGTGTAAACAAATACCAATTTTCAAACTTATTTTTTTTTTCAAAAATGTGAATGTATGTGAACCAGTACTCAACGTCATTAAGTTTGTCATAGTCATTAAGTATGAGCAAGCAACATATCACAATCAGAACACTTTGCGCATATCATGTTTCATGTTGTTTTATACATCACCATTTAAGTGATATTCTACATGTTTTTCAAATAATGCTTCATTATACTGAGTTTATATTTCTTAGCTTTTATATTCATTCATTTAAATAAAAAAAAAATTAAAATTAAAACAAACTTACAAATTACATCACATAACGATGGGGTGATATCGAGAATAAGTGATTAGGTTATCTCAAACGGGTAAATGACTGATCCGTTCACACGCACGGTCTACTTTGAACCTCGATGCATTGCGGTCATCGAGGCTCAAGCTAAGACGTGCTGTCAAAGTGGTATCGTCGGTGATCGTTGTGTTGTGTTTATTACAACTGTTTGCGTTTCATTTTTCGTAAAAACTGAATTGTTCGGAGTATGGAAGGAGAAACTAGGTAAATGGCAAAGTTTGCTGCCTACTGATGTGCATGGAGTGAAAATTCGCCATGTCATGGTGTGTTCCACGGTAGACGGAAAAGTCTGCAGCTCTGTGACCGGAATCTCGACACAAAAATGCTTTGTGTGTCATGTATCACCAAAGCAATTTAAAGATCTTGATGCCATGCAATACAGATCTGTCGATAAATCCACCTTCCAATTTGGCGTTTCACCACTACATGCCCGCATAAGATTCGTAGTAAAGGGTGATACGGTCAAAATTTGGTCAATATCAACTTGACGTATTTCTTTCAATTTTGCATTTAAAAAACCTGAACACCCCTCATTTTGAAGGTGTGTGTGTGTAGAATGTTGCTCCTATTTTGATTTTGGAATTCACTCTTCAGTTGTCAAAATGCCGTCCAAGCAAGAAGAGCAGCGTATCAAAATTTTGCTCGCGCATCGCGAAAATCCGAGCTACTCGCACGCAAAGTTGGCAAAATCGCTAAAAGTTGCCAAATCAACCGTTACAAATGTAATTAAAGTGTTTGGGGAACGTTTGTCGACAGCCAGAAAGTCTGGATCGGGGGGAAATCGAAAACCGGAAGCCGCTGAGACGACAAAGAGAGTTGCCGGTAGTTTCAAGCGAAACCCTAACCTCTCTCTCCGAGATGCCGCAAATAAGCTGGGTGTATCGTCTACAACCGTGCATCGCGCCAAAAAACGAGCCGGACTATCGACTTACAAGAAGGTAGTGACTCCAAATCGCGATGATAAACAAAATACGACGGCCAAAGCGCGATCCCGGAGGCTGTACACGATGATGCTGACGAAGTTTGACTGCGTGGTAATGGACGACGAAACCTACGTCAAAGCCGACTACAAGCAGCTTCCGGGACAGGAGTTTTATACGGCAAAAGGAAGCGGAAAGGTAGCAGATGTTTTCAAGCACATAAAACTGTCAAAGTTCGCAAAGAAATATCTCGTTTGGCAAGCCATCTGTACCTGTGGCTTGAAAAGCAGTATTTTCATAGCTTCCGGGACTGTCAACCAAGAAATTTACGTGAAAGAGTGTTTGAATAAACGTCTGCTGCCTTTCCTGAAGAAACACGGTTGTTCCGTACTGTTTTGGCCGGATTTGGCATCTTGCCATTACGGTAAAAAGGCCATGGAGTGGTACGCCGCCAACAACGTGCAGGTGGTTCCCAAGGACAAGAACCCTCCCAACACGTCAGAGCTCCGCCCAATTGAGAAATACTGGGCTATTGTCAAGCGGAACCTAAAGAAGACCAAAAAAACTGCTAAGGGCGAGCAGCAGTTCAAGGCAAACTGGCTTTCTGCGGCGAAGAAGGTGGACAAGGTGGCTGTACAAAATCTGATGGCAGGGGTCAAGCGTAAGGCCCGGCAATTCGGATTTGGAAAAGCGGAAGCCTAACTGAATATTTTTCCTGAATTTTATACTAATTGAACTTGAAAAAGAAATTTAATTTGATTTTTTAAATAAACGATTTCACCGATTTACACGCGTTTTCCCTTGACCAAATTTTGACCGTATCACCCTTTACTTTAAATATAATTTTCCTTATTTTAACCATGCTTATTTATTGATATAGGTTTATGGAATGCCTTTTGCATATTTCATACCGACGACCAAATGCAGGCAGGCTGAAGCTAATGGAACCGCCTTGAAGTTCTTGAAGCTTCCTAGAAGAGCTCGAGACTTTTTCACGTGTTCTGGAAACTTTCCTTATGTTTCCGCAGTCTGTTCAAGAATGTTCCCAGAAATTTTCGGAACTATCATTCAATTTTCGGAACTTCAATAAAGTTCCTTAATGGGAAACGATGCATTTTTTTCCTTGATTTGTTTTCCGTCGATCTAGTTTTCCGTGCTGAGCACCAATGCTACCGACGCCAGGAAGGCAGCTCCCACACCTGGACACTACCTATCGACCCATCAACTCATGAACCGGGGACCAACGGCTTTACTTCCCTTCGTGATCAGAGATGTTATGCCTCAGAACATCCCGGCGGCACCAACTGGGATTGAACCCAGGCCTGCTGGGGTGAGAGGCAATCACGCTTACCACTACACCACCGGCGCCACTAAAGGAAACGATGCATTGTTTTCGTGAATTTATTAGAACTGCCCTGCAGTTCTCTAATCTTTCCTACACTTCTTGCAACCACCCGAAGCTCTCGCTCAAGCGGCGCCGGTGGTGTAGTGGTAAGCGTGATTACCTCTCACCCCAGCAAGGCTGAGTTCAATCCCAGTCGGCGCCGCCGGTCAATTCTTGATCTATTTACCTCAAATGAAAGATGAAGAATGGCACCCTTTCCAGGATTTTTTAAATTTGACCTTTCAGGCTACCTGACCGATAGAGCTCAAAAGGACACTTCCTAAACTCTTCTGGTTGAAAAATCATGAATTTGAGCCGTCAGACGGTACCAGTACACGAGGTTTTGGAAGTGTCCATTTGTGCCTTATCGGAACAGATGCCAAGTAACCTAAACGGCCAAATTGGAGAAATTCTGGGCAGGGTGACATTTTAGAAGCCATGAATCAATTCAAAAATGGATTTTTGGGAGCGAGTTGCAGTCTTGGTCTTTTTCGACCCTAATGCACTATGTGTCACTATTTTTGTAGTTTTTCCTGAAAGCTTCTTTTCACAGCAAAATGTTCGTTTGCGAATGTTACCAACAGTCGGGAAATTTCAGGTCTCTATCATATTTAGTTACAAAGTTACAGCTTTTTTAAAGTGACAAAAAAGACCCTTACGCACTAAGAAGGTTAAGCGTCTCTGAAGTTTTGAAAACTTTTGTAAAGGTATCCAATCTCCACAGAATTTCTAGGAATGTTTTTTTAAATCTGCAATGAAGCTATTGGAAGTTACCCTTTAACGACCATTAACTTTCCTGAAAGTTTTCGGATCTTCTTTGACGTTCTTGGATATTTTATAAAACATTAAAAACACATACAGTGGTAGAGGTAACAATAGCTGCAATTTCCAAACCTACGACAGGATGCCTCCCTTCAGATAACAACTTAAGTGCGGTACAATCGATAGAACTGTTTCAAACACATCGTCGGTACATGAGCAAATCGGTGACCATCTCTTTACCGAACGTCCCTCTCCAACGAGGGAGTTCGGTAAAGAGAGATGATCAACCCGATTTGTACCTTCCTCACAGTTATGCTTGCTCGCTTTCTACTCCCTATATACAATTTTCACACTGCCGTACTCTAACGGAACTATCAACTCTTTACTTTCATCTCCTCATCTATCGTATAAAAATTAACACTTTAGTCTGTTATTTGAAATTAGCATCTTCTTCTATTAAAATTTTCCCAATTGATACCAATAGTTTTCCAGAATTAAATAGAACTAACAGAATGTTCTCTAATTGTTTATGTTGGCCATGGAACTGCTTTGAAGCTCTCAGAACTGCTCCAATGTTCACGTAACTTCCCTAAACTTCTTTGAAGTTTTCTAAACTTTTGCTTCTTTGTTGTTAGAACTGCTCTGATGTTCTCAAAAGTGGTCCAAAGTTCTCTGGTAATTCTTCAAGGTATCATGAAGTTCCGCAGATTTCTCAATGTGATTTTATCCATTGCAATTTTACTCATATGTTCTGGTTATGAAGCAATCTAGAGGGTGGCAATAAATCGAACACTTTTTTTCAAAATAAGGCACCATAATGTCCATTTGTAAACAGTTGTACAATTATGACCAACCTGCTGCATATTCCATCAACTCAAATTTTCCTCAGCACGAGACCAAGTGCCAAATTCCTAGAACTTATCGCTATCAACCAACCGAAGCCAAACCTCGACTCATCAGTTTCACCATCGCGATGAAGGTGGCATGGCAGCATGCTTATCATATTTCAACCAACTCTGAGCCTCCTCAATCCAACACAAATGGCACACGACTAGTAAGAATTTGAACCACAGACCGGAATTCCTGACTTTCACCCTCATGGCACCTGTTTTCCCTGCCCTCGAGCGAATGGCTACAATGCCACTAGCCTTGTTAATATTCCATAATCCCCGATAAATCATCACTCGATAACTAGCCATGTCATGTGGAGCTATTATGACCGAAAATACATCGAACTACTGCTATGTACGGGTTTGAAAATTGGTCGAATGGTTCATAAGCCAGCTCTGTTGGCTGATCGTCCGGCTCCGAGTCAGTTGCATCCTTTTTGGGGCGAAACGCATTGTTTATGTTGCCAAACGGCTTTGGTCCCGCAGCGTTTGTTTTACTTTCCTTCGGACATTTAATGACTCCATTATGGGGAATTGGACCAAACCCAAGTCCGGGTGAGGAGGAAAATCAAAAGGAAAATAAAGTAAACAATGGACGACGAGCTGCTGCTATATTAGGCAGAATAAAGAGAGGAGAATAAATGCAAGTGGCCGGTGTTTGTTTCGGTTCATGCCTTGAAAGAAGGAAAAGCTAACGGTTTCAGGTTGACCTTAAACTGACCGCAATTCAAGGGAACATGCTTTTTCGCTAGGCATATTTTGTTTGGTGATCTGAAAGAGCATAGTAAACGTTCCGGGAGGGAATTTAAATTCCGTTATTGTTATTGGGTCATTCAGTTGGGATGAGCTTTTTATCGATGCCGTTTACATTGAACGGTCGAAAAAAAAAACCATTTGTTACATGATGGCTTGGGTTTTATCGAACGATTCAATCGTGCGGAAATCATAGGACTGGCGTGGGGCTACCCAAGGGCAAGTGCTAACAATCGATCCTATTCGGATTGTCTGAGCCTATTTATGGGTACATTAATGATTCCAATCACGTTTTCGTTTCTATTTCGGGCGGAGTGAGCTAACTGTAACAAAATTATGGTATAATATATGCCTTACGAAAAACAATCTAACGGGAAGGGATAGGGAAGGAGAGCAAAATGTGGTTTGGTTATGCTGCCGATAATCTTATATAGATTTTGTCAATCGAAATGCCATCGACTGTTGGATCGATCGGTAGATTTATGAAAATATGATACATTGTATCTAATAGCACCTCCTCCTCCGAAAAGGAACGTTATATATATTGTTTACGGGACTGAAATTGACCCTCAGGCCTAAAGGTAGTCCCATAGAATGATTGAAGTTCAGCCATAAGTCCACTGAAGTTGATTCATAGTTCTCAAGGTCTATGAACCCAATCTAACAGCCCTTCAGACTTACCATTCAACATATCTGGAGTTGACCCATGAAGTTTACTTAATATGCAATTGAGGGGAATCGATAATACTCTTATCTAGAATTGTAGGCCTAACTCTTAAATCACTAAGGATGATTCACAAGACCTCTGAACTACCGATAAAAGCATAACAGGTTCATATTGTGCATCTTAATTGGAATCGATTGTTAGCTACATGTGTATTACATTAAGCATTACATTATGAACAACTATTTGAGCAACTTGTTGTCTGAGAAATATATGAGCTTCTCTCATGGAAACTCGACTACTTCACAAATTAGTTACATGGGTCTCCCCCAGGGCTCATGTTTAAGCCCCCTTCTTTATAAGTTTTATGTAAAAGACATTGATGGTTGTCTTGATGAAAATTGCTCGCTAAGGCAGCTTGCAGATGACGGGATTGTGTCCGTTATAGGGCCAAGTGCACCGGACCTGCAAGGACCATTGCAAGATACTTTAGACAATTTGTCTACTTGGGCTATGAAGCTGGGTATCGAATTCTCTCCGGAGAAAACTGAGTTGGTTGTTTTTTTCTAGGAAGCATCATCCTGCACAGTTACAGCTTCAGCTAATGGGTAAAACAGTCACTCAAAGTATTTCTTTTAAGTATTTAGGTGTCTGGTTCGATTTCAAATGCACATGTGGAAAACATATTGCGTATATGAAACAAAAATGCCAGCAAAGGATTAATTTTCTTCGTACAATTACCGGAACTCGTTGAAGAGCCCCCCGGAAGATCTGATCAGGTTATACCGAACAACCATCCTTTCGGTTCTAGAGTACGGTAGCTTCTGCTTTTAATCCGCGGTAAAAACACATATCCTGAAGCTGCAACGGGTTCAATACCGTTGCCTCCGAATCGCGCTTGGCTGTATGCACTCGACGCATACGATGAGCCTCGAAGTACTAGCGGGTGTTCTCCCACTGACAGATCGTTTCGCGGAACTGTCCTTTCGGTTTCTCATCCGTTGTGAAGTAATGAATCCATTGATAATAGGAAACTTTGAGGAGCTGCTCGACCGAAATCCTCAAACAAGATTCATGAGTTTGTACTATGAGTACATGACGCTGGAGGTTGGTCCTTCTTCATTAATCTCTAATCGTGATAGCTTTCAAGCCTTCTATAGTTCCTCTGTAAATTTTGACCTGACCATGATGCAAGAAATCCATGGAATACCAGATCACCATCGGTCGATGGTTGTTCCCTCAATTTTTGCAATCAAGTACCACCATGTAAGTAACGATAAAAGACTTTTCACAGATAGGCCAACCATAAATGCTTCCACTGGATTTGGTGTATTTAATCAATTTCCTAGCGCCTCCTATAAACTGCAGAAACCATGCTCCGTTGCGGAACTCGCAGCTATATTTTACGCAGTAGAGCGAATTGCCTCACTACCTTCTGACCATTATTTCATTTTTACGGATAGTCTTAGCTCATTGGAGGCTATTCATTCAATGAGGCCGATGAAGCACTCCTAGTATGTCCTGCCTGAAATACGATCTAAACTGAGTGCTTTATCTAACTGCTCCTATACTATCACCTTAGCTTGGGTCCCATCTCATTGCTCAATTCCGGGTAATGAGAAAGCGGACTCGTTGGCTAAGGTGGGCGCTATGGAAAGCGATATTTTTGAGCGACAAATCGCCTTGAACGAATTTTTCTCCATTGCTCGTCAGCAAGTCCTCATCAGTTGGCAACAAAAATGGAATGATGGTGAATTGAAAAGATGGTTACATTATATTCTCCCACATGTGTCGAACAAACCATGGTTCAAAGCCGCGACCTTATACGCGTTATATCAAGGCTTATGTCCAATCACTGCTCGTTAGACTCGCACTTCTATCGAATTGGGCTCTCAGGCAGCAATTTATGTGCGTGTGGCAGTGGCCTGAGGAAAACAACCTGCGATACCCGTTAGAGATGCCTTGGGGAGCCGAGATCTCGACTATTTGAATTTAATTTATGTGTTTTAAAAACGGATGGATCTGAGGATTTAGTAGTTAGTGTCATCTTGTGTTCTCCCAAGTTGTTAGCTGCCCATCGGTGTACCATCATGTTTGTCTTTTTCATTAGAGTGTCGCTTAGTTCGAGATCAAGAGCACATTGCTCTCCAAACCTTGTGTTCACAACCCCTACCCTGCCATCCATTTGTTACAATCTGTTACCAATAACCTCGAGATAGTCGCGAGTAATCGGCCCCCGCTTTAACTAACGTAAGTAATTTTGTTATATAATCAATGAATATCGGCTCCGCAAAGCTACAGCAAATGAGCCTGGAAAAATAAATGCATTTAAAAAAAAATAAAACTAGTTTTCCCGTCCATGAGATTCGATGGACGACACAATTTTCAGCAGCACTTTTATCGGCTTGCTGTTTTTCCATATGGGCATTGCTATGCCTTTATGGGCATTGACATTGACTCATAAGGCTTGTGGTGATAACTAGTAAGCCCTCTGTAGTTATCCTTTAACGCCTTAGAAGTCCGGAGTCAGGAAAATGATGTTAAATTGTTATCTTCTAATAATCTATCTGTACTTTACGAAATATGAGTTATCTGAAGTGGATATTTTATTCTAGAGATAATCCAAGCGTGATCTAGACCATCTGGACTTCTTGATTCATAAAGCCAAAGCATTGACTCTTAAGACCTCCAGACAAAGTTCGCACATGACTTGAAATGTTCCTAAACTTAGCCCATTAGGTGGTTAACCCATATACATTTATAATCGATTAATTAGATTAACTGACAAAACCCCAAGGCTGCAAAATGGCTGGTTCTCAGCAATGCGATGATCAATCATTATGATTCAGCAACCATTCGATCTGTCTACTTTCATATGTTTCAGGTAGAAAGCCTATTGGACCTGTGTCGATATATGTTGACATGACTGCCCAACAAACAATTTTAGGTGCAGCTTAGCTTATACAGGCAAAAAATAGCTGCATAAGGCAAATTTTGGCTGTATAAGCTAATCTACAGCTAAAATTGTTTGTTGGGTGGTGCTTGGCAATTAGGTTACCAAATTTAAAGGTGGTTCTGCGGAAATTTGGATTCACCGGGAAAATGGTCAATTCCTGGAAATAGACCTAGGGATCCGCGTTTTTTTCTAAATTGCATACAATCATGAGCATAGAGGAAATATGCCATCACCATATCGATTCTACTACCGGGTCGTCAGGAAACGGTCTTCTAGATATCCGGACTCTCCGACAAAAGGGTCAATTCCTGAAAGTAGACCTAGAAATCCACGATTTTTTCGACGTAGGATTACGTCTTTCGGCAAAATATTGGGGGTGGAATTTCAAAAAACTAAAATCGACTGAGTTACGAAAAGTGTTCAGGTTTTGACCACTTATAAATCTATCAATAGTCGATGGATTTTAATTCTAAATAAGCCAATCGATTGGAAATCGCACAAACACTTTGTCAATTTTCAAAAGGTCACTATTGAAAATTACACAAATGTCCTACTGTTGGTGATCAAAATTAACACCGATTACCTGCAAAAAAGCGCTTTCCCTAAAACAGATTTCAAAATCGGATTCATCCGGTCTCGCCGAACGGTGCTTATTCAATCACCATGTGTGGTGGTGTGTGGTCGGTCGTCATCAGTAGTGCTATCAGCCCTATCTGTGTTGAACACCCTGATAGCTCAGCATTACCCAACCATCACGACAAAACGGTTCTTTTTAGGACCACAATAAATTATTGTTGCTTAAGAATTAATTTCCATTGATCGTTCGCTCGCCTTGCTGCCAGCCACATCACCCCAAAGGACCTTGTCAATAGAAAAGGGTACGTTCTACCGACACTTGCGTTGAAGGAACGGCGTAAATCACTGCAGCAACTTCAAATAGATCCTTATGAGTTGCTTGTAGTCATAGCGATTTTCTTTCCAATTTCAACCAGTTTCTTATTAAAAACAACACTGCTAAGCAGGGTGCCTTCCATTCATTTTGGCTAAAAAAATGTTTTATTAAATTATAGAATAATAAGATATTACGATGATATTTTGTAGGTGTACGTAACAAGAAAAGATTGTAATATTTGTGTTTGACGCATAAAACCTGCAAATTTAGCTTTGGCAGAGTCACAATGAGCGATTTTCTAATCGCCTCTTCGCGAAGAGTGAAGAACGAAGAGTGGGTGAAATAAATGACAAAATCGCTTATTGCGACACTCGTGTAGCAAAATTGGCAGGTATTATGTGCCAAACACAAACTTCACAGTCTTTTCTTGTTGCTTACACAAACAAAATATTACTATAATATCTTATTGTTCCATAATTTAATAAAACATTTTTTTATCCAAAATGAATGGAAGGCACCCTAAGTTTGCAAACCCTACCTGCGCTAGAGGTGACTGCCGTGAAACTGATTTTTTTTGCAGTCATTCACTGCAGCAAACGACAAAGGGAACTTGAACGAAATGAAAATCTGGATCAACAATAGAAAGGGCCCATCATCATTTGTTAACAAACCGTTCCAAAGCCCTTTACTCACAAAGCGAAGACCACCCACGCAAACCATCACCATCACCTCTGTGAACAGAGATTATGAGTACCGTATGCGTGATAATGTTTGCACCATTGAGCAATGCCAAAATTAAAAAAAAATCTCAAAAATTTCGTTTTCGAGTTTTTTATTTATTCAAAGGGGGATGTTTCTCAGAGTCTTAACCTATGTTAATCATCGATCGAGTTTCCACTTGCTGCAATTACGACCTCCACACGCTTCCGGAATGCATGGCAGCTTCTAATAATGAAGTCTGGATCTATTTCTCTCCAGATACGGGTCAATGTTTGTCTGAGGCTTGCTGTACTCGGGTGGCGTTTAGAACAGACCTTGGCCTTCATGACGCGCCATATTGAGTAATCCAGCGGATTAAGATCGGGGCTGGAAGGCGGCCACATATCCTTCGCCAAGAACGGTTTCTGCAACGACTTCTGAGTGCGGTTCGAGGTGTGGCACGGAGCCCCATCTTGTTGAAATACAACATTTGGCTTCGGACCGTACTGTTCTTTGATCCACGGAAGAACATACTTACTTAAAATCCCGATGTAGACCTCCGTGTTGACCTTGTCGCCTTCTGGAATGAACACTGGGTCCATTTTTTCGCCATCGGAAGCCACCAATCCAAACACCATAACGCTAGCAGCATGCTTGGTCAGATACACGTTCTTGTGCTCGTCGGGCACGTATTTTACCGGAAGAGAACTAATATACCGGTCGGTGCTGGAATTTGATACGGGATCGACGGTAAACATGCTCTCGTCGGTGAACAGGATTACCGGATTTTTTCGCTTGAGGAAGTTCAAGATTTTCTTGCATTGTTCGACTCGTAGCTCCCGGATGCGGTTGGTAATCATGTGAGTTTTTTTTCCGTGCCCTCGACTTCACCCCGCAATCTTCCTTTACGATCTCCGTGCCGTAAAGTCACTGATCCCGTGTTCCTTTGCCATTTTCCTTATTGAACGCTTTGAATTCACCCGAATCTTCCTTTTGATAGCAGCGATAACCCCCGGAACTCGAGCTAACCTTGGACGACCTGTGGCCGCCTTCGCGGATAGTTGTCCTTTCTTTTCTTGGTCTAAAACCCTTTTGACGGTCCACCGGGACACTCCAACGGCGATAGAAATGTCTTTTTGCGACATTTGCGCGTGGGTCAAATCACGAATACGCTGCCACTTCGTCATGGTGCAACTGTCAAACTAAGTAAATTATTTTTTTATACACAGCCTACTACGGTATGAGCCTAGGAGCATCCCACTCTAAACTTTGTATTTTTCCTAATATACATATTAAGATCTTAGTGATATCTAAGATACCCAGAAATACTTAAAAATACTTAAGAAATATCTAGCGTTAGTTTACTTGCTTGGTTGCTATGTCAATTTAATTTGCTTGTTTATCCAATGTCAGGCGTTTTGTGTGGATATTGGTTAATTTGTTAAACAATTAAGATTCATTTGATTAAGAGCGTGAACAGCTTTAGGTGTTCCGAACCATTTTCGGTGTAATCTGTTCACCATGTACCAGAAAGAATAAATTCTTATAGGCATTGGAACCTTTGTTGTTACTCGTTCGAGTTCCATAATTTGTATAACCAATCTAATAGTGAATTTTGTGTTGTTCTTTTTTCCGCTCGGTTCTTGGCTATGTGACCATGAAAATGCCTGATAAGAACATTATTGGATGTACGAAACCATGTGACCATACTATCACCTATATTCTCGTTTACGTCCAGACAGTATGTTAAACGAGAATATGAGCGTATTTCGGAAACGCAAATCTCTTAGCTTTCCACCTTCTAAACGCAGATACTGTTTATTACAGTAGATAGGGGTAAGAGGGGCATAGTGAGCATCCCGTGCTCCAGCTTGAATTTCCGGCCGTTCGGAACAAATTGGTTAGTGGTAGGATCAATATCATAGTGATATTGAACCTACTACCAGTTGATTTGTTTCATGCAGCTGGAGATCCAGAGCCAAAGTGTGGAATGCTCACTATGCCCCACCTGTTCACTATGTCCCTTCTTCCCCTTATAAACCATAAAGGCCACTGGACTCAGTATAAGCAACATAGTCAGAATTATTTAAACGAATGGATTTAGTTTTCGTTGTTTTCCTACGTATAATTAAAACAAGTAAAACGTTGTGTTCAATGTGATATAATAATTGCATTAATTTTTCAAAGTAAACATTATAGTAGTTTATTCAAAAGGAGAGTCAAAACGGCCATTCCCATTCAACACCCAGTAGATCGACAAACTTTTCTTCCTGCATTTGCTCAGGCCTGCACGTTTTCACGGCAACAGTTCCTCGATACTGCAAAAACAAAATCGTAGTCAGATGATTCGCTGCTAGGTAGGTCCACGGTACGAGAGGGAGAGAAAGAGAAAAGTACTAGTTGTCTCCCTCATGCCATCGCAAATTTTTCTCTGGTCAGCTAATGCACGTTCATATCTGAATACACCAATATTCATCATCGCAGGATCTTTGTGCACCGAGAGGTTATATTTGAGCCAATACACATTTTGAGATCAGTCGATCGGTAAACACCGTTCAACTTGTACTGAAAATATCATTCTTTGTAACCAGCTCTTGAAGCATATTTACAAGCTGAATCGCTGGAAAATATAAATTAAATAATACTAATTCCAACACATAATAAAAATACTTAACACTCCTATTTGTATAAATACAAGACGACCGACAACAACAAACACATGCTTTAGCAACCGGTTATCAAAAAATAAGTGTTACTTCGATGGAAATTTATAGCCATGGTTGAAAATACTTAAAAATACTTAAGAATACTTACGCGGGATTTACAAATATTTTATTGATAATAGGTACGAAGTTTAGAGTGGGATGCCCCTAGGTATGAGCTATGCATGCATAGAAAACCAAGGCATTGTACGCACAGGTGAAACGGGAACCTTATTTGTACGATGGTGCAAACATTATCACGCATACGGTAGTTTTCGATAGATGTCACCGCAAACAACAGCAGCGACATCTGATGGAACATGAATGCAGAAGCTGGACAAAATCATTAATTGAAATCTTCACCATTCGTGCAGGGCCATAAGGCATATTATTTATGATCAAATACACAAATACATGTACATAAATACATAAAAGCACACAAATTTACTCTGGTATAGATAATATTTTAATGTCACCCAAGCTTTAAAGGTAAACTCTATTAAAACCAGATACCAAATGTTCACCCACCGCATTACATTCACCTCTCGTCTGATCTGCAGCAGCAAGCCAGTATCAATTTACAAAGGTGTGAAACTTTCCCCATCAAAAATGGCTTTACAGAGTCTTGATAATCATTAAAGCATGTTTTGTGCTTTCCAACTTTCCAACGCTTTTCCGAGACAACATCGCCATCGGCGACAACGACGATGATGAACATCTTCATGTTAGATGGAAACAAGTTCCAAGAACATGTCCTCTGCCGATCCCACCGAACGCATCGTATCGCATCCGTAACGCTTGCTTTGAAACAGGTCAAATGTTATCACTCATCCCGAAAGGACGGCGACGACAGCAGCGCCATAATACGCTTTGACGAGTGCTGTTGTAGCGCTGACAGTTTGTCGCCTGTGGGACGACATTTTTGCTAAAATTTTCCGGGAAAATTACGACAGTAACGCGTATCGCAACCCGATTTTTTCATCACGCAATGTTAGCAAAAAAATGCTTGGCGAGACTTAACACCTTGGCAACTGCTGCCGCCATTACGGTGGCGTGTATTGGTAGCAGAATAATGGGCTTGGTTCAGCGTGTCATTCAGGGTGTAGTTTATCACACCATGTGTGGCATGGAGGGCCTAAATGAATGAAGCCGTTTCCATTGACTTCATTCGTGGAAAACGATACGACGGGACGGAGGATGTCATGCCTAGGCAACTAACGGTAACGAGTGGATAGTCAATTTGCTGTATAGCCTTTATGGCAATGCAAAGAGGGCGCTGAGATCACGTCAGTATAGTGTTGACTTTTTTAAATCACGGTCCTTGGTTGTCTATGCGACGTCGCCGGCGTAATATGTAGCTACATATAATGAATCGGAATGTTCCGGAATGTATTCTCCTCGCTTGCAGATACAAATTAATACGTGTACGAAGACCATAAGCTCTGAATCAACAACTGTGGAAGATCTCAAGAGAACACTAATCTGAGAATGTATGTTCCTTCATATGGGACGTAATAGCTACCATGGAGTGAGGCCAGCAGAAAAGGATTACAACTAGTTAATGCTTAAGAGCTTAGAAGGTTACACAAGTTTCGACTATAAATGATCTAATTATATTGTAACTGTTCAAAATCTACCGTGCATGCTAACAACTTACAAACTAGCAATCAAACTAATTGCTTCCAACAACACTGGAAATTGCTGCAGGACAACTTTCACGGGGAAGCAAAACGTTGATTTTGTTTCCCATTGTGAGTAGTCCAATCATGCAATTGCCCGTTTGTGACAGTAATTAAATTTGCGTACCATACACGTCACATGTGGGCCAAAGGTTGAAACAGTTTCTAACTTTGATTCGCAGTTACGGTAGGAGAAACAAAAAATTACAGATACCTTTTTACACCGGAGCAATATTTACATGGACGGAAACTTTTCACCTTGAATAAACTCCGACAAATTGGATTTAACTCGCACAGTGAATAACCGTCACCACCAGGCCAGGATATGACCAAGACCCGCACAATAAAACTATAAAATGAAATCAACTCTTGCCGGAATGAACTGGAAGCGGATTCTCCACCTCCACCTCGCCAACCGGACGATGTGACTTTACTGTCTAATTTTCCTCCCACTTCACGAGAGCTTATAGATCCGAGTGGGGCTCTCAAGCAAAAGGGGAGAAAACAGTGATTTCACATTTCCCTCAATCGTACGTAATAAAAGTTTGTCTTGCCCTGTCCGATTGTGCTCTGTAAGTGGCAGCGAACAACCAAATGCTCGGTATGTTGAAGAACTTTTCAACTTACAGCTCGGAATTGCTGATGCTGATGGTCTTGGTTCGTTTGGCGTAGTTCGATTTTCTCCAGAAGATTTTCCTCCCCTTGCTTCTGCGGGAAAAGCTTGAAACAACACAAGGCTTTGTGCTGATGGAATTCTAATACCCTCTTCGCTTGAACGTCGAACGTGTGTGCCAGGTTGGAATATCAAGGCAAACGGTGTTCAAGGTCAATATAACTTTTCAATAGGACCAATGTAACATATCCGCCATTTTGAGAAAATCGAACTTGAAGCCTGATTGAAGCAATTTGGATGGGGAGAGTGGACTTGCCCACTCCCTGTTGTTAATATTTCGTGAATTTAAGGTGGGCTCTTCTCCCCACTCATTGGGTGTCAGCGATGAGATTGTGCGGAACTGTATCAGAAGATTTAACCAAATCCACTTGTTGCTTCGATTTTAAAGGCCCACGCACATTAGATCCGGATCGGACGCGTTGCGGCAAAATGACAGCTAAATCTATTGTCTAACTGTCAAATTTACGTCAACGCAACGCAAACGGTATAGCTGGCGCCGGTGGTGTAGTGGTAAACGTGACTGCTTTCTCCCACCAATGGGTCTGGGTTCAATCCCAGCCGAGGTCAGTGGGATTTTTCTGAGGCTTAAAAATCTCTGGTCACGTCTTCCTTCGGAAGGGAAGTAAAGCCGTTGGTCCCGGCCCATGTGTGTTGAATGGGTGCGATATCCTACGCAGGTGTGGTAGCTGCCTTCCTGCACATTCAATTGCCGTCAATGGATGGCAATCGATGTCCGTCGGTGATTGGCACTAGATTGCGGAACAGAGACCGACGTTAAATAAAGGAAAGAAGAAAGCAACGCAAACGGATCTAATGTGGGTTAAGTCACGTGATATCGCTGATACATAACACATTAAGTTCAACATTGTTGAACGATGCATCATAAAGCCGGGCTGGCTGTTGGAGATGATCTGTGCAGCAGCTCTGTACCAAACTGTGTGGATCAGTTCAATGTTGACTAAAATCATGGTCAGAAAATTTAATATCACAAGCCATCATCACAAACAGAGAACAGACGTCCAACTTCGGTCAGAAACTTGTGCAAAGATAAGTGGGAACATTGCCGTTACGTGGCGCTAGTATCACCGATAAACCGGCATGACACTTAATTTTGACTTATGCCCGATGCTCGTAAACGGTCGATTAGGATTTTTTGATCTAGATAAAAATAATTTGTACAGAATAGATCAGACACAAACCAATTTATAACTTTTGCATGCGGGTTCATGGCTTAGCTAAATATTTCCCGCGAACCTCGCCACGAACACGGAGCCAGATGTCAGTAGTGTGCTTTGGTTAGAAATCTTATTGTTATTGCTATGGTAATTCATGTCGGTTTGTCGGTGCTAGTATCTCCTGATTTCCTCTATTAATGTTTCACTTTCGACCAATTTGGCGCTAGTATCGATAAATTTTCTGTTTGAAAATTGCCACTTGGTGCTACCAGCACTTAGTGTCTAGTGTTAGTTGTGCAACGCCAGCGCCATCAGGTTGTCAAAGAGGATTATTAAGTTGGGAAGTCACCGTTAGTGGCGCTTAGGTTGAATAGGAATCTTTACACTAGTTTCTAGATAAATTGTGTTCGAGCCTCAACGTCTGTTCTCTTCGACCAGTTTCGTTTTCCTGGGCATTGCGAAAGCCTTCAACCGTACATGGACGCCCGCGGTACTGAAACAACTCCTCAGTTGGGGCCTTAGCGGCCATATCATCCATTTCGTCCAAAATTTTCTGACTGGCAGATCCTTCCGAGTCTCGGTAGGTAATACCAAATCCCGCACTTTCTGCGAGGAAACTGGCGTTCCCCAAGGTTCAGTGATCGCTGTCACCTTGTTCCTGGTAGCCATGAACAGTGTCTTTGAGCGGTTACCAGCGAACATGTACATGTTCGTGTACGCAGACGACGTGCTAATCGTAGCCACAGGTCAAACTCCGGGACGAACGAGGATTACAGCCCAAGCAGGGGTTTCCGCCGTAGCCAGATGGGCCGCTTCGAAAGGCTTTCAGCTGTCTGCTGGAAAGAGCGCTAGGTGCCACGTTTGCCAGTACTGACAATCACAATCTCCCGTCCCCACCGGTCCAACAATGGAGAAGTACGTTTCCGTGTTGCCCGGGCCATCGTAGACAGCCGGCTGATGTATGGACTCGAGCTGACCTGCGTCGTCACCGACAAGGCAATACTCGCTCCGGTGTACAATAGCTACACGCGCATAATCTCCGGTCTCTTATCCTCGATACCAGCCGATGCCAGCTGTGTCGAAGCCGGCACTCTCCCTTTCCGGTACCGCATCTACGAAGCCATTGCCAACAAAGCCGCTGCATTTTCAGCAAATACCACCGGAAACGAAAGAATCTGCCTCCTTACCCGAGGGGGGGGGGAGCAGAATCACCAACGCAGAGCTCCCCCCAGTGGCCGAGATTCACTGGTACGGAGATAAGAGTTGACAATCTTCCGCATCAAACATCGACAGCCGGATAATGGAGAAGTTCAGAGCCGGGGACACTTCTGTAGCCCTTAGGAGATCGGTAGCAGAGCTGACCGGATTGTATCTAAACTACATGCATCGTTACACGGACGGGTCAAGATCGAGAGCTGGAGTCGGAATGGGAATCGCTGGTGACATTTCCCCAACGAGTAGAAGTCTGCCAAAACAATGTTCGGTGTTCTCGGCAGAAGCAGCGGCTATTCTACATGCCGTCACGGTTCCTGTGGATCGCCCAATCCTTATCCTGTCAGACTCCCACAGTATTATTCAAGCCCTTTCGTCGGAGGTCCCGGTCCACCCCTGGATCCAGGGCATCCTGAAGGTTGCGCCACCAAACACTACCTACGCATGGATTCCCGGACACTGTGGGATCCCAGGGAACAACGAGGCGGACAACCTAGGCAGGTGAGGCCCATCTGGTCCTCGGTACTCGCACAAGGTACCGTTGCAGGACGTAAAGAGATGGATCACTTGCACAGTGCGGACAGCGTGGGCAACGGAATGGTCCAGCGCCAGACTTCCGTTTATTAGGAAAATTAAAGCGACATAGGAAAGTGGACGGACCTTGCAAACCTGCGATCCCAGAAGATTTTTTTCCAGACTCCGGACAGGACACTTCCTAATCTCACGGGATTTCAGCCGAGGACCCTTCTGGAAGACCTGTGAATTCTGCCATATTCCATCGACGGTGGAGCACGTGTTATGCGTATGTCCACAATTCGAGCATCTTCGTTGCCTCCACGGGTTGCCTGCCAGGGTACGGGACACGCTTGCAGACGTGCCCTCAACTCAAGCAGCTGTACTGCGCTTTACCAATATCAGCTGTGATTTTCGATTAACAAAATCAACCAGCATCCCAAGTAACAATTTTGGTTTTATGACGGTTCTGTAGACCATGATTTAGACTAGTAGAATGCTATAAAACCTCGATAAAACCTGCAATGTTACTTGGGATCAATATGAACCAAGATCAAAATAATCGAAAATCATAGGTAAAGAACATATGTTAAATTCTAGAATCTGGGACATTCCGAAATTGAAATCAGCATTCCGGATGAAATTAAAATGGTGGATTTCAACCCAAGACGGACATCGAATATGCATCTAAACCGATGCAATATGAGTATCTACGGAATGACCTTGATATTCTAACTGTTTGAACTGATACTGACATCAGGTGGCTACTGAAATTCAGCATTTAGTAGGTGTTGATATTGATATCTTGTAGCACTAATTGACAGCTAGTCATTTTCGTGAAAATATCCTCGGGCAGAGGAAGAGGATAACAGTTTGACTCAGGTACAGTGTTCAGTCTCGTAGAAAAATCTCCGCATATACGAATCGTTCCCTTGGGCTTTCGAACGACGACTATCGGAGCCGCCTTGTCGGCAAATCGACCTTCTTCAGGATTCCAAGGCATTCCAATCGATGAAGTTTTTCTTCTACAAAGCTTTTCATACTTTTTGCTACTGGTCGTTTGGGTCGAAAAAACGGTTTCGGATTATCTTTCAGTACCAAATGGACAGGAGTTTTGTTCTACAAGCCCAATTTCGTGCTGAAAACTTCTGGGAAATGAGCTTGGAGATCGGCAACTTCTTGGGTCTGATGAGTGGCAATTTAGTTGCAGAACGACGTGATTTACTGGTTTCACAACCACAACATATCCATCAGATCGATCCCCAAATATCGAGATGCACGTTACGAGCATCTACGTAGCACTTGCCACCTTTGGTGCCGCTGTGGTTGCTTCTGGTACTCTGGTCGATGACTTCGATGATAAATATGCGTAAAGAAGGATCTCGATCAGAGTTGCGACCTATCACAATCACGATCGCCAAACAGCTGATGGTAGTAACGCTTTGTACATTCCTATCAATGTGCTCGTCAAAGCTCTCTACATGACCATCCATCAAGTTGACGAAAGAAGTAACAAGCAACTGGTGAATGTCGTCTTCTGTTGTGATCCATCACCGATCTGGTCATTCCTGACAATCACGACACTATTCTGTGCTCGTTTTGAAGCAGTTGCTGTTTTGCTTGCTTATTTGAGTGTGTTGGTGAGTGAGCCCAACAGTTTCCGTTTCATGTTGCCTACTTTGTTTGTAACTCACATAGTCGCGCCTGCCGAGACGAACTTTGGAATACGTAGGCATTGTTTTCATTTTCTTCTGTCGTTTCGCTTTTTCTCATGATCGCAGACATGACTGCAGAAGTCTTCACTGTTTTCGTTGTGCTCTTCATCATCAGCAGCGAGTGTAACGTTTTGCTTGTGAGCAGCGTACTGGTGATTGTTGTTTGCCATGGCTCTAACTCTCACTGCGTGACAAAAAGATCTGTCAGCGATAGTCGGTTGATGCGAAGTCGAGTGTCACGTGAGTGTCATGATATTTTGCATCACTGATCTCGGACCTGCTTGCCACAATCGCGACACTGCTGGGTTTAGACTGGGCAAGTCAAATAATCAACTCAGTTGACTTCAATTGGCTTGAAAAGTTGAGTGTGGTTAAACTTTTTTCAATTCAAGTGAGTTGATCAAGTCAGTTGAATGCCATGGTTTACACGTTCAATTCGCGTTCAAGTCAGTTGAATTCAACTGACTTGCTCAATTGACTTGCCCTGTCTAAACCCAGCTTTATGCTCACGAAAACGACAATCTTTGTTGTAATGCATTCCTTCGCAGGGTGTTCGAGGCTGTTCACGAGTTGAATTTTTGCTGCGTGACCGATGCATGGACTTGGACCGTTTGTTGTGAGCAATTAAGTTCTATGATGACGGATTCTCCACAAGAATGGTTTCCTGTTTGAGGTTAATCAGACTGTTGTTTTACCCACAGCATGAGCAGATGTTCTGCTTCATTCAGCTTGTCGATTAGCATCATTCTAAATTGTTCCTCCGTTAACTCTGACAGCTTAAAATCAACGCAGGATTTATTGTGCACGAGTAATCGAGATAATCTTCACTGCCTTCCTGGGTTGTCTGGAGATCCGGTGGGCTCAGTTTTCGTAGTAGAAATCGAACCTTAGCAGCGTCATCCAGCCACTGTAGCACGGAAACCACGTGTCGAATGTGCTGCCGCTTTCTTTGTTGTACACAAATTCCGCCATGTTACTCGATAGGGAATCCAGTACAACCTCATCGCGGAACAGATTCCTAATGGTGGCTTGTGTAGCGCATAAGCGCTTGCTGGTTATGCAGAATCTGTACAATAGTGTCCGTGATGTTCCACAGCTGCGGTGCCGGTGATGTTCCGCCTCCTGTTGACAAATTCTCCTCCTGCTGTCACGTTTTCACCGTGAAGTGACATCCGTAATAAGCCCCGCCTTTAGCGGGATAATCACACGTTTTAAGGACGATTTCACTACCGCCCCGTCACCACTGTTGCGATATTATAATTACATAAAATAAGATCTTGTGACGTCTGGATATTGATATCTTGATAGAGCTGGAATTAGAGCGTAACAGCCTTTGTAAACAATGCCTTCTCTTGTTGATTTCTAGGAATATATTAATATATTATATTAAAACTGCATGCTTTTTGGGTTTAAATTACCCATAACATTTGGAATTTAAAAATTTAACCTAAATTCAGCTACAATGTGTACCATAAAATTCCATACAACTCTTCTGGAGATCACTGATCGGTAACATTTTAAACAAAAAAGTCAGATTAAGAAAACTAATGTTTTAGGGCAACCCTAAGCAGCCCTAGTGGTCCTTCTATTGCCCTTATCTTAAATTTCACCCTTTTTCATTCTTTTCAAAATTTAATTTGATACAGGATTGAATAGAACATACACAAATAAAATCATTGAAATGTATTTAAAATTTTATTGAGACCCTTTGTCAGCACACTGAAGCACTAGTGCTAAAACTGGCACACTTACCCTAGATCAAACTCATTCAAGAGTTCAGCTACTCCAATGTAACTGAAGATGCCTAATTTTGGAATAAAAAGAAATATTAATAATCATGCTCCTATTACATCTGTCCTGACATTGAATCTCTATTGAATTCATAAAAAATATCTCTCATCGCGACTGACACTAGTAACATGCCAGATCCAATTCAGCTCATATTATCCTCCACTACACGAACCTTCGAACTGTTTACAACATATTAAACACGACCAGCTGAAATCTTCCGATAGGTTCATAACAAAGTCTACACCCTCTACCTCCATGCTAATGATACCGTAAACCGGGGGCAAATTGATCACTGCGTTACGTAAATATCGAAATTAATTTCTACAATAAGGGATCAGCAAATGGTATATTAAAACCAGTAGCTATGAGGACTCTATCGATCTATAAATCTGAAAATGTCGATATTGGGTGAAATTTATTCACCTTTCGCAATATTTTGCATACTTCGAATTAAGTGAGACTATGTTTAATCAAAAAACATATTCGTTGCAGCCCTGTATTGGTTTGTTTGGATGATGTTCAAGTAACCATTTAAGTTTTATCGTGGTTTTAAAGAGGTTTGTAAGGCTCGGAATGGATTTTTTTTTCTTGATTTGTTTTCCGTCGATCTTGTTTTCCGTGCTGAGCACCAATGCTACCGACGCCAGGGAGGCAGCTCCTACGCCTGGACCCTACCTATCGACCCATCAACTCATGAACCGGGGACCAACGGCTTTACTTCCCTGATCAGAGATGTTTTGCCTCAGAACATCTGTCGGAATGGACCATTATAAAACCAGGAATGTTACGTAGCTGACTATGTATGCGATTGAATGCCAGTTAAATAAATTTGAAATTCAGACAGTAAAATCCGGATTGATTTGAGATTTGGGCGTAAATACATTTAGCCTGTACCACCTACGAAATTGGCGATTGATGTGTTTGTTTACATAAGCAATTACGCCCCCCCCAAATCTCAAATCTCAGCAAATCAATCATTAGAGTCCTTTGATGAAATCCTACCAAAATTTCTCATGACATCTACTAACCAAATAAATATCTATGGAACAGCTGAAAATGCAAAGCATTTTGCTCAATTTCACCCCGTTGATCAATTTGCCCCCGGATTACGGTACAATGGGAGGGCTGATTCCGAAGGAAATTTATCCCCTATACAAGGCAGAGCGCATCCTTCCCGGAAGGCAATGCGGATTGTTCTCCTCCGCATTACAAGCTACGTCGCAACTTAATGAGACTTTGATGTTAACAAAATTGACCCTTCTTCAAATTCGACTCGAGTTGGGAAGGCGGGAAGGAGGTAGCTTTTGAATTTCTCATCATAATCGATTCCTCTACTTAGCATCACACCTTCTGCTAGAGAATCTGTCTACATAACTGATATCATACAGACAGACGGGCTCGGTGGTTCAGTGCAGAAGGTCGTGAGTTCAATTTGAAGTTCATCCTTTTGTAAAATTTGTAGTTTGTCAAAATGCTCGTTACACTTATGTTGGATCATAGAGTCCTTTGCATCTCACTTATGCCTTAGTGTCGAACTAACAATCCTCACCCAAAATACTGGGTGACAGGTTTTCCTTCATTTTCATTGAAAAAACATGCAAAAGTTGATCTATACCCGAGCAAAGTCTGAGATCAAATTGACAACTAAATTTGATGTTGTGATTTCACTGATAATGATTACTCAGGTTGCTGTCGTTTTGGTCGTTTTAACGGTTAAAATATCAAAGTTGAGAGCCAAAAATCTTCCTGTGACATCACATTGAAAATTATTTCTGCTATCAGTGAGAGCAAACTGAAAACTCAATTTGATGTACAAATGAAAACAAACTCGCAATAACATATTTTTGAAGAGCAAATGTAAAGTAAAATGAAAACAAATTATTTTATCAAATTTGTCAATTGCGTGAACTGAAATCAAATTATGATTTCAGTTTGATGTTGATATCAAAACTTGATTTCGATTTGCTGTCATTTTGATGCTGAACTTTTCTCGGGTACCGACCATAGAGAAATAATTGATCATTGTCGCTATGTCAAAATTTGAAGATCTCTTTGAGGCCTATGATCTGTTGGTTTTTTAAATAATTTCCGATCATCCTAGTACAGCTACAGATCTTTTGAATAATACTTGATGAACCTGAAAACTTGAGAAAAAATGTCCTGAGGAGTTCAGAGAAATCTCTGATCATCTGTAGGTTTTTGAAATAATTTCTGATCATACTGGTATCATGGACAAACATCTGAGAGACAATATTTCAATTCCTGGACAATTAAAGATCTTCAGAATAAAACCTAATCAAATTGAAGACTAGACAAAATATCCTGAAATAAACTTCGGTAAAGTTCTATCAACAACTTGAGGCAAGTTTTTATCAAAATTAAGGGAAGTTCTTCCAAGAAAAGTTTTTCCCAGAACTCCAGAGAAATTCTTTTCAGAACTTAAGGGATGTTTTTTCCCAGAATATCAAGGAATTTCTTCCAAAAAAATTCAGAAAAGGTCTTCTAAAAAAATTGGGATGTGGATTTGAAGCAAAACTTCAAGTCCCCTCATCCATTAATGTATGAGTTAGGTAGAGGAGTGTGCGTTCGACTTAGTACTGTCACAGTAATGGCCCTTCGTTCATTTTCAACTACTATTCAATTTTCACACTGCCCGACTCTAGCGGAACTATCAACCAATCATCTTTCTCTAGTTGATAAATGTTCACACTAAAGTTTCATGTCGATATTAAAGGCTGACTAAAAGTAAATTGGTACGCACAATAAGACCTGTAATTCGTGGTTCAATAAGTTTAAAAAGTCCATTTAGTTTGTTTGGTATGCCAGAGTCTGTGATTAGCAGACGGTACCGGTGCTTGCAAGTCACAAAGCAAGTCACTGAGGACTACAAAACGTTCGCCTGCCGGGTGAACAAACTGTGTGTCGAATTCGAACTTGGGAAGCTTTCGGAGGACCAGTTCAAATGCCTCGTGTTCGTCTGCGGGCTGAAAGCGGAAAGCGATGCGGAGGTCAGAACCAGGTTGCTGAGCAGAATCGAGGAGCGGAATGACATCACGCTGGAGCAGATTTCGGACGAATGTCAACGGCTTCTGAACCTCAGGCACGACACGGCGATGATAGAGGCAGCGTCTTCGTCGACAGCAGTGCAAGCATTGAAGCGGAAGCAGTTCGGTGGGAAGCATTCCCGCTCAGGACGAGGATCACCAGGTTCAAGATCCCCGAATCAGCGAGGTGCCGTTCCAGCAACGCCTTGTTGGAACTGTGGCGCCATGCACTATTCCAAGGACTGCCCCTTCCTCAAAAATCGGTGTAAGGAATGTGGTCAGGTGGGCCACAAAGACGGGTATTGCTCAAGCGCCAAAAAGGTGAAATCTCCAGGCAAGCGGTACTCATCCAAGCCGATGGTAACCAGAAGCGTGCAGGTGAAGAACGTCCGGAAGCGTAGGAGATTTGTGAAAGCAGAAGTCAACGGCAGGCAGATCAGTCTCCAACTCGACACTGCGTCGGATATCAGCGTCATATCCGAGCAATCATGGCGGCATATCGGAAAACCCACAGCAAGTCCTGCAACAATTCAAGCCGCTACTGCATCGGGCAAACCCTTGAAGCTGGAGTTTCAGTGTTCCTGTGAAGTTGCAATCAAAGGGGAGAAGCATCAAGGTCGATTTTTCGTGGTCAAGCAGCAGCTCAATCTGCTTGGACTGGACCTAATCGATACGTTTAACCTCGGGTCGGTGTCTATGTTTCAGTTCTGCAATCAAATCAGCAGCTATCCAACATCGATCAGCTCCCTCCAAGCAGCTTTTCCAGCGGTGTTCAATGATGAACCAGGGTTGTGCTCGAAGGCCAAGGTGAAGTTCACGTTGAGGGAATGTAAATCCCCAGTGTTCCGACAGAAGAGACCAGTGGCTTACGCCATGTGCAGTACCGTCGATGCGGAGTTGGACCGGTTGGAACGTGCCAACATCATCACACCGGTCGATTTCTCGGAGTGGGCAGCTCCAATCGTCGTTGTTCGTAAGGCAAGTGGTGCAATCCGTATCTGCGGTGACTACTCCACGGGCCTCAACGATGCTCTGCAGCCGCATCAGTACCCACTTCCCCTACCGCAGGACATCTTCGCTAGGCTGGCGAACTGCAAGGTCTTCAGTCAAATCGACCTTTCATATGCGTTCTTGCAGGTGGAGGTGGATGAAAGCTGTCGAGAGGTGCTCACCATCAACACACATCGAGGTCTCTATCGGTACAATAGGCTTCCACCGGGAGTTAAGGCAGCACCCGGAGCGTTTCAGCAGCTTGTGGACACAATGCTCGCTGGACTCAACTGCACTTCGGGGTATCTCGATGATGTTCTAGTCGGCGGAGTCGACGAAGCGGACCATTGGCGCAACCTTCAAGCCGTCCTTCGTCGAATTCAGGAGTTCGGATTCACCATTAAAGTGAAAAAGTGCTCGTTTGGCCAGCGTCAAATCAAGTATCTGGGACACCTCATCGACGGGCAAGGTCTGCGTCCGGATCCAGTAAAAGTTGAATCTATCTGCAACATGCCAGCACCGACAGACGTTTCTGGAGTTCGATCGTTTCTGGGAGCGATCAATTACTACGAGAAATTCGTCCCGAGTATGCGTACGTTGCGATATCCGCTGGATGAGCTTCTCAAAGCCGACAAGAAGTTCGTTTGGTCAGTGGAATGCGACAAGGCCTTCTCCACCTTCAAGCAGATTCTCACTTCAGATTTGCTTCTGACGCACTACAACCCGCAACGCGATATAGTGGTAGCAGCGGATGTGTCATCGGTTGGAGTTGGTGCAACCATTAGCCACAAGTTTCCAGACGGGTCGATTAAGGTCGTGCAGCACGCTTCTAGAGCACTGACAGCCGCCGAGCAAGCCTACAGTCAGCCAGACCGTGAGGGGCTCGCGATTATCTTCGCTGTGACCATGCTCCACTTCTTCGGATCTTCGGGTCGAAAAATGGCATCCCAGTCTATACGGCGAGCCGGCTACAACGTTGGGCTTTACAGTTGCTGCTCTACGACTTCAACATTGTTTACGTGAACACAACAAAATTCGGAAACGCCGATATCCTGTCCCGGTTGATCGATCAACACGTCAAACCAGAGGAAGACTTCGTCGTAGCCAGCATCATCACGGAGAACGATGTAAGATCCATTGCATTAGTCCAGCAAGGTTGGCCACAGTTAAAAACGGCCATTTCGGACCGTGAGATCCAGCAATTCTTCAACCGAAGTGATTCGCTATCTACGGTTCAAGGGTGCGTGATGTTTGCCGAACGTTTAGTGATTCCGACCGATTTCCGGATGCGTTGCCTACACCATCTCCATCGTGGTCATCTGGGTATCCAGCGCATGAAAGCGATTGCACGCAGCTTCGTTTACTGGCCGTCTATCGACTCGGATATCGCTGCGCATGTCAAAGCGTGCCGTCACTGCGCAGTTGCAGCCAAGAGTCCCTCCAAAGCACCGCCGCTGTCGTGGCCCAAGTCAACGTATCCATGGCAGCGCGTCCACATCGACTACGCTGGGCATATCGAAGGAGAGTACTTCCTGCTTAGCGTCGATTCGTACTCGAAATGGGTGGAAATCGTCAGAACCAAGTCGATAACAGCCACTGCAACCATCGGAATCCTACGAAGTCTCTTCGTTCGCCTTGGTATGCCAGAAACGCTAGTCAGCGACAACGGTACGCAGTTCACCAGTGCCTAGTTCGCACAATTCTGCCTCGAGAACGGTATCGATCACGTGACAACTGCGCCGTTTCACCCGTAGTCCAACGGCCAAGCTGAGCGTTTCGTGGACACCTTCAAGCGAGCGGTCAAAAAGATTCGAGAGGGGAGAAGATCAATTCAGGAAGCACTGGACACTTTTCTGTTGACCTACCGAACCACACCAAACCTGTCAGCACCACAAAGCAGATCTCCGTTCGAAGTAATGTTTGAGCATAGAATAAGGACCAGTCTGGACTTACTCCGTCCACCAGCCGTTCGGGAAACGACTGTTCAACCAGATTCAAGGTTGTTCAGTAAAGGTGATCTAGTATACGTCAAGGTGCACTCTAACAATTCGTGGAGATGGGCATCAGGAGTGATTCTGGAGCGAGTGGGACAGGTGATGTTCAACGTGTGGGTTAAAGACAGGCGCATGATTCGTTCGCACATCAACCAGCTGCGAAGCCGAACGAACGCCGACAGTAAGTCAACGTCTGGCTCGATTCCGTCCAAGACAGACAAGCAACAGTTGCCTCTGGACATCTTACTACGAGCCTGGAACCTGTACAAGCCAACCCAGCCACAACCACCAAGTCCATCCACATCACCGAGACCATCACCGTCACCGGTTGCACAAACGCCATCAACACTCGAAACACCGGATGAGCATTCGACGCTACAGCAAGTCTTGTCATCCACGCCAGCTTCTCCGAGCCTAGTTTGGGTTACTCCGGAATCGACAACTTCGTCGACAACAGACCTTGGTCAGCCGTCGTCTACGTCCGTAGTCCCATCGTCCTCTACAACAAGCTCTGTGCCACTTACATCAGCAGAAACCGAAACAGCTGCCCAGGTACCTCACCGCTCTTCACGTCTACGAAGACCGCCGATTAGGTTCGACCCGTACCAGCTGTATTAAGACGGGAGATGTTGGGAACATTGACATCCCTAACGATCGCTACCAACACCAACACTGCTGAGCTCACTGGTAGCAGCTAAGCTGTCACCCGTAGATGCGCGAACCAGCATAAGGAAGAAGAACAACACATCATATATGTGAGTCCGTATCGTGTGCGCTTCCCGCATGTCAATGTATACTTTTAGTTCGTCATTTTAATAAAGTTTTATTTGCTAGTTTACGTTCGCGTTCATTTTATTGTACATGATGTACACGGCCACACCGTCAGCGCGTTCGTAACACGGGCAAATCTAAGGATTCATTTACTTGGGGACAAAATCGATCTTGTTGGCAGCATACAACTCCAGAACCGCCTTGGAGTAGTGGCAGCAGGCCAAAAGATGATTTTGACTCTATGCTTGTGGATGAACGGTAATACACGCTTTTTCAGGCATTATTCGATGTAAACTTGGGATGTCATCGTCGAGAATGAGACGAATGGTTCCGGCAACAACTGCAAATCACTTGCCAAATCATGGCCTTCTTCGCGAACTTGTCGACAAACACGAACTTGAATCATCCTGGCACATCCCCACGTCCAGTCGCGATGTAAAACTTTTGACCGCTAAAAATCGAGTGGTTTGACGTATGTTTCGCCATCGATCAAAGTGCAGCCCTTGTCAAAAAAACGGTCGTACAAGAGCCTTGCACGCTTTTTAGCCACGGAATTCTGCTTGACGTGCCGGTTGGGATGTTTACTGGCTTTGTACGACTTATATGCTTCCCTGACAAAGATGTTGCGCACCGTTTGAAAGTTGGCGTTGTACCTTCTGGCCACATCTCGAATCGAAAAACCGGTGTTGGATTTAATGCACCTCAACACCTTGCTGCGCAGCTGACGATCCCCGGTTCCAGTTTTCTCGTAGGTCCACTGATTCCTTTCCACACTCAGGGTTTCCTTGTAGGTCTTGAGCACTCGACAAACAGTTGTTTTCGGTATCTTCAGCACTTTAGCCAGGTTGGAACCGGACCACTCCGGATTTTTCGGGTGTTTGTGCACAATATTTTCTCTTCTTTCGAGTTCATTTTGACGTTATTTCTGAACGCGATCGACTACTTTTAACAAACTTGCACCAGTTGATCTCTACACGCTTACTCTAGAGTACCCATTAAGTGACTATCTTGTACTCATTGTTAGAACTGGTTCGAAAATGTCAAAAAATGAGTATTGGAAATGGGAACTTTTTCCCATTCTTTGAAAACCTGTTCTGGAATAAAAATGACTAAAAGAGATTCATTATTGATTCAGTGCGAAAGTTACGATACTTTTAAAATCGCAGAAGCAATTGCAGCGCGGAAGTACAAATCAGTTATATTTGGCGGGAGTAGAGATTTCTCATAAGATTGGTGCATGTGCATGCGAATAGGATTTATTTTCTGACGATCGATAAAATGGAAGCCTGAAAAGACCAACTGAACCAAGAAGAGTACAGAAAACTGAAAGTTAGAATATTTTTCGTTTATTTAGATTTTAAGTTTGATACTAGCCTTAATCTATCTATTTTACAATTTAGGGGAAATGCAGGTAATGTCGGCCTAAGTGTCCCTAATTTGGGCCCATACAGAAATTCAGCAATCGACTAAATTTTCAATAGCAACCAAAAATATCCATTAGTAACGTCCCAATAACGCGTTCATCTAGATAAAATTGATAAATAGCAGATTTTCAGCGATGGGTCCAATCTTAGATCCATAGGCCAACATTAGAGACATTTCCCCTATCACCTGAAAATTTTAATTGAACCTAACCTGTGACTTGTAAGTGAGCTTCTACATCATCCGTTCCACGTGCTCGAATGTCAAATCATGACGGTGGAAAAGACTTACTCAATCGCCAAGCCATTCGTGAGTGCCGCTGCTTCAATGTTAAAGGCCCACGCACATTAGATCCGGCAAAGTGACAGCTATACCTATTGTCTAACTGTCAAATTTACGTCAACGCAACGCAAACGGATCTAATATGCGTGGCCCTTAAGTGTTTATTATTTAGAAAAGGGTATTCGATGAAAGGAGACAAAACTTGTAGTGGAGCCGACAAGTAAACATTTGGAACCACGGTTACACCTTTTTCCAAAAATATGAGTTTCGGAAGTGAAAACAGAAAAAAATATTCGGTGGCCAGTTCGGTAAAAATAAAAGCTACCACTTGCACCAATTTTTTTTTTATCGAGAATGGTTCAAATTTTGTACTAATCAACATTTTTCGGTTTTCTGCATATAAACATTTACTGTTAATCTATTTGCATGTTTACAACATTTTCCGTAAAATCGTGGTTCGAAAATCTATCGAGGGTCGGATTAGTGCGAGTATACTGTATATGGTTCTATAAATTCTAACGCTCAAGTTCAATAATACAATACCATGCAAATGCGTACTCACAGTTTATCCTTCCGTTGCTGGCGTTTCTTCTTGAAGGCTTTCTTGACCCGCAGCAGGAGGAACGCTGCCCGATCGATGCTGAGAGAACTCTTGCGGGGTGGTGGCGGTACATCTTCCATAGTGGTGCCGGTGCTGGTGGCTGCGTTACCGGTGACAGCCGACGAAGGAACCGATGGTGCTACTTTGGGAGGTGACGGGTCAGTGGAGGCGTAGGCAGCAGCAGGATTGGTCCCGAGCTGGGAGGATCCACCAGACGAGACACCGCTACTGCCACGCACACAGGCGCCGAATGAATTCACCTTTCTCGCGGGGCGCACTCTCACTTTCTCGAAAAAGATAACGAAAGAATCTACAATTTTCTTTTTCACGACCGCTTACTAGTGAACGATGTACTTGAACGTCATCAAATGCCTATCAATATCATGGTTACGCTTGAATAAAATCACTTTTTAGACGCATGCTTGTTATCACCTGCGCCATAACCTAACCTTCCGTACCGAAATCACTTTCCATCAGAAGGAACATTTTGGCACCATCACAAAAATCGCACCCGGAGGCAACCAACCGAACGATAATCTTGCTTTAATTGTTATAAATTTAGCACTCTGACATCACCATCATTAGCATAAATACGAACGAGCGGCTCTTCCAGTAGCGGTAGCAGATGGCAGCACTGTTTACCGTCCCACGAACGACGGGGCCGATCACAGAAGGTTGCTGCATTTTCCTGATTAGAAACACTCATCCGGCATGTGTGTATGTAGATGGCGCTGCCGATTTAGGGTTACAGGAAGTGATGACGCTTCGGCTGAAACGAGATAATATTTCACACGAGACACGCCGTTAGTTAGTTAGTTCACTTGGAGGTGAATATAATTTTGGCCTGGCTATTTACAGTAGCCAGCAACGATTAGCATTTAATGATTATGAAGCGTTGTAATGCGATGGAAGGGAAAGGGGGGCAAAGTGCTTAACGATACATAGTGGCTCTCACACTAAACCGATGCGAACTAGTCTGACTTGCGACATCCAACGCCATTAACGACATTGACGACAGTGATGCCAGCGAGAAATTTTCTCTCTGATTTTCAGTCCGAAGCACTGACATAATTTCACTCGAAATCATTATGAAATCCCATTTTAACCTTTATAGCTTTAGTTGAATAGTAAGAATTCCATAATTCAGATTTTTATCAGGAACTCAGATAACTTCAATACTTTACATATAAGGGAAATGGATCTAATGTTGAGCTATAGATCTAAGATTGGGCCCATTGCTAAAAATCTGCTATTAATCAATTTTATCTAGATGAACGCGTCATTGGGACGGTACTAATGGATATTTTTGGACGCTATTGAAAATTTAGTCGATTGCATTTAGGCCGACATTACATCCATTTCCCCTATACCATACATCGCAAGTTCGGAACATGTCCGCATGTGACCAAATGTGGTCCAACAGATTAAACAAGACCATGAATAGATTAGTCATTACATGTTGATGCTGATGTGTCGTATGACCGGTTTTGCTATTATGAAAGTTCTGGCCTCTTCCACGTGGGTATCCGGAACCTACTGCAAAGTGCCCAAAGAAACTGGTGGGTCTCAACATGTTTCAGTTAAACCCACCTGTAAGATTCTACTACAGAGTTATATGAAAAGTAAAGGGTGTCCCACATTAAATTGCATTACGGAAAAAACGCTTTTGAAAATTTCCTATTGGGTATGTTCTATTTAAAATTTGGGTAGAAGTAGTTTAGAGTGTATTGTTTACACTGTATTTTTATCGCTGTCAGTTTTTCGAAAGTTGGAAAAAACGGCGTCATCCGAAAAGCAACGTTGTGTTTTTATTTTGCGCAAGCACCTGAAAAATCCTCAACACTTTCATCGGGACATCGGAAAACAACTCGGAATCGTGCAGTCAACGGTGAGTCTTGTGATTAAACGTTACTACAAAACTCTGAGCATCGAACGGAAGGAGAAATGCGGTCAGAATGGATGTTCTATTAGTGGTCAGGATCACAAGCGTGTCGTGAAAGCGTTTAAGCGGAATCCCAATGCTTCGGTCCGGGATGTGGCCAAAAAGTTGAATCTGTCCAAGTTTTTCGTTGAGAGATCCAAGGACCAGGAGGGACTGCATACGTACTAAGTGCAGAAGGCTCCAAATCGTGACGAACGGCAAAATATGGTGGGAAAGTCACGAGACGAAGCCTCATTGTCTCATGGATGAGACTTACGTCAAGGAGGACTTCCGGCAGTTGCCGGAGCTACTGTTCTTCACCACCCAGCACAAGTTTGATGTTCCGGAGGCAGTAAAGATGCAGAAACTTTCAAAGTTTGCCAAAAAATACATGATTTGGCAAGCGATCTGTCATGAAGCAAAGGGAGTGCGCCGTTCGTGACTACCGGGACTGTAAACGGGGAGATCTACCTCAAGGAGTGTCTACAGAACTGTCTACTTCCTCTGTTGAAGCAACACGAAGGCCCTACGATCTTCTGGCCGGATCTAGCCTCGTGCCACTATTCAAATGTTTTCCTCGAGTGGTACGAAGCCAACGGGGTCACTTTCGTACCCGAGGACATGTTCATCTCCACATCGAACTCCTACACGACGTTGATTCGTCACGTCTCTATTTGGCTGCGGTTGATACGATTGCTTCAGACACCGGAGGATTTTCCAACTGGTTTTCTAAGAGCGGAAGAGCTACGGCAAGCAGAATACACGTTGATACGACAGGTACAGGAAGAGGTATTCCCGGATGAGCTACGAGCCGTTCGGAAGAAGGAACCTGTCACTTGTCAGTAGAACGTCCCCACTTCGCTGGTATCATCCTTATGTTTGCGAAAATGGCATTCTACACTGAGGAAAATAAACGTAAGAATTTTATGAGAACCACTTATGATTTTTCGCCACAAGGTTTTATTATGTAAACAAGTATTATAAAATGGAGCAGACAGGATGCAAACCTTGAGTGTTCAGATTATTGCGTCCGTGATTTGCGCTCACGTATATCAACGCTTGGGAAATCGGATAGGCTGAAGACGTTTATCTTTTATATAAAAACCACCCAATGCCCGATACCAGCTGGAGGAATTCATTCGTCTATGGAAGGATGCTGATCATCGACAAGACGTATTCAGGTTCTGTGCCAACGAAGGGATTTGTTGGCATTTTAATCCTCCCGGTTCCCCTCACTTAGAAGTTCTAGGTGAGGTGGAAAGTAACCTCCTTGACCGTTATAATGCGCTGCTACTGCAAAAAAGCTATGGTGCCTTGTAGCAACAATCAATACGAAACTAACGATTTTAAATTGGCTCACTACTTGACTAGCCTATTGGTCCCAAGCAAATCGATTAACGAACCCCATTCTAGTATAAATTCCAGTACTACACTATGTTTGTTTTGATTTGCTATGAAAGTTTGACAGATAAAATGTGGGGTTAGTGAAATTTCCTATGTTTCGAGGGGTGAATCGATTAGCTTGGGACCGAAGAGAGTACCAGAGCTGAGCCAAAAAGTTGAGCACGGTTCTTCGGGACCTACTAGTCTTAGAGTTACCTGTATGCTTGTAGTCCGTTCATATTTAGGCAGATATGCTAAATTTCAGTGCGATACTGCCTTTAGTTTTGTTTTGACGTGTTTGGCACCATGTTGAGTATGGGTAAAAATTCGATTTTCGTTCCCTCATAAAGCATTATTTTTTGAGAGGCAAAACGGTGAAGGAAACAAAAGAAAAATTGGATAAATATTACGGGGCTAATGCTCCGTCAGATTAAATCGTTAAATATTGGTTTCGAGTGTTTCGTGGTGGCCGCAACTCCACTACCGATCAAGTCCGCATCGACAGGCCCTCCGATGCGGTTACAGAGGACAATGTCAAAAAAATACATGAAATGGTGTTCGCTGATCGGAAAGTGAAGGTGCGCGAGCTAGCAGATAACGCAAAGATTAGACGCCATATTTTGGGCGAGATTCTGCATATGAAAAAGTTATCCTGCCGCTGGATGCCGCGCAAGCTCACTCCTGACCAAAAACACGAACGCGAGAGCACTTCAAAAGAGTGTTTGGACTTGCTGATGCGAAATCGGACTTTTGGCGTCGATTGTTAACTGTTGATGAAACCTGAATCCACTATTACACACCGGAGAACAGAATGAGTGCGCGGCATTGAACTGAAGCCGGCACGAGTGCTCCGAAGCGGCCGAGGGAGGCTCGATGGGTCGGAAAGGTTATGGCGTCGGTTTTCTGGGATTGTCTTGGCATACTCTTCATGGACTACCTCGAAAAAGGAAAAACCATCTACAGCGAGCATAACTGTGCATTATTGGAGCGATTGAAGGCCGAAATCGCTGTAAAACGGCCTCACATGAAGCGAAAAAAAAAATTGTTTTTGCAAGACAATGCACCGGCGAACAAGAGCATCGTAACCACGGCTAAAATCAATGACTTACGGCTCCAATTGCTTCCGCATCCACCGTATTCGCCCGATTTGGCTCCCTCAGACTATTATCTCTTCCCAAACCTCAAAAGATGGCTCATCAATAAAAAAAGTAAAAAGTAGAAGGTTGTATCCAAGACACGACAGTAGATGTGACGTAGGATTACGAAAGGTAGTTTTGGTGTCACAGCAAAAGTATAGTAGGGTAAATGGATGTAATGTCGACCTAAATGCCTCTAATTTAGGCCCATACATAAATTCATCAATCGACAAAATTTTCAATAACGACAAAAAATATTCATTAGTACCGTCCCAAGGAAATTGATAAATAGGGGATTTTTAGCGATAGGCCTAATCTTAGATCCATAGGCCAACATTAGAGCCACTTCTTCTATAAATATATTAAATTGATTTCTTAACTCGTTATCACAGAAAAAGTTCGATAGATTGAAATTCGGAAACAATTTGAGAGTTCTGTTTGTGAGGTGCTCTGTCGATGTTCATGTAGTACATGCCAATCCTGAACGGTAGGTATGTCTTGGAGACAAGCTCTTACTCTTTAGTTTACTCTTTTATCAGTCATTTGTGGTCCTGAAAAGGACTGATGGGTTGGAAGCTTGGAAGCCAGTTTAGAACAATGTTGTGGAAATTTATGCTCGATGTTGTTGTAGGTGATAGCGGTGCGGAAATTAAATATGTATTGGAGAAAACACATCAATCACAAAATCTGAGCCTACCGGACGGTACCTACGTTTATGCTTTTTGATGCAAATTTTAAGCCTTAAGAGAATTCGACAAGTTTTTTTTTTTTTTCAATTAGAGGGGCTTAAAATTTGCATCAAAAGGCATAAACATAGGTATGGTCTGGCATGATCAGTGCTTGAAATCAATATTCAACGACTGTGTTAGGGAAACCACTTTTCAATTCCTCGTTTTCTGATGTCAAAATTACGCATTTTCGTGCACAAAACTTTTGGTTTATTCTATAGATAATAAAAAAAAACGGAAATTGATTAGAGGAATTTCTTGCTAAAATTTTTCAATCGTGAGATATTCGCGATCAATCTATATAAATTCGAGGTATTTTTTGCTTTTTCTAGCGTCCTGGATAAAACCTTACGAAGTGTTTCTGGTCATTTGACATAGTCATGTGGTATTCGGTCATTGAGAAAATTTGTCTGTACCACTTCAATACTTGACGCATTTGACCACAAACATTTGGTTGCTGGGTACATTATCAAAGAGCTTTGGGGGTAATGTGGCTGGCAGCAAGGCGAGCGAACGTTCAATGCAAATTAACTCTTAAACAACAATAATTTATGGTGGTCCTGAAAAGGACCGTTTTGTCGTGATGGTTGAGTAATGGCTGAGCTATTAAGGTGTTCAACACGGATGAGGCTGGCAAGCTGTATATTGTTTGCGATGGCATAAATTTCGTTGTGTACAATGTTCAACGCTACGCGCCGAAAGCACTGCTGCTGCTGCTGCTGACAACCAACCGGACACCGACACACACGGTGATTGAATAAGCACCGTTCAGGGAGACAGGATCGAATTCGATTTTGAAATCTGTGTTAGGGAATGCGCTGTTTGCAGGCAATCGGTGATAATTTTGATCACTATTGCAATAGTTGAACATTTGTGTAAATTCCAGTAGTGACCTATTGAAAATTAATAAAAATGTTCAATTTAGCAGATTTGTAGAAAAATTTCTAATCGATTGGCTTATTTAGAATTAAAATCCATGCGCTATTGACAGAGTTATATGTGGTCAAAACCTGACCACTTTTCGTAATGTGGTCAATTTGGTTTTTTTTTTAAATTGCACCCCAATATGTTACCGAAAGACGTAATCCTACGTCAAAAGCAAAATGTGTACCCTTAGAAGGACGTATTGTTCCACGTACCTCAAACACAGCGATAATCAGATACGAAAGCATTGCTTCCTGTGTGCGCTCGCTCGCTCATTAAGCCATTACACAAGTCCAGGAAGCCAGAAAACGATGGCACACGCTAATGTCCTTCCTCCCAGACGCACACGAGCTCCTGAACCACTGCTGGTGTTGTTGTTGTTGTTGGATTTCATTAGGACACGAAAATGAAGCAAATTGAGCGGAACAATGCGTGCCGGAAGAAGATATGTAAATTGACCCACCTCTCATACCTAATGACCACGCTGTGTGCCTTTAAAATTGGTGGCGTCGTCGTCGGTGGCAAAGAAAGTTTTAATTTGGTTGAATTGCGATTCGACACTGGCCCGGCTCAAAGTCAAACTCGCACCCACTCCAGTAGCATTCCCGGACCGAAGCGCTTCCGGTGTTTATAACAATGCGGTTGATTTAGAAGCCGTATCTCAACCGAACTGAAACTGAAACTGAAACTGAACTGTGTTTTCCCAATGGTGGTCTTGACTGGAAATACCAAGTGTCAAAATATGCGGAAAAACTTTGCCCATATTGCTCTCTTTCTATGCAAATATCTTTGGATTCCCCACCATCACCAACACCCCCACATGTTTGCCAAACTCAGTTCGTCGAGTGATCCAATACGACGGACAATGGAAATCCATTTCAAGAGTGTCAGTCACGTCGGGCGGTTTTATGCTGGTGGCATGTTTTTTTCCCTTACCATTTTCCAATCGCCCATAAGTTGGAGAGAATTCAATTACTCAACATTCTTATGCCGAGTTTCTGTACGGTAGGGATTTAAATGTGAATGATGGAGTTTTGGTGTTCCAAATTCAAGTTTAGTTCCACCAGGAAGATGAATTTCTGGCAAAGAGATCCTGAAAGTGGTCTTAATATTAAGGTAGCTGCACAGTGACACAGTCACCACATGGTATTTAGTGAGGTTAATCTCAAACATCTCCACAGTTGAAAGTCACTCAGGCTTCATTAAAGGATGTTTGTTCGCGCATCATAATTAAATTCGTTATCATTTAAGTAAATCGTTTTAAGTAATTTTGCATTTAACTCAAACCACTCAATTTGAGTAATCCAGGCTCATAATGCTAATTACATTGTCAATAGTAAGGATCACAATTTTCAACAATCCTATTTCTATGCTCCTTTTCTATGAATTAAATCAATCTTTGTCATTCATCATTGAAGTCGGTTATTTGTTCCACTCGCGTGCATATCTAGATCCGCAATCCTAGATTTTAATTCGTTTCCTTTACTTACCCATCTGTGCATGCACGCTTGCGTCAGCCAATTTAAAATCCATCTTCTTCTGCTCCATATACTGTCAGGCTCATGGCCCTATTTTGTCATTGAAGAATTCCATTCTATTTTCAGCTCATTGAATCACCGCCGCGCGCCTTTCGCCACCGCTTCGCAAGGATCCGGGGGACAAAATTTGGTTCCAGGAAAACTGCGATATGCCCGGATTGACAAAATCGATTCTTCGCCGAATCGACTGCATGGCAGGCCATTTCTTCCGCGTGGGCTGCTTCCAATCGCTCGGTTACGATGCATGTAGGTTGTATGGTGTATTTGTAATTTTGCCAACCAGCGAATATCGGAATGTAAGTTCTATCTAGCAGTCTATCTATGAAGCCAAAAATGTAATACGCTGTCCGTCCGTACATACAACTTTGGTACATGCGGTTTCCATAGCCTACTTCCATTTGTGCGGAGAAGCGTATATTTGTGGATGTGGCTTAATTGGTTCCAACATGGAAAATCTCGTGATCCTGGACATATAGAAGGTTACTATCTTCGGCAAAGTTGTTTAGTTGTTGGACAGCAGTTCAGAATGTTCTCACTACGTGGCGCTAATGTGCATGTGTATTTACTGTTTAAGCTATATCTTGAGATCCTGGTCATCTAGAATGTTTTGGTCTTCGGAAAAGTTGTGCAGGTGACCAAAACTTTACGGACGGAGGCCAGATTAGTTGAGAGTTCAATCAAATATATCATATTAACAATATGATCCATTCATGTCTTTTCCAAATATTGCAATGGCGACCCGCAAAATATTGCTGCACGCACCATCTAGCGTTGAAAAAGGTCAGCAACAATCATTCAATTACAATCAAGGGGTGCGAATATAGCACTTATTATAAAAGTAAGAGTCACATTATTTTCATTAATTACATTGTGTATATTACTTTAAAATTTGTCTGAAATGTCACTGTGGGCATCAAATAAAATAATATGCTGAAATACATTCTTTTGAAATATTAAACAATCTTTCATTAGGTTTACCCCTCGTGACGATAAACAAATATATTGGTAGCCTTTTTGGCCACAGAGGTGCTTTCATCGCTAAAAATTTGGTTCGCCAGTTAAGCGAAAGAGTAGATCATATTGTTATAATATATTTGGCATATTTGTATAAGCTATAACTTGAGATCCTGACTATGAAGAAGGTTTTAGTCGTCGGTAAAGTTGTTCAGGTCACCAAGACCTTACAGTCGGTGGGAAGATTAGCAGAGAAGTCATTCACTAAGTGGCGCTAGTGTACAAGTGAATATTTGTACAAGATCTTGGCCACCTAGAAAATTGCTGGCATCGGCAAAGTTGGTCAAGTGACCAAAACCTTCCGGACGGTGAGCAAATTAGTTGAGAATTCATTCACTATGCGGTGCTAGTGTACAAGTGAATATTTGCATCTATGTATTAGGGGCAATTGTCCATACACAATTTTTAAAATTTGTATGGTCCGTGGATAATAATATATTTTCATGTTGTTATTTTTTTTTTATTTTTATATTCTTTTATACACCTAGCTTTTTTTAACAGACGCAGAAGTAACGACCATAGATCAACATAGAACAGATATTGAGGTAGTCGGTCACTCTAAATGGTGTGGAGAATGAAGCGCGGTGTGGAAAAAATGACGTGACAAGGGAAATGTTTCACGACGTGGAAAATGTTGTGCGACGTGGAATATATCAAGAGGCATGAAAAATGTTGCGCGATATGAAATATGTTGCACCACAAGAAAAATGCTGCATGACTTAAAAAAAAAACTTGCGTTGCATGAAAAATGTTGCACGATATGAATAATGATTCACGACATGAAACATGATCGGCATCTTGAAAATGTAATCAAAATTTTAACAAAAATGTTTTTTGTTGTTAATTACTTTACTTGTACAGGTTCAAGCGAATAAAATTTACAGAGCCAAATTATCATTTCCGTTATATACATTATTTATGCCTTCAAACTTAAATTAAAAGAATTCAACCGAACACTCGTGGTCTTCTTGAGGTTAGTGGATGACAATTTAACAAATGTGGAAGGGGGCGACCCCGGTGTAGTGGTTAGCATATATACCTCTCACGCCAAAGTCACGAGTTCAAATCTCACCCCCGGACAAGTCACGAATGACCCAAGAGCGTTAAAGTGACTATAAAAAAAAAAAAAAACAAATGTGGAAAGGTAGAAGAAAATTTGAAGTATGATATAAAAAAAATTCATTTTTTCTAAAACATGCACTTGATTCTATTCAACGTTATATCAGCTATGTAATTATACAATTATTACAAAAACAAATAAACAAATATAAAAAACACGCCAACACGTACACACAAAACACAAACTAAAAACAAAGTTCATGAAACTTTCAATCAAAGGTTATTATTCTTAAAGAAAACATATATTTTAGTTTAATAAACTCCAGATCGCGTCCAACCAAAACATCCCGAACTGGAACATTAGGTTGTCTACCTTGAGCGCAAAGGGAATCGTTTAGAACAGATCTGATTCCACGATGCTCAGCAGAAGACCAAATAATGTGAACTGCGTCCTGGTAGCCTTGTCCTCATTCACAGAGATTGCTGTCCCCCAGCCCAACACGGAACAAGTGAGCGTTTAACGAATAGTGATTGGACATAAGGCAAGACATCACACGAATGAAGTCTCGACCCACCTCCAACCCTTTGAAGCAAGGAATCTTCGCATCCTAAGGGATGATCGAATATAGCCATCGTCCCAAACACCCTTCACTCCGTTTATTCTGCCAGCTGGCGAGCGACTGTTGACGATAAATGAAGAAAAATTCGTTGTAGGCGATTTGTCTATCGTAAATATCGCCTTTCATAGCGCCCACCTTTGCAAGCGAGTCCACCTTCTCATTGCCCGGAATCAAGTAATGAGATGGGACCCATACAAAGGTGATGACAAAAGGTCCAAAAATGTTGTGTTTATTAATTTATTGATTTGGTAAGGCTAAATCGAATGAACTTTACAGAACCGAGGATTCTAGTTCACTAAACAAAACATGGCTTTCCAATAACCCAGGTAACAATTTGATGCTTAATAAGTGCTGTTCAATCGATTTTAATTCAACCTTAGATTGAATAATTGTTGTACATAGACCACGTTAACCTTTGTACAGCTTTTAAACATCTAAATCTGGTGATTTTAATCAGCCGAAAGCTTAACAGCTATACTAATTATAAGCTTTTTAAGGCATTAAATAACAGTCTTTTCCAACCCTTGTTCAGCCTTCTAGTTTTGCTAAGAAAAAAAAAGAATGTAAAACGCTGGCCAGACTGAGCAGTTATAACATGTTATAACGGTTGTCAAATAATTGCAACACAGAAACCACCATCAAGATAGCGCTATAACCCGCTTCATATCTTATATATTTTGATGGCACTGCAACAAGGTGCTGACTAATTGGATTTACATATTTATATTGTTATTATAAGTCTAAAAATTACCTTTGCATTTCGGGATTCGAACCAGCAGTCGCTGATTTACAGGCATCAATCATACCTACTGATCCAATTAAGCATATGTATGGCAAAAGGTATGATCATTAACTTGAAACACGTCAAATTTAAGTTGAATAACAGCAACCGGAAGAGTATTATACATTCCTCTCATTTTCAATAGTAGTTAACACAATGTGTACACAAGCAGGGATGGAAAATCATTAACATTCATTTCGTGCATTCATTTACATTAATTTGCCTCTAACTTTTTTCATCAACAGAATATCGTTAAATGATTTTTGATGGTTTTGTAGCTTTTGGTATTAGCTATAACTTTAGTTTAAAACTAAAATCTGAATCTCTTATGCATGATGAAATAGAGCTGGCAAACATGTGATTGTTTTTCAGTGAAAGCAATTTACATTCACAGAAAAACAATGGTGGGTTCTAATCGCTCTGATTCATCATGCATAGGAGATACAAATTTGAGTTGTTTGCAAAAGATGTAGGTAATATAAAAACCTACAAAAGCTTTAAACACTTTGACTATATGTTTTTAGTATTACTTCTACGTGAAGTCAACGATTTACATAGTTGAAGATGCTAATTTCAAATAACAGACTGTAGTGGTAATTTTTATACGATATATGGAGTAGATGAAAGCATAGAGTTGATAGTTCCGTTAGAGTACGGCAGTGTGAAGATTGTATATAGATATTAGAATAGCGAACTAGGACAACTTTTAAGGAAGGTACAAATCGGTTTTTTCATCTCTCTTTACCAAACTCCCCCTTTGGAGAGGGATGGTGAGGGGTGTCCCCCCCCCCCGCCACCACTGGCAAAAAGAGATGAAAACCGACCCGTTCAAGTACCAACTGTGTGTTTGAAACAGTTCTACCGATTTTTACCGCACTTCAATTGTTATTTGAAGGAAGGCATCCAGTTGTAGGTTTGGAAATTGCAACTATTGTTTACCCCTACCACGATATGTGCTCCTGTCATCGTCGACTTGACGATCTCGAGGGGACACGGGTGGGGTAGGTGTTGCTACTGTACCTTTCGACCATTGACAGTAATTGATATCTATATCTAATATCTATATACAATCTTCACACTGCCGTACTCTAACGGAACTATCAACTCTATGCTTTCATCTACTCCATCTATCGTATAAAAATTACCACTACAGTCTGTTATTTGAAATTAGCATCTTCAACTATGTAAATCGTTGACTTCACGTAGAAGTAATACTAAAAACATATAGTCAAAGTACATAACTCTGGATGGGAGCATACCATCAATTACTGTCAATGGTCGAAAGGTACAGTAGCAACACCTACCCCACCCGTGTCCCCTCGAGATCGTCAAGTCGACGATGACAGGAGCACATATCGTGGTAGGGGTAAACAATAGTTGCAATTTCCAAACCTACGACTGGATGCATTCCTTCAAATAACAATTGAAGTGCGGTAAAAATCGGTAGAACTGTTTCAAACACACAGTTGGTACTTGAACGGGTCGGTTTTCATCTCTTTTTGCCAGTGGTGGCGGGGGGGGGGACACCCCTCACCATCCCTCTCCAAAGGGGGAGTTTGGTAAAGAGAGATGAAAAAACCGATTTGTACCTTCCTTAAAAGTTGTCCTAGTTCGCTATTCTAATATCTATATACAATCTTCACACTGCCGTACTCTAACGGAACTATCAACTCTATGCTTTCATCTACTCCATCTATCGTATAAAAATTACCACTACAGTCTGTTATTTGAAATTAGCATCTTAAACTTTAAACACTATTTTACGGAATTCTGTTGATGAAAAAAGTTAGAGGCAAATGAATGTAAATGAATGCACGAAATGAATGTGAATGATTTTCCATCCCTGGACATAAGTGCGCGATTTATTTCGATAGTCATGTGGAAGCAATTTGAGTGGCATAATTGAGTAAAACTTTTGGAATTCCGTCTGGAAATGCAGTGCAATATAGCAATGAAAACATAGAAATACAAATGTCAATACTTCCGACGTCGTCAGCTCCTCTACCTTGTCTCTACTGCTGCCGCTGCTTGGGATTAGAAATGTAAGCAGTGAATTTAGAAGAACTAAAATGCCGGAAATGCAACGAGTGACACTAACTATAGTTAAAAAATCAGGCTATGAAAATATTTGCATTACTGATTTGTGAAGTAGTGTTAAGCTAAAATAAGGCTTGTTCAATCTTTAGATCAGCTAACTTATTGAGGTTGAATTATGGGGATACAATTAGCTTCATGCTCTCTTAAGGGGAGGTTTTCTTGGATTTGGCTGAAAAACAGTTGAACTTTGGAATTTTTTTTCAGGAGAATGAAAAGACATACGAACTTCCGGTTTCGATAATTATATTTGTCCACTATTCCTGAATACTTGGAAATTTTTTGAAGGTAAAAAAAAACAAAATGGCGGCTCAAAATGGCGGCTCGCGTGGAGGAGTGTCAGTCAGGTTTTGCTGCAGAACTTCGAGTGCACACCCTCTGGTGGTGAACTGAAATGAAAATTATTTATTGTGGTTAAAGTTGATAATATTCCCTATGGCTTATACCTAACTAGAACGAAATCCGACAAAAAATGACCAAATTATGGACATTTGAAAATTTAGTGCTTTTTTTACCCCTTTTTTTCTCACTTTGACCTTGCTTAAAAAATAGTAACTAACAATTTTTTTTCATTTTAGGTATAAGCCATACAAAAAATAGTATCCTTCAAAGCGCAATTTTCCGATTGTAAATCGGATCATTTGTTCAAGCCCTATGCTCTAAGTTGTTATAAAAAATATGGTTTCGAGAAAAACGCGTTTAAAGTTTTTGTTGCGTCTCTCAGCGCGCATGACAAAGGTTCACTCAAAGCGCCATAACTCGCTAAATATGTTACGGATCGTAAAATTCTTTTGGCCACATATTCTACACACTTGTAGCTTTCATTTTATGCAAAAAAATCAATTTTTTTTTTTTTAAATCCAAGTAAACCTCCCCTTAATCTATAAAGTTGCTGTTAATCAACTTTGTACACCTTAAATCAACCAATAATCAGCTTCTTTTCTTACTGTTCAGCTAGAATTGTTACTTGGGAAGCCTCCTCCATCAGAACGGGATCCGTTTCCAGTGGTTTCATTGTATGGTAGTATTGCCAATGGGGCGCAGAGCGCTTCCATTGCAGCAACGGATGCTAAACGTGATAACTTACGTAGCGCATGGAGAGGGAGGAGGGGAGGAGCTTGCGTTACTTATTGTTACATAGGTAAGAGGAGGAAGTGAGAAATGTTACGTAACAGATTGACCAAAGCGAAAAAAATCAAAAGCGATACAAACATGCTGCTTAATAAATCCACGCGCCCCTTCATCGATCTAAGAAAAAAACAACTTTTCAAACTGTTAATTGAAATTTTAAATGAAACCATTTTTTTTAATCTTTATTAGGGAGATTTTTAGCCATTGGCTAGTTCATCTCCAAGCTTAAAAAAACCATAAAAAGTGAGGGGGCATGAATGAGATTTGACGTTCTAATATCACGAATAGCTTATTTGGTTGTGAAGAAATTTCTTCTGAAAGTTGAAATATTTAAAAATCTCGAAAATCCAGGGTTGTAGCCCAGAAGGATCTAGGCTTTTTAGAATAAAATCAAAAAAGGCGTTTGTTCAGAATGCATATTTAGAACCCATATTCTTCGGTTCAATTAGTGGGCACTCGCAAGAGTCTCGGCCCGTCTGCTGATGGACAGGGGTTGAACTGGTGTCTGCGACAGGTTGAAATACCGCAGAATATCAGTGTCTACTCAGCTAAAGCTCCTCCCCTTTTTAGTTTCTCTCGTTAAACTCCTTCTCTCAACAAGTTGGTAAATCTTAGCCTTTAGCAGAAAGACGCTTAACACTTTTTTCGGCGAATTTATGATCCTGTTTCACGTCATGGTTCAGATAAATTAGTACTTTTATTTATTTTCTCTACTATGCTAAATCAAACGAGTAGAAATAAGAAGGGATGTCGGTTACGCACTCGAATAATTGAAAATTCGATAAATATTTAATCGAATAGCTGGTTTTTTTTTTGCGATTGATCGTGAATAATTGGACTTTTAGGCATCCCTAGAAAATAGCGTGATTTCATATTTTTCGTGGTCCTTCGAAAATGTCGAACAGCCGAATTGCAACCAGCAAGTGTAACCCAAGAACCAAAAGCGGTGCGATGCTAGTTTTCATTGCTGTAACGACGACTGAATTAAGGGGCTTAGAAGCAGAGGGGTGAAAGTCAATTCTCTTCATCGATTTCCTCTTTTGATGACCATAGCTTCACCAACCTTTGGTTTGTTTTTTCCGTCGATCTTGTTTTCCGTGCTGAGCACCAATGCTACCGACGTGCCAGGAAGGCAGCTCCCACACCTGGACCCTACCTATCGACCCATCAACTCATGAACCGGGGACCAACGGCTTTACTTCCCATCCGAAGGAAGGCGTGATCAGAGATGTTATGCCTCAGAACATCCCGGCGGCGCCGACTGGTATTGAACCCAGGCCTGCTGGGGTGAGAGGTAATCACGCTTACCACTACACCACCGGCGCCGTTAGCTTCACCAACCTATTACGCACTATTTATGCTATGCTCTTCTATCATTCAGAACAACAAACGTATCAATGAATGTGCCGTCAAGTTATCAACGATGAAGAGAATCGATCAAAATCACTTGCACCCCTGCTTCCAAGTTTGGTTGCAAAATTACAACTCTTGAGAGCATTTTGTGTGGTCGTTGGGGGCGTGTGGTCGTTGGGGGCGTGTGGTTCTGAATATGGCGATGAGTGTGCAAAATGTTACGCAATTCATTCTCCCTATTCGCACACGCCTGAAGATCGGAGGTGAATGCCACTTCGACTTGTTTCGTCTAGAAACGATTTTTTGATGTCTGTGTTGCTGGAGGCGAACCAGCCCAAGGCTGAAAGCCTCATTAATAAAGTTAAATAATAATAATAATAATAATAATAATAATGTCTGTGTTGGGGAAGCAGCATATGCATGTACGCAATTGGTGAATTTGTTAGTTATTTCAATGATTTTGGGCAATGCTTGACATTTACCACTGTTTCAATGGTTTCTTGTTGAAAATCAACAGTTGAAAGCATTGATATAGGAATAGAAATATTTCTGAAATTGGACGAGGGGCAGCTGAGTTATTAACGTTCATAATCTTTAATAATTTCGTTACATGTTCAATTTTTGGTTTTCACAAAGTGAAATCACAGACGTAGTGCTACGTCAAAAGTAGATACGTCATTTTAAAAAATCATCCTTGAAATAATAAAAATCACATCCACTCTTTGGGGAACTATGGGGCAAGCTTGCTTAATGGGACACATATTTCTTCATTTTTACCTTCACTGATCCGTGAATTTCAAGATTCTCGTACAGTTTTGCAAGGCCATTTAATTCCATACGTTATGTAAACAATTTTGCCCCATGTTCCCCCATGTGCCTGGTTGCAAGATCTTCGCAATTTTCTCCTCCAAGGACACGCCAGATTTTGTCGTCCTTTTGTTGTTTGCTGGGAAATTGGAATTTGATCTGACTCGAGAAAAACAAAATTACGACCTCCCTCTGGCCTGTCTGTCTGCAGCCATCGAGTGTACCGCATGCAGGAATAATTGCAAGAATCCTTACAAAAGTCGAATTAATTTTATTCAAATCAGCAGCCGGATTGTGCCGTCAAAGGAATCCGGCTCCAGGGGACAGTTGGGTCAATTTTTTGGCTGAGCTGTAGGTGAAACCATGAGAGCAACATCAAAACAACCATGGGGAAGGTCGAGTTCGGCTGGCTTGGGCAACCGAGGTTTCTCGTTCGAAAAAAAAAACATTCCCCCGGGGGGTGATAAATTACATGCATACATGCGAACACCAGAGGGCGTCGGTTGTGGCGTCGTCGGTTTCCGAGAATGTTTGTACATATCTCTTATGCGCGCATCATTCTCTGTTTTGAGATATAGACGTAAAAGTGCGGCGCTTTCCAAAGGCTGCTGCACAAGGACCAAAGCACTCGCATGGTCTGCCTCGTCTGAGGGTGGCTCGGAAGCTGGAGGATATAATGATTTATGATGACATCGTGCTGCGCCCAAGGTCAGTCGACGGGTACCATCAGCACGATAGTAAGCATGGTAGCAGCTTATCATAGCATGTCATGCAGTGAACCGGTCGGCGTACAAGTCAGCTGAACCTGAAGCTTCAACGTACGGTACGTGCAGAGTGTTCCGTCGGAGCGAAATTCGTGCCGCCGTGATATATGGTAGGTAAATATTTTTTGAAAAATGAACTGCCGGATACCGATGAGGAGTTCATTGGCCTATAATTCATCATTTCAGACTTTGCCAACTAAGTTTAACTCGAAGAAATGACAGTCATCAACCAGAAATGTACCTTCTGCCGAATTGTCAGAAGCAGAAACAGAAGACGTTGTTAACTCAAATGAAAATATTACAGAATGTGCGTTCTTTGAACACGAAAAATATTATTTCAGCATTTTCACCCATCCACCCCCATTTTAAAATTCAACCATCCATCGTTGCAGAATAAATATTTTAAGCTCAGGGGAAGCACTCTTTCAAGTGAAAGCAGAAACTTTCACCCAACAACTTCCGTATCCATTCGAAGTGAAAATTAAAAGCCAAAATGCCAAAAGCAGAGCCCTCCTTTCTTCACCATCCATAAATAAAATCATTTTCTAATAGGAAAGAAAACGAAATGCTAATAAATCACAATAAATTCTGGCGGAATTTATTGAATTCGTTTTACCTCACGGTTTGGCTAGAACGTGCACCGTCAAAAGGTAGGCAGTAAATAAGCCCAACCACTAGGATTTCATTCAATTATACCCGAATAAGCTAGGAATCGGAACCAGCGGAGGCACAGTAGTAAATAATTACAATCTTCAACCCGCATATTGGTCGGTGCTTTTCTTTAGTAGTAATTTATTCATGCCTCTTTAGACGCTGTTTCCCCAAAAACCACAGACAAACACACGTAAGTGTCAATTCTTGGTCGTCGTACACTAATTGAGCAATAAATTCAAACACTTACCGCTGGACAATTTTACATTTCTGAGTGCTGTTATAACTTATTTACGTGAAAAGCGATTGGAGTGCCAAGTCTGTCTGTCTGTGTCCAAACCTACTCCATTCATATCCTTTTCTATAGAGCCTTATTCACGAGTCATCGGCATTTTTGGGGGGATAATTTATCGTAAAACGGTTGATGACCTAAAATTAGAAACTCATAGATAACAAAAATAGGTTAATTGGATTGGAGGAATATCGTTTGTATTCGTTGTGTTGTTTGAACCGTTTCGAGCGAAAATGGTATGTATCCATAATTGTAAATTTTACAGGGGATGCTTTTATTAAAAGTATTCTAATAATAAAACCAATTCATCAAAATTTTTCAACTATAGGATGCTTACGTAACTCTGTTTACAACAATTTCGATTTTTATTTTGTATTCATGTTCTCTCAAGGGGTAAAGACAGCTTCTAATCATGAGCAATTTTAGAGTTGCTTTTGAGGCACCTCGAGTAACTCACATGCCGTAGCAGAATCTCGGTGGTGTATCGCAGAAAATGGCAGGTTGTTGAGCGATGGGAACGGGATCACTTCGACGAGTATCGGAGGACGGCGGGGTACGTATAATTTACCGGATCTGGAGTTTGTGGTCAGGCGGATCGAGTTCTTCTACCACATCAAGCCGGTTGTTTGCTGTTGTTTTATTTGACAGTAGGTTTTCGGCTTCGCATCTTCATATGTTGCTGTGATGTGAAAAGTGAGAATACAAATAACAGTGATCTTGCTCACTGGCCGTCTAAGGAAGTCTCCGCTGAAGTTGAACATAACTTCTTTAAAGAAAATATTTCATCCAGAAGGAAAAAAGTTGATTTTTTAAAACTATTATTCATTATATTCGGAGCATGTTTCGTTCTTCGGTCTTCGGTTTTAAAGTCTATAGCGATGATCCTGTACTTGGTTGGATCGGATTTACTCTTGAGAATCTTCAGATCGCCAAGAACCCTTTCTTTCCACTCTTTCAGAACCATCTGCAGTAGCTGGAGCGAACGCAGAACATTTGTTCTTCGTCTTCCTCACCTAAGGGAAGTAAAGCCGTTGGTCCCGGCCCATGTGTGTTGAATGGGTGCGATATCCTACGCAGGTGTGAAAGCTGCCTTCCTGCACATTCCATTGCCGTCAATGGATGTCCGTCGGTGATTGGCACTAGATTGCGGAACAGAGACCGACGTTAAATAAAGGAAAAAGTCTTCCTCACCTGTTTTCACTTCGATTTCGTCGGTTAGATTGATGATGGGTTCGAAGTACGGATGAGGATCGTACTCACCGGAAATATTGGGAGCTGTGTCTTCATCGTCCTCCTTCTCTTAGACTTCAGCAGTGTCGACTGTGTTGATGCTCTGGCTGAACGTTCTGGGGTAGTGGTTGGCAGCGTTTCCTTGGGAGTTGGAATTAGGAATTGGATGTTAATCGGTTTTTATCCAACAAGGAAGATATTTCCTATGTATGCCAGTGATTTCCCAAAACGATTTCACTTTATCCTCGGTGGACATCTGAAAACGATTCCTGTGGTTATTTTACGAGAACAAATCGCATATGTCCACCTACCTACAGTTAATCCACATTCAACGTTTTGAAACGGAGGAATTCGAACAAAAAGCACTTCCAAAACAATAACAGCAGCAACAGCAGCCAATCGTCACAGAGAAACAGATGAAGATCCACGCCAATGCGCCCCCTTTCGACACTTTTCCAGCATCGTTCAAGCCATTTTCTGAACAAAATCTGGAATTCACATCGTTTCAATAGCCGAACAATTATATTTTGTTTACAAACAAGACTTACGTCTAATGTTTGAAAGAGATAAACGGAGTAAGCCAAGGAGTAACCAGACAAAAACATCGAATAACGTCGACTAAATTTTGAGGTACTGTAAGTTACTCGCGAGTTACTCGCTGCAAAAAGCAACTCAGGGGGTGTTTACATCTGTGCGGATTTACTCGCGCTAGTGTACTCTAGCCAGCTAGCACGAATTTCAGTTGCTCCTGAACTTTCATGCTGGTAGACGCTGATGCCCTGTTTACATTATGCTAGTGAGCTTTTTTGCTAGCAGCTAGCTCATAGCGCTAGTGTAAAAGCATAAGTGTAAACACCCCATAAAGCTGTCTCACCCCTTGTGTTTTCTATAGTATTCTCTTACAGTCAGTAATACCCACGGTACAGACAAAACGGTTGCTACGACTACTATGACAAAATCGCTCTGTAACATAGCTCGATCGGAGTGGTAGAAAGATAATGATATATTGCTTGCCTGCTTTGTTGCAATATACACGGATGAGGACATAGCTTGATCTGATTCAAGAAAAGACGTAACAAAAAAAAAATCCCATTAAAGCAAACCCCACACGCATCAATATATTGACGCGAAAGAGAATTATTGGCAATAATATTGATGATGTGAATTCAGAAATATTGTCAATCTCGATGTATTGACGTCAATATAGAATGTATTGACAATACGATTATTGTCAATAAAAGCAATCGTGTAGGGTCCACTTAACACACGTGTACCATCTTTGGCTAAACTTCGTGAAACAGCTTGTGAACAATTTGCTCGTTTCCTTCTACAGCCCCGAGTGAGCTGTGTCGTACGGGCTGCTTGTCATGAAACAAAGGAAGAAGATTATATCATTATTGCTTTCCACTTCTGACATAGCGATATCATTCGGTTCATTGATCGCTTGTCATTTTGTCATTTAGAGATATTTTTGATTCCTTGGGGACTGTTCATAAACTACGTAGAAAGTTTGAGAGGGGGGGGACAATTATCCATGGCCCATTCAAATTTGAAAAAAATGTATGGACAATTGGCTACGCAGGGGGAGGCGGGTCAAGAACCTAAAAAAACTGTCTACGTAGTTTATTAACAGCCCCTTGCTTACAGCTTAACGTAGAAAATCCGAGATCCGATCAGTCGTAAGCCAAGGAGCAGATCTCAAGCTACTCATTAGCTTCAACACAGATGCCTTTCCAACAATTTTGGATACATTTTCCCAGTCTTTCGCAAACTTTGTAATGGAATCCGCTGCCTTTACATGTTTCCTCAAAGATGCTTTGATCAAGGCCCAAAAAGTTTCTATTGGCCTGGCCTGGGGACAGTTTGGTGGATTCATATCCTTGGGTACGAATTGGACCTTGTTGGCTTTATACCAGGCTACCGTGTCCTTCGAATAATAAACTGACGCCAAATCCGGCCAAAACAGTACTGAGGTGTCGTGTTTGCGGATCATGGGTAACAGACGCTTGTTTAAACACTCACGCACGTAAACATCGGTTGTCATTGTCTCCGTTGTGACAAATGGTTTGGAAAGCATACCACACTCATAAATGGCTTGCCAAGCCATAGCCTTTTGACGTAGGACTACGTCTTTGATTTCTATATGGGGGTATACTTTGTGAAAACCGAAAATGGAACATGTAACAAATTAAGAAAGATTTTGAACGTTAATAACTCAGCTGCTCCTGGTCCAATTTCAATAATTTTATCACCAATCGATCAGAAATATGGCTACGCATCGATAACATAACAACGAATGTTGATTTTTTAACAAGAAACTATTGAAAAACTGGTAAATGTCCAGCATTGTCCAAAAGCGTCGAATTAACTAACAAATCCACCAATAACCTACATGCATATGCTGCTTCCCCAGCACGCAGTCGTCAGACAGTAGTAAGAAGACGAAACAAGTCGAAGTGGCATGCACCTCCGATCCTCGGGCAGTCGGGCGCATGCGAATAGGGAGGATGGAATAGCGTAATAGATTGCACACTCATCGCCATACTCAGAACCACACGCTCCCAACAACCACACCACTGTGTGGTGGTGTTCGGTCGTCGAAATTAGTAGCAGCAGTAGCAGCGGCGTGTTGCGTTGAAAATTATTCCACAGTAACAACGAAAGGCTGCCTGCAAGCAGCGAGCTGCAGAGCCCACATAAGCAACCATCAAAGGAGGAAGAAGCTGCACCGCTATGCTATGGATCGGAATCAGTAGCTCTTCGTGAGTCGCTGCGGTCGGTCATCTATGCCAAGCGTGTCACCCTCGCTCCAAACGACATACAGCTCGACAGCCTCATCCGTGTTGAACACCCAGCTCAGAATTACTCAACCATCACTACAAAACGGTCCTTTTCAGGGCCACCAAAAATTTGTTAAGAGTATTATTTGGACATTTGTCAAGGTCATCAGTTCCCGCAAGCAGCTAGCTATCAAGGCTCAACCTGGTCTCTATAGAAGGTGTGGAATTGTAGACCCGAATGTATTGGTGAGATTAATCATCGTCCGACCATTTTCCAGAACACGCTGGTAGGAAATGTTATAGAATTTGAGAGAAGTGGGAATAATTCGCTTTGGGTGTATATTCAGAAAGCCAATAAAATCAAATTTGTGAGAAAATTAGCTCTCACGAGTTCAATCTCTCGAAGTCCCTCTTTTTTTACATATTCTGCACAAACGATACGTTCCGCCTCGCCCCATTCATATAATTCTGAAGGAAATCCTGTGAGGGGTGAATTGAATACTCTTTAATACCAAAATGCACAAAACTTAAAAATTCATAAATAACAAAAAAATCAAAATACATCTTTTAAAGACGGGTAGATGAATCGAAAATACTCAAGTTGACAGTCCCTTGGATTCTCATCATCAACTTTCTCTTTGAAATAAATACTACAAATTTGATACGCTTACAAATAAAAAACGGAAAGAGTTAAGATAATTGATGAATGATCAATTAAAAGCACTAAATGTTCACATTTGTTCCGTCCACTAGCGGTCCTACGTCAAGCTTCAGTTCGTGCCCCTAGGCACAGACCCTTCTACTTTTTATTATTCAGTTGGTAAAAATCGACTTATCCGCGTCGTCAACACTTCGGCCATCACGAACGGTGTAGTACTGATCACCAGGAAGAGTTTGGTATTTAAATTTAACGTATGATTCATCGTCCATAATCAAGCACACCAATTTTCCGCACAGCAATTGGTCGTATAACTTCCGAGCCCTCGGTTTGACGGATGCAGCTTGTTTTTCACTCCGCTTTGGCTTCTTCTGCTTCTTATGCATCTTTAAACCCATTCTTGCCTTGGCCGGCTAGACGTTACTCTTCGAGGATCCCACTTTTTAACCCACGTCTCGAACCGAATCACTTTTCTTGCGAGTGAAAGCTTTCACGATTTCCCGGTCCAGATTTCGGTCAACAGGGTTCGGTTTACGTCCAGATTTTTGCTTGTCCTGGAAAGTTGCTTCATCGTCATACATTCCAAATCGCGTTTCGAACGGCTCCGATGCTTCCACCTTCCAATTTAACAAATTGGCTCAGAGGAATGTTGGGGATAGTACACCATTTGTACACGATCTGTTTGGGCTTTTCCGGATAAATGCTTCGCATTGTCACGGAAATGTAAAGAACCGACACTTGCGATAAACGAAACTGTTGGTCGAAATGTGAACAATGATTCAGTGTGATAATCAGCTGTTTAAACGTCATCTGAAACAAGCATAGATGTTCCAAAGTCGTGCTTAGTCATTCTGGGACACCCTATAAATTGCATAAATGTGTTGCAGGACGCGTGATTGCATCTCATCCCAAAAGGCCTGGGATCAATCCCAGTCGGCGTCGTCGGGATTTTCTGAGGCATAAAATCTCTGATCACACTTTCCTTCGGAAGGGAAATAAAACCGTTGGACCCCAATCCATGGTAGGGTAGGTAGGGTCTAGGTGTGGGGGCTGTGGGCCTGGTGTCGGTAGCATTGGTACTCAGTACGGAAAACAAGATCGACGGAAAACAAATCAAGGAAAAAAATGTGATCATTCGAAAATTAACGACATTTGGCTGAAAAACTGGAAACGTACAAAATTTACCATAAACCAGAAAACGTTGTGAGCGAAAGTGGTACATGTTCATGATATTTCTAGAACGGGATATCTCGTGAGCTTGGTCATACACTGAAAAAAGTTTTCACTTAGTTTCTATTAGGAACGCACATAGTATTTTTCCAAAAACAAAAACAATGATTTTTACCTCAATATCACATAGCATTAGAAATTCTATATGAGAAATCATATAGATTTCATTTGACACATAACGTTCATGTGATTTAGTGGTGCAATATCCAATTATGGGATCACATGAAAGTTATGTGAAATTCACATGGATATTTTCCACTGGTTATGTGATTTATTTTATGAGTGTATGGAAGGAGTCTTCAGGATGATATCCAGAATAGTACAGTTTTCACTCACTACTTGACGCTAGTGCCAAATAGCGCCTAGTTTTTCTTTTTCGATAGCTCTGATCGTTTTCGGCTTCGGCTTTTGATTATAAAAACGGCACTGGACGTTCCCCCAGCAGCAAATCTTTCCAATAAGCAGGCTCATGGCGTATCGAGCGTAATACAACCACGGAACCATCACTCTGGGGCTCCGCTTACAGGGGCGGCAGTCGATTCCCGTTCCATCGAAGGCCAGCATATTGGTTCGCAGACGACTGACTTGCCTCTCGTGTGAAATCCATTTTTGATTAAACGAATGTCAAATGTACACTTAAAACCAAAAATAGTAAAAAAAAAACAACTGTCACACTAAGTATAAGAATACCCCGGAACGTGGGTAGATCACTTTTTCGTGGTACGTTACGGGATGTAAGATCTACCACCGATTCCTAGTCTTGACTACTTCAAACAAGGGGAACAGGATTTTTCAGTAATCCAATGAACACATCTTAGTCCTTGTTACTTTTTATGCCTTGTTGATAGACTCGGTTTTGTCCACCGAGGATGAACTTGAAACAAGGAAAAAATTAATTAGTTAGTCTTCATCTAATCTTCTATTTGTTGTTCCACACTTTGAAGTGGATAAGACTACCCAAGTAATAAAAAGTTCCGCATTCAACGATTAAAATCACTTCCAAGTTCCATAAAGTTCAAATAAAGTTCCGACAGAACTTTCAAGTTCCATAAAGTTCGAATTAAAATCTGACAGAACTTTCAAGTTCCATGAATTTCAATAAAGAATTTGGTGTAGAGGACAAAAACTTTTTTTAAATTTATTTTCTAAAAGTTCCGTTCAAGTTCCGCCAGAAGCTGCTTAGAATGTTCTTCAATTATGGTACCGGAACTTTTAAGTTCTTATAACGACTTAAAAATGAGGCTGCTTAGAATTCTATAGATCACCTTCAACCAAGCTGCTTAAGCCACAAATAGCCTTTTATAAGAACTTTTGGTTACTTGGGTAGGGTTTTGATGCATGGTCATTATCGGTGTCATTGTTTAACTTTGTTGTTAAGGAATCCAATTTTGACTGACAAAGGGGCGCGCCTTTAGAGGGTGTTCCAACACTCCGAAGGGTATAAATAGCGGGACCTTTCAATTAGAATCGATTCCTTGCGATGAAGGCAAGAATGACAACTGTAACAAAACCGAATACTTCATCATTTCTCAATAGTTATGGAGTAATACGACATGCACTAAACTAAGGACATGGGATATACTACAATAGATCAAATAACAGGTCGCAGTGGTGTTATGTCCCGAACAGAGGAAAAAAAGGCATTTGCTAGTAACGCTTTATACATTCAAACACCATAGAGCCCAGCGCCGATGGTGCGATCCAACACAATTTTTTTTTTCACTTTGCGTCACTATGATCATAATTATCTTCATCGTCAATGTTTGCATGAATATGGTTGTCAAGACTATTAAGCAGGGTTCCCGTAAAAAAGAACGATATAGGTACAGTGAAATGTATTGCAACCATACAATAGAATTAATTGTACTTAAAATAAATTGTATTGTCTACAACAATAAAATAACCATAGAATTTATTGTTTGCACAATAGAATCTATGGAATGTCCTGAGCAACTGACATTCAATGTAATAGATTTTTGGTTTGCGTGTACATAACAACCCTCTTGGTCTATTGTAAATTTCCCTATCGTCATCTGCAGTCAATCCCGCAGCGAATGATATAAGTTGACCTAGCACACGATGTAATGGTGTTAAATATGCCTTCTTTTATTTCGTGTTCTGTCTACGCTTTCGACTACGAAATCGTGTATGAGCGGAAATTAGCACTTCTTATTCACTGAGGCAAATAGACCTAAGAATTTCATAAGGCTCGACTTATGAACAGCATATATGAATTTCATAAGCGTGACTTATGAATGATTTTCGGGTAACATGAGGTAACTCTTATACGCCTTTAACCATTTAATTTTTTCAAGCGTTGAAAGACAAGTGGTCAACACACGGGCCCCCTAGCCTCTACGTCCATTTTCCGGTTCCAGTCTGTTCCGATTTATTATGTTTTAGTCGCCATTATTTTTCATAAGGTAAATCAATGAATTTCACACTCATTTCTTATGGCTAAAATTCATAAGTGTTTCTTATGGAATTCTTACGTTCCTTTGCCTGCGTGTTCGCTTTTAGTCTGTCCTGTTCGAAGCATGGAGAGAGCAATGGATAAGGCACAGATCTGGTAATAGCAACGTTCGTGGTTCGAGTTCCAGTCGACAAACCTTTTTTTAATTTATCGACATGATTAATTTCACTCGCTAATACCATTCCAAATTCTTCTTTCTCCATTTTCTTGGTATATCACATCCTCCATCAGGCATGCGAAAAATGCAGTATAATCTGTATTTAAAGGGTGATACGGTCAAAATTTGGTCAAGGGAAAACGCGTGTAAATCGGTGAAATCGTTTATTTAAAAAATCAAATTAAATTTCTTTTTCAAGTTCAATTAGTATAAAATTCAGGAAAAATATTCAGTTAGGCTTCCGCTTTTCCAAATCCGAATTGCCGGGCCTTACACTTGACCCCTGCCATCAGATTTTGTACAGCCACCTTGTCCACCTTCTTCGCCGCAGAAAGCCAGTTTGCCTTGAACTGCTGCTCGCCCTTAGCAGTTTTTTTGGTCTTCTTTAGGTTCCGCTTGACAATAACCCAGTATTTCTCAATTGGGTGGAGCTCTGGCGTGTTGGGAGGGTTCTTGTCCTTGGGAACCACCTGCACGTTGTTGGCGACGTACCACTCCATGGCCTTTTTACCGTAATGGCAAGATGCCAAATCCGGCCAAAACAGTACGGAACAACCGTGTTTCTTCAGGAAAGGCAGCAGACGTTTATTCAAACACTCTTTCACGTAAATTTCTTGGTTGACAGTCCCGGAAGCTATGAAAATGCTGCTTTTCAAGCCACAGGTACAGATGGCTTGCCAAACCAGATATTTCTTTGCGAACTTTGACAGTTTCATGTGCTTGAAAACATCTGCTACCTTTCCCCTTCCTTTTGCCGTATAAAATTCCTGTCCCGGAAGCTGCTTGTAGTCGGCTTTGACGTAGGTTTCGTCGTCCATTACCACGCAGTCAAACTTCGTCAGCATCGTCGTGTACAGCCTCCGGGATCGCGCTTTGGCCGTCGTATTTTGTTTATCATCGCGATTTGGAGTCACTACCTTCTTGTAAGTCGATAGTCCGGCTTGTTTTTTGGCTCGATGCACGGTTGTAGACGATACACCCAGCTTATTTGCGGCATCTCGGAGAGAGAGGTTAGGGTTTCGCTTGAAACTACCGGCAACTCTCTTTGTCGTCTCAGCGGCTTCCGGTTTTCGATTTCCCCCCGATCCAGACTTCCTGGCTGTCGACAAACGTTCCCCAAACACTTTAATTACATTTGTAACGGTTGATTTGGCAACTTTTAGCGATTTTGCCAACTTTGCGTGCGAGTAGCTCGGATTTTCGCGATGCGCGAGCAAAATTTTGATACGCTGCTCTTCTTGCTTGGACGGCATTTTGACAACTGAAGAATGAATTCCAAAATCAAAATAGGAGCAACATTCTACACACACACACCTTCAAAATGAGGGGTGTTCAGGTTTTTTTTAATGCAAAATTGAAAGAAATACGTCAAGTTGATATTGACCAAATTTTGACCGTATCACCCTTTATACAGATTTTTTAGCAGTTTTTAAACCAAGAATCTGTATATACAGGTATGCCGATTTTTTGATTGGCTAATGTATGTACAGATATTTTGAGTCTTCCCGTCCTTCTTGAAGTTGGGCAAGAAATAGGACTTGGAAAATGAGTTCCGTGATTGATATGTGGAGAAGCTCAGACGGTCTACGGAACTTCACTTTTAAAATATTTTATTTTATAAATATTGACAGATGAGAAATTTAAAAATAACTCTGCTATTGAGATTTTCATGCCTGGTTGTATTGGTATTGGCACCGACATGGAACATAAGATTAACTCTTGATCGAAAATCCATAACGGCCGATTCAAATGTGCAGCGATTCCATCTGTCAAAACCATAGCAATTTTTTATCTAGATTAAAATAATTTGTCGGAAATAGATTAGACACGAACCAACCCATAAATTTTGAACACGGAACCGAAAAATTACCCAAAATTAAGTTCTTTTGACTCATCTCCCATGCTCCGCTCAATACGCTAATTTTTAGTAAATAGCTTATAGTAGTTTACATTTGACTACGGCAAAAGCAATTACTTACTCGTGAGTATTTTCTACCCAAAATTAAGTTCGATTGACTCAAATTTGAGAATATCTCCGAATACTAAGCTTATTGAACGATAGTCATGAGAAAATCGAATCTCTCGTTCCGTTTTTGACAACAACAAAAAGTGAGAGTGAGATGCAAAACTCAAGTAAAAAGAACTTAAATTTAGTGTAATTTTTTTCTCTCTGTACGCGTGTTCGTGGCTACATTCTTGCCGTAGTCAAATGAAACTACTATAAGCGGTTTACTGAAAATTAGCTTATTGAACGGAACATGGGAGATGAGGGAAAAGAACTTAATTTTGGGTGAAGTAATGAAATTGGGTTGTTAGCGGAATGCTTTAATAAAACAGCAAAAAAAGGGTTATCTTCCATTTAATTCCACTTAATTAATTTTGGTATCCATGACAGATACGTATTTCGACTACAATGTGCAGTCTTCATCAGTGTCATTCCCACTAAAGAACTTATCAAAATCTAACCCCCTTAAGTACTCATCCCCTAGGTATAAAAGTCAAGATCACAGGCATATAAATGAAACTACAATGTGTTGAATCGGAACCTACCTAACTAATTAAAACCAAAGATTTAAGTAAGCTAAAGGAGAAAAATCTATTCAACTCTCTAATAAGGAAAATCCCAAAGGCTTGGTAGCCATCATAATGAAGTAATGAAATTGTGTTGTTAGCGGAATGCTTTAATAAAACAGCAAAAAAAAAGGGTTATCTTCCATTTAATTCCACTTAATTAATTTTGGTATCCATGACAGATACGTATTTCGACTACAATGTGCAGTCTTCATCAGTGTCATTCCCACTAAAGAACTTATCAAAATCTAACCCCCTTAAGTACTCATCCCCTAGGTATAAAAGTCAAGATCACAGGCATATAAATGAAATACGTATCTGTCATGGATACCAAAATTAATTAAGTGGAATTAAATGGAAGATAACCCTTTTTTTTGCTGTTTTATTAAAGCATTCCGCTAACAACCCAATTTCATTACTTCATTATGATGGCTACCAAGCCTTTGGGATTTTCCTTATTAGAGAGTTGAATAGATTTTTCTCCTTTAGCTTACTTAAATCTTTGGTTTTAATTAGTTAGGTAGGTTCCGATTCAACACATTGTAGTTTCATTTACATGCCTGTGATCTTGAATTTTATACCTAGGGGATGAGTATTTAAGGGGGTTAGAATTTGATAAGTTCTTTAGTGGGAATGACACTGATGAAGACTGCACATTGTAGTCGAATTCAATTCAGAACATCCTTTAACTCACAATTTCTTAGAACTTCATCTCAAAATTAGCCTGTAATGTTGCTCCCTTAGAATCTTTCCCCTAATTTTTTTCTCCTCAAAATTTCTTCAATTCCTTTTAAATCCTTCCGCAAAACTCCATGGGTATTCTCGGCAGAGTTCTATAAAAAAATCTTAAAAAATTAAGAACCCTGAACATTCTTCTGAATCCCAAAGCCTTGATTTTTTTTTCAGGGCAAAATCGGGAACCTTGATTATTTAACAAATATTACGTTTAAAGTTTTTTGTTTGCTAAGATTCCATTAATTTCTTATTTAGAATTTTATCTAAAGACCCATTCAGGCCGATAGTGTTCCTGCCTAGTGACCATTATAAATATCTCTATTTCTCAGAAAATTCTGGAGTATTGAAAACATAAGGTCTGGGCTGGCGTGAAACATAAGGCTTAAAAAAAAGTGATAGAAATTGATTTTTCAAAGTACTATTAAAGATTTACCCACAAATAAATACGAAAACTTGCACGTGGTCACAGTTTAAGGAAAAATAACCACTTTTACTTTTAACTAAAAACTGAAAACTGGGAAATTTTTGAGATTCGTACCGGGAAAATCGGGTATGTAAATGAAAAGTAACTGGCCACTCTGGTTTAGCCACTGAACATAATTCCTAATCATGCTTATAATTCAATGTAAAAAGAACATATTTTTTTCTTTTTTTATCCCACAATTCGTTGGGTCATAAAGAGGGGTGATTAACAAATAATATGTCGGATAATGTATAAAATCGGAAGTTCTTGGATTTCTTGCATAATTTTTTAATCTTGCATTAAGTATTTAACATCGGAATTAAATTTGGCATTCGCCACTGAAAAATATAAATTATTTCACAATACATATTTGTTCTGCTCTTATTAGAAGTAACATATGGTAAAAATGAAATTTCACAAACAATAGAGATGCCTAAAATCACGTTAAGCTTCCGCAGAATTCCTATATTGACTTATAGGAAATCGACAATACTGTGCTAACAGCGGAAGCAATCGTCTTGAAAAATGTCCTCAAAACAAAAGGCTTGTCATGTAACCTCGAAAATGTTAAAAGTGAAGTTACAGAAGACCTCACACCTAACATGTACAAGTTATTACAAACAGCCATTGGCTGTTAGTCAGTTCAGCAGGGTGTGAGAGAAGCTTTTCGGCCATGAGGCGCATCAAAACGTGACTGAGAACTACTATGTTCGAAGACCGGTTTTCATAACTAGCGGTACTAAACATTGAAAATGAATTTGTCAAAGAAAAGGCTACTCCTGAACAAGTTCTCAACAAGTTTGCTAAAGGCAACCGAAAAGTAAAACTCGTGTGAAACTTAAAATTCGAGAAAACGCATTCGTCAAGGTATTTTTTTGGACTGAAATAAATATATCTTTTAAATAAACAATATCTGTAAATTTTATTGTAGCCGGAAACCTCAAGACAAAAAATGGGTACATTTTTATAACATGTTCGAAATCGTTTAAATCAATAAAGTTTATGTGAATAGTACAAGTATATACACACAAAGAAAAGTCGTTGCTAAAATTAAAAAATCCATTGATATAATTAAAAGTTTGCGTTGGTTCTATTTGGTAGAAAGTCGTTAGCTTTCAAACCGAAAGTCAGTTAACTGTCAAATCAAAAGTTGCTGCCTCGCTACTTTTAAAAGTTGAAATTTCCAAATTGATTTGTACAAATGAAAACCATGACAATGTAAAATTAAAAACGGATTAATTTTGCTTCAAAACAAACTTTTGGTTTGAAATTGTTGTACAGTTTAAATGACAGGTGTCATTTTGAATTTAAAAAAAAAACAATAAATTTTAATTTAAAGACAAGCATTTTCATTTTAAAGTCCTCTCATTATTAACTTTATTACCGTTATTTATTTTTCTAAAGGGAAAAACATAATATTTATTATATTTTTTTTTAATCTGTTCTGCAGATTCTGCTGCTCTGTCATGACATCCTTCAACTGATAAAAATGTCAATGCTTCCATACCGTTTGTTCACATGAGCTTAGTGGAGCCGTTGCCATTGATGTACCAAACGTTTCACCTTGTCCAAAGATCTCCCGTTCAATAGAACATCTTGATTCGCATTCTGGTCCCATCGTCCGATGCGATCTTTTTCTTCCTGCGAAACTGTTATGCCAACAGCATCGTTAGTTTTGGCCGCCTTTATCTCTTCCACCCGGCAGATGCTGAAGAAATCCTATCCCTGCATGTGATACTTTTCCAGCCGGAATCTTCGATCTTCTCCTGAAGATGAATCGTTGCACCAAGATCAACACGGAAAGTCGAAAACGGTTAGCACTTGAAAAAAAATCAATTATTCACAGTCATGTCACAATTCCTTCACCTATTGCGTGCGGAGTTACCATATTAAACTAAATTTTACTTAAAGAACACCCGAGGGGAGATATCGGAATCGGTTACCGTTGCAGGCACTGTATGTTTTTTGAGGGATTTTGTCTTAGTGGTTAAGACTATATGCCCTATTGGCTTTTTCGACGATGGTTGAATTTGTTTTTCAATAGATGTTTTGACAGTTTAATAGTTTTGGTTTTAAGAATATGCACTTTTAAAATTACGAGTTGATAGTGAAAGAATCACTTTCAAGCTAATAAATTTTTGAAATTATTTGTGGTTTAAATAACCAAATTATGAGAACTTTTAATTTGAAACCACATCATTTTTAACACTCCGAATACGATGCCTCCGAAAAACGTGTAACGGCAAGTTTGCAATGGCACAACTTAGCCATTTCTTAATGAATTTCAAAAATGGTGGTACCTTTAGAATTCCTAGGGTTTCTAGATGATTTTGATTGCAAAAAACTAGAAAATAGAGTCGTCTACTTTTTTAAAAAGCGAAAAGAGTTGTTACACGTTTTTTTTGAAAGGTGTGTTTGTAGGGTTTTGCAAGTGGTGCAAGATCTGTAATTTAGATTAATGGGCACAAATGTTCACAATTAGCCAGAATACAGTCATGGTTCCTATATATGGATCCTGGAGACAACGGAACGGTCCTCGAAAAATCCGGAACATCCGTAAAAATGGACAATCCATGATCCTGATCCTAGAGCTCTGCGGTTTTTTTGAAAACATTAGGAACTGTGATATAAACAAATGTTTGGGGTCGTGACATAAACATGAACCTGGATGTCCATAGGACCGTCCTCCGGAAGATCCGGAACATCCGTAAAAGTGATCAACCCATGAAACTGATCCTAGAGCTCCGTGGTTTTCTTGAAAACATTAAGAACTGTGATGATAGAAAGAATTTAGGCTTGTCACATAAACATGAACCTGGATGTCCATGGGACCGTCCTCCGAAAGATCCGGAACATTCGTGAAAGTGGAAAATTAACGAAACTGATCTTAGAGCTCCGTGGTTTTCTTGAAAACGTTAGGAACTGTGATATTAGAATGATTTTGGGATCGTGACATAAACATGGACCCAGATGACCATCGGACCGTCCTCCGCAAGATCCGAAAAATTCTGCAGTTTTTGAAAAAAACACTAAGAACTGAGATGATAGAATGAATTTGGGGTCGTGACCTAAACATGGACCTTGTTGGCCATGAGACCGTCCTCTGGAAGATCCGGAACATCCGTGAAAGTGGAAAATTCTCGAAACTGATCCGGGAGCTCCGTGGTTTTCTTGAAAACGTTAGGAGCTGTGATATTAGAATGATGTTGGGATCGTGACATAAACATGGACCCAGATGGCCATCGGAACGTCCTCCGGAAGATCCGAAAAATCCGTAAAAGTGGTCAATGTATGGAACTGATCCTAGAGCTCCACGGTTTTTTTTTCGAAAACACTTGGAACTGTCATATATAAATTAATTTGCAGTCGTGACATAAACATGTACCCAGAAGGCCATGGGACCGTCCTCCGCAAGATCTAGAACATCTTTAAAAATGGGCAACCCTCGAAACTGATCCTAGAGTTCTACGGTTTTTTTCGAGAGCATGTGGAACTGCGATATAAGAAATATTTTGGAGTCATGACATAAACATGGACCCAAATGGCCATGGGGCCATCCTCTGGTATGTCCAGAACATCCGTTAAAGAGGTTAATCAATGAAACTGATTCTAAACATTAGGAACTGTGATATAAGAATGAATTTGTGATCGTGACTTCAACATGTACCCAGATAGCCATGGGACCGTCGTCCGGAAGATCAACAACATCCGTAAAATGGTCACTCCATAAAATTGAGAGGTGGAAGCATTACTATGACGAGCACCTCAACGGTGATGCAGCAGAAAACGAAGGTGGCACGGCAACAGACCTTGGAGCACGTGCAGGAGACGACAGGCTACTGGCCCCTGATCTTCAAGAAGTTGAGGAGGATATCGGTCGACTGAAGAACAACAAAGCAACTGGTGTAGATCAACAACCAAGTAAGCTATAAAAATACGGTGGTGAAGCACTGGCTAGAGCGCTGCACTGGGTAATTGCCAAGATTTGGGAGGAGGGGATATTACCGGAGGAGTGAAGCAAGGTGTTGTATGCCCAGTCTACAAAAAGGGCTGCAATGCCCAATCTACAAGTTGGATTGCTGCAACTACCGCGCGATCACACTGCTGAGCGCCGCTTACAAGGTACTCTCCCAAATTATACGCCGCCTGTCACCATTTGCAAGAGATTTCTTGGGCAATACCAGCAGGAATTCATGGGTTCATATTCGCGATTTGGCAGGTTCTGCAGAAATGCCACAAATACAACTGGCTTACACATCATTTGTTCATCGATTTCAAATCCGCATACGGCACAATCGATCGTGATCAGCTATGGCAGATTATGCCCGAGTACGGATTTCCAGATAAACTGACGCGATTGGTCAAGGCAACGATGGATCGAGTGATGTGCGTTGTTCGAGTATCGGGGACACTCTCGAGTCCCTTTGAATCTCGAAGGGGGTTACGGCAAGGTGATGGACTTTCGTGTCTGCTATTCAACATCGCGTTAGAAGGTGTGGTCAGAAGAGTTGGGATAGACACGAGTATCAAGACAGCTTCTTGGCTTCACCGATGACATCGACATCATGGCACGGAACTTTGAGACGAAGGCGGAAACGTACATCAGACTGAAGGCTGAAGCTAGGTGGATTGGACTTGCCATCAACACATTAAACACAAAATACATGAAAGGAAGAGGTTCTAGGGAAGACAATGTTAGCCTCCCACCCCGAGTTCAGATTGATGGTGACGAAATCGAGGTGGTCGATGAGTTCGTGTATTTGGGCTCACTGGTGACCGTCGAAAATGATACCAGCAGATAATTTCAAAGACGCATTATGGCAGGGAATCGTGCCTACTTTGGACTCCGGAGGACGCTCCGGTCGAATAAAATTCGCCACAAAGTTGACTATCTAAAAGACGCTGATTAGACCGGTGGCCGTCTACTGCCACGAGACCGTGACTATGCTCGTGGAGGACAAACGCGCCCTTGGATGACGGAACGTGGAGGAAGCGAATGAACCAAGAATTGCACCAGCTGTTGGGAGAACCATCCATCGTTCACATTGCAAAAATTAGGCGACTACGGTAGGCTGGGCATGTCGTAAGAATGTCGCACGACGACGCAGTGAAAATGGTTCTCGAAAGCGCCCCAACAGGAACAAGAAGAAGAAGCGCGCAGTGGGCAAGGTGGATCGACCAAGTAGAAGGCGACCTGCGGACCCTTCGCAGACTACGAGGCTGGCAAAGTCTGGCCATGGATCGAGTAGAGTGGAAACGACTTTTTCGGACAGCAGAGGACAACAAGGCCTTAGCTCGATTGCAAGCCAAAAAATTGATCCAAGAACGAAAAACCGTGGAACTGTGATATTAGAATGAATTTGGAGTCTGAACATAAACATGGAACCGAATGACCATGGGACAGTCCTTGGGAAGATCCGTAAAAATGAACCTGGATGGTCATTGGAACGTCCTTCAGAAGATCCTGATCATCCGTAAAAGTGGATCATCGATGAAACTGTGAAAAAACCGTGGTTTTTTTTTCGAAAACTCTTGGAACTGCGATTTAAGATAGAATTTAGGGTCGTGACATAAACATGGATCCGGATGGCCATGAGACTGTCCTCCAAAAGATCGGGAACATCCGTAAATTTATCATACTGAGAAACTGATCCTAGAGCTCTGCAGTTCTTTTTTAAATACTGTGATATAAGAAACCTCTGGATCACTTTTACGGATGTTCCATATCTTCCGGAGGACGGTCCTATGGCCATCCAGGTCCGTGTTTTTTTTTATCTTTATTAAGGAGACTTTCAGCCCTGGGCTGGTTCGTCTCCGGTACGTGTTTATGTCATGACCCCGAATTCTTTCTGTTGAAGAGTACGACCCCCCGAAGCGTCAACCCTGAGCTGGACCACTCTCACTCTCATCCACTTATGATCATCACATCATCACCGAAACAAGGACTGGAACGAAAGAGAAAACGTTAGGTACGATTTCATGATCGCTCTTATCAACCGTTGTGGCGTGATAAGAAGGATGGCTGATCGTGAGATATTCTCGCACGGGAGAGGAAAACATCGCAGGATTGTCGGCTACTGAAGGCTTTCGGATGAACTGCCTGGATGTAGGTCGTATCAGTATCGCCTAGGTCACGGAGAAGAACGGGTGCTCGACCCGCACGTCGGAAACCAAATTTTAATGTGTTTAGTATAAGTTCATTTAAGTTAAGAATAAACCCATGTAGTGTCCGTAGAATTAAATGTCGTTGTTTGCGTGTAATAAAGTGTAGAGTTTTTTATAAGTGCCCATTGCTTCGCATTTTTAAAGAGTGGCCGTTCGGTGAAGAAATTCGATGGCGTTGAAGTTCTGCTACCACGATTGAATGTGGACTATGCATGCCTACTTCCCCTTGTTCGTCGGAAGTCACCTCTACTGCTCGATGTTGGTTTGGCTGCCTCGCTCAACGCCGCTATTGAAGGAAAGGGCGAACCGGTAAGCAAGCAGGAACCACACACTTTCTTATACCACATGCTTTCGAAAAAACCGTAGAACTCTAGGATCAGTTTCAAAGATTGACCATTTTTGAAGATGTTCTAGATCTTGCGGAGGACGGTCCCATGGCCTTCTAGGTACATGTTTATGTCACGACCGCAAATTAATTTATATATGAAAGTTCCAAGTGATTTCGAAAAAACCTTGGAGCTCTAGGGTCAGTTTCATACAATGACCACTTTTACGGAATTTTCGGATCTTGCGGAGGACGGTCCGATGGCCATCTGGGTCCATGTTTATGTCACGATCCCAAATTCATTCTAATATCGCAGTTCCTAACGTTTTCAAGAAAACCACGGAGCTCTCGGATCAGTTTCGTGAATTTTCCACTTTCACGGGTGTTCCGGATCTTTTGGAGGACGGTCCCATGCCCATCAAGGTCCATGTTTATGTCACGACCCCAAATTCATTCTATCATCTCAGGTCTTAGGGTTTTTTTCAAATACTGCGGAGCTCTAGGATCATTTTCATTGTTTGACCACTTTCACGGATGTTCCGGATCTTCCGGAGGATGGTACTATGGACATCCAGATTCATGTTTATGTCACAAGCCCAAATTCTTTCTATCATCACAGTTCCTAATGTATTCAAGAAAACCACGGAGCTCTAAGATCAGGATCGTGGATTTACTACTTTTACGGATGTTCCGGATCTTCCGCTGGCGGTCCGATGGCCATCTTGGTCCATGATCCAAATTCATTCTTATATCACAGATCCTAATTAAAAAAAAAACGCGTAGCTCTAGGATCAGTTTCATGGGTTGATCACTTTTACGGATGTTCCGGATCTTCCGGAGGACGGTCCCATGGCCATCCAGGTACATGTTTATGTCACGACCCCAAACATTTGTTTATATCACAGTTCCTAATGTTTTCAAAAAAACCGCAGAGCTCTAGGATCAGGATCATGGATTGACCATTTTTACGGATGTTCCGGATTTTTCGAGGACCGTTCCGTTGTCTCCAGGATCCATATATAGGAACCATGACTGTATTCTGGCTAATTGTGAACATTTGTGCCCATTAATCTAAATTACAGATCTTGCACCACTTGCAAAACCCTACAAACACACCTTTCAAAAAAACGTGTAACAACTCTTTTCGCTTTTAAAAAAAGTAGACGACTTTATTTTCAAGTTTTTTGCAATCAAAATCATCTAGAAACCCTAGGAATTCTAAAGGTACCACAATTTTTGAAATTCATTAAGAAATGGCTAAGTTGTGCCATTGCAAACTTGCCGTTACACGTTTTTCGGAGGCTTCGTAGTCGGCGTAAAGTTTTTTACCCACCGTATTCGGAGTGTTAATAACATAATTTTTGTTTTTTGTGTGTAGAATAAAGTAATCTCCCTCCCTATACTACCGATGGTTTATGTCTTGTCAGCTGGGGACATGCCCCCCCCCCCCCCCCCAGCCCAACATGCTAGTTACACCTCTGTGTGTAGGGTTATTATTCTCCGCGAACACGGCGGCAGATGTCAGTTTTATGCTTTGATCAGAAATTTTTTTGTAATTTGTATAATGATTCATGTAGGTTTGCCGGTGGTATTGGTGCTATATGTGAGAGTGTGCTAGTGAAAATCTGAGGAAAATACATAACAAATTTCTGCCAAATGCATATGCATTGCAAACTGTCAAACGCATATAATAATAATCACTAATCTTCATTTGTAAGGGAATAGTAACGAATTGAGTGTGTGAAGTTTGGGTATGTAATAATCTCACTGTCATTAAGAGCAAGTTTTGTGTAAATATAAACAAAAAAAATTAAATAGTTTGCTTTCAAGATATATTGTTAACTGCAACCGAAACTACAACCGACTACCCTGAAAGAACCGACAAACCGACATGAAACTTAATTCTGACTTATGTCCGAACATCGTAAACGGCCGATTTAAATTTGTAGTGATCCGAACTGTCAAAACCATAGGATTTTTTGATCTAGATAAAAATAATGTGCCCAAAATAGATCGGACACGAACCAATTCATAACTTTTGCATGCGGGTTCATGGCTTAGCTAAATATTTCCCGCGAACACGGAGCCAGATGTCAGTAGTGTGCTTTGGTCAGAAATTTTATTGTTTTTGCTATGGTCATTCATGTCGGTTTGTCGGTGCTAAAAGTGCGGAAACTGTGATGAAAGTTCGCGATGAACTTGAACCGTATTATGGCGGTAAGCACCAACTGATATTATCCTCGGTTTAAATCCCGATAACGAATGTTGGGTTGATTTGGTATCGACGGTGCTATTAACCAATTCAAAGATTTAGCAGATTTTCTAAGCAGGGTAGTAGTAGATCCGAGTTGAAACTAGACGCCATTAATGTATTCGGCGCAAACGTACTAACACGATTGGATGCAAAAGCGCATTTCTATGACCGTTACCGCATTTACAAACACTTATTTGTCCATTTTGGAGCGAAATACGCAATATTAAAACTATACATAATTGTAAGCGAATCCTACATCCCACCGGTTGGGTGTATCTTAACCGTACAAAAATCACTTTTTCCTGAACAAACTTGATCCAGTAACCAGTAATTTTATTGTTTTTCTATTGTTGAAAATTCGTACTATATGGGACGTTCTGTAAATCTATTTCAATATTTTAAATTTAGTTATATGATATATACATTAAGATCGATTGTTGACAATAGATTTGGTTGCGATTTTATATTTTTTTTATGGTAATTGAATGGTAATTTTTTTGGAATTTTTTAAAGCAACTGATAGAAGAGAGTTTGAGGTTCCTACAGGTTGATTTGTATTAAGGCGAAAAACTGGTCTGAAATTTGCGTCATAAAAATGAAAAGAGAAATAATCGCTGCTAATTTCACACTTTCAATGAAAAAACGCATTGGTGTGAATTCTAATGTTATGATTGAACTACTCTATGCGTGTCTATTGTGATCTGTGATCCTAATTGAAAAAAGAATGAGCATGCCAACCCTGATTTTGAGTAATGACAATATTTTTGCGCATGTGGTGCTTGCTAAAGACTCTAAACAATACGTTCGAGAATTGACAATATTTTTGCTCTTGTAGTGCCTGCTAAAGAAGAACCATACGAAAAAGGGTAATTGGCGTTAATTTATTCAAAAAGTTCTGCTACGAAAACCTTCTTAATAATACTCACAGCCTAACCTTGAAACTTAACATAAACCTGCTTCTTCGATAAATTTACCAACCACGTATCCTAAATACCAAATTAATTTCCACATTCTTACTGAAACTAATGGCGTTCGGTACGGTTTCGTTCGGTTCCCAAAATATGTCTTCGAAACGAGGCTACAGATTAATTTTTAATGATTTCGTTCCACTGAAGACAGCTTTCCACTGTCTTCTTCTTGCTGCCTTTGTCACTCTCGTACTGTCAATGTGGTCTATGTGCGACATTTTGAACTTGAAAACTCCTCCGTAATTTATTCCACGCTTCTCACACTCAACAGCAGCAAGGACCGAAGCATAATGGTGGATGCGTGCCAGTGCCATCCGGAGCTGATCGACGACGGCTTGGCACCATTCTTGTGGCACACAACAACCAGGCATAAACGCTCTTCCTAACCACCCTTCCTGCACACCGTCATCTCACCACTAAGTCTTGGACATTTATCTAATGCGACAACTTGTATCTCGTACCACCCCGGGATCAGGATCGATTTTCATCACAATCTGAAAAACGTTTTCATCGCTTCACCGGCGGCCACCATGTACATTATTGGAGGAAACAGGTGAGTGTGCGTGTGTGAGTGAATTTCAACGCCATCGATCTGTCACGTCCGGTCGGTTGCATTGCGTGTGAGTAAACCGTACTCGGTATCCCGAGAGCCCGGCCCCCCATGCGATACGGTTCTCTGACCTCCCTCGGGGGAATCCCGTGCAGCTGGAAACTCCGGTGACAACGGACGTCAACGACGACTGTTGGTTCACGCGAGATTACGAGGGTGCGTTCCTCTCTACAGTGCGCGTCAGAACAATGGAACCAGCTAACATTTTGCCGTCTCTAAAACCGTTGTATCTCTTTTGTTTATCAATCAAATTTAATGAAATTTTCGGGACTAGTTGGTCCTAGTGTTTAACGGCAATCTTCTGAGGTTTGGTTGATTATTGGAATATTGGACATCTTTCACTTAACTTGCTATTGTATGTTTACTCCTGAGAATTACCATGCGTAACCAGAACATTAATGAACATAATTTAAAAAATTACTATTATTAATTATTAGGTCACACAATTATTATTTTTGTGCTCACCCAGTCATTTATGAGTCACCCAAGGGAATCTTTACGGAAATATCGCTTCCCGGGAATCCAAATTGCAAAACAGTTCATTCGGGTGTGCTCATCGGACGGTAAATCCTGTCTAAGGTGTTTCCTTCACCTTCATTGAGCATATCTTCCGGCTACAATAATCTTCCGGCTATAATCACGTCCCTTCGGGAAGTCAACCGTGTCTGATAAGACTCACCCTACACATGGTGCTTTAATTGTTCGATTGTATTATTTCACTGTGTGGTGGGGGGGGGGGCGTACGGATTAGACAATAAATCATGACCTGACTCTCTCCTAACTACGCCATTTCCAATAGCACAGGTGTTAGATGTAGAGCCAAGCATGTCAAATATCCCCTGGTGACATACCTAGGTTGTGGTGATTGTATTCCAGGATTTTTTACCACCGAATCAGGATTTCGATTAGGGGAAGACGGGGTAAGAACAAGACGTGTTTCTTGCCAACCACAGCACAAAATTATACAAAAAATACCAAATGAATGGTATTTTTACTATAGATCAGATTATGTTGTAGTAATTTCATAAATTGAATTTGGCGTTCGATGGCTGCTAATTAAACCCACCGTTTTCGGTTTGATGATACCGTACCATAAATGATTAAGCTAGTGAAAGTCTCTTAAATAAATAAAGAGAAGTTAAGATGATTATGCTATGTTTTCCCTTTTGGCCGGTGTGAAAAGTGTGATCTGTGAAAAACATCGTTACGATGACAAATTCCTTGATCCTTTGGGTCGTTTTGCAAGCCACGAAGTGATTTTTTGGTTCAAATGAGAAGAGGTGGTTGAACTACAGTTAAAGCTGATTAGCAAACGCGGTAAGAAGAAAACAGAAGAGAACGAAGATCCGTGTACTGCGTTTGTTGCGATACGAAGCGTTTTTGTCGAGGACAACAGACAACAGCTACTGGAGAAAATCGTGGAATAGAGAAGTCCGAGAAAAATGATGATCACAGTCAAGCAGACCAGTTGTTGGAAATTCTGGAGTTCTTTTAGTCAAACTCGTATTGTTTTGGTTGAAGTTGCTTCAAAGCTACAATTAAGTAAATACAAAATTTAGTTACACGAGTTCTGTGTTATAACATCAATCTTACATTGTAGTTTTTACTTATTTCCAACGTTACATGTAGAATAATAATTTCTAATAAAAAGGCAAATAATAAACGCATCATAATCAACATGTTTCCTGTTCACTCAAACTGTTGCAAAATGACGGGTTCCACCAGTGTTGACAGATTGTTTTAAAAGCATATCGGTATCAAAGGTATTAAAATATCGGTATTTATTGGTATTTACCTCGGTATATACTATTTAATTGATTTTATATTTTTGCCGTTTTTGGAAGCGAAAATTTCAACTATGGTGACGACTGGGACTTGAGGGGAATTGCTTTGCTTAACGGCTTTCTCAGTCTTTAAATAGTCTTTCATTTTTATACTTTAATTTTTTAAACTATTGCAAGAGATGAACTAGCCTATGGCTAAAAATCTCTATAATAAAGAAGAAAAAAATTAAACTATTGACAATAACGAAAAACAATATTTACTCTTGAAAAAGGCCACAACCCATGGCCGAAATGTCGAGCAGATTACATAGTAGTCGTTGCAGTTTTTTAAGACTGAGAATGCCGCTATTTTTTTTTTTTTTTACCTTTGGTTTGTTTTTTCCGTCGATCTTGTTTTCCGTGCTGAGCACCAATGCTACCGACGTGCCAAGAAGGCAGCTCCCACACCTGGACCCTACCTATCGACCCATCAACTCATGAACCGGGGACCAACGGCTTTACTTCCCTTCCGAAGGAAGGCGTGATCAGAGATGTTATGCCTCAGAACATCCCGGCGGCGCCGACTGGGATTGAACCCAGGCCTGCTGTGGTGAGAGGTAATCACGCTTACCACTACACCACCGGCGCCGTTGAGAATGCCGTTAATCAAAGCAAAATTTTAGCTTTTGTTCAATTATCGGAAAATTCCGGAAGAAAACTCCGGGGAATGTTTGAATTAGCTTCTGAACGAAGCCGAAAAAACATTCAGAGAAAGACGAAATAAGCTCTCCTGGATGAAGTTTGAGGAAAGTTCTAAGAAAAGTTGGAAAAACATCCGGCAAACTTCGAAGACACGAATTGAGAAACTTGTGGCGTAAATTTAAATAAACTATCGGAAAAAATCGGATGTCACATCTTAAGGAAGCCAGAAAAGTATCGGAAACCGGAAGTAAATTTTCAGAAGTAGCCATTTCCAGGGAAAGCCAGAAGAAGCTCGGAAAAACCTTCAAATAGAAGTCGAATAAAAAAAACTTTGGCTCATGGTCAAACATCCAGAAGAAAACGAGAGAAATTTCTGGGAGAAATAATTGAACTTCCTGGAAAAGACGAAAGAAACTTCCTGGAGACACTGGCAGAAAATTCCTAAGGTAGATTGGAAGAAACATCTGAAGAAAGTCGGAAGCCAGAGCGCTTACGGAACAATCGAAAAAAACAAGGACATAATTCCGGAAGAAAGAGATTCATTAGAACGATCCAGAAAATTTTCCTGATATTCATAAAACATCCTTGAAGACTCCGCAATTTCCCTGAGGTTTTCGGAACATTTCTGAAATGCACTTAGGAATATTCCAGAAATTCTCGAAATTCCTTAAAAGTTCTTGTAATTTTCCTGAAATTAGCATTAAAGTTCTCTGATCTTACCGATTTTTTTAATTTTTAAAAGTTATCGACACTGCCATTAAAAAGCATAGAACTTCCCATAATATGTTATCGCAATGTTCTAATGTTCATGTAACTTCTCTTACGTTTTCCTAATTTGCATGAGCCCCGCAGAAAATTGCTGAAGTTTTCGGAAATTGCCTGAGTTTCTCGGAACTCCTTTATTATTTCAGCAATTTCATTAATAAATTGATGTGTTCTGATGTTCTCTGAGCTTCACTAAAGTTCATGAAAACCATTAAATTTCCATGAAGTTCTTTGGACTTGTGAAGTTTCCAAAATATTTATGACGTTTCCTTAAGTTCACTGGAGTTCGCTAGACTTTTCAGAAATTCCCGGGTTTTCGAATTTTAACAGAAGTTAATGAAACTGTCTTTAGTTTATCGATACCTACATAAAAGTCTGGACTTTTCTGAAGTTTCAGAACTTCTTAAATGTGCCTGCAGCTAGTGTGGATCTGCAATAAAAATCTGATTGCATCCTTGCAGTTCCGGGAAAGTTGAAAAAACTGGCGGGAGAAGATGTAAAAATCATTCGAGCGAAGGCTGAAGAAGCTGCCAAGGTAAGGTGGAAGAAAATTCCAGGTAAAGTTGGATGAAACTTCAGGAAGTTAATGCTTAAAAAATATTTCTCGATTCCCTAGGAATTACCGTAAAGAGTCATTGACTATTTCTCGATTGATGGGTAGCCAAAAACGGTGAGGAAATGCAAACATTAGTCGAAAGAGTACCAAGCATAAGGCATCTTTAGAGATGATTGTTTAGAATTTTGAAGGCTCAAAAATAATAGGTAGGGGAAACGTCGGCTTCGGCAACACCTTAACCTATTATCGTCAGGGGGTAAACAAAGCCCTAGAGCACTCAAATTTGGCCAATAGATGCTCTGAAACACAATGTATCCACATGCCAAAATTGGGCTCTCAAGGACGTTGTTTACCCCCCCTGACGATAATAGGATTAGGTATCGCCGAAGCCAACATTTTCCCTATTCAAAAAGATACAAGTCTCTCACAAAAAATTTCTCCGATATTCGAGCACGGGTAGGCAATAACAATTTTGATTATTTAAAAAAAAAACGGTATACAGGGTGATTCGTAATAACTGTCACTTTTAAAATCGGTCATAACGATTAAACGCTTGCATTATTTTTTTGATATCAGTATATTCCAGATATACTACATATATAACCTTCAACTTAGCATACTTTAATGCAAATCTCTCTCCCTTTACCTTTAATTACCAACCACATTTATCACGAAAACGAACCACAGCTGGCACGAAAGTTTTAGTTCTAGCACTTTTGGAGTCCTGGCGATGCGTCTAAGCACAGATATTGAACGGATTTTCCACGCATGGTTCCTTTTTACCTCTATAATGATGCGAAAAATAAATGTTTCATTCTTTCGAAGAGATTTCAGTGTCTAAAAGATAACACACGATTTTATACAAATTTATGACATGCTCCATTTTCACGTCCAAGACTGCTTGAAATCGAAAACGAATGAAATTTCAAATCCTACTATCAATACAAGCTGATAGTGGCACACACTTTAAAACAAAAATACTTGAACATATACCCATTTTACCCATTGAGAATTGCATATTTCTGAAATCGGTGACAGTTATTCTGAATCACCCTGTAAATCGGTATAAAATCTTAAAAATCGGTATTCTGAGTATTCTTATCTGTATATCGGTATCTAGTTTGGAAATCGGTATAAATGCCGATCAATCGGTATATCTGGTAACGCTGGGTTCCACTGCGAATCAAGCCACAGATCGCTACGTAGCATTGGGCGATTCCGCTCCAGTATTCACCAGTTTTGGTTAGATCATTCTTTTTTTTTTAAATTATAGATATAGATTTGGGAATCATTGGAAGCATTTGATGAGATCCTTCAATTTTATTTACATATATTCACTTTTACATAGCTTAGAGCGTTTGGTACGGCCTGATCCAGTAAACGCATCCTTCCACCTCTGTAGATTGACGAAATGCATCGCTGTTTAAATATATTTATTTAAAATCGAATCATTTCTCCGAATCATCTTTGCGGGAAATGCAACGCAGAAGGCCTGGCCGTTTTGATGTTTGTGTCATATTCCAGATAAGCTGCAAATATCAATGTTGACAAGAAAAATTATTAGGCGTTATCTAGCCTAATCATTTTCCAGGATGCTTTCTCGTACTGGCTGCGTTTGTATTAGAAGGGATTAGATGATAAGATGAGTATGCTATTTAATTCATGATAATTATAATAACTGTAAAAACACCACTTCCAATAGTGTTCCAAAACGTTGCAACAATGTTTTCGAAAACAATTTAAAAATGGTGTTATCTGCAATGATGAATAGACTTCTGTAGTTTGTTTTGTGTGAGTTGCATCATTATTTGAGCCCACTCTAGAATCTACATTTCGTATTTGGATCTATAAGTGAACTGCTGATCTGAGTTCCTCTGGTATATTCAATAAGAGGTTGTTTCTGAATATACAGTCAAACAGAACGGAATGTTGTGAACAACTTCAATGACAGTTATCCAGCAGTGCTCCCATTTAATTTATAACAACCTAATGCCTACGAGATTGTGCCAAAGGTTTGCCGATGGATGTGCCCAAGCTGTACCGAATCTAATTTCGGCACAATGGCTCAGCACATTAAACAAGTCACATTTACAGTTATACCCAGTTCACATTACAGCGTATATCACGTGATATACGCTGTCTTGCAATGAGCACTCATACATCTAGTTTTCACTGGAAATCCTATGTATGAGTGCTCATTGCAAGACAGCCTATATTACGTGATATAGGCTGTAATGTGAACGGGGTATTATACAATATTCTGGTATGAATTGATGTTTAAAATGTTTAATTTTGACGCTCCCTCACACTGGCGCAATTTATTCACGGCGGCAGCGATAGCGAATAAATCGAGTTTGCCGCGGCAGTGCAATTCGTGCATGTACCCACACCTGAGCGGCAGTTTCGCCGCTGTATTGCCATCGTGTGAAATGGATTCGTTGTTTAGTTTGCAAGCAGAGGAAGCTTCCAGGACTAGTAATATAACATAATCATTTTAACAATATAACCATTGATCTTGTTATCTCATGGGATTTGAGTTATCAGATTTTTGCCACTTTGGGCCGGCACATGACCTGGTGATGCCAATATGGTTTCGCATGATATATTTTGGCTCATATCAGATTTTTTCCACATCCACAATGGTACCCAGAACACGAGGCATTGCTAACGTTAACTGAGGCTCAGGTCCAAACATATGTGGAGACCCATCGAGTGCACCAAAGTCTTTCAGGTATTCTCTCATGATACCAGGTTACTAAGAAATTATTCCATGAACCTTCAGGTGATCAGGGTTCTCTATAAATTCCTCTAGAGATTTTTTCAAGTCATCGGAATGATACCTGAAGATATCCAACTGTCTGGCAATTCAAATCTTTTCTCTCATATATTCTCGCATATCATACCAGGCGGCTGAGAAACTATTCCAAAGACCTTGTTATTTAGATATTATTTTGAACATAGACAACTATCCAACAATTAAAATCACACTTCAGATATTCTCATATGGAACCATTATATTAAAGTAAGGTATATTGGAGATATCTTGCTATCCATCAATCCAAATCACATCCCTGATAGTTCCTTATAGTATAGATAGTTAGCTGGTATCATATGAGAAACTATCGGGGATGTGATTTGGATTGATGGATAGCAAGATATCTCCAGAATACCTTACTATAATATGATGGTACCATATGAGAATATCTGAATTATTCCAAAGACTTTCAAGTGATCGAGGATATCGCTGGTTATTTTTCAAGACTTCAGGATGATCAGGTATTATTGTGAAGATCTTCGTCTGTCTCTTAGATGTACTAAGTTGCTCAGAAATAATCCCAAAGACCTTCAGGTGATCATTCAGAACATTCATGAAGACGGCTGGAAGTTTTCAGGATGATCAGGTATTATTATGAAGATCTTCAACTACCCAACATTTCAATTAATGCCTCTTGGATATTCTCTCGTGATTCCAAGTGGCTCAGAAAATATTCTGAATGTGCTGCCTATTATTCCAAAGATCTCTAATTGTTTAATAAAACAAATCATGTCTCTAAGATATTCTCGCAAGAAAGTAGGTTGTTCTGAAATTATTAGAAAGACCTTCAGGATAATTTTGAGATTCATATGGTATGAGCATTAGCATTAGCATTAGCATTAGCATTAGCATTAGCATTAGCATTAGCATTAGCATTAGCATTAGCATTAGCATTAGCATTAGCATTAGCATTAGCATTAGCATTAGCATTAGCATTAGCATTAGCATTAGCATTAGCATTAGCATTAGCATTAGCATTAGCATTAGCATTAGCATTAGCATTAGCATTAGCATTAGCATTAGCATTAGCATTAGCATTAGCATTAGCATTAGCATTAGCATTAGCATTAGCATTAGCATTAGCATTAGCATTAGCATTAGCATTAGCATTAGCATTAGCATTAGCATTAGCATTAGCATTAGCATTAGCATTAGCATTAGCATTAGCATTAGCATTAGCATTAGCATTAGCATTAGCATTAGCATTAGCATTAGCATTAGCATTAGCATTAGCATTAGCATTAGCATTAGCATTAGCATTAGCATTAGCATTAGCATTAGCATTAGCATTAGCATTAGCATTAGCATTAGCATTAGCATTAGCATTAGCATTAGCATTAGCATTAGCATTAGCATTAGCATTAGCATTAGCATTAGCATTAGCATTAGCATTAGCATTAGCATTAGCATTAGCATTAGCATTAGCATTAGCATTAGCATTAGCATTAGCATTAGCATTAGCATTAGCATTAGCATTAGCATTAGCATTAGCATTAGCATTAGCATTAGCATTAGCATTAGCATTAGCATTAGCATTAGCATTAGCATTAGCATTAGCATTAGCATTAGCATTAGCATTAGCATTAGCATTAGCATTAGCATTAGCATTAGCATTAGCATTAGCATTAGCATTAGCATTAGCATTAGCATTAGCATTAGCATTAGCATTAGCATTAGCATTAGCATTAGCATTAGCATTAGCATTAGCATTAGCATTAGCATTAGCATTAGCATTAGCATTAGCATTAGCATTAGCATTAGCATTAGCATTAGCATTAGCATTAGTATATAATTACTATTTCCCAGACATATCCCTCTCCAATAGTTAAGGATTGCCCTCGTCACGTCTTTGCAACTGGTAGGGATAGGAACGGTATGTTAGTCCAACATTTACTCAAATGCAGAGAACTCTACACTGAAAAAAGTTTTCTTTTAGTTTCTATTAGGAACGCACATTGTATTTTTCCAAAAACAAAAACAATGATTTTTACCTGAATATCACATAGCATTAGAAATTCTATATGAGAAATCATATAGATTTCATTGGACACATAACGTTCATGTGATTTAGTGGTGCAATTTCCAATTATGGGATCACATGAAAGTTATGTGAAATTCACATGGATATTTTCCACTGGTTATGTGATTTATTTTATGAGTGTACGAGCCCTCATAAATGTCTCGGGAATTTAGGAATTATGTTAGTATTGAAGGTGCCATAGGTTACACCCCGTCAGTGTTGCTGGCAAATGTAGATTTTTGTTATATAAATTGTGGAAATCGCTGTCTGGAGCGTCTGCTGGAAGATAATATCAATACATAATATCAATGATAAAAATTTCTTTTCACGCGCGACGCATCGCTTTGCTCTCCGCGTCAGCATGTCATCGGTCTTAGGCATTTAAACCTACTTACTCATCCTCTTTCACAAACCGAAAACCACCCACGCCATCCAAAAACACCATCATATAGGGAAATGTTTCACCTATCCGACAGAGCCGCCATTTTATGACCAATGCCAAACGCTGTCAAAATCAAAATCTGGGATTGTATAATTGAGGAAATTTGCTTGTGAATACTTCTCTTGTTCCGATACATATAAGCATCAACTGAGCGCTCTAAGGTGCCATTCTGTTGAACTGCAGCTTAGTGTTATTTTCGGTTTCCACAACACTTTCGCCCTCATCATCACGCGTAACTCGCCAAATCGATGCATCTGATCCTGTAAACAATCACCTCACTTGTCACCCCATGGAAACTGCCAGCCCACCCACATAAGCCCTCAAAACCGGCTGTCAGGGCAAAGATTTCTGATGGTGGTGTGAGTCTGCTCGAGCGGGCCAGCAGCCAAGACAATACGTCAACTCAAGAGCCACATTTGAAAAGGACATACAAGCTTTTTGTAAACAAACCTTTGTAGGTCCTTTCCTCGCCAACTGAGGGTCACCCACGCAAACCAACATCGAGAAGGGGAAAGTTTCCCCTTTCCGGTGATGTTGATGGTTTGCGTTGCAAGAAATTTTGAATGTTTTGAAAAAAATACACTCTTAAATACTTCTATTCCTATTGGTGTGTTCGTGAGATGTGGTAGGAAATGGTAGTAAATAGTAATTATGTGACTAAAAATTATATTTTTAGTTCAAAATCAATAATAACTCATAGTTGAAGATGCTATTTCGAATAACAGACTGAAGTGGTAGTTTTTATACGATAGATGAGGAGGAGATGAAAGTATAGAATTGATAGTTCCATTTAGATTACGGCAGTGTGAAAATTGCATATAGAAAGTAGATAGCGAGCTAGGACAACTTTTAAGGAAGGTACAAATCGGTTTTATCATCTTTCCGAATACACTACATGAACCGATACACAACTGGAAGATCGATATTCCTGGAATCCTTCTCCATCAAACGAATTGGACTGGTGACTTAGATGAACCGGACCATCCGATTATAGATGGGTGCAAGAGTCTGCACCACCGAATCCTTCGCTCCACTAACGAGCCCGATACCGTAGATTCGTTGATTCGTCCTCGGTACAGCTGCGCGGTCGATAAAGATATCGTTGCTGGGTTCTCAACGGGCATTGGGACTACCATAGAAAATGCTTGATTTTGCCGCGGAAATTCTGAAGCCAGTGCTTTTCACCCACTTGTTGACAGCTTTCACTGTAGCCTGTAGATCTTTATACATGCTTATTATGCGTCTAATCCCCCTAAGTGCAGTTTTTGATTTTCATTTGTCAAGGTATGAGTTCAAAAGTAGAAAATGATACATAGGTAGGCTAGCAATTAAACGTTGAACACGAAAAAATCTGGACACGCTGCCATTAAGGAATTTTTTGAGTAAAATTTTTCAAAATTTCACTGAATCATATTAAGAGTGCATATAATCACAGTAGGCATTGGTTGTCAGGATAAGTTCATTTATTTACATCATGGCTTCACCGGAGCAAGCAGGTCGCGATTCGATCCTGCACGTTCGAAACGAAAATCCCGCTTTACTCCTGACAGTTTTCGATCAAATTCCTGGGCAGCGAATTTATACCTCGGTTGACCGGAAGAGTGCTCCGGAAGAATGTAAAAGCAAAAAGAACTTAAAATTCCCCAAAAAGTTCCTTGTCTGGCAAGCAATCTGCAGTTGTGGGCTGGAAAGCAAAACTTTCGTTACTTCTAGGACCATGAACCAGCAGATTTTCCAGGAGGAGTGCATACGGAAGAGACTACTGTCTTTTATGGAGCAGCATGAGGTAGATTGCTTATTCTGGCCAGACTTGGTAAGCTGTCACTACTCAAATTCCACCAAACAGTGGTACAGCGAAAATGGTGATGAATCCGGCCAATACTCGGAAACTAAGGCCAATTGAGAAATAGTGGTAAATTGTGAAGCTCATATTGAAAAAGAGTGGAAGTGCAATTGACCTAAAGGATTTCAAGCGGAAATCGAATTTGGCAGCCAAACAAGTGCAAAGGTTGAGGGGCCGTGTACGAAAAAACGTTCGAGCAATGGTCAATGGAAGACTGAAACAATGGTATTACAATAAGCATAATACCTACTAATGTATAGCTGTTACATTGAACTGTGAACATAAAACGCATTTTTAACCCCCAACAAGATTTTCGTGTCCGATTTTTTTCGTGTTCAACCTTTAGTCTATAGGAATGAATCTGTGACATTTTCAATTAATTCGTAAAGAAGATTAAAATTAATTAATCTAATTTTGAAATATAAAACTGTGAGATCTCAGATTCCGCTTCCCCCCGGATACTGAAGATTCTTAAAATTGTTGAGGAGGATTTCGTCGCTCCAAGAATGACATGCGAATCAGCTTTTTCTCAGAACACTGTGATTGAAGTGAGCGCTCACGTGTGCCTACTTTCAAAACGCTTAAATTTTTGATTTCAAGAAAAATCTCATAAGCTGCTCAACCATTTCCCACTAACTAGGTAGTACTTAATAGGTACCATTCCATCAGTCCCACGCGCTTGTCAAAATGACGGCACTCAAAAAAATTCCCACGAAGTAGTGAAGAGAGCGGCTTTTCACATGAAAAGATTATTACTTACTCGTCGCTTCTACCAGGAAGGGATGCTATAGTTCAAAACATTACACTTTGCAAAACAACACCTGTTTACGGCACCTACCCATCAGAAAGTGTGGCTCATGGTTCTCATAAACATATTCTTCATCAACATTTCAAAAAGGCGTAATTTATTTTAAAAATAATGCTGCCGATTTCTAGCGAATAAAAACACGTACACATGCAACCTAACAACACCATCAAGTAAAGGAATGTTTCCTCTACCTGTTGGTGTGGTTAATTCCCAGGAGGGAGCTTCTATTTGCGAGCAATCAGCGGTTGCTGCCATTGTTTACAAAACCAGTTTCGCCCTAATGAAATGTTGACAATGTTCGCTCGACCAACCGACCCGGACAGAGTGGTGTAACATTGTTCTATATGATTTAGCTGATCCCCAACAACTACGGTTGAAGGGTTAGTGCCACTCTCCCGTCGACAAATGATTGCAGCTGTGGGTGGTGTACAGTAATTCATATTGTTTCCGACAGGAGCTTATGCGATTGCCATTGTAAGGACTCTTGTCGGACATTTCATGGTGTATGTGCTGCGCTTGTTTTACGACACGTCCGTGGACCGCGAAAGCAGCGCTCGTTAAAAAAAAAGGATTCAGGAAGCGACGGAAAAACACATATTCCTCCCCCTCCCCCGTGTGATCAGACGAACAGCGAAATGCACTTGCTATATTTTGTGGATGATTCTTGACTACAAGCACTAAGCAGAGATGAAAATTTCACAACTTGTTATCAACCAGGTATAACCAGGTTGGCTTGTTATGTCCAACGTAGCCACAGAGGGTCCCTCTAAATTCAGTCGAATTCAACTCAAAATTACACAAAGTGAGTGAGTAAAATGTTGCTCGATTTTCCAGGAAAACCTGCTTGAATATGACCAACTTCGAGAGATATTTCAGTCTACCCTTAGACTGAGTAAAATTTTGATCGATTTTCCTCAAACTGCATGAATAGTCACTCACTGAGTAACACATTTTTTTTAAATATTTTGAATGGATTCTACTCAGTTACTGACTTACTCACAACGGTTGTGCACTTTTTATGACAAGCTTGCGGTATCAAAGTAGAGAGGTACCAACAATCAATACGAAACTAACGATTTTAAATTGGCTCACTACTTGACTAGCCTATTGGTTCCAAGCAAACGATTAACGTACTCCATTCTAGTCGAAATTCTAAAAAAAAATGATAAAGATGCGTAGAAATATTTCTGATTGATTGGTGTCAAAACTATTGAAATTGGTCCAAGGGCAACTGAGTTATTAACGTTCAAAATCTTTCATAATTTTGTTACATGTTGCATTTTTGGTTTTGACAAAGTGTACCCCCATACAGAAATCACAGACGTAGTCCTACGTCAAAAGATAGAAATTATTTCACGGTGATGTATGGGAGAGAAGTTTGGAATCATATAATGAATGCTCAAAATCACTTCGGAAAGTACTTGAGAATAGTTCGAAAACACTTCTGAAAGTACTGAATTGGTTCAATACAGTTTGCAAAAGCTAAATAACTTATGAAAAGTTCTAAATCACTTCAGAAAGTACTGAATCACTATAGAAATATTAAAGAGTCACTTCACAAAGTTACTTCAGAAAAGATCGGAAACACTTCAGAAAATTTCCAAATCACTTTGGAAAGTACTGAATCATTGCGGAAAATTCACTTCGGAAATAATTGAATCACTTAGGAATGCTCTGAATCACTTAAGAAATGTTCGAAATCACCTCGTAAAATACTGAATATCTTCAGGAATGCTCAGAATCACTTTGGAAATGTTCACGATCATTTCAGAGAGTACTGAATTGCTTCAGGAAATGCGGAATCACTTCAAAAAGTATTAGATCACTTAAGAAAAGTTTGGAATCACTCCATAAAGTACTGCATCACTTCAGAAAAGCTCGGAATCTCTTCGTATAATATTGAATCATTTCAGAAAATTTCGGATTCACACTGGTAAGTACTGAATCGATCTAGAAAGTTTGCAATCATTTCCGAAACAACGGAATCACTTCGAAAATGATTGATTCACTTCAGAAATATTCGAAATCACTTCGGAAGTACTGAATCTCTTCAGAAAGTTCATAATCACTTCGGAAAGTACTGAATCATTGCTCATTACAGATAGTTTGTAATCACTTCCGAAATAACTGGATCACTTCGGAAAGAACTGAACCTTTTTTGAAAATTTTGAAATCACGTATGAAAGTATTGAATCACTTCAGACAAGCTCGGAAATTCTTCGGATAGTATAGCATGACTTATGAAAATTTCTGAATTTCTTTAGAAAATACTTAATCTTTCCAGAAAGTTTGAAATCGCTTCCGTAAGAACTAAATAATTTTGGAAATAACTGAATCACTTCACGAAAGTGCAATCATTTCCTCAAGAACTGAATCACTCTGTAATAATTGAATCACTTCAGAAAAGCTTGGAATCACTTCAGAAAAATCTGTTCTGAAAGTACTGAAACACTTTAGAAAATTTCGGAATCAATTTTAAAAGTACTGAATTACTGCAGAAAAGCTTCAGAAAGTACTGAATCACTTCGAATATTTAGTACAGACATAATTTAGCATGAGAATGATTTACCGCTCGCGGTTGCTACTCCGTTATTACCAGATTACCTGTATTATACAGAGAAGCAACTAACGATGCGTAGGACTAGCATGCATTTGCAATGTGTAACAACTGGTGATCTCATGCTAACAGTGCCAGCCACGTCCAAATTTAGGCTAATTAGTGAATGGACACGTGACCCAGACAACCAGAAGTCGTATAACGATATACAGACAGTATCGTAAATAACTACACTTTAAGTCAAGATCGCATATAAGCTTCCGGAATGCACGGCAGGTTCTAATAATGTAGTCTGGATCCATTTCTCTCCAGGTACGGGTCAATGTTTGTCTGAGACTTGCTGCACTCGGGAGGCGTTTAGAACAGGCCTTGGCCTTCATGACGCGTCATATTGAGTAATCCAGCGGATTAAGATCGGGGCTGGATGGCGGCCACATATCCTTCGTCTAGAACGCAAGATGTTCTTGCAACCACTTCTGAGTGCGGTTCGAGGTGTGACACGGAGCCCCATCTTGTTGAAATACAACATTTGGCTCCGGACCGTACTGTTCTTTGATCCACGGAAGAACATACTTACTTAAAATTCCGATGTAGACCTCTGTGTTGACCTTGTCGCCTTCTGGAATAAACACCGGGTCCATTTTTTTTTGCCATCGGTAGCCACCAATCCAAACACCATAACGCTAGCAGGATGTTTGGTCAGATACACGTTCTTGTGCTCGTCGGCCACGTCTTTTATCGGAAGAGAACTAATATACCGGTCGGTTCTGGAATTTGATACGGGATCAACGGTGAACAAGCTCTCGTCGGTGAACAGGATTACCGGATTTTTTCGCTTAAGGAAGTTCAAGATTTTCTTGCATCGTTCGACTCGTAGCTCCCGGATACGGTTGGTAATCATGTGAGTTTTTTTCCGTGCCCTCGACTTCGCCCCGCAATCTTCCTTTACGATCTTCCGTGCCGTAAAGTCACTGTTCCTTTGCCATTTTTCTTATTGAACGCACTGGATTCACCCGAATCTTCCTTTTGATAGCAGCGATAACCCTCGGAACCCGAGCTGACCTCGGACGACCTGTGGCCACCTTCGCCGATAGTTGTCCTTTCTTTTCTCGGTCTAAAACCCTTTTGACGGTCCACCGGGACACTCCCACGGTGATTGAAATGTCTTTTTGCGACATTTGCGCGTGGGACAAATCACGAATACGCTGCCACTTCGTCATGGTGCAACTGTCAAACTAAGTAAATCAGTTTCTTTTATACACAGCCTACTACGGCATGAGCTATAGGTTACCTGTATGCACAGAAAACCAAGGCATTGTATACACAGGTGAAACGGGAACCTTATTTGTACGATGGTGCAAACATTATCACGCATACGGTATATCACAGAAACAACTTTGAATATACGTGCTGCATTCTGGTTGTCTGGCAACCAGACAAAGCAAGACCATGCTGGAGGTGGCTGGGTTCGATTCCCGGTCCGGTCTAGGAATTTTTCGGGCTGGAAAATTTCTCGACTTCCCTTGGCATAGAAGTTTGATTGGACTTGCCACACAATTAAACCAATGCAAAAATGGTACAGGCATCGAAAGCTCTCAATTAATAGGGTAACCAACTTGAATTGGACCCCTACATATTTTGGACCCTTTTCATATATTTTCCTCGCTTACTGTCTAGTTTCTTCAAATTCATCTGGGTTGATGTTGTAATTACATTCTTTCAATTACTTGCTATGTCTCAAGATCATTAGTTCACCTCAAATTGCTTACAATTGCTCAATTTATGCAGTTTTAGAAAATGTTATCGAAAAAGTTTCATGTTTCGACGTTTGTCAAGAGGAATCGGCGTTAGTGTAATTGTTTTAAATTTGGACTAAAATATACAATTCAATGATTTTTTTTATCAAATCAGTTTATCTGACTTTGGAAGATGTATTTCACGTGTTTATAAAGATTTCACCTTAAGATTTTACTTAAAAAGTATTAAATAAAAAGTGTCCAAAAAAGATCGTAAAAAAATGTTACCAACTTATTTTGGACACTTATCAAATGAAAATCATTAAAAGAGCGACCAAAAAATTCCGGTTGGTCGATCGTGCTATTATCTCAGATTTCTGATTAAATTGGTAAGTAAATCAATCAAAATTATATGAATTCATTGTTTTTAAATATATTTCTTGTTTATCAGGCGATTCAAAATGGGAAAAACGGCAAAACACGTAGAGTGGTCCACTCTGAGTTTTCCTAGTTTTCCTAGTTCCTAGTTTTCCACAAAAGTTTTCCTATCTCCCAAACGCATTTAACTAAGGGGCTGTTCATAAACTACGTAGACGCTTTAGGGGGGTGGGAGATATCTACGGTCCATACAATTTTTTAAATTTTGTGTTTGAGACTGTCTTCTACGGGGGGGGGTTGAAATCTCTCAAAAACCGTCTACGTATTTTATGAACAGCCCATACAAAAAATAATATGGGTTGCAAGAATAGAGTCAGGTCTCCGTATTAAGATTTACTTCTGAATGATTTTTTTTTATGGTATGATCAGTTGTTTCCTTATGTTATATTATATTTCCTCCGTTACTCGCGCCAACTTTTGTAACACGAGTACTCACGCGTTGTACTTTGTACAACAGTGTGAGTTTTCCATTTCCATTTTGCAGCCGAGCTACAAATCGATCTGAAATCAACGAGTATTCCTCAAAAAACTTGCTTTTAACTAAACAAGCTAAATATTTATTACAGTTAACCCCCAACATATGCGGATAATAGAGAAAATGTAAATGGAAACCGCGTAAATGGTGTCCATTGTCCATACTACGAAGGTTAATTGGTTACAACATGGAATATCTCGAGATCCTGACCAGATAGAAAGTTACTGTCTTTGCCAAAGTAGTTCTAGAGATCATAACCGCTGGTGGACAGTAGTTCAAAATTTACTCACTACATAGCGCTAGTATGCATGTGAAGTTCTCGCATGTGATATATCTCGAAATACTGACCAGATAGAAAGTTACTGTCTTCGAAAAAGTTGTTCAGGAGTTCAAAGCCTATAGTTCAGAATTTTTTCACTATATGGTGCTAGTATATACGTGAAATTCTCATATAAAATATCTCGAAATCCTGATCATATAAAAAGTTACTGTCTTCGGCAAAGTTGTTCAGGAAGTCAAGGCCTTTTTTCTGGTGGACTTAAGTTCAGAGTTTTCTCACTTTGCAACGCTAGTACCGTTCCGATTCAAATTTCGGACGATTCAAATTTCGGACACTTTCATTTTTAATTAAATATTACATCTAATTAGAAACAAAGTAATAATGTTAGATGATCGTGGAGGGCACTAGTCAAAAAAATTTAAAATTTACAAGACATGTGGATCATATTCGACCGAGATAATCAACTTTTAAAAGTGTCCGAAATTCAAGTTTAAGTGTCCGAAATTTGAATCGGCACGGTATACATGAGGAATTCTCGCACATAAAATATCTCTAGATCCTGACCAGACAGAAAGTTACTGTCTTCGGCAAAGTTGTTCAGGATGTTAGGATCTTTTCGATGGTGTACAGTAATTCAGAATTTTCCCTTTACATGGCACTAGTATGCGGGTCATTCAGAGATATTTTATATGCAAGGATTTCACGTGTCTTTCAACGTCACCTAGTGAGAAAATTATGTACTTTCCACCAACGATAGGGTTTGATTTCCTGGACAACTTTGCCGATTACAGTACATTTTTAGCATGTCTTGAGATATATCATATGCGAGAATTGCACGTATATACTAGTACCATGAAGTGAAATATTCTGAACTACCGTCCACTAGCCAAAAGGCCTTGATCCCCTGAACAACTTTGCCCAAGACAGTAACATTCTATCTTGTCATGCTCTCCAGATATTTTATATGAGAGAATTTAACGTGTATACTAGAACTACATAGTGAGAAAATTCCGAACTATTCTACACAAAGCAATAGGCTTTGACCTCCTGAACAACTTTTTCAAAGACAGTAACTTTCTATTTGGTCAGGATCTCGAGACATATCATATGCGAGAAGTGTATATGCCACGTGGTGAGAAAATTCTGACTGAGTAACTTTCTAGCTGGTCAAGAACTCGAGCTATTGTATATGCGAGAATTACACGTATATACTAGCGCCTCGTAGTGTGAAATTTCTGAACCACTCCACCAACAAAAAGAGCTTGACTTCCTGAACAACTTTGCTGAAGGCATTTACTTTCTATCTGGTCAGGATCTAGAGATATTTTATACACGAGAACGAGCACCACGAAGTGAGATAATTCTGAACTATTGTACACTAAGAAATAGGCTTTGACCTCCTGAACAACTTTGCCGAAGACAGTAACTTTCTATCTGGTCAGGATCTCGATCTTTACATGTTGTAACCAATTAAGTCAATCCCACGTAGTATGTACACCGTTTACGCGGTTTCCATTTACATTCTCTATTATCCGCATTTTGGGGGTTAATTGTAATCAAAGTTTAGCTTTTTTAGTTCAAAATAAGTTTTTTGAGGAATACAAGTTGGTTTCAGATCGATTGGCAGCAACAAAATGGCAATGGAAAACTCATATGTGTTGTACAACTTTTATGCATACCGTAAAACGGGGTGTAATTGATCAGCGGGGCAAAATTGATCGCTGAAATTTCTCGTGATATTTTTCATGTGTAACATGTTTTTCGTTACTAAGCGTACGAATGTATCTTTGTATACATTGTAAAAATATTATGCATAAGTACAATATTGGGTATACTCAGCGATCAAATTCACCCCGCTGATCAATTTCACGCCGTTTTACGGCACCTTCTTTGAAAATTTTCCCACCTAGACGGACCTAACAAATGCGAGATAGGAAGAAGTGACCGTCGTAATTAATTTTAGGCTCATAGGTTGAAAGAACTTCAGCATGTCCAAAATATTTTCGTTCCCATTCAGTGTGTCCAAAATATATTATGGACACTGTCCAAAATCAAGTGGAAGGGTCCAAAATATGTGAATATCATGATGTGAAAAGAATTATTTTTCGAGTATATATCAATAAATAAAACATCTAGTGACATTTTACATCCAAGATGAGTAGCTTTCGAACACAACCGCATGTAAATTGCATAATAATAATAAACAAATAATATTATTTTGACATAAACGTGATCTCACTTCCTCTAGGGGTCCAAAATCAGTTGGTTACCCTAACTGTGGAAGTGCATCCAGAACACTAAGTTCAGAGTCACGCAATAAGCTAATATGCGATATGCAATAAGCTTGATATGCGAAGAAGAAGAAGAAGATGGTCATATTTGGACGAGTAGATGTGATTTTATATGTCACTTGATATTATTCGGAAAGATAAAGAAATTTACCATACGGAAGAACCATAATCTGGAATATCCGGAACTGATTATATGGTGGCTATATGGCGCTATGACGTTTTCAGACGCATAGATGTGGTTTTGATATGTCGCTTGGTATGGTTATCAGAGATATCAAGTTTTACCATACGGAACCATAATCCGTAACCGGTTCTACTAAGACCATACGGCTCAATGGATGACGTTTTGCATGTCATTGATCATATTTCGTCGAGTAGATGTGATTTGATATGTCGCTTTATATAGTTATGAGACATATCAAATATGGCCATACAGAATCATAATCCGAAACATCCGAAACCGGTTCTATGGTGCCTTATTGCTCTATGGTTGTCGTTTTGAGTGCCATTGATCATGTTTCGTCGAGTAGATGTGACTGAATATGTCGCTTGATATGAATATGATAGATAATAATTTTGACCATACGTCTTTTTATTGCTCTCTATCATTTCCGGGAGTTCCAGTTAAATATGCAATGTCCTTTACCGGATAAAATTTGAATCGGTAAAACTAACCGGTACACAAAACCCGATCTGATAAACTGTAGTTTTTGGTTGAAGTTAAATCAGCATAATGAATACTAAGCAAATAGAACGGCTTTTACCGGTTCAAAATCAAATCGGTAAAATTAACCGATTCACTAAAACACACTAAACCTCAACAAATAGACATAGAATTTCCAGTAAAAACTAGAGGTATGAGTGCTCGTTGCAAGACAGCCTTATACCCTGGACAGACTATGGCTTATATCATGTAATATAGGCTGTCTTGCAATGAGCACTCATACATCTAGTTTCCCTGGAAATCCTATGTATGAGTAGACATTGCAAGACAGTCTATATTACATGATATAAGCCATAGTCTGTACGGGGTATAAGACAAATCACCAGCATGAATTTGAATATTAACGTATCACATTATTTTGATCTAGGCAACCTCAGAGTATCGAAGTCAACATTTCTGGATTACTTTTTCGAAGGGACGTATCTGCTTTTGTCAACAATTCATTTGATCGCAGATTTGGCGTAACTGATAGCTCGCCCACGGATGCTAACACTACCATCAGATAGGGGAAATTTCGCCCTACCTGATAGTGGTATTAGCATAGAGGTAACTTTAAGACCAGAAGGTCCCGAAGAAACGTGCTCAACGTTTTAGTTCAGCTCTGGTACTATCTTCGGTCCCAAGCTAATCGATTCACCCCTCAAAACATAGGAAAATTCACTAACCCTTCATGTTATCTGTCAAACTTTCATAGCGAAACAAAACAAACATTGTGTAGTACTAGAATTTTGACTAGAATGGGGTTCGTTAATCAATTTGCTTGGGACCAATAGGCTAGTCAAGTAGTGAGCCAATTTAAAATCGATAGTTTCGTATTGATTGTTGGTAATAGCATGCGTGTGCGAGCTATCAGTTACGCCAAATTGACGATCAAATGCATTATTTACAAAAGCTGATACGTCCCTGAATCATTTTATCAATACATTTTTGTTCAAATGTTTCAAACATAAAATTTATGGTAAACGTATTACAATAGGTTTAATTGTCAACAACATAATGTATTTTATTTGTATTTAATTTTAATTTAGTGGTTAATTTCATCCAGGTATTTTTTTCCCATTTATATCTTAATAAAAACGTACAAATACAGTTGAGTTCTCGAAAGCCGCAAGTGAAAAACGCTACTACTATAAGACCCCACACTGCAGACGGTCGGTTCGATTCCCGTTCAACTTGAAAATCTATTCGAGTTGAGTATTTTATCAGCCCAAAATAAACGTCAAAATGACTTCAGTACCCTTCATAAAAATAAAGGCATATGCTTCAAAAGCGATGACAAACACGTTTCCATATGCAAATACCGGCAAATACAGCAAAATCCAATACCGGCATGGGAAAAAATATCATTTGTCTTTTGTGAATTTTCCGGGAACTTTCCTCTAGTAAACCAATTTCGAATGCAAAAAAACCGCTGTCGGTATTCATTTCTGTGCAAAGCAAACGCAAAAATCAGAAACACTCGTCACGACGACGATGGAATTTGTGAAATGTTTTCCGTACAACACAGAGCTCTTAACAGTAACCCCACTTGTTCAAATTCAACAGGACGTGAGGCTTGGAATCGTTTTTGTCACCCCCAACCTCTTCCTCCTCTTCAGAAGTGCCCAGCAACAGTGGCATATCGGTGAAGAAATGATGGTTTTCTTTTGGTAAAGAGAGGAAACGACAACATCGCAATGGAATGCACGGAGGGGGGATTTTGGTTGCACACAGAAGATTCGACTGTGGCGTGGGGTTGTTTTGGTTTATTAAGTAAATATTAAACGATGGAAATGAATTATGAATTTAGGCAACTTTCAGGAACGTTTTAACATCGAAAGATTGGTATGTGGTTTTCAGTTTATACACGTGTGGATTTACATCGTGCCAGAGTGCCGTAGTGAGGAGTGTAAGCCATGGACAACATGCCAAAGGGGTTATTATTATCGAATTTCATTCTATTCACGCTAACTTGAGAGTACCCATTAATGAGTAAAACAAACCTTTTTGAAGAAAAGTGGCTTAACTCATGAATGAGTAAATTATATACCCATAATGAGTAACTGTTACTCATTAATGGTTTACAGATACTCATTACTGGGTATAAAATTTACTCATTTAATGAGTTAAGTAACTTTTCTTCAAAATGAACCTTTTTTAACCATTAATGGCAACTTTCAAGTTAGCGTGTTGAAAATAGACATTGGCGTTGCCAGAAGGATTTATTTCAGTAACAAAATCAATTTTCTGAAATTTATTTTATGTTAAATATTTAGAATCATGAATAAAATATGCTCTGAAATTGCAACAAATTTTAACTGGAATTTTCTCCAGACTAATAGAAATAATGATGTTGTTGAATTTTGAATAATTTCCACCATCCCATATTTGAAAGGGTCGAGGCAACAAATCAAATGTGAATGAAAAATAAGATGGTTAGCAGGCATATTTAATATAAAGGACTCAAGAGGGATTCTGAAAAATATTAAGAGAGATTCCTTAAGTATTCGAATATTTTTCATAAGTTTATAAGTTCATAAGTAGAAATTCTTGAAAGCTCTAGATTTTTTCCCAAAATTTTATGGAACTGCCTTATAGTTTTTTATATTTGCTGAACTTCCCACAATTTCGAAACTGCCGTAAAACTATCGGAAATTCCCTTAAAATGTTCTCGCCTTTTTCTGATGTTTATGGACCTTCCTTGAAGATTCCGCAATTTACCTGAAACTCTCATTAAAGATAAATGAACTGCCCTGAGGGTCTCTGGTCTTCTCTGATGTTCTTGGAATTTTACCAAAGTTCTCGAAATTTTCCTGAATAGCTTCTCTGAGACTCTGAAGGAATGTAAATGTACGAAACACTATCTTCTTCCCTGAAGTTCTGAAGACTTCTATTAAGTTCCTGAAATATGTCTAAAGTTTTAAAAAAAACATGATGCTTCCAATCGTGAAACCTTTTCTGAAGCAATTTGCTTCCAAGTGGCCCCTCCTTGCTTCATTCGTATCCTTCGATGGATAATTTTCCAAAAAATGATACGGTATCTCTCCTTCAATGGAATTGTAGAAGCATTTTACCAAAACTAGACATATTCAAATTTTTACTGCATAACATACACTGTGATGCGTTTGCTCTCTGCGAAACATGGCTCTCTCCAGATGTTAACCTTTCTCTTCACGACTACAACATTATCCGTCTCGATCGTGCAGATTCGTACGGTGGGGTGCTCCTAGGGGTCAACAAACAACACTCATTCTACAGAATCGACCTTCCTCCAGTGTCAGGTATTGAAATTGTCGCATGTCAGGTGAATATTAGAGGTAAAACCTTCAGTATTACCTCGTTATACATCCCTCCGAGAACGGCTGTTTCTCGGCGAGCGCTATCTGACATCTGCTCAGTGCTACCTGAGCCGCGGTTGATCTTAGGGGATTTTAATTCCCACGGTACAGGCTGGGGAGAGCTGTACTATGACAACCGCTCAACCATCATCTATGACCTATGCGACGATTTCAATATGACCATTCTAAACACCGGTGAAGTAACTCGAATAGCCAAACCTCCAGCAAGAGAGAGCAGACTAGACTTGTCACTCTGTTCGAACTCACTATCATTGGATTGCATGTGGGAGGTAATCCAAGACCCCTATGGTAGTGATCATTTGCCCATCAAAATTTCGATTTCCAACGGTTCATCTTCACAGTGTCCAATCAACATCGCGTACGATCTCACGAGAAACATCAATTGGGAAGAATACGCGAACGCGGTCCGTGACGGTTCAGAATCGGTCGACGTTCTCTCTCCGTTGGATGAGTACTCCTTCCTCTCGCGGCTCATAGTGGATTGCGCGCTTCAAGCACAAACGAAGCCTGTTCCTGGCACTACCATTCGCAAACGTCCTCCCACTGTGTGGTGGGACCAGGAATGCACCGACGTGAATAAAGAGAAGTCTACCGCGTTTAAACAGTTTCGTAAATACGGTTCCCGCGAATACTTTGAGCGGTATACGGAGCTAGAGGAAAAGTTTAAGAGCTTGGTCAGGGCCAAAAAACGCGGTTACTGGCGTCGGTTCGTCGAAGGGCTATCGCGAGAGACTTCCATGCAAACGCTCTGGAATGTCGGCAGGAGAATGCGTAACGCGGCATCGTCGGTCAACGAGGGCAAGGAGTACTCTAACAAGTGGATTTTCGACTTCGCGCGTAAGGTTTGTCCCGATTCGGTTCCGGTCCGATGCAACACTCGCGATCCGCCGCTGGAAAACGATGACATGGACTCCCCGTTTTCGATGGTAGAATTCTCAATTGCTCTTCTTTCATGCAATAACTCAGCTCCGGGAATTGATCGAATCAAGTTCAACCTGCTCAAGAACCTCCCAGAAGTCACAAAGAGGCGATTGTTGAACTTGTTCAATCGATTCCTTGAGCTCAACGTTGTTCCGGATGATTGGAGACAAGTGAGAGTTATCGCCATCCAGAAGCCCGGTAAACCCGCTTCGGATCATAATTCGTACCGTCCCATCGCGATGCTGTCGTGTATTCGGAAGCTGTTAGAAAAAATGATTCTTCTTCGTCTGGACAAGTGGGTCGAGGCGAATGGCTTACTCTCAGATACGCAATTTGGATTCCGTAGGGGCAAAGGGACGAACGACTGCATTGCGTTGCTTTCAACTGAAATCCAATTAGCCTATGCTGAAAAACAGCAGATGGGTTCAGTTTTCTTGGACATTAAAGGGGCGTTTGATTCTGTTTGCATCGACATCCTTTCGGACAAACTCCATGCGAGTGGGCTTTCTCCGATTATCAACAATTTCCTGTATAATTTGTTGTCCGAGAAACGAATGAGCTTCTCTCATGGCAACACGGAAATTGCACGAATCAGCTACATGGGTCTTCCACAAGGCTCATGTTTAAGTCCCCTCCTGTACAACTTCTATGTCAAAGACATTGATGAATGTCTGGCCGAAAATTGCACGCTAAGGCAGCTTGCAGATGACGGCGTGGTTTCCATGGTTGGACCAACAGCACCGGACCTGCAAGGACCATTGCAAGATACCTTGGATAATTTGTCTACTTGGGCAATGAATCTGGGTATCGAATTCTCTCCGGAGAAAACAGAGATGGTTGTTTTTTCTAGGAAGCTTTATCCAGCACAGTTTCAGCTTCAACTTATGGGTAGAACAATCACTCACAGCATGTCGTTTAAGTATTTAGGTGTCTGGTTCGATTCCAAGTGCACTTGGGGAAAACACATAGCGTATCTGAGGCAGAGATGCCAACAGCGAATCAATTTCCTTCGTTCCATTACCGGCACTTCATGGGGAGCCCATCCGGAAGATCTGATAAGACTCTACAAGACCACCATTCTCTCGATTTTGGAGTACGGTAGCTTTTGCTTTCAATCGGCGGCGGGGACGCACATATTGAAGCTCCAAAGGATTCAATATCGTTGCATTCGAATCGCGCTAGGTTGTATGCAATCGACGCATACCATGAGTGTTGAAGTTCTTGCGGGCGTCCTCCCCTTAACAAATCGTTTTGCGGATTTATCGTTCCGGTTCCTCATCCGCTGTGAAGTCATGAACCCGCTGGTGATCGAAAACTTTGAGAAGCTGCTAGAGCGGAATCCTCAAACACGATTCATGAGCTTGTACTACGAGTACATGACTCTGGACATCGGCCCCTCCTCGTTCAACCCCAATCGCGCTGTCTCCCATCATTTCAGTGGTTCTTCCGTGAGATTCGATCTCACAATGAGGCAGGAGATTCAAGGAATTCCAGAGCCTCACCGTGCCCTGATTGTCCCAACTATTTTTGCGAACAAATACCGCCACGTCCCCACCGAGAAGAGATTTTTCACAGATGGGTCGGTGATAAATGCGTCCACTGGTTTTGGAGTATTCCACGATCTTCATAGCGCCTCATACAAGCTTCAAAAGCCGTGTTCGGTATACGTTGCTGAACTAGCAGCTATATCGTACACGTTAGAGCGTATTGCCTCACTTCCACCTGACCAATATTTCATTTTTACGGATAGCCTAAGCTCCCTGGAGGCTATGCGTTCAATGAGGCCGATGAAGCACTCGGCGTATTTCCTCCAGGAAATACGATCGTCATTGAGTGCTTTATCAAACAGCTCACATGTCATCACCTTGGTATGGGTTCCTTCTCATTGCTCTATCCCGGGCAATGAGAAAGCGGACTCGCTGGCCAAGGTGGGCGCTATGGAAGGCGATATTTACGAGCGACAAATCGCCTTCCACGAATTTTTCACGATTTCTCGTCAGCAAGTCCTCGTCAACTGGCAACAAAAGTGGAATGATGGTGATCTGGGAAGATGGCTACATTCTATTGTCCCACAGGTGTCGATCAAACCCTGGTTCAAAGGGTTGGATATGAGTCGTGATTTTATTCGTGTAATGTCCAGGCTCATGTCCAATCACTGTTCGTTAAACGCCCACCTCTTCCGTATTACGCTTGCCGACAGCAACTTGTGCACCTGTAGAAACGGTTATCACGACATCGAGCATGTTGTTTGGTCCTGCTCCTTGCATCATGAGGCGAGATCCGTTCTGTGTGATTCCCTTAGGGTCCGAGGAAAACAACCCTTTAAGCCAATTAGAGACGTCTTGGCTTGCCGTGATATCGACTTTATGAAGCTTATTTACGACTTTCTTAAAGCTGTTGATTTATGTGTTTAGTGTTTTGTGTTTTAGTCATCCTTTACGTTTAAGTTTTAAATTAGTTCAAAATGCTTTCCCTTGTCCTCCCTCCAAATGATAAATAAATGTAATCCCTAATCTCGAGTAAACCGCGAGTAATCGGCCCCCGTTCTACTAACATTAGTTGTAAGAAAATGATATTCACACACAATTATGTAAAAATATTCGGCTCCGCAAAGCTAACGCATTTGAGCCTTGACAAATAAATGGATTATAAAAAAAAAAAAAAAAAAAAAGTTTTAAAATATTTATTTTATTTTGTTAAATTCTGTGAAATATTTCAGTAATTCTTGAAACTGTCCTGAATATTTCGGAACTTGTCCTAACTGATTAATAATCTTCCACAAAAGCCTGGAGTTTCATAAAATTTTCTAAATATCCTGAAGTTATTAGAACTGCCCTTAGGATCTTTGAGCTTCCCTGAAGATCTCTGAACCTAACTTCCCAAAGCTTCTTGCAACTTATTTAAAGATTTTACAATTTTCTTCAAACTATCGGGACATTTCGCCATTCTCCGAATATCCCTAAAGTTCTCAGAGCTTTATTAAAGTTGCTACAGTTTTCATGAAACCAATGGAGCTGCCTTAAAGTTCTTGAAACCTCCTAGAAGCGCCCAAAACTTTTTCAGAAGCTCAGGAAACTTTCCTTATGTTCCCGCAGTCTATTCAAGAAGCTTCCCAGAAATTCAAAAGATCCTTAAATTTTCATGAAGTTATTAAGATGGCCCCAAAGTTCTTTATTTTTTCCTAAAGTTGATGTTCAAGGAATAATCCAGAAATTTATGGGGCTGTTCTAGATACCTCTGAGTTTCCAGAAAAATTTCAAATCTTCTTAAAGGTTTTCGCTGATTTCATGAAATTGATTAAACTGTCCTAAAAATCTCAGAATTTTCCAGAAGTTTCCATAATTTTTCTGATACTCATGTAACCGTACTGAAGCTCTCAGAATTTTCCAAAAGTTCACATAACATCCCTAAAGAGCATTAAACTTCTCTGGAGTTTTGAAAATTTCCTTCAAGGTTGATCAGGACGTCAAAGGCTGCTGACAGGTAGATATATCAATTCAGAATTATCCCCCTAGGGGGCGCTAGTGAACATGCAACTATCCTGTTATGTTTCATTCCATTCCTTTGTTTAACGTCGGTCTCTGTTCCGCAATCTAGAGCCAATATACGACGGACATCGATTGCCATTCATTGACGGCAATCGAATGTGCAGGAAGGCAGCTTCCACACCTGCGTAGGATATCGCACCCATTCAACACACATGGGCCGGGACCAACGGCTTTACTTCCCTTCCGAAGGAAGACGTGACCAGAGATTTTTATGCCTCAGAAAAATCCCACCGACCTCGGGTGGGAATGAAACCCAAACCCATTGGGGTGAGAAAGTGCTTTACCGGTGGCGACTATTCTGTTATGTTGTACCTCAAGATTCTGATTATTTTGAAGGGAGATGATTTCGACAAGTTGATAAGAAAGGACAAGGGTTGCTGGGTGATAAATATATCAATTTAATAGCGAATTCGTTTATTATCGGGGTTAACACCAGTTCCAACCCAGTGCGAAACCGAACTTTTTGTCAGTGTGAACCTCAACCTGAGCTAGGTTTTAAAAACAAACGAGCAAACTGACGTTTGTCAGAAAACAAGCAGACCCAATCTTGATACCCGATCCAGGTTGGAACTGAATAATAAACGAATTCGCTATAAGTTCGACTGTGTCGTCATGGACGACGAAACTTATGTGAAGACGGATTTCAAGCAGCTTCCGGGACAGGAAGCAGAAAAATTAGTCTGCCATTTTTCTTGTGCGTTTTGGTTGATTTTTAGTTTCATGATCAATCAATCTTCGTTATTTCAATTATAAAATTTTGTTAATGGATGATAATAGTAATGTTTAGTTGGCAATACGTGATAATTAGTTGTTTGTTTGTTTGTTTTTTTCCATGGTGCAAAGAATGGATTGCTGTATTTTATATTGATCATGCTGCCCAGACCGCCCAGACCGATAGAAGACATTTCTAGCTTGAATATGGCCCTTTTTTGTAGCAGTGACCAGAAATGACGCTTGACTTGAATTACATAATAGTTATAAAAAGATTATCTACCGAAAAAGTTTTAGTTACTTAATAGTGAAATTTAATTGTAGAATAATTATATAATAAATCTTCATATAAGATCTCCTAATTTTGAGTGATATTGGCAAGAATTAATTCCAAACTCAGCCAGGTTTGGTAATAAAATTTAAGCCTTACTAAAGTAGACCATCAAGTAAGAAAAAAGGCAACCAAAATTCACAATCTTAACTAATAGGAGTAAAATTACACGATTGTTAAGAATTCCATGATGATGCTTTGTAATTTTGCATGACTAAAAAAAGTAGCATGTAATTTAATGAACATGTGTAGAATTATACTAAGGACGCGTTAATTTTATGTGTGCTAGATTTAGCCTAAATTTATATGTTTTTTTTCGAACTGCTCATAAAGCCAATCCAAGGCGCTATTTATCAGGAGTTTGTTGTTTAACTCAGGCAAAATAATCCATCATTTTCTATTGGTACAAGCTAATCAAAACATGTTATCTTCAAACGTTAAAAAATGAATTGAAGAGGCAAAAAAACTTTCTAACAAAAATTGTATGGGATATAATAGTAGTTATACAACTATTCCGTAAACGGGTAGAGTTTTCATCTCGTTTACATAATTTAGGTAAAAAAAAAATCAAATTTGTGGTGGGAAAATATCAATCAAACTTTCCTCAGTTCAAATGCTAGATTAAATATTTATATAGTTTTCAATTATGTTAAAGTCAGGAACGCGCAAAAAATTTTCAACTTCAAATCGGTGTATTTCTATTAAAAATGCATTTAAAAAAACCTGAAATGCTGCATAAGAAAGTTGATTGTATAAACAATGGTTGCTATGATGAGTTTTCACTGTTTGCTCTCCAGTTTTCAAAATGACGTCCAAGCAAGAGGAGCAGCGTGTCAAAATTTTGCTCGCGCAGCAAGAGAATCCGACGTTCTCACGCGCCAAGTCGACAAAATTGCTGGATGTGACCAAATCGACCGTGACAAACGTTTTAAATGTGTTCGGGGAGCGTCTGTCAACCGCCAGGAAGCCTGGAAGCGGCTGCAATCGTAATCCAGATTTGGCAGCGACGACGAAGAAGGTGGCGGTGAAATATAAGCAGAATCCTAACCTCTCCATCCGGGACGTCGCTGGCAAGCTCAATGTCTCCCATACTACTGTGCAGCGGGCCAAGAAACGAGTCGGGTTGTCAACGTTTAAGAAGGTGACGGTGGCGAACCGAGATTACAAACAAAACACGTCTGCAAAGCAGCGGTCCCGAAAGCTGTATACCAATCTGCTCACAAAGTAGTGAAGGCGGATTTCAAGCAGCTTCCGGGACAGGAGTTTAGTTCATTCCCATCCCAAAAGCCTATGAAACAACCCGTGAAGCTAGCAAGTTCCGGCCAATAGCCTTGACATGCTGTATGGCCAAGGTCCTGGAGCGAATGGTCAACAGGAGGCTAAAACATTTCCTTGAAGCCGAAAACCTGCTAGACCATCGACAGCACGCCTTCCGTCAAGGGTACGGAAGTACGGAGTCAACTTATTTTGCAACATTAGGGGAAGTCCTCAAGATTGCCAACGATAGCGGTCTCCACACCGAGATCTTCTCGTTGGATATATCGAAGGCCTTCAACAGGACGTGGACGCCCCTCGTCTTAGAGCAGCTTGTCAACTGGGGGCTGTGTGGACCCATGGTCCACTTCATCAAAAATTTCCTGACCGATCGCTCTTTCAGAGTCGCAGTTGGCAACACGAGGTCCCAGCTTTTCAGAGAAGAGACGGGCATCCCACAAGGTTCAGCTATCGCCGTTACCCTCTTCCTTGTGGCCATGAACGGAGTTTTCGGAGGACTGCCGAAAAATGTTTACATTTTCGTGTATGCAGACGATGTACTTATCGTAACTACCGGCCCAAAAGCAGCACGTAACAGGATCAAGGCCCAGGCAGCAGTCTCCGCTGTAGCCAGGTGGGCCAGCGCGGTAGGTTTCCAGCTTTCGGCCACCAAAAGCGTCAGGTGTCACGAGTGTCCATCCCGGCACCGTGTTAGCGGACCACCTATTAAAGTTCAAAGCCAGCCCATACCACTGAAGAAGACGGTCCGTATTCTGGGGGTACTTGTTGACCGGTCCCTCAACTTCGAGCTGCACTTTAAGGCGATCAAGAACGACTGCCGCAGTAGGATCAACTTGATCCGCACTATCTCTCACCCGCACCGGTCTAACAATCGCGACACTCGTTTCCGGGTTGCAAGAGCCGTCATCGATAGTCGCCTACTTTACGGTCTTGAGATGACGTGCATCGCCACCGAAAAGCTCGTGCAGATACTAGCACCAACTTTTTAACACCTACGTTCGGATTGTCTCCGGTCTTCTTCCGTCAACGCCCGCCGATGCCGCATGCATCGAAGCGGGTATTCTGCCCTTCCGCCATCGTATAACCGCAGCAATTGCAACGAAAGCCGCTGCCTTTACCGCAATGACCTCCGGAAATGACAGGATCTTTCTCCTTGATGAGGGGAACAGACTCCTCCGCATGACTGCCAATTCGGAGCTCCCCCCAGTGGCCAAGGTCCACTGGTACGGAGACAAAAAATGGCGCATACCTCCACCAAAAATCGAGAGTCGTATAAAAAGCAGGTTCAAGGCTGGAGATAACTCTACAGCGCTGAAGAGAACAATAGCCGAACTTCTAGGCTCGGACTACCCAACCCATGCCCACATATACACAGACGGACCGCTTTCCTGGCCCCCGTTACACCGACGAAGTGCCACTTTAGGACATAAAGCGATGGATAGTCAGCAAAATGTGGGAAGCCTGGGAAGCAGAGTGGTGCCAATCCCAATCCCTCTTCATCCGAAGAATCAAAGGAACGACGAGCAAGTGGACGGATATGTCGAAACTACGGGACCAGAAGGTGGTTTCTCGTCTTAGGACAGGCCATACAAGGATCTCACATAGTTTTGTGCTACGTTTGCGGAACCACAGCATCGGTGGAACACATCCTATGCCTGTGTCCGCAATACCAACAACTACGGGAGCAGTACGCACTTCCCAACAGCGTTGGGGACATACTGGGCGACAAACCTTCCACTTTAGCGACAGTTATTTATTTCCTCAAGGACGCTGGGTTATACAACAACATTTAGGTCCTTTTAACTTTCTTTTGGCTGACGGTACATCTCTACCAGCTCCGATCTCTTTCAAAACCCTACCTAACTTTGATGTACCAGATTGTTTTTTTTTTTCGTTGCCTGTATTGTTAGTCTTTTTACTGGAATCGGTTTTAATTGCTTCAATTTGAGTACATGTGAATTGTAAGCCAGCTCCGTAACAAAATTTGCTGGCAGAACCTCCTTCTGGGGTCTCCCATTTTATAGAGATGAACTAGCCAACGGCTAAAAATCTCTCTAATAAAGTTAAAAAAAGGAGTTTTATACCGCATCAGGAAAAGGGAAGTTCCCGAAAAAATATCTCATCTGGCAGGCCATATTCGACTTTTTCCTTCTTGAGCATCTCCAACGTAGCAGAAGCATAGTGAGCAGATGCCAGATCCGGCCAAAACAATTGAGGATCCGTATCCTTTCGGTAGATGGGTAGAAGCCGTTTTTTGATGCATTCTTTTCTGTAATTTTCACCATTGATTGTGAAATACGAAGAACTCTTCAAGCCACAGGAGCAAATGGCTTGCCACACCAAAACCTTTGTTTTTATCCAAATTTTTCGGTTGTATCGCACATCATCAGGCACATCTGTCTTCTGCTCAGCGTTGAAAAATGCGGCCCGGGAAGTGTACTGGTTTTCAATTTGACGTACGTCTCTTCGTCCATCAAAATGCACCGGTTCGGCTTTTGAAGGAGAGTTGATAAGCTGATCCGACCCATTGTTCAAAATTTCTCACTTTTTTTTTCAGGTGTGTTGCTAAAATAAACAATGTTTTTACACACTGAGCGGAAATTCACAATGTTTCGTTACGTTTTAACCCTAAACCATAGATTAACAGGTGTCCGCTTTCTTTAATGAACAGTCCTTATACTGACAAAGCTGATAATAATCTTTGCGAAATTGTCAAATAGCATGATACAAACATTCATCGAATGAAAGAATGCAAACATTTTGGGTTAGTCTGGAAATGGATAGAAAATATAGCAAAAAGTCTAAAAATCAAACTGTAATCATCAGAAGAAATTTTGTATTACGGTATATCGAAGAAAAATCATAAAAAGAAAGCAGCATTATTTTTAATAGTTGAGGCAATGGCGTATAACGTTAGGTATTGCAAAAATACAAGTTTATATTCTTTTCTAAAATTATAAGGAACTATAAATGGAATAACAGAAGAGCATTCAATAACTTTAAAACATATCTTAACATCTGTTAACTAAATAACTAATGCTAAGATTTTCAGTCGTAATTATTACTATTTGTGTATATAGATGATACATCAAACAGTTGTAATTTTCATAATTTTATAATACTCAGATAATCTGTGTGTGTGTGTGTGTGTGTGTGTCTACAATCCATTTCCCACTGGCCGGCAGTGCTTTTATGGAAGAAAATTTTTTGCAACTATTTTTATACATAGTTGATTTAGCCTTGGTGATAGAAGGTGATAGCTCTACTGTACATCCAACAACCCATTGCCTGTTTTTACACGCACATTCTGAGGTCGCCTTCATATACAATAAGCCCCGCAAGAACACATCGATATATCAATTGGATACATGTAATGCATTCACACTTCCAGAATAAAAATTAAAGGGTTGTGTCCTAGGCACGACCGCAGTATGACGTAGAACTACGCAAAATTGATGTTTGTCATGCATTTTTGACTATTATACTTATTATTATGAATGGGGCTAGGCAGAACGTTTTTTTTTTGTACAGAATATGTAAAAAAGGAATGGACTTTGGATGTTACTCTAATTGCATATATAGAGGTACCAGATATGTTTTACAATCAGTTGTTGGTAATTTACCAACATAATATCATCGGATGTATGTCTCCTCTTAAGCAATTGAAAATTTAGGCTTTTGTTTTTACTTATAATTGTTGTTTGCTTAAAATTTATTTCCCGGAAAAATAGTGATCTTGACGATCCATGTCTTTTTTGAGATGACGTTATAGATGCATATCCAATTCTCATTTCTCTCTATGTAGGTGATCACGCTGTGATCCACCTTTATCCGCTGACTTGATCCTGCTTGCTACAGGACCAAGGGCCACGCCGTCCGAAGCGGTAATGAGCAGAGGAAGTAGTAGTAAAATTATGTTTATTTCTGTTGATTATGATAGTACATTGATTTTAACATTTTAATTGATTAGCCTACCTGGCTCTTCATCTTTGTTTAATTTGATATTCTAATTTAGTATTTGCGTTTTTCTACTAGTTTACAGAATACTCTTTTGGGGGTGTGTTTTGTTTGAATTGAAAAAAGTGAAAATCTACCTAACTACGAGTATAACATAACCTAATGTGCTAGATCACGTATGATCTGGTGATTTGATCTCAGACCGGTGTCTCTGAACCTTTCCAGGATGAATACTCTCCGTTCTTCTAATGTCCGAATTCCAGCCAGGAGGTGGATCTCAGAATGTCTAGTCCACGGGGACTATTTAGGACCATCCTAAGGATCTTGTTGGATCCTTTGGAGTTTGAGGTGATGGCATTTGGCGCAACTCTCCCAGATTGGCATCCCGCATTCTAAAGGGTGATACGGTCAAAATTTGGTCAATATCAACTTGACGTATTTCTTTCAATTTTGCATTTAAAAAACCTGAACACCCCTCATTTTGAAGGTGTGTGTGTGTAGAATGTTGCTCCTATTTTGATTTTGGAATTCACTCTTCAGTTGTCAAAATGCCGTCCAAGCAAGAAGAGCAGCGTATCAAAATTTTGCTCGCGCATCGCGAAAATCCGAGCTACTCGCACGCAAAGTTGGCAAAATCGCTAAAAGTTGCCAAATCAACCGTTACAAATGTAATTAAAGTGTTTGGGGAACGTTTGTCGACAGCCAGGAAGTCTGGATCGGGGGGAAATCGAAAACCGGAAGCCGCTGAGACGACAAAGAGAGTTGCCGGTAGTTTCAAGCGAAACTCTAACCTCTCTCTCCGAGATGCCGCAAATAAGCTGGGTGTATCGTCTACAACCGTGCATCGAGCCAAAAAACGAGCCGGACTATCGACTTACAAGAAGGTAGTGACTCCAAATCGCGATGATAAACAAAATACGACGGCCAAAGCGCGATCCCGGAGGCTGTACACGACGATGCTGACGAAGTTTGACTGCGTGGTAATGGACGACGAAACCTACGTCAAAGCCGACTACAAGCAGCTTCCGGGACTGGAGTTTTATACGGCAAAAGGAAGGGGAAAGGTAGCAGATGTTTTCAAGCACATGAAACTGTCAAAGTTCGCAAAGAAATATCTGGTTTGGCAAGCCATCTGTACCTGTGGCTTGAAAAGCAGCATTTTCATAGCTTCCGGGACTGTCAACCAAGAAATTTACGTGAAAGAGTGTTTGAATAAACGTCTGCTGCCTTTCCTGAAGAAACACGGTTGTTCCGTACTGTTTTAGCCGGATTTGGCATCTTGCCATTACGGTAAAAAGGCCATGGAGTGGTACGCCGCCAACAACGTGCAGGTGGTTCCCAAGGACAAGAACCCTCCCAACACGCCAGAGCTCCGCCCAATTGAGAAATACTGGGCTATTGTCAAGCGGAACCTAGAGAAGACCAAAAAGCTGCTAAGGGCGAGCAGCAGTTCAAGGCAAACTGGTCAGAAGGTGGACAAGGTGGCTGTACAAAATCTCATGGCAGGGGTCAAGCGTAAGGCCCGGCAATTCGGATTTGGAAAAGCGGAAGCCTAACTGAATAGTTTTCCTGAATTTTATACTAATTGAACTTGAAAAAGAAATTTAATTTGATTTTTTAAATAAACGATTTCACCGATTTACACGCGTTTTCCCTTGACCAAATTTTGACCGTATCACCCTTTATTACGGGAATGATGATTTTTTTGTAGACAGCAAGCTTACATATTTTTCAGGAATAGAGTAGACCTCATGTTGATGAGTGGATACAGTGAACTTATCAAGATGTTACACTTGGTTTTGGTTTTGTCAACGTGCTCCCTGAAAATCAGCTTGCTGTCTAGTGTTAATTCGATGTAGACTACCTCTTTCGACCATTCCACCACTGTGACGTTCAGGCAGATCTTATTATTCACCGACGGAAAAAGTCTGGGAAATTTTGAGTGTGGAAAGATGATGACCTGGGCCTTTGCCGCGTGGATACGGATCTTCCAGCTGTTGAAATATCCAGACAGGGAATCCAGGCCTCTCTGAAGTTTGGTAGTCAGAGTTCCGATACTTGTAGACGATGGATGTGTCATCTGCGGACAGAGACAACGCTCCACCATCAGAGAGAGCCGGCATATCGGAGGTGAACAGGTTGTATAGAAAGGGGTCAAGGATGCTTCCTTGTGGAACGTCCTGTTCGATACATAGTTGTTAATTATCTTCACTAGGAAGATTCGAAAACCATACTGCTGCAATTTGAACACCAAGCCATCATGCCAGACATTGTCGAACGCTTTTTCAACGTCGAACAACGCCATGCCAGATGTTTACGAAAAAGACTTGTTCCGTCTGAGAATGTTTGTTATTCGAGTCAGCTGGTGGACGGTCCAACGACCTTTCCGAAAACCAAACTGTTCCTCGAGTAACAAGTTGTTTTCTTCGGCAGATGTTAGGAGCCGGTGGTAAACTGCTCTTTCGAACAGTTTTGATAACCCTGAGAGAAGGCTGATTGATCGATTGAGCAGAGGCCCGACAGCAGCGCTGTTTTATATCTTTTCAGATTCAAGCAGAACGACGTGAAACCGCACCTGACAGGATTTCCCGCCGTTTTTTTATGAATGGGCGGGGCAGAAAGCTTCTTTTGTGCAGAATATGTAAAAAGGATGGACTTTGGATATTAATCTAATTATATAGAGGTACCAGATATGTTTCACAGTCAGTTGTTTGTAAGTAAAGTTTTTACTTATAAGGGGCTGTTTAGTAGTTTAAGGAGGGGGGGTGTCAATTATACACAGCCCATACAAATAAAAAAAAAATTGTGTGAACAATTGTCTACGCAGGGGGAGGGGGAAATTAATTTCGTGCATTCATTTACATTCATTTGCCTGTAACTTTTTCCATCAACAGAATACCGTAAAATGATGTAGGAAGATTTTGTAGCTTTTGAAATTAACTACAACTTTTGTCAATAACTAAAATTTGAATCACTTATGCATGATGAACTAGAGCTGGCAGAACATGTTATTGTTTTTCAGTGAATGCAATTTACATTCACTGAAAAACAATGGTGGGTTCTTATCGCACTGATTCATCATGCATAAGAGATACCGATTTGAGTTGTTAACAAAAGATGTAATTTATATCAAAACCTACAAAAGCTTCAAACACTATTTTACGGAATTCTGTTGATGAAAAAAGTTAGAGGCAAATGAATGTAAATGAATGCACGAAATGAATGTAAATGATTTTCCATCTCTGGGACCTAGTGCCACGCCGTCCGAAGCGGTAATGAGCAGATGCAGGAAAGCAGCGCTGTTTTATATCTTTTCAGGTTCAAGCAGAATGATGTTCAACCAAGCGGTATTAGTTTATGATGACTGGGTTTGGGGAAAACGTTTAGTTCATGAAAACAGTGATAAAATTATCATTTGCGTATTCTACAAAAGTTTTTTGATTAAAAAATGGAAAAGTATTTATTTCAACATATTTGTTAAGTAATATCCTATCGTTTGGCGTATTTGGATTTTAATTTCATCTATAAATGACAAAGTTACAAACGTTCAAAACCTAACACTATTTCACCACACATATTTTTTTATTTGTACCCCAGTATAGTCGAAAAAGACGTAGTTCAACGTAAAAAAAATTTTTTTTTACTCTGGCACGTATTTGGTATAAGTGTGATATATTTCTTATTTATCGGCAACACTTGAATTACCTTTGGTGCTGCGATCAGCATTCGATAAAGTTCTTCCACAGAACATATCGAGTTTCATCGCATCAACAAAGTCCGAACGGTTTTATCACACGCGATGTTCACATAGGTTCACACAGGCCTGTGGACTTGGAGACATACTTCAAGTCCCCGCGTACATCGTACGGGCTAGGCAAAAATGTGCGTCTATCTTGTAAACTGTCGCTTTAATGGCCCTTCGCTCATTTTCAACTTCTATTCAATTTTCATACTGCCGTACTCTAACGGAACTATCCACCTACACTCTTCTAAAGATCATTCTCTAGCTAATAAATCATCACACTAAAGCTTCATGTTAGCATTTCCAACCAACTCTGAATCAAAGAAATGATAAGCCATATCAATCCAAAAGAGAACTCAGCACTAGAGTTGATGTTTTTAGGATTGGCAGAGATTTTACGGGACTCCAGCCCAGAAGTAGCTATTAAAAGTAATGAACCCATTCATTATCTAATAGCAAAATTCAAGGAGATAGGAACCAAATCTCTGAAAAATGTAAACATATGATCTATAAAGCACCTCGAATACTTGAGAATGTAGAAGAAATTCAATAATCACGATACAAAAATTGCTGGACATCCTGGTGAAACTGTACAAAAAATTAAAACCGTTTTATTACTGGAAAAACATCCGTCAAACTATTAGAAAGTACATACAGAATTGTATTCATTACCAATATAACAAGACATTCAAAATTACAAAAGAAGATTTTACAAAAATCGACACTTCACCTGAACCTTTTCACACGATTGCAATAGATACTGTAGGACCATTTCTTCTTCTTTCTCGCTTTTCAAGCTTATTGCGTATGGCATATTAGCTTTTTTGCGTGCTCTCAACTTAGTGTTCTAGATGCACTTCCACAGTTATTAATTGAGAGCTTTCGATGCCTGTACCATTTTTGCATTAGTATAATTGTGTGGCAAGTACAATCATACTCTATGCCCTGGGAAGTCGAGAAATTTTCCAACCCGAAAAATTCCTAGACCGGACCGGGAATCGAACCCAGCCACCTTCAGCATGGTCTTGCTTTGTAGCTGTGCCTTTACCGACTGAGCTAAGACAGGTCCCAGTACCGATTTCGAAAAATGGCAACAGATATCTATTATCGTTTCAGTGTGAATTTAGCAAATACGTTATTTTAACACCAATGATTGATAAAAAAAAAAGACCCCAACAATAGCAAAAAAATGGTTGAGAGCCTATTTTTAATATATGGAACTTTAGAATATATCAAAACAGATTTAGGAACTGAGTTCAAGAACGAACTTTTTAAAGAAGTAACCACAATATTAAACACCAAGCATAAATTCTCAACTGCGTACCATCCACAAACAATTGCTATGCTAGAGGCTATATTTCCACAAATGGATACTACTCCTACCTTCCTAGCAGCGAATCATCTGACTAAGCTTTTTTTTTGGTACAGTTGAGGAACTAAAAGTAAGCTCAAGTTGCCGAGAAAATCGTGTCACAAAATGTTCCGAAGGAATTGAAGATGACCAAACAAATACGGCGTGGAGGAAGCGCAGATATATTGTCAGGAGTGCGAAAACGTCTGATCGAAAGCACACACTTAGAAAAATTCATGTAAATTTAGGTGCTCTGAGAGTGACATATACGAGCGTCAATTTTGACATAAATTTGAGTCATAACAGACGCGAAATATATCTCAATCGAACGTACTTTTTGTCGAGCAACGAACTTTTCAGTCTCGCAGCACTTAATATTACATGACATGTTTGTTTACGTCTCATCTTTTATGTCAAAGATGGATTCTGTCACGTGTAAAATTAGCAATTTCTAAGTGTGCAGAAAAAAGTTCTACCGCTCTATCGGGTGTCTTAATTAACGAAAATGTTCAATTTCAATTATAATAAAGCATTTAAACATTGTATTGTATTGTATTCTATTTTACGTAGGAAATCATAAACGATAAATCCAATTGTTTGAATCATTCCCATAATTGTTGCTTGTTATCATTTGACCATTGTACTGCGACCGTTGTTTCATATAGCTCTTTAATTAGTCGATCACCATATCTTACAACGAGAGTAATTTTTTGTAATACTCAGATAATGAAGACATTTTCTTAAAAAATCATACAAATGTTGGTCAAACGCACATCTCCAAATCTCCACCCCGACAATTGTTCATTCATCCAAATTTCCATTCCGTCAAAAGTCTGTTCGGCTAAACGTCCTGGCCTCCAAACGGATTTCCACCTTAATTAACTGTTTATATTTTTGTCTGAAATTTGGAGTGAAGTTTTCTTAGACAAATTTGATTGAAAAGCTATGTTTCGTAACAACATTGAAGAAGAAAAAACAGATTTTAACAATACCCGCTTAAGAATAATTAATCCAATTGAAACTCTTTATAAAGAAAAATGCAAATTTATCGGAAGACGTAAAGCAACACTTGGGTAGTAAAATAAAATAGCGATCAAATCACACAGAAAAATTAATACGTTTTAGTTTTTATATTAAAGATCACTTTTCGTTTCCAATATGGATCCCCAGAAAACGGCATTAATTAAAACAGACAGCCTCAGATTATCCCCGAGCAAAAAAATCCCCACCTAATGAACATATCATCGCTTAGCAACCAAACAAAAGCCCTCCACTTGAAGTGTTTCCATTACCCTAATCCAGCGGTCAGCTAGAAAACCCAACAAAAACACATCAATTTGTAATCCATACCGGTTATCCTCCTCTCGGAATGTTCCTCTTCAGCCAACCGCCAACTTTGACGCATTTCAACGTTCGGCCTACGGATGTTCCTTCGGATTTCGGGTGACTTTCCTCTCGAAAAGCCGCAAAACACACTGGAGCCCAAATAATGTGCAGTAATTAATTTCACATAGTTCCGCAAACTTTCAACCACATCAACGGAACAAACTTTCCATCATCAAACGGATATGTGACTCACACCACTGAGCATTACACCGCACCGCACCGGCGATGACAACGACACCGAACGACTCGAGGATGGTCATAAATTTTCACCATATCATCCTCGCTTAATTTTCCACTTGACAGCGCCTTATCATTTCGCACTAAATTTGTACATTTTCTACTCACACATGAATTCTCCTGGGAGGGGGGAGCACACAAGCTCTGCACAGCTCCAATTATCTCAATCACTTCAGACGCCAACTGGAACGCTCGCACCAACTTCACCAACCAACGGGGCCTCACAATAAAAGCTTCTTTCCGGCTGTTGTTCGTCTTCGTGGATTCACATTTGCGTTATTTTTGCCATCAAGGATCATATGTTTCCACCCCCCACCACGAGGCAAATGCAAGTAATCCTTTCCTACACTTAACCGGAACTCGATTGTGTGCCGTCTCTTCCGAAGATGTTTCCGAGATGGAAAAGATTAGGGAAAACTCTTAGAGCAGAGCAGCAGCGACAATAGCACACACATAAGAACGCAAACAAACAGGCTCACAGCACACCATCCGCCTCCACCAGCCGGAGACGCGCGGGTGAACGGATGGTTAGGGATGATGATGCACTACTAGCATTCTTCATTCCCAAATACCAAAAACGCAGCAGGGAAGGATGAAGGGCGTCCCTTTCTGCCTGCCAACTTTCAAGTCCACTTTATTCAGTTTGAACCGACCACGACGGAACACCAGCTAGAAACGATTCGACTGATTCAGGACTCGCGACGAAACTGAAACACAGCTGACTGGCAGACTGACTTGACCTGCCCATATCTGCCGAAAGGTCCTTATGCGAGCGCGCTCGGCTCGGGTCACACGACGACGCCGATGATGATGATGGTGCGGGTGGTGGTTGGTTCTCTACCGGCAGACTGTCGATCTTCGGAATGAACGTGCCCAGCTGTGCGTGAGTGCATTCAAAGTTAGGAAAAGCGTGAGGAATGACGCTTGCAGCACGGCGAATGAGAACGACCCAAATTTGAGTTTAGTTTACTCATAAATCACATAAGGTGCAGGAAATTTACTCAGCTATGAGTAAATTTGCTTCATGTTTTTCCAGGTTTTTCCAGGAAAAAATCCAAATATGAGAAAAGTAAAGATTGGATTCACTCAGTCAATTGATACTACTTCTAGGCTGAGTATAATTTTCGACAATTTTCGGCAGATTTTTGAGTAAAACAGCAAAAGAGTTTATCTTCCATTTAATTCCACTTAATTAATTTTGGTATCCATGACAGATACGTATTTCGACTACAATGTACAGTCTTCATCAGTGTCATTCCCACTAAAGAACTTATCAAAATCTAACCCCCTTAAGTACTCATCCCCTAGGTAAAAAAGTCAAGATCATAGGTATAAAAATGAAACTACAATGTGTTGAATCGGAACCTACCTAACTAATAAAAACCAAAGATTTAAGTAAGCTAAAGGAGAAAAATCTAAACAAATCTCTAATAAGGAAAATTTACTCATCGCTGAGTACCTGCACTTTTGGCTATTATGAGTAAACTAAACTCAAATTTGGGTTGTTCTCATTGGCCGTGTGGGCCATGTGGAAGCTTGGATGAATGTGAGTTTCACTCTTCTACATATTTTTGGAAGTGAGAGACGAATGAATCATGAGAGCGAGCTTCAGAAAATGCTGGCAAGTTCTCTGGATACGTGGATAAAAGCTTTATTTTAAACCGCTGTAGAATGGGGTTGATCAGAAATTTTAATGATTTTGTTTTGGTTCAATCCATAGGTTTAAAATAAGTTAGTGAATTTCGAATCAAGGTTCTTGGAGCACTTTATAACTAGCTGATGCCCAACAATTAACGCGGCACCGTGAGACCGTTTGAATGAAAGGATGTACATTAGAGTGATGCAAAATTTGAAATTTTCGCTCCACAATACTTAAACGATTCCAAATCGGATCCTGACTGAATACCACTTTTTGATTAAATGCAAGGATCGAAAATTATCAATGGTTCAATGCGCTGATGTCTTATTATCATGCTCAATCAACGGCTCAGCAGGCAACATTGGTGTTTCTGGGGCGTTGAATAGGACACAAAAATCATGGCTACTATGTCATACTGCAGAGTACAGTGTTGCCTACAGAGCAGCTGCTTGATCATGTCATAAGTTTACCAATCTCTTAAATAATTAGTAACTTTTTCCTGTCTCGTTTTACATAGAAACGGTCTTCAGCAAAGTTGTAGCTGAGAATTTTTTTTTATAAGAATGGGTGTTGAACTGTTTCGCAGCTTAATATGGAAAAATAATAGAAGGCAATGAACAAAAAGTTGAGATTTCCCATAATAATTTACATGTAAACTTTAAATGGCTTGTGCGAAGTCTGTTTCTAACCAAATGAGTTGTAACTTTGTGAGGCTAATCAGGATCCGATTTGAAACCATTTAAGCACTGTGGAGCGAAAAAGTCAAATTTTGCATCAGTCTAATGTACATTAGGATGTTTCATTTCGAAAAAAGTGTTAGATTTCTTATAGACCACCCTCCAGTTTGTAAATTTGCCAGACCTCTAAATCTTCTTCAATCTTTACCATTTTTTGCACAGTCTCATATTTTTTTGGGCTCTGAACTAAACTGGACGGTGACATATAATAAATTTAACACAAAGCGTTTCCAGCTGAAATCTGACACGACCCTTTCCAATCTAAATGAAACTTTCAACATGTTTTCAGCATTGGATATTATGATTTTTCCTCATATCACGAGACCATTTTGACTCAAGACTAATTTTTTAAAAGGGCGGATGAGTGTTCAAACATGATTTTTTTATAAAAGACTTTCTCTAAAACTGTTCATTGTATCAAAATTGTGTATGAGATGAAGTTGCAGAGAAATGAAGACTATAAAGGAAAAAAACACACTGAAACAAATTTGATAAATTTATGAAAAAAGAAACCAAATCTAACAATGTAAATACTATAAGTAGGGGAAATGGATATAATATCGGCCTAAATGCCCCTAATTTGGGCCCATACATACATACATTTCTAGCGATGGGCCCAATCTTAGATCCATAGGCCAACAGTAGAGCCATTTCCCCTAGTACGATTTTCTTGATTTTTTTTTTTGCGATGACCTTATGTTATAAGACAATGTATAAAGGTTCTTCCAAGATGGAGCAATTTCAAATAAAACAGTTCTTGGAAGAAAAACTTTTCAATAAAATTATTACAATGGATGTAATGTCGGCCTAAGTGCCCCTAATTTGGGCCCATACATAAATTCAGCAATCGACCAAATTTTCAATAGCTTGAGCTTGCTTGAGCTTGAGCTTGATTGACCGCCCACGGTTGCTACTCTGTTACTGCCAGATCAGCTGTAATTACACAACCGAATGAAAACTAACCACAAACCGTCTTTCTACCGGAGCGAATGCACTGGACGACCTGTTCTCATCACAGGTCAAGCTCTTCCCCAAACACAAAATCTACACGCTTCAGGACAGAAATGATGGACTGAGATTCCCAAGCAGTCCGACTTGGAATAAAACCAAACAACGAAAACTACAACAACGAACGAAACGTGAGAAACTTCTTTAGACCAGTGCACTCATTGAACGGGAAATTCTAACCTAACAATCAACACAATTATTTAGCAGAATAGAAAAACATTTATTTAGAAAAAACTAATAGAACGAACATTTTATTATCTAAACATTTTTAACCGGGAACCCTCATTCTTCTCTTACTCTCTCTCTCTAATTCCCTACCTAACTGTGCGGATTTCTAAATGGCTATTTATAACTGGCGCTTCATCCAGATTTAATGCATGCATGCGGACATTGTACGGTTCTACTCACGCTTCTGCTTTACCGACTGCTCCTCACCATCGTCTGTCACCCCTGCGACGCTCGCTGCACGGAATACAAAAGATTTACCAAATTGGGTGCGAGTCTTGATTCGTTAATTCACCAACTGCTTTTCGTGGTGATATCCCGGTGGGTGGGAAAAATGCTCACCTGGAGCGCGATATTGACGGCGCAGCTCCCTTCTAACTCCGGCCGAAGTTAGGTCCTTTAATACCGACGCGTGGGGTCAGGGTAGTGGTAATAACGGGGGGCGCGGTATGCCGAGCGGGAGGTGGTGGGACGAAACTAGAGACAAAAAGCCGTCAAACGGCTGTACAACTGGATGAGCGCATTGTTGCAAAACCGCATAGTAAATCATTTACCTTTTTGTTGAAACTTAAATCGCGCACAGTACCGCACTAGCCTACTAAACTTATTCAGTAGTAACTACACCTAATCAAAAGGAATCAACGAACAATTAATTACACTGAACTTAAAGACACTTCTCACATTTAAATATACCTCTACAAACACACCGTGAAACTATACCAAAAAACTTCACAGTCCTGCCTCTTCCACGGGTTGGATTAAAGTGGACGAGAAAAATCTTGGGATTCCTCAGAAAGGCCGCTAAAATAATTCTTGGCCTTCGTTCCGGAAACCGAAAAAACTATCTTATCAAAAGGCGATCTCCGATTACCTTCCGATTCGATCAGAGATACTATCTCTGTTCCTCCCAAGTATCCCACATCTGTCTAGCTCATTCCAATCTGTAACTTAAAGTGTTTTTCTTATTATTAAATTTCCGACGACAAGTAATCCTACTGGGAGATTATACTCAATCCCACGGATCAAATTTCATGCCACCTCAAATGAGAAAACTTACGCGTCTAGTGAGCGGATGAACAAATAATGAGTGAAATTTCATGCAGGGATAATTTACTCTTGATATGAGTTCACCAGTTGCATACAAGTGAACTGGGATAGTGCGTGTCGTTTCGAATAGTAACAGTGAACATTTGTAGCATTTGAACTTCATGCTACATTAATTTAATATCTAATTCGAATACCGCTACAGGCCCAATCTTAGATCCATTGGCCAACATTAGAGCCATTTTCCCTATTTCTCCTTAAAATTACAGAGGCTTTCAAAAATTTTCCTATTTTTGTATTGGTAAGCGACTTCATCATACATAAAAATTATATTCATGCGTTGATTCAAATTCATTGAATCGAAACTCCGACCATTCCGGAATCTTTCGTGGTAAAGCAAACCGCCTCGTGTAACCTTTTCGGGTTCAGCGTTACCTCACTACGTAGCTATTGGCAAGGTTCGGCTGCCTGTACGTCTGTTTGTACCTCGGGTAATGAACTGCTCGAAATGCAAACAACTTGGTCACACATCGGACTACTGCTCGAACAAACCACGCTGCGATCAGTGTGACGAGCAGTATCAAGAGAGTCCTTGCAGTGCTCCTCCAAAATGCGTGTACTGCAAGGAGAGCCTGTATCATACCTTGACTGACTGCCCGGGGTATGAACAGCAGGGAGACAACATTAAGCGGTCTCTGCAAGCTCGCTCCAAGAGAACAATAGGAGAACTCTTGAAGAATACGGCTTCACCTTCTCAGATCACTCCAAAAAGCAGTAACACTTTCTCCATTTGACCAGTTGATGATCTAGACTCTGACTCAGAGGGCGGTGAGGGTAGTCCAGTTGTCTTTAAAGGCAATACGAGAAAACGAGCCAAACCCCCCCCCCCCATCCTTAAGCCTCGTAAGGCCACTTTTATGGACTCCCCCCTTTGAAAAATCAAGAGGTAACGGAAATGCACCGAAACCCATTCCACCGGGTTTTAAACCTTGTAATTATGACAAGAACTTTCCGTCACTTCCAGGATCATCTAGAACCCCAGATGTCCCAGTTTTTCGGCCAGAAAAACAGCTGAATAATCAGCAAGAACATGCTCGCATGTTCACGTTTTCTGGTATTGTGGATAGCTTCTTCAATATATTCAATATCTCTGACTCAACGAGGAGCATTATTAATTTAGTGCTGCCAATGGTGAAAAATCTTTTGAAGCAACTAGCTTCTAGGTGGTCCTTCCTTGCATCGATCATATCCTTTGATGGATAATTCTCCGAATGAGGTCGGGGATATGATCTCTGTTCTTCAGTGGAACTGTAGAAGTCTTATGCCAAAACTTGACGCATTTAAATTTTTAGTTAACAATTTACTTTCTGATGCATTTGCCCTTTGTGAAACATGGCACTCTTCAGGCAACGATCTTGCTTTCCACGATTTCAACATTATTCGCCTTGACCGCGCAGATTCGTATGAAGGGGTGCTTCTGGGGATCAACAAGCTCCATTCCTTCTACAGAATCGATCTGCCTTCGGTGACAGGCATTGAAGTTGTTGTATGTCAGGTTAACATTCGAGGTAAATGCCTCAGTATTGCCTCAGTATATCTTCCACCGAGAACTGCAATTTCTCGTCAAAGTTTCTCGGATATCTGCACGGCTATGCCGGAGCCACGGTTGATCTTTGGAGATTTTAATTCCCCGTTTTCGATGGTGGAATTCGCACTTGCTCTCCTTTCATGTAACAATTCAGCTCCAGGAATGGATAGAATCAAGTTCAACTTGCTTAAAAATCTCCCAGACGTCGCGAAGATACGCTTGTTGAACTTATTCAATCAATTTCTGGAGCACAACATTGTTCCGGATGACTGGAGGCAAGTAAGAGTTATCGCCATTCGAAAACCCGGTAAACCCGCGTCGGATTATAACTCGTACCGTCCCATCGCGATGCTGTCCTGTATACGGAAATTGTTGGAGAAAATGATTAATTTTCGTCTAGACCAATGGGTCGAGTCGAATGGTTTACTTTCAGATACGCAATTTGGATTTCGGAGAGGCAAAGGAACAAGCGACTGTCTTGCGTTGCTTTCAACTGAAATTCAACTGGCCTATGCGCAAAAACAGCAAATGGGTTCAGTTTTCTTGGACATTAAGGGGGCTTTTGATTCTATTTGTATCGACGTCCTTTCGGATAAACTCCACGATAGTGGGCTTTCACCAATTATGAACAACTATTTGAGCAACTTATTGTCTGGGAAATATATGAGCTTCTCTCATGGAAACTCGACAACTTCACGAATTAGTTACATGGGTCTCCCCCAGGGCTCATGTTTAAGTTGAAGCACATTACAGGTCTCTCGGTAATTTTCGATTTGCATATCGTCCTCAAAATTACAGTTATCCGGTAAAGCAGACTACAAATCAAGCAATGCACATCGGTAAATTTGACAGCTAATTTTGCTGATCCAGTCTACAGATGTTTCGGTAATGTTCTCGATTACCGAAAACATTACCGACCGTTCAGCTGTTGAGAATTCGGTGATTTTTTCTAAGCGTGTAGTGTACTAAAACTAGGGATATACTTATAGCAATTGTTATTTAAATTTAAACGGAGACTTGCAAAATTCGAGAGATGCTACAAACGGTAACAATTCCGAGAATTCATAAAAGCTACGTGATCTGCACATTTCCTATATCTAGAATGATTATTCATTGATTATATTATGCCCATGTAATAATTAAAGTATATGAGGTATATGATCAAGATTAATGAATTATGATTGATCTCTTAAAAGTTCATGATTAGTGATTATGATGAATCAATAATCTTAATCATAATTCATTACAAAGGTTTATCACTAACGCTCTTATTTTTAGCTTGAAATAGTTTATTCTGCAACTGAGGAAAGCTAAACTATTAAAAAATTTACTGAAGTCATTTGCACGATGTCAAACATATTTAAAACCTTTTTAATTCCAATATTTCCTATACTGAATATCAGACAAATATGTTTTATCATTCAACAATTGACACATGATTAAAATGCCACACGCATCGATAAACAACACGGTAATGGATAAATGCTACAAAGCAATCAATGTGAAGTGTGCAACATTAGGTGGTGTCCAACAACTGGAAATTAACCTGTATAAAGAATTGAAACATCTGCTATTATTGCATTCAGACGCAAATAACTTTACAAAACAAAGAATAAAAGGTGTCTACAGATTGAATAAGAACGATTCCGAAAAAAAATAATGTGCAGTATGTTTCGGATAGAAAATACATAAAGAGCTTTTATTTTAAATAAAAAAAATTAATATATTTACATAAAAAACAATACATAAATTTGTTCGCTAATAATCTCAGTCTACTGATTATGGTAAATAAATACAAACTAATACGTGCTTTAAAACCTAGCAGCCATTTTTCAATCATTCATCTTCAATCAAATCTTGATAATTAATCTATTCAGTCGACCTCCTCAACGGTGGGTCCCGTTCGGCCTCCGAAGCCTCCCGCCTGTTGGCCACAGCTCGAGGCTCCTGCCGTTGATCCTGCGCCCTGATGCAACCGAGTCATAATTGGACCGCACACTCGACTCAGTTCCTGCATTTTGTGATCGAATTCGTCCTTCTCGGCCATTGTATTTCCATCCAACCATCGAAGGATCTCGTCACATTTGTCCTTCACTGTGTTCTTGTCCGACTCGCTCAACTTGTCACCGGCCGATTCCAGCGACTGTTTCAACTGGAAGCAGTAACTCTCCAATTGATTTCTGGCCGAAACACGTTCCTTCTGCTTCTCGTCCTCCTCGTGGAATCTCTCCGCCTCGGCCAACATTCGATCGATGTCCGCCTGACTCAATCGACCCTTGTCGTTCTTGATTGTGATGTTCTTCTCCTTTCCGGTACTCTTCTCCTTGGCTGATACATTTAGAATACCGTTTGCGTCCAGATCGAATGTGACCTCAATCTGTGGAACACCTCTCGGAGCTGGTGGAATGCCTGATAGGTCAAATTGGCCAAGTCGATTGTTGTCCTTGGTCATAACTCGTTCTCCTTCGAATACCTGGATCGATACTCCCGGCTGGTTGTCCGCGTAAGTCGAGAATATCTGAGTTTGCTTGCATGGAATTCGGCTGTTGCGTTCAACAAGCTTGGTCATCACACCGCCAGCTGTTTCGATTCCTAGAGATAGTGGAGCCACATCTACCAGCAGCACATCCTGAATCTTCTCGTCCTTGTCGCCACTGAGAATGGCAGCTTGAATAGCAGCACCATAAGCCACGGCTTCGTCTGGGTTGATTGACAGGTTCAGTGACTTTCCACAGAAGAAGTTCTGAAGCAATGATTGGACCTTTGGAATGCGTGTTGATCCACCGACTAGTACTATGTCATCGATTGATCTCTTGTCCATTTTGGCATCGGATAGAGCTTTCTCAACTGGTAGCAGTGTAGAGCGGAACAAATCAGAGCAGAGTTCCTCGAATCGAGCTCGGGATATTTTTGTGTAATAGTCGATTCCATCGATGAGAGCATCGATTTCAATTGTGGCTTCAGTGCTGGATGACAATGTTCGCTTTGCTCGTTCACATGCCGTTCTCAGACGTCGTAGAGCACGAGGATTGGATGAGATATCTTTCTTGAACTTGCGTTTGAACTCTTCCACGAAGTGTGACACCATTCGATTGTCAAAGTCTTCTCCTCCCAGGTGAGTGTCACCAGCCGTAGATCGAACTTCAAACAGCGATCCCTCGTCGATGGTCAGAATCGAGACATCGAAGGTTCCGCCTCCCAGATCGAAGATCAACACATTTCGCTCACCTTTGAGGTTCTTATCCAACCCATAAGCCAATGCAGCAGCCGTCGGTTCATTGATGATTCTCATGACATTCAGTCCTGCAATGGCACCAGCATCCTTCGTGGCCTGACGCTGAGAATCGTTGAAATAGGCAGGAACTGTGATGACTGCATTCTTCACGCTTGTTCCCAGGTAAGCCTCAGCCGTTTCCTTCATCTTTGTCAACACCATCGAGCTGATTTCTTCCGGAGCAAACCGTTTCCTCTCGCCTTTGAACTCGACTTCGATCTTCGTTTTGCCACCATCGTTGTACACCGTGAATGGCCAGTGTTTGATGTCGGCCTGAATCTTTGGATCATCGAACTTGCGGCCAATCAACCGTTTGGCGTCGAAAACTGTGTTCTTCGGGTTCATCGCCACCTGGTTCTTAGCCGCATCGCCGATCAGCCGTTCCGTGTCCGAGAATGCCACATAGCTGGGGGTGGTTCGATTTCCCTGGTCGTTTGCGATGATTTCCACTTTGCCATGCTGGAACACACCCACACAGGAGTATGTCGTTCCCAAGTCAATACCGATTGCAGACATTTTTACTCTTAAACTGTAGTTTTGTAACACTTGATGCAGAATAAATCACTTTTAACTTGATGCACTTGGGATTCACAAATTTGTCACTTGAGGATTTGAATTTTCTTTGGGGTTTGTCGCGCTTTGCTTGTGCTTTGCTCTCTTGCTTGAACAGTTATGAGGAGAGGAGCTCGAATCGGGGGTTTATATAGTGAACCCGTGCAGTTCTAGAAAATTCGAGTAGCTTCCACGGAATATTCGAGCACTTTCATGTGCGTTGCTTCGAATTTGCTAGTGACTTCGCTGTGCTGCATAGGTATGCGTTTCACGAAGAGTCATTACAGTGAAACCAGTGTTGGCACGGATAATAATGATATGAAATTCAAATCTATGCGAAATGTTTTTCTCTTCAATTTATTTATTATTAGCTGAATATCTATGCATAATGTTTACTTATTAAGTGGAAACAAAAGTTGACCAATAATTAAACAGAGTAAGATTATTGAACTTAGAGTTAGTTCTCCAAAACAATTGCAATTTTCGCGGGAAAGTTATTGAGTCTACGTAGAATATTCTCTGTGCTGGCATAACGTTTACCTTTTAACTAAACGTAATGCGACGCAGTATTCAAGTTTCGTTTTAATCATCGATACTAATGTTAATGAAAACAAAGAATTTAAATTAATGTGCATATTGATGTGCAAAGAGGCTGATAATATCGTGTCATTGCAGTAGATGGTGAATATTAAACACTGAAATAATTACACACTCTAATTGGCGTGCCACTGTACAAACGAAGACGTTCATTCGATCAACCATGTGAGAAGGGAAGACGAGGAAAGTAATGAACAGTGGTGCAAATTTTTCTCGTACTTTCTTTTAAGGTTGTATGTGTGTTTTCTACGGCTGCGCCATCATATTTGTTTTGTTTTGATTCGCCATAGAAGCATAAATATTCTGGAAAATATTTTAAACGTGCCATAGATTTCATCAGTGCTATTATGAATCACGAGTTATTTTTGCTAGTTGATGGATTGGTCGAGAAGGGGAACCTGGATATATTTGTGGCCAATATACAAAATAAGAGACAATTTAATCTGCCTGTTGAATAATATGCAGCTTCTAACCGAACTTCCCTAATAAAAAATAACCATAAACGAATGATAACCCAAATCATTGAACTATTCCACAAATGGTTTGGATGATACCCAGAACACGTCGTTAAGCAAATTAACCATACAATTTTTATTAGGGTTATGATTGATATTTTTAGGTCAACATTGGAAACTATGCCTTGAGGACTTGAGAAGAGAGGTGAATAATTTCGATTAATTTGGACAACATTGCATGGTTGGTATTTTAGTAGGAGCTTGATCATAACGATCCATTTCATGTAATATCAACAATAAAAGCCAACAAAGCAGATTTACTCTCTCTTCTGGATTCAGTGTATGCAATTGATTCATCATCATGACGATTGCATCAGAAAGAAGGAAAACCAACATTAAGGAGACGAAAAATAAAAATTTACTGCATTTATCATTCCATTTAATATTCTAAAAAAAATACCTGTTGACAAATAAAAGTGTATCTCAAAATTGAGCGTACAGATGTGCATTTAGAATAAACAACTTTAATAGCACAATTTAAAGAGATACGTTTCTGAATTTCTGGCTGCAGAATCATCATAAATTTATCAATTATTTGTAAAGTGTTGGGCTTATTTGGTTGCGTGTATTAAAAGTAAGAGCAAAGAAAATGCCTTTTCCTTGAAAAACCTTAATTTCTTGATTGAACTAAGCTTTTTGAAATTTTGCTCAATTTTTTTCATAATATAGATCACTCATATTCTCTAATTTTAATAAAATTCGTCCGCTAGGTAAAAAGTTGACAACTGTGCGTTTTACTGAAATAAGTCTAACTCCATACAAGTTATTCCAGTCCAAAACTAAAACGATAAATCAATAAACATCTGTTTAACCACCAGCCAAGATTTAAAAATATCTATTCAGCATGATTCAAAAAATATTCCGCTAGGGCGTACGCTCAATTTTGCGATACACTGTTTATCATTTTTTTTTTTGCGCATTTTGCACCACTTTAAACTCTTGTGCAAAAAATAATTGCACAGTATTAGTTTCGTACAGTAGAAAAAATAAAACAATCTACATATTTGAAGCAAGTAGCAGCTTTAAAACTGTACTGGCAAGCGGTTTTAATGAAGTCAAGCTCTAGAAAACATTAGGAAGCTAAATATTTAATAATTATTGCCATTGCCAAAATATGATTGAGTACTTATTTTTACCTGCAGGATTTCAAGCAGGTGAAATAGTGATATTGGAATGCTCCATGTGTGCAATGTTCCAATGTGAATCAAAATCCAACCACGATGTTTGTTTTAGGATTATAACCGTCACCTGAACTACGACATACCTCCTAATTTATTCTCTTTTAAACATAATTTAAGTTTCTACTGTCGTATGATTGGATTCAAATTCTATCTGAAAGTATAAACCATAATTGTTCCATAAAATCAATACAATAAAACTGATGTATTAACTGAAAACCTTTATTCCTTGAATCATTTCGACAGGCTTTTATATTGTCGACAGAATACAGCAAAATCATCAAGGCAGCCAATGTTCAGTTGAATTCAATGAGATCAATATTTCTCACTAGAACATTATTTAGAAAAGGTTTGATCGAATTGTGTAAATAACCTTCAGTATCAAATCTCACCTAAACATTTGTCTGGTATATAACATTGATTTATGTGTTAAATTTGTGCAAAGAATTTTTAGGATCGAATTTAAAGGCAAAGAATTTTCCGGAAGAACTTTCTCATTTTCCATACACCAATCAGATACATCCACACTCGACAATCCTCGTTTGTACTCGAATGTTATTGAATATTCGAACCACGAACACGAACCGGCATTCACAGTAGACCCTCTTATTAAATGGTTCCCTTGGAATAGTATTTTCGTTTTTATACATTTTGATGATTTATGTTTTGCCAGTAATTATTCTATACACTTCCTTCATTTCGATGATAAAATTTTCATAAAGAACCATCATTGACATGGTAACTATAACCAGCATATCTCTTGTTATAATTATCCATGCCAACACTGGTTTCACTGTAATGATTCTTCGTGAAACGCATACCTATGCAGCACAGCGCAGTCACTAGCAAACTCCAAGCAATACACATGAAAGTGCTCGAACATTCGTGGAAGCCACTCGAGTTTTCTAGAACTGCACGGGTTCACTATATAAACCCCCGATTCGAGCTCCTCTCCTCATAACTGTTCAAGCAAGAGAGTAAAGCACAAGCAAAGCGCGATAAAACTCAAAGCAAATTCAAATCTCAAAGTGAAGAAATTTGTGAATCCCAAGTGCATCAAGTTAAAAGTGATTTATTCTGCATCAAGTGTTACAAAACTACAGTATAAGGGAAAAAAATGTCTGCAATCGGTATTGACTTGGGAACGACATACTCCTGCGTGGGTGTGTTCCAGCATGGCAAAGTGGAAATCATCGCAAACGACCAGGGAAACCGAACCACCCCCAGCTATGTGGCATTCTCGGACACGGAACGGCTGATCGGCGATGCGGCCAAGAACCAGGTGGCGATGAACCCGAAGAACACAGTTTTCGACGCCAAACGATTGATTGGTCGCAAGTTCGATGATCCAAAGATTCAGGCCGACATCAAACATTGGCCATTCACGGTGTACAACGATGGTGGCAAAACGAAGATCGAAGTCGAGTTCAAAGGCGAGAGAAAACGGTTTGCTCCGGAAGAAATCAGCTCGATGGTGTTGACAAAGATGAAGGAAACGGCTGAGGCTTACCTGGGAACAAGCGTGAAGAATGCAGTCATCACAGTTCCTGCCTATTTCAACGATTCTCAGCGTCAGGCCACGAAGGATGCTGGTGCCATTGCAGGACTGAATGTCATGAGAATCATCAATGAACCGACGGCTGCTGCATTGGCTTATGGGTTGGATAAGAACCTCAAAGGTGAGCGAAATGTGTTGATCTTCGATCTGGGAGGTGGAACCTTTGATGTCTCGATTCTGACCATCGACGAGGGATCGCTGTTTGAAGTTCGATCTACGGCTGGTGACACTCACCTGGGAGGAGAAGACTTTGACAATCGAATGGTGTCACACTTCGTGGAAGAGTTCAAACGCAAGTTCAAGAAAGATATCTCATCCAATCCTCGTGCTCTACGACGTCTGAGAACGGCATGTGAACGAGCAAAGCGAACATTGTCATCCAGCACTGAAGCCACAATTGAAATCGATGCTCTAATCGATGGAATTGACTATTACACGAAAATATCCCGTGCTCGATTCGAGGAACTCTGCTCTGATTTGTTCCGTTCTACACTGCTACCAGTTGAGAAAGCTCTATCCGATGCCAAAATGGACAAGAGATCAATCGATGACATAGTACTAGTCGGTGGATCAACACGCATTCCAAAGGTCCAATCATTGCTTCAGAACTTCTTCTGTGGAAAGTCTCTGAACTTGTCAATCAACCCAGACGAAGCCGTGGCTTATGGTGCTGCTATTCAAGCTGCCATTCTCAGTGGCGATAAGGACGAGAAGATTCAAGATGTGCTGCTGGTAGATGTGGCTCCATTATCTCTAGGAATCGAAACAGCTGGCGGTGTGATGACCAAGCTTGTTGAACGCAACAGCCGAATTCCATGCAAGCAAACTCAGATATTCTCGACTTACGCGGACAACCAGCCGGGAGTATCGATCCAGGTATTCGAAGGAGAACGAGTTATGACCAAGGACAACAATCGACTTGGTCAGTTCGACCTATCAGGCATTCCACCAGCTCCGAGAGGTGTTCCTCAGATTGAGGTCACATTCGATCTGGACGCAAACGGTATTCTGAATGTATCGGCCAAGGAGAAGAGTACCGGAAAGGAGAAGAACATCACAATCAAGAACGACAAGGGTCGATTGAGTCAGGCGGACATCGATCGAATGTTGGCCGAGGCGGAGAGATTCCACGAGGAAGACGAGAAGCAGAAGGAACGTGTTACGGCCAGAAATCAATTGGAGAGTTACTGCTTCCAGTTGAAACAGTCACTGGAATCGGCCGGTGACAAGTTGAGCGAGTCGGACAAGAACACAGTGAAGGACAAGTGTGACGAGATCCTTCGTTGGTTGGATGGAAATACGATGGCCGAGAAGGACGAATTCGATCACAAAATGCAGGAACTGAGTCGAGTGTGCAGTCCAATTATGACTCGATTGCATCAGGGCGCAGGATCATCGGCAGGAGCCTCGAGCTGTGGCCAACAAGCGGGAGGCTTCGGAGGCCGAACGGGACCCACCGTTGAGGAGGTCGACTGAATAGATTAATTATCAAGATTTGATTGAAGATGAATGATTAGAAATCAACTCTGCGTGATCGATTACAAATAAGTTATTTATTCAATGAGAATGTGGACTGAGTATAGATATTATACAAATTATATTATTTTCATGAAAATAAACGGTTTTAGTTTCCCTTAAATTCAACTTCGTTGTTTGCTAGAATGTTATAAAAATTTAACATACCGAAATCATGTTTCCACCCAAGTAACCACCAAGCCCGCTAACTACCCGATAATCGCTCTTTTTGCTATATAAGGTAAATATAGGGTTTCCGAACCTTATATCAATCGTATAGCAGCCTTACAAACCAAAAAGGGCGATTATCGGGCTTGTTGGTTACTTGGGCATCTTCCATGCTCATATTTTTTCCATTGGGTGGAATTGAGGACAGTTGGATGAGTTGATGTCCTTGGCCACAAAGGTCTGAATAAGCTTTCGATCCAAAAATATGCGTTTCGACATCTAGTCTATCATGCGGGACCGAAATCCGTGCATCTAAGAAACCCAAGCAACAATGAAAGCTGTATTGTGAGAGAAATGGCTGATTATTGGTTGGTTAAAAGCGCTAAAGGCTGAATAAAGTAAACGCTAAATTGATATTGGATTAAATGGTATATAAGCTACTTCAAGTTATTTAAATCAGCATTTTGCCTAAAGCTGATGAACAAGCTTAATAGAAGAATTTTCAACTAAACAGTACACTTCTAATTAGTCATGTTAGCAATACTTCTATAAGGCTGCCAAAAAGTTGCTTAAGCGTCTTTATAAATTCCCAGATACTTTTTTTAAGCCATTTTAAACGACAACCAAATGTTTACAATTTCGGTCCTACTGCGAAGCTATGCAACTCAGTTTTGTGAATAAATCAACGTTTTCATTGCTTGCATGGTTGCATCCGTAACTTTTTTAATAATACGGTGTTTCCTCAATCTTTGCAACAATTTCTTTCTTAAGTTCATCTCCATCGATTAATTGCTAGAAAATAGGAAGGTATTCAGTTAGGTTTTCATCTGTGCATCATAACTTGGTAATAATGTGCCTTTTTGGAACATCCCGCTCAATACCATTGACGAAACGGATCGACGTATGTTCAGAAGCACATCCGGACTGATCCAATAACAAACTCGTCAATCGGTGATTTCTCGCAAACAAACTATACCATATCATAGAGGAATCATTCCTCTTCCAGAATGCAATATTAGTTTTCGAGATTGAGCTTTAATTTGCGAGAATTTTACTATTGAGCTGTTTGTTTACAAAAGCAATTACGTCCAAACCTCAAGTCAGTCCGGACATCTGAAACCTAGGGTGAAAATTGAACTTGAAGCTCACCTACTCTGCATTGAAAATGTACTCTACGGGCGGTTCCGTATCATCGGTTGGCTGGGACAGACGAATCGGCATGTTTTACGACTGTGTGTCGATCGGTGGTAGCACGATGATTTCAGCTGACATACCAGAAATCGATGCCGATGGCTCGTTTCGTGGTTGGCCGTCGTCGGAGTTCCTTTTGTTAAAAACTTTGTCAATAATTTATATTTGTTTTTGAAATAATTATACATGTGTTCATGAGTTCGTTGAAATTGGGTTGAAATCCTTTGACGGCCCCTTTTGTTTTCAATTTCTTTGAAGGTGGTAGCTGTTGAGCTTCTGAATTCGTATTGAGCACGGAAGCTTGGTCCATTTCGGGCTTAGTCTTGAAGACTGGTCCTTGACCAAGAGCTCGTCTTTTTTGTCCGGTCACATCAAAAATTTCCAGAACGAAACACAACGAATCGAAACAAAACCAAAACAACGGTCTTTAACAGCTACAGTTTTCTTGCTCCTCCTCGACATAATTATGTTCAGCTTGCGTGCAGCTATTACGTTGAAAGCTTTTGACTTCATGTGGCGCGTTATTTTTCACCGACGATTATGAAGTTGCAGATGGACCAGATTATACAGTGAGTAGCTATGAAACCAGAGGACAGATGATCCATTCCCTAAGCAGACAGGTAATGTATTTATATAAATTAGTGTTCATTGGCAAAACAATCTAAGCCACATCCAGTGTTAGCCATCGTGAATTCCGAACACTCTTTATAATGATTTATTTATATTATAATATTTATAATGCTGATCAAATGATTATGAAAGCTTTAAAAACTATTTCATGTTCTAAAAATAGAATTAGCAACAGTGCATAAAGCTTGTTAATAGATTAAAACATGCTGATTATGAGCTTAACAAACACTTCTTCACATAACTTAAGAAGCGAATAAATAAATCGCTCATTAGGAAACGCGAAGAAGTCCTTGTTAAGCTTATTTTCAGCTTCATATAGAGTCACTAATAAGTGTGAAACTTGATAAAATCACCAAATTTAGATGTGTATGGGCTGAATAAAGACTTTCATTTCTTAAGTACAACATTTGTTCAGACAAAGGTTGGATAAAAAATGCTGAAAAAAAACAGCAGAAAATTGTTACCTGGGAATCCATCGAACTTATATATTTTCCATCAGTTGCTCAATACGTGCAACTGATGGAAAATATATGAGTTGGATGGATTCCCAGGTAACAATTTTCTGCTGTTTAAACGTTCTTACAGCATTTTTTATCCAACCTCACGCTTTGTTGAAGGTGACTTTATAAAAAGTGAATGAACCTTAAATTTTATTCCGTGGGATCATAGTTTGTGACCTCTAGTTTGAAGAACTGAGAGGTTTAAAATATTTTATCGGTGAAAATATCATTTTTCCATTGTTTTTATATGTTTATTAAGTTTTTATATGTTTATTAAGTTTTTATACGTTTATTAAGTTTTCAAAAATTCTTTTAGATTTTTCTAAAAATAGATTGAAAATCTTAAAGACAACACGTTTTTTCGCTGATTCTGATTCTGATGATACAAAATCTGACAAATCTTCAATGTTGTAACCATGACAACAAAATTGACATAAACAACAATAAGATACATCTAAGACCATCTAAAAACTAATAAGCCAAAACGAAAAAAAGGTCATTTTTTGCAGTTTTTTTTTTTTGTCTAACTGTTTGGCATGGTGGCTTTGTCTTAGAATCAGATGAAATAATTTTTTTTTTACAAAAGCTGTTACGCCCTAATTCCAACTCTATCTAGATATATTAAAGTGACCTGTTGTCCCGCCTAGTGCCAGCTGACTGACTTGATAACGAAACACAACACCTTCATGAATTTTAAATTGGTGTTTGCCGGCATGATAATCCAACATACTTGTGGCGCAGTGGAACCCCGAAAACAGGGGTTCGAAACCAGGAAACTATTCTTTATTTTTTTTTATGTTTGGATAGAATGTTGATGTACTTGCTAAATATAAGAATTATGATTTATTCGGGCCACTCATCATTTCATATTTATGTACATTTAATTTTGTTACTAATAAAGACTTGTGCGGATTGCTTCATGTGGCTTGAAAGTTCTGCCGGAACTTTATTTGAACTTTATGGAACTTGAAAGTTCTGTCAGCCCTTTATTTGAACTTTATGGAACATGAAAGTTCTGTCGGGACTTTATTTGAACTTTATGGAACTTGAAAGTTCTGTCAGGCCTTTATTTGAACTTTATGGAACTTGGAAATTGGGGCCTCCCTTAGCTCAGTCGGTAAAAGCACAGTTACAAAGCAAGACCATGCTGGAGGTGGCTGGGTTCGAGTCCCGGTCCGGTCTAAGAATTTTTCAGGTTGGCAAATTTCTCGACTTCTCTGGGCATAATAGAGTATGATTTTGCCACACAATTATACTAATGGAAAAACTGTACAGGCATCGAAGGCTCTCAATTAATAACTGTGGAAGTGCATCTAGAACACTAAGTTGAGAGCACGCAATAAGCTAAAATGCGATAAGCATTAAGCTTGAAATGCGAAGAAGATGCAGACGAAGAGGAAGAGGAAGAAGAAGAAGAAGAAGAAGAAGAAGAATAAGCAACTTCGGAGTGATTTGAATAGTTGAATTCGGAACTTTTGGTTACTTGGGTAATAATTTAAAAAAAAAACAGAATGCAATTGGAAAGCTAAGTAAAAACCAGTAACAATGTAAATATTCAATTTTTATCTATGAAATATTTCAAACCACAAAGGTTATGAAACAAGAGGTCCCAAAATATGATCGCACGCAATAACATTGTCGGTATAATCACTTTTTATAAAAGTTACCTTTAAACATAGCATGTGACATTACTGACAGGGCGGCCACTGACTCGAAACGACCAGGAAACACTAGGAAATAATCAGGAGATTCATTGGAATCTTAGGGACCTGCCCTAGCTCAGTCGTTAAAGGTGTAGGTTAAAGCATAGCCATGCTGGAGGCAACTGGGTTCAATTCCCAATCCGGTCTAGGATTTTTTTAGATTAAAACATTTCTCGACTTCCCTGGGCATAGAGTATGATCAACTGGTGGAAACAACGATTTTAAATTGGCTCACTACTTGACTAGCCTTATTGGTTCCAAGCAAATCGATTAACGTACTCCATTCTAGTCGAAATTCTAGTACTACACTATGTTTGTTTTGATTCGCTATGAAAGTTTGACAGATAAAATGAGGGGTTTGTGGATTTTCCTATGTTTCGGAGGATGCATCGATTAGCTTGGGACCGAAGAGAGTACCAGAGCTGAGCCAAAAAGTTGAGCACGTTTCTTCGGGACCTTGTAGTCTTATAGTTACCTCTATGGTATGATTCACTATGGACTATTTTTTTAAATCTCTTCGGAGCTACCTCCAATTCACGTTTTTCAGAGTTGCCGCCATGCAAAAGTTTTTTTTTTTTGTAGCATCCTTGGCTATCATAGTGAGCTTGAACTCTCAAATTTCCAGACAAAGTGTAATTTTGTACACGCAATAAAACCACAAACGAAGTGACAGACGGAGCGGCTCGAAAACTTTGGTGACGCACCTGCTAATGCAATTTTTCAGTGTACCACATGGCAACACCACTACTACTGGATTGTGCCACATGGCAACACCAGTAATGGATTGTACCACATGGCAACACTAAATGTACTAGAATGTTTTGGTTCTATCTCTTTCACTCTACTCTAAACTGAAATGCATAAAAACAAATGACAAAATGATACACTCTTTGCACACTGTCAAAGATCATATTGCACACAAAATCAACTATGTTCAAATCAAAACAAAAATACTAGCCCATCTAGTGGCTGATGGAACAAGCTTCTTAGAAAATTCTATTACAGCGAACCACATTATTTTAATTGATTTCTTCGCCAGTTAGTCGTCTGTCACTTCGTTTGTGATAAAACTATCCTTTAAATAAAAATATTTGAGGTAAATATAAACATAAACTTAGTTTGCTCTGGCCACAAAAATAAACTAGTTTGATTCAAACGTAATAAATCTAAATCTCAATTTAAGAAGCGAATAAATCTACGAAAAATCAATCTACTCGCATCGCTCTCCACCTTTTCGCAGGAAATCTTCAAACTCTTCATCAATCTTCCTTCTATCTTATAAGTGAGCGAGCATCTCACAACAGCAAAGAAAAATGGGGTCTGCATCTTATAAAGAGTCGCTCCCCTCGATTTTTTGTTAAAGTCATGTGACAACAATGTTTAAAATAAAAATTATTCTACGTTTATTTTTTAAATAAAAAAATCATGTTGAGAATAAACGTAAATATTTTTGATTGATTTGGCTGCTTTGTAAACAAAAATAAATATTTTGTATTTTAAACATGATTTTCCAGTTTATTGTAAACGTATTTTATGTTTAGAAAAAAAAAATTTAATTTATTATTGAAAATTGTTTTCGAATGCGCAATAAAACGAATAAAAGTGGCCAATTAGAATAAATCATATTGGTGTCTTCGATACATTCAAATCCAGATATAAATACGTTGCAGACACTTAGATGATTCACTTTAATCATGTAATTTAATTTGCATTATCGTCATCGCATGATCCGGATGTAATCACATCCGTATTCAGAAGTGACGCGATGGCATTTGTCCAATCCACCTTTCCATTGTCCGTCTTTCCATAGGTAAACTTAACAATACTATGGGGATTTTTCAGACATGCAGGATCTTCCACAATCACGTCCAGACACGTATAGAGCAATCGCTTCCGCCGGAAGAAATGCAGCGTTTTCGAGATCAATGCTGGTAACGGGCGTTGTCTTTGTATAATGTCTCCTCTCATGTAGGGACCAGCCCTATCTTTCGTACACAAATGTATCTGATGGAAATTCTTCCGGAAAACCACCCCGGTAGCAGCGTGTACATATTCACTTAAGCTATTTAGAGTATTCGCCAGCTCCAGTGTCGCTCTGTCCAGCTCTTGATTTCATCGGCCACTGCCAAAAACTTCAGATCCTGCAAAATGGCCAGCAAAAGAACTATCGCCTTCTAGGCCGTTCTCGCTTTGCCAGGTCCCACCGGACAATGATTCCAGTCTTATTCGTCACGTACAGAAACCGATCATCGTCAGTCAAACACAGAAACGTCGGCGACAGATCCTGTCAAATGCAAAATGATTTCGATATTGTTGTAATAAACATGCTTTTCAATTTAATTCTAACATCACTAGGGTTAACCACCCCACTTCCGGTCTATTGAGCACAACCCGCTCTTAGTCTTTCTTAATCTAGCGCAGTTTAGCATCAAACGGAGTTTTATTATCACTGATGGCTTCCAAATTTACTTACCTTTCCGTATGCACCATAAGATTTGATAAAGAGAAACCAATCGTTGAGATATTCTCAAAAGTCTAACACTGCTTCTGGACGCCATACTCGGCTTATGGATTCTAAACTCGGCCTAACGCATTGAAACGCCATTGAAACGCCAATGAATTCACTTCGGCCTATCAGATGAAGATAAAAATTGATTCGGTCGGAGCGCTTCTTCTGTTTTTGGGAATAATGGGTGCAAACCTTCATATCACGCGTTCTCATTGACTTCGTTCGGTAGCTTATTAACTAAAGTATCGTACCAAACGCATAATAGACTTGTTAACTCTGAAATCATGGATTTGTTTGAAGTTTTCTGTTCGATAGGCCCAAAATGGGCGATTAGGACGAAGTAGTTCTCTACCCTATTTAAGTTTTAAACCTGTTTTCAATTTACTTTGAATAATTAATACATTTAAAGTATAAACATTTCTATTTTTGATTAATATAAACACAATTCGTATCCGCGTAGTGCATATTAATGGGATTCATTTTTAATTTGAACTTCTAGTAACAAAAAGGCGTGTTTATGGTAGCCTTATTTGCTGGTTTGTTTTGATTCTGCGCTCCATTTCGCATCGTTCCATATAGCTTTAGTCCATTCCATGAGCGAAATGACGTTTGAACAATTTTTAGTTTGCACGGCGACCAAATTAGCGGGGTTCAAAGTAAAACGGGTTCAGATTAAAAACGGTTAGACTACCGGAGGTTCACGGTACAATGTTGACATCCTTCAAAGGAAATATGAGGATCATATTTAAATTCAATTTAGAGACACGAATTTCGGAAAGCTTTCGAATAGTATAAAGCAAGTAAAACAGATCTCTTGAATTCATAAAATAATTTATTTTCATGAAAATAAACCATAACAATTTAACAGCTAAAGCACATATACTATCCTACAATTCCGTAATCACCCAAGCTCCTAATTCAGTCTTCTTCATTCAAACTAAGAAATTAATCTATTCAGTCGACCTCCTCAACGGTGGGTCCCGTTCGGCCTCCGAAGCCTCCCGCCTGTTGGCCACAGCTCGAGGCTCCTGCCGATGATCCTGCGCCCTGATGCAACCGAGTCATAATTGGACTGCACACTCGACTCAGTTCCTGCATTTTGTGGTCGAATTCGTCCTTCTCGGCCATCGTATTTCCATCCAACCAACGAAGGATCTCATCACACTTGTCCTTCACAGTGTTCTTGTCCGACTCGCTCAATTTGTCACCGGCCGATTCCAGCGACTGTTTCAACTGGAAGCAGTAACTCTCCAATTGATTTCTGGCCGAAACACGTTCCTTCTGCTTCTCGTCCTCCTCGTGGAATCTCTCCGCCTCGGCCAACATTCGATCGATGTCCGCCTGACTCAATCGACCCTTGTCGTTCTTGATTGTGATGTTCTTCTCCTTTCCGGTACTCTTCTCCTTGGCCGATACATTTAGAATACCGTTTGCGTCCAGATCGAATGTGACCTCAATCTGAGGGACGCCTCTCGGAGCTGGTGGAATGCCTGATAGGTCGAACTGACCAAGTCGATTGTTGTCCTTGGTCATAACTCGTTCTCCTTCGAATACCTGGATTGATACTCCCGGCTGGTTGTCCGCGTAAGTCGAGAATATCTGCGTTTGCTTGCATGGAATTCGGCTGTTGCGTTCAACAAGCTTGGTCATCACACCGCCAGCAGTTTCGATTCCTAGAGATAGTGGAGCCACATCTACCAGCAGCACATCCTGAATCTTCTCGTCCTTGTCGCCACTGAGAATGGCAGCTTGAATAGCAGCACCATAAGCCACGGCTTCGTCTGGGTTGATTGACAAGTTCAGAGACTTTCCACAGAAGAAGTTCTGAAGCAATGATTGAACCTTCGGAATGCGTGTTGATCCACCGACTAGTACTATGTCATCGATTGATCTCTTGTCCATTTTGGCATCGGATAGAGCTTTCTCAACTGGTAGCAGTGTAGAACGGAACAAATCAGAGCAGAGTTCCTCGAATCGAGCTCGGGATATTTTCGTGTAATAGTCGATTCCATCGATAAGAGCATCGATTTCAATGGTGGCTTCAGTGCTGGATGACAATGTTCGCTTTGCTCGTTCACATGCCGTTCTCAGACGTCGTAGAGCACGAGGATTGGATGAGATATCTTTCTTGAACTTGCGTTTGAACTCGTCCACGAAGTGTGACACCATTCGATTGTCAAAGTCTTCTCCTCCCAGGTGAGTGTCACCAGCCGTAGATCGAACTTCGAACAGCGATCCCTCGTCGATGGTCAGAATCGAGACATCGAAGGTTCCGCCTCCCAGATCGAAGATCAACACATTTCGCTCACCTTTGAGGTTCTTGTCCAACCCATAAGCCAATGCAGCAGCCGTTGGTTCATTGATGATTCTCATGACATTCAGTCCTGCAATGGCACCAGCATCCTTTGTGGCCTGACGCTGAGAATCGTTGAAATAGGCAGGAACTGTGATGACTGCATTCTTCACGCTTGTTCCCAGGTAAGCCTCAGCCGTTTCCTTCATCTTTGTCAACACCATCGAGCTGATTTCTTCCGGAGCAAACCGTTTCCTCTCGCCTTTGAACTCGACTTCGATCTTCGTTTTGCCACCATCGTTGTACACCGTGAATGGCCAATGTTTGATGTCGGCCTGAATCTTTGGATCATCGAACTTGCGGCCAATCAACCGTTTGGCGTCGAAAACTGTGTTCTTCGGGTTCATCGCCACCTGGTTCTTGGCCGCATCGCCGATCAGCCGTTCCATGTCCGAGAATGCCACATAGCTGGGGGTGGTTCGGTTTCCCTGGTCGTTTGCGATGATTTCCACTTTGCCATGCTGGAACACACCCACGCAGGAGTATGTCGTTCCCAAGTCAATACCGATTGCAGACATTTTTTTCTCTTATACTGTAGTTTTGTAACACTTGATGCAGAATAAATCACTTTTAACTTGATGCACTTGGGATTCACAAATTTGTTCACTTTGAGATTTGAATTTGCTTTGAGTTTTATCGCGCTTTGCTTGTGCTTTGCTCTCTTGCTTGAACAGTTATGAGGAGAGGAGCTCGAATCGGGCGTTTATATAGTGAACCCGTGCAGTTCTAGAAAATTCGAGTGGCTTCCACGAATGTTCGAGCACTTTCATGTGTGTTGCTTCGAATTTGCTAGTGACTTCGCTGTGCTGCATAGGTATGCGTTTCACGAAGAGTCATTACAGTGAAACCAGTGTTGGCACGGATAATAATGACAAGAAATATGCTGGTTATAGTTACCAGGACCATGATGGTTATATATGAAAATTTTATCAGCAAAATGAAGGCAGTGTAAAGAATAATTACTAGTAAAACATGAATCTTCAAAATGTATGAAAACAAAAATACTATTCCAAGGGAACTATTTAAAAGGAGGGTCTACTGTGAATGACGGTTCGTGTTCGTGGTTCGAATATTCAATAACATTCGAGTACGAACGAGGATTGTCGAGTGTGGATGTATCTGATTGGTGTATGGAAAATGAGAAAGTTCTTCCGGAAAATTCTTTGCCTTTAAATTCGATCCTAAAAATTCTTTGCACAAATTCAACACATAAATCAATGTTATATACCAGACAAATGTTTAGGTGAGATTTGATACTGAAGGTAATTTACACAATTCGATCAAACCTTTTCTAAATAATGTTCTAGTGAGAAATATTGATCTCATCATTGAATTCAACTGAACATTGGCTGCCTTGATGATTTTGCTGTATTCTGTCGACAATATAAAAGCCTGTCGAAATGATTCAAGGAATATAGGTTTTCAGTTAATACATCAGTTTTATTGTATTGATTTTATGGAACAATTATGGTTTATACTTTCAGATAGAATTTGAATCCAATCATACGACAGTAGAAACTTAAATTATGTTTAAAAGAGAATAAATTAGGAGGTATTTCGTAGTTCAGGTGACGGTTATAATCCTAAAACAAACATCGTGGTTGGGTTTTGATTCACATTGGAACATGTGAACACACGGATCATTCCAATATCACTATTTCACCTGCTTTAAATCCTGCAGGTAAAAATAAGTACTCAATCATATTTTGGCAATGGCAATAATTATTAAATATTGAGCTTCCTAATGTTTTCTAGATCTTGACTTCATTAAAGTCGCTTGCCAGTACAGTTTTAAAGCTGCTACTTGCTTCAAATATGTAGATTGTTTTATTTTTTCTACTGTACGAAACTAATACTGTGCAATTTTTTTTGCACAAGAGTTTAAAGTGGTGCAAAATGCGCAAAAAAAAAAATGATAAACTGTGTATCGCAAAATTGAGCGTACGCCCTAGCGGAATATTTTTTTAATCATGCTGAATGGATATTTTTTTAAATCTTGGCTGGTGGTTGAACAGATGTTTATTGATTTATCGTTTTAGTTTTGGACTGGAATAACTTGTATGGAGTTAGACTTATTTCAGTAAAACGCACAGTTTTCAACTTTTTACCTAGTGGACGAATTTTAATAAAATTAGAGGAATATGAGTGATCTATATTATGACTAAAATTGAGCAAAATTTCCAAAATGCTCAGTTCATTATATATCAAGATATTAAGGTTTTTCAAGGAAAAGGCGTTTTCCTCAAGTAGCTCTTACTTTTAATACACGCAACGAAATAAGCCCAAAACTTTACAAATAATTGATAAATTTATGATGATTCTGCAGCCAGAAATTCAGAAACGTATCTCTTTAAATTGTGCTATAAAAATTGTTTATTCTAAATTGACATGTGTACGCCCGCATAAACGCGAACCATCACATGACCTTACCGATAATGGTTATAAATTGTTTATAATCCCTGCTAAACTTCAACTGAAATGGTTATGGAACCTTACATGAACGTTTGTGTGATAAAGTTTTAACCTTATGTGTTATGGTTTTTTGGAAGCGGACCTTACAAATAATGGGTTGTTAAGAACCATTACCATTCCAAATTCTTGTTTTCTCCATACATTTTCGGAAAGAGAACTATATTAGAACGTTTTTACTTATGGTTTGAGAACATTAATGGTTATGGTTATGGTAGTCAGTAAGGTCCATTAATGGTTTTGTATTATCGCTCAACTTTACGTGAAATATATCGTGAATTGGTAATCAGTAATTTACAGGCAACCAATTCGCGATATATTCCACATAAAGTTGATCGATGTTACAAAACCATTCATGGACCTTACTGGTTACCATAACCATTACCATTAATGTTCTTAAACCATAAGTTAAAAGGTTTTAGTAAAGTTTTCTTTCCGAAAATGTATGGAGAAAACAAGAATTTGGAATGGTAATGGTTCTTAACAACCCATTATTTGTAAGGTCCACTTCCAAAAAACTATAATACTTAAGGTTAAAACTTTATCATTAAACGTTCATGTAAAGTTCCATAACCATTTCAGTTGAAGTTTAGCAGGGATTATAAACAATTTATAACCATTATCGGTAAGGTCAATTTATGGTTCGCGCTTATGCGGGCGCTCAATTTTGAAACACACTTTAATTTGTTAAAATGGTATTTTTTTAAATTTTAAATGGAATGATAAATGCAGGAAACTTAATTTTTTTTTTATCTCCTTAATGTTGGTTTTCCAACATCTATGACATTTTCCTTCTTTCTGATGCAATCGTCATTATGATGAATAAATTGCATACACTGAATCCAGAAGAGAGAGTAAAACTGCTTTGTTGGCTTTTATTGTTGATATTACATGAAATGGATATATCATCGTTATGATCAAGCTCCTATTAAAATACCAATCAGGCAATGTTGTTCAAATTAATCGAAATTATTCTCCTCTCTTCTCAAGTCGTCAAGGCATAGTTTCCAATGTTGACCTAAAAATACCAATCATAAGTTCGAATAGAAGCTGTATATTACTCAACAGGCAGATTCAATTTTCTCTTATTTTGTATATTGGCCGCAAATATATCCAGGTTTCTCTTCTCGACCAATCCATCAACTAGCAAAAATAACTCATGATTCATAATAGCAGTGCTGAAATCTATTGCACGTTTAAAATATGTTCCAGAATATTTATGCTTCTATGGCGAATCAAAACAAAACAAATATGATGGCGCAGTCGTAGAAAATACACATACAACCTTACAAGAAAGTACGAGAAAAATTTGCACCACTGTTCATTACTTTCCTCGTCTTCCCTTCTCACATGGTTGATCGAATGAACGTCTTCGTTTGTACAGTGGCACGCCAATTAGAGTGTGTAATTATTTCAGTGTTTAATATTCACCATCTACTGCAATGACACGATTTTATCAGCCTCTTTCGCATCAATATGCACATTAATTTATTCTTCGTTTTCATTAACATTAGTATCGATAATGCGTCGCATGACTTTTGGTTCATAGGTAAATGTTATGCCAGCACAGAGAATACACTTTGTGGACGCAATTACTTACCCGCGAAAATTGCAATTGTTTTGGAGAACTAACTCTAAGTTCAATAATCTTACTCTGTTTAATTATTGATCAACTTTTGTTTCCACTTAATAAGTAAACATTATGCATAGATATTCAGCTTATAATTTATTTGAAAAAGGTACATGAGCATTACGCATAGATTTGAATTTCAGACATAATTATCCGTGCCAACACTAGTATCACTATAATGACTCTTCGTGAAACGCATACCTATGCATCACAGCGAAGTCACTAGCAAATTCGAAGCAACACACATGAAAGTGCTCGAACATTCGTGGAAGCCACTCGAATTTTCTAGAACTGCACGAGTTCACTATATAAACCCCCGATTCGAGCTCCTCTCTTCATAAATGTTCAAGCAAGAGAGCAAATCACAAGCAAAGCGCGATAAAACTCAAAGCAAATTCAAATCTCAAAGTGAACAAATTTGTGAATCCCAAGTGCATCAAGTTAAAAGTGATTTATTCTGCATCAAGTGTTACAAAACTACAGTGTAAGAGTAAAAATGTCTGCAATCGGTATTGACTTGGGAACGACATACTCCTGCGTGGGTGTGTTTCAGCATGGCAAAGTGGAAATCATCGCAAACGACCAAGGAAACCGAACCACCCCCAGCTATGTGGCATTCTCGGACACGGAACGGCTGATCGGCGATGCGGCCAAGAACCAGGTGGCGATGAACCCGAAGAACACAGTTTTCGACGCCAAACGGTTGATTGGCCGCAAGTTCGATGATCCAAAGATTCAGGCCGACATCAAACATTGGCCATTCACGGTGTACAACGATGGTGGCAAAACGAAGATCGAAGTCGAGTTCAAAGGCGAGAGGAAACGGTTTGCTCCGGAAGAAATCAGCTCGATGGTGTTGACAAAGATGAAGGAAACGGCTGAGGCTTACCTGGGAACAAGCGTGAAGAATGCAGTCATCACAGTTCCTGCCTATTTCAACGATTCTCAGCGTCAGGCCACGAAGGATGCTGGTGCCATTGCAGGACTGAATGTCATGAGAATCATCAATGAACCGACGGCTGCTGCATTGGCTTATGGGTTGGACAAGAACCTCAAAGGTGAGCGAAATGTGTTGATCTTCGATCTGGGAGGCGGAACCTTTGATGTCTCGATTCTGACCATCGACGAGGGATCGCTGTTTGAAGTTCGATCTACGGCTGGTGACACTCACCTGGGAGGAGAAGACTTTGACAATCGAATGGTGTCACACTTCGTGGACGAGTTCAAACGCAAGTTAAAGAAAGATATCTCATCCAATCCTCGTGCTCTACGACGTCTGAGAACGGCATGTGAACGAGCAAAGCGAACATTGTCATCCAGCACTGAAGCCACCATTGAAATCGATGCTCTCATCGATGGAATCGACTATTACACGAAAATATCCCGAGCTCGATTCGAGGAACTCTGCTCTGATTTGTTCCGTTCTACACTGCTACCAGTTGAGAAAGCTCTATCTGATGCCAAAATGGACAAGAGATCAATCGATGACATAGTACTAGTCGGTGGATCAACACGCATTCCAAAGGTCCAATCATTGCTTCAGAACTTCTTCTGTGGAAAGTCACTGAACCTGTCAATCAACCCAGACGAAGCCGTGGCTTATGGTGCTGCTATTCAAGCTGCCATTCTCAGTGGCGACAAGGACGAGAAGATTCAGGATGTGCTGCTGGTAGATGTGGCTCCACTATCTCTAGGAATCGAAACAGCTGGCGGTGTGATGACCAAGCTTGTTGAACGCAACAGCCGAATTCCATGCAAGCAAACGCAGATATTCTCGACTTATGCGGACAACCAGCCGGGAGTATCGATCCAGGTATTCGAAGGAGAACGAGTTATGACCAAGGACAACAATCGACTTGGTCAGTTCGACCTATCAGGCATTCCACCAGCTCCGAGAGGCGTTCCTCAGATTGAGGTCACATTCGATCTGGACGCAAACGGTATTCTAAATGTATCGGCCAAGGAGAAGAGTACCGGAAAAGAGAAGAACGTCACAATCAAGAACGACAAGGGTCGATTGAGTCAGGCGGACATCGATCGAATGTTGGCCGAGGCGGAGAGATTCCACGAGGAAGACGAGAAGCAGAAGGAACGTGTTTCGGCCAGAAATCAATTGGAGAGCTACTGCTTCCAGTTGAAACAGTCGCTGGAATCGGCCGGTGACAAGTTGAGCGAGTCGGACAAGAAGACTGTGAAGGACAAGTGTGATGAGATCCTTCGTTGGTTGGATGGAAATACGATGGCCGAGAAGGACGAATTCGATCACAAAATGCAGGAACTGAGTCGAGTGTGCAGTCCAATTATGACTCGATTGCATCAGGGCGCAGGATCATCGGCAGGAGCCTCGAGCTGTGGCCAACAGGCGGGAGGCTTTGGAGGCCGAGCGGGACCCACCGTTGAGGAGGTCGACTGAATAGATTAATTTCTTAGTTTGAATGAAGAAGACTGAATTAGAAGCTTGTGTGATTACGGAATTGTAAGATAGTATATGTGCTTTAGCTGTTAAATTGTTATGGTTTATTTTCATGAAAATAAATTATTTTATGAATTCAAGAGATCTGTTTTACTGGCTTTATACTATTCGAAAGCTTTCCGAAATTCGTGTCTCTAAATTGAATTTAAATATGATCCTCATATATCCTTTGAAAGATGTCAACATTGTACCGTGAACCTCCGGTAGTCTAACCGTTTTTAATCTGAACCCGTTTTACTTTGAACCCCGCTAATGTGGACGCCGTGCAAACTAAAAATTGTTCAAACGTCATTTCGCTCATGGAATGGACTAAAGCTATATGGAACGATCCGAAATGGAGCGCAGAATCAAAAAAAAACCAGCAAATAAGGCTACCAGAAACACGCCTTTCTGTTACTAGAAGTTCAAATTAAAAATGAATCTCTTTAATATGCATTACACGGATACGAATTTTGTTCTTTTAAATCTAAAATAGAAATGTTTAAATGTATTAATTATTCAAAGTAAAGCGATTGCTCTATACGTGTCTGGACGTGATTGTGGAAAGATCCTGCATGCTGCAAAATCCCCATAGTATTGTTAAGTTTACCTATGGAGAGATGGACAATGAAAAGGTGGATTGGATAAATACCATCGCGTCACTTCTGAATACGGATGTGATTGCATCCGGATCATGTGATGACGATAATGCAAATTCAAGTACATGATTGGTGTGACTCATCTTAGTGTCTGCAACGTATTTAAATCTGGATTTGAATGTATCAGACACCAAGATGATTTATCCTAATTGGCCACTTTTATTTGATTTATTGCGCATTCGAAAATAATGCATAGTAATAAATAAAAATGTTGTTTTTTAAACATAAAATACGTTTACAATAAACTGGAAAATCATGTTTAGCTTAGCTTAGCTAAGCCACAAACGAAGTGACAGACGGAGCGGCTCGAAAACTTTGGTGACTAACCTGCTATTGCAATTTTTCAGTGTACCACATGGCAACACTACTACTACTGGATTGTACCACATGGCAACACTACTACTAGATTGAACTAGCATTTTCCCCAAATGTAGTAGAATGTTTTGGTTCTATCTCTTTCACTCTACTCAAAACTGAAATGCATAAAAAAATGACAAAATGATACGCACTCTTTGCACACTGTCAAAGAATCATTGTACACAAAATCAACTTTGTTCAAATCAAAACAAAAAAACTAACCCATCTGGTGGATGATGGCACAAGCTTCCAAGAAAATTCTATTACAGTGAACCACATTATTTAAATGGATTTCTTCGCCAGTTAGTCGTCTGTCACTTCGTTTGTGGCTAAGCTTAGCTTAGATTGACTGCACATATCAATGGTTGCTACTCCGTGATTGATCAGAATCAGTGAAATTGTACAAAGAATCAACTGAATGGGGCTGGGAGTGACCGTCCATTCTCATTGTACAAGTTTCAGTGACTCCATATTTTGTAAATCAATAACGGCGCCGGCCACGTCCTTGCAATCAGGTGGGAGTACACACTAAGATTTTTTACAGTATACTGTAAATTTTTACCGAATATGGAACAGCTGAACATTCGGTAATCCATTCGGTAATTTTTCAATGTACAATCCATTCGGTAAATTTTTTTCGCTGGTGGGCTGTCAAAATTTACTGACCTGCTGACTGTGAATTTTACTTAACGATCAGTAAAGTTTACCAAAGCGTTCAGTATACGTTTTACCGAATCTACTGTACTTTTTTTTCAGAATAAATCATAAAAATTAGAATTTTTATTGATTAATTATTTATTTCTTTCATTCACTAATCCGAAAATTCATTCGACTATTTAACCGTATATTTTTTAATCGGCATTTCCATATTGCGTTGATACAAACATCATAAAAAAATCAGTAATTAAGCCGGTCTCAGCAAACCGTGGACTTTTAAGCCGAACTCAGCACTTTTGAGGAGGATATGGAGGAGTTGCCTAACGTTTGGGTCTGAAAGAAATTGACCCAAAAATGAAAACTAATTAAATTTTCGGTGTAAATTAAACACAATCTAGCAAAAAAGTAAAGTACTTACGTTTCACAACATAAAACCGAAGAACACTCAATACCGAAATGGCAGCAAAGGTTGTGTTTGACAGTACAAAGTTTACAAATCTGTTCAGTAAGTTTTACGGAAATGCTGTACTTTATTGCTGTTTGTTTTTGTAAAAGGTTATTTTTACAGTACATTCGTTACAATTTTTACAGAATTGCGGAATCGCAGCCGTTTACAGTTTCAATCAGTAAATTTAATTTACAGTTTTCGGTAAATTTCAGCAAATTACGGAAATTCAGCAGTTATGATTGTGAAACATTGGTAAAATAATATTGTGACTTTTGTTGTTTGTGGGCCGTGTTTACCTCTGCACCCGAACAAAAGACACAGGAAAGGAGATTTTGTGAGTATGTTGGGTTCGTTGGATCAGGATTCACCTTGATAAGTGATGCGACCATGGTTTTAAATGAATCAGTGTTATCATGCATTATACTTGGATTTGCCTGAAGCCTAAACAAAATGGTGGATCATTATAATATAAATCTGAAGACGTTCCATCATCGAAAAGCTGAAAACAAACTTAGAGCATGAGCATGAGCAAAATAGACCGCCCGCGACCGAGACGGCTAATACATAGGTGTAACAGTCGGAAGAAGTGTTAGTTTGTTTACTTAAATGAACCATGCCCATTTTGTTATGGCATGTTTGCTATACGAAATGCGCCTCGTGTTTATTAGCGAATTTCACATCAAAGATTGATTAATTGAGTAGGAAATCAGTTTGGCACGGCATTTGTGACCAGCATACACCTTCCGGTAGTATGAAACAGGTCAAAAACTGTTCAAATCCGCAGATAAAATTTTTGTTTTGAATTTCTGTATAGCAAAATAGTGAACTTTTCATGAACATTAACGGCAAAGAACTCACCAACACTGGGAGACTGTGAGTTCCTGCCCACCTGTTCATTTTCCATCGTGGCCCGCGACCACGATGGAAAATGAACAGGTGGGCAGGAACTCACAGTCTCCCAGTGTTGGTGAGTTCTTTGCCGTTAATGTTCATGAAAAGTTCACTATTTTGCTATACAGAAATTCAAAACAAAAATTTTATCTGCGGATTTGAACAGTTTTTGACCTGTTTCATACTACCGGAAGGTGTATGCTGGTCACAAATGCCGTGCCAAACTGATTTCCTACTCAATTAATCAATCTTTGATGTGAAATTCGCTAATAAACACGAGGCGCATTTCGTATAGCAAACATGCCATAACAAAATGGGCATGGTTCATTTAAGTAAACAAACTAACACTTCTTCCGACTGTTACACCTATGTATTAGCCGTCTCGGCCCGCGACTGCCAACACCTAAGAGATGAAAACCAGTTTAAACAAATCAAATCAACAGACAAAACCAGGGTGAAAGCTGTGAGAGTGAATCATTACAGTATAAATATAATGATGTTCTGTTATCGAAGAGCTGGAAGAAAACTTAAATAATTTAAATCAATAGATCCAGTCTGAATGAAGACTGAAAAAAAACAGAATAATTATACAGCAAAGACCCCATTTTGTCTGCTAGCAAAGTATGTGAACCTTAAACATCCATCTTGAAGGAGGAAGATATGAAATCACAATTATGTGGAGTTACTGGAAAATAACAGTCTGATGCGCGGAGAACCTGACATGATCGGGTCGTAACTGTAATGTGAATATTAGGAAGCTCGATTTCTCCCCCAAAAGGACGCGTCCACTCCTGCAAACAATGCATCCGATCCCCAATCCGGCGGAACCGGCATCCTGCCCACTCATGCCAACACCACCATCAGATAGGGGAAATTTTCCCCTACCTTATAGCGGCGCCAGCACGGGCGGGCGAGCCACCAGCCACACCAAACCGACCATCAAACACACTTCCCACAAAAGCAGACACGTTCACAGAACTTTGAGACCAGGGCGCAATCGCCTCTGCAAACAAACACGCCAATCAACGATCCCTCGTGATACAAAGCTCATCCTCAAAAACCAACAACACAAACAGGTAGAGGCATGATTCCTCTATCATTTGATATAGTTTGTTTGCGAGACTGAGCCCCTATTCGCGAGCAATCGGTGACCAACACGTCTGCCCACAAAACCAACAACGCCCAAATCTCAAAGCTCTCCGGACGTCCCCTCGAAAATGTAATCGAGAAATGTATAAGAACAATCTTCAACTGGAACGTACTCACCAAATCAATACATCCGGGAGCAAATTCCCGATGCTTATTTTTCTCTCGCAAACCCGTCGTCGTTGATCGGCAAAAAAGGGAACTCGGTGAGCAATTTTGTGATACGGAATTTTCACTGTAAATCAACCGCGAATTCACGAATCTCACCACACCCAAGTGCGAAACACGTTCAGAAGCACTTTTGGTACTCTTTCGATACCAATTTCTTTCGAAAACACTTATTTTTTTTTGCAACCAACATCAACACCGATCGTGCCGAGCTCTTTTACGCACCTTGCAGCGCTTAAATAAACTGATATTAAAAATTATCACTCGCGATGCCATTAATTTCTGGTCCGGGAGAAAAAATCACAACTTCCCGGTAAGCGAGAAAACCACCATTCACACACATATAACCGTCCGGGAGGCAGAGTGCCAGCGCTAATCCGGCAAATGCAGCCAAAAACTTTGAAAGCGAACGCACGCACAAAACAGAGAACAAACTTATAGCACAACCGTATCCAAAGAGGTTCGAAACTGCACTCTCAATAAACTGGAAAATCATGTTTAAAATACAAAATATTTATTTTTTTTACAAAGCAGTCAAATCACTCAAAAATATTTACGTCTATTATCAACATGAATATTTTATTTTAAAAATAATCGTATCATAATTTTTATTTTAAACATTGTTGTCACATAACTTTTAACAAAAAATCGAGAGGAGCGACAGATGCGGAGATACAGGACAATTTTTTTTGCTGTTTTGAGATGCGCGCACACTTATTAGATAGAAGGAAGATTCATGAAGATTTTGAAGATTTCCTGCGAAAATTGAGATTAAGATTTATTACGTTTGAATCAAACTAGTTTATTTTTGTGGCCAGAACAAACTAAATTTATGTTTATATTTACCACAAATATTTTTATTCAAACGATAGTTTTTTTTTTTGCGTGTACAAAATAACACTTTGTCTGGAAATTTGGGGGCTCAAGCTCACACTAATAGGCAAGGATTTAACAAAAAAAAAATTTTGCATGGCGGCAACTCCGAAAAACGTGAATTGGAGGTAGCTCCGAAGAGATTTAAAAAAATAGACGATTTTCCATAGCCATATCTGAATAAATATTTACCTGTTACCATTGAGGTAACTAAGACTACAAGCATAGAGGTAACTCTAAGACCAGAAGGTCCCGAAGAAACGAGCTCAACTTTTTGGCTCAGCTCTGGTACTATCTTCGGTCCCAAGCTAATCGATGCACCCCTCGAAACATACGAAAATCCACGAACCCCTCATTTTATCTGTCAAACTTTCATAGCGAATCAAAACAAACATTCTGTAGTACTGGAATTTATACTAGATTGGGGTACGTTAATGGATTTGCTTGGGACCAATAGGCTAGTCAAGTAGTGAGCCAATTTAAAATCGTTAGTTTCGTATTGATTGTTGCTACAAGGTCCCGAAGAAACGTGCTCAACTTTTTGGTTCAGCTCGGGTCCTTTTTTCGGCCCCAAGCTAATCGATGTACCGCTCGAAACATAGGAAAATCCACGAACCCCTAAGGCCGTTCGCAATGCTGAGTTTCAAAATTGTCAATTCTACACTGAAACAAAGACCATAGTTAGGAATACTATTTTGCAGAAAACACTTATTTTCAATATAACTACGCTTAATGCCGTTAAATCTACCATAATTTCAGTATAGTTGACTAAAAATATAATCAAATTTACTACCATTCTGTCAAAACTACTATGCTTACTCAAACGGCATAGTAGTTTTGATAGAAAAAATAGTAAAATTAAATTAATTTCGTTTCTGCACAAATCTATTGGTGGGAGTATTTAATTTAAACCATCAATATAGTATTTTTGCCAATAGATTTTGTTTCTGTGTATAATTTGAAACTGTCAAAAATAAAACTGCAACACGATCAGCGCAACGCACAGTTCTAAAACATGTTTGTAATCATCAAGTTCCATAAACTTTACTGTTCTCTAATGAAGTTCTCCGTTTTTTTTTTGTGGAGCTCTTCGAAACATCTTCAACACATCCAAAGAAATTTGAAACAGAGTTCCATTCGTGTTTCAAACTCGCTCAGAAATAAAACAGAATAGTCGAGCAGTTGCAAATCTGGTGCAAAATAGTGCTCGAATAATGAAACTGCAACTCAGCATTGCGAGGGGTGCGTTTCTGTTCTAGTTTCAAATTGAAACAGGCCTTATAAAATACAACAGCATTGCGAACGGCCTAATGTTTTGTTGCAAAATTTCATAGCGAATACAAAACAAACATAGTGTAGTACTAGAATTTCGACTAAAATGGAGTACGTTAATCGATTTGCTTGGAACCAATAGGCTAGTCAAGTAGTGAGCCAATTTCAAATCGTTAGTTTCCACCGGTTGATCATACTCTATGCCCAGGGAAGTCGAGAAATGTTTTAATCTAAAAAAAATAATCCAAGACCGGACTGGAAATCGAACCCAGCCGCCTCCAGCATGATCTTGCTTTAACCTCGGCTTTAACCTAAACCTTTAACGCCTGAGCTAAGGGAGGCCGCTAAGCTTCCAATGAATCTCCTGGTTATTTCCTAGTGTTTCCTGGTCGTTTCGAGTCAGTAATGTCAGGGCCACACGCTATGTTTAAAGGTGACTTTTATAAAAAGTGAATGTACCTACAATGTTATTGCGTTCGATCATATTTTAGGCTTGTTTCATAAACTTTGTGGTTTGAAATATGTCATCGGAAAAATAAATATTATTGGTTTTTACCTAACTTTCAAATGTATTCTTTTTTTTTTTTTTCATTTCGTTTATTTGGCAGGCTCAAATGTTATAAAAATAACTTAGCGGAGCCGAGTAACATAGAATACCAATTATGGTACTCAAAATACAAAAAAAAAAATATGTACAAATATATTTTATCATATGATTTTTCTGGGTGGCGATCGAAGCGGCGACAGAGCGATCTTCTCCCGTGCACGCAACTTCTTTCTTTCCCGAATTTGTTCCTCATTTTCATTGAACCCGAATCGTGATCGCTGCTGCTGTTTCTGGACATCGTTTCCCGTTGCATGCTCTCCGCTACTCTCGTCGGTCGTCGGGGTAGTCACGTCCATTTCGTTATCTGCATTCAACATCTCCAACCCCGTATCCGTTTCCTGATCGCTAATGACAAACGACGCACCTTCCACCACTACACCAGCATACGTACTGCTGCTGTTTTGTTTTCTTTCGCTTTGCTTTCCTTTTTCCTTCAGTTGCTTCTCCGGTTCCTTCCGAGCCTTCCGCTTGGGACAGGAAAGCTTCCGGTGTCCGTCCGCCTTGCACAGAAAACATTTATCTTTGTTGCCATCATAAAAAATATTTCCTTTGCGATTGAAGAAATGTAATGACGTGGGGATTTCCTTCTTCACATCCATATATACACCGCGTATCCCTGTATATACCTCAAAACACAGATCAGTTGGAAATTTCTCCCGGATGATGCGTTTAATTTTCCCATATTTCCCCAGCACTTTATCCAGCTCGTTGTCGGGTACCTCTGGTGGCAAGTCATACACACGCACATACTGAATGAATTCACCAGCATGCGACATGCGTACCTTTGCCGTCGTTCCATTCGCATAATGGAAGATTAAATCCTCCGAATTGAATGTCAGAGCATGGAGCATCGCTTCCTCTGATTTGAACTTCATGAAGACTCCCCTTTCCTCACCAATGCGATAAACAGCTTCCATTTCAGCCGGATCCGCGTCGAGTGCTTTGGCGAAATTTACTATCTCTCCGATGTTTGGTTTGGCATCACAATGGCTGAAGCTAAACTTGATGGTGTTTTTTACTTCACACATCTTGCACCGTAGCAACAAAAGGCACCGAACTGCTAGCAACGAACAAAGAGCAACTATATAATAGCGAGTCTCGAAAACAAGCTATCGTGTGGTTCACAACGAAATAAAAAATCGACTGCTGCTGTAGACAGCTGTGGGACAACTGCAAAAAAAAAAAAAAAAAAATGTATTCTGATTTTTGTATAAATTATTATCTTGTGAGAATCTAGAAAAAACATTGTTTCATCTGATTCAAAGGCAAAGCCACCATGACAAACAGTTAGACAAAAAAAAAACTGCAAATATTAACCTTTTCTTTGTTTTTGGCACATTAGTTTTTAGATGATCTTAGATGTACCTTACTGTTGTTTATGTCAGTTTTGTTGTGATCGTAACAAAATTGTCAGAATCAGAATCAGAATGTCAAACTAGAGGTCACAAACAATGATCCCACGGAATACAATTTAAGGTACATTCACTTTTTATATAAGTCACTTTTAAACAATGTGTGGGCTTCAATACGATTTCGGTCCCGCATGGTAGACTACTGATGTCGAAACGTATATTTTTGAATCGAAAGCTTATTCAGGCCTTTGTTGATTTTGTGGCCAAGGACATCAACCCATCCAACTGTCCACAATTCCACCCAATCGAAAAATTATTAGCATGGAAGATAAAAACATGATTTCGGTATGTTAAATTTGTATAACACTCTAGCAAACAACGAAGTTTAATTTAAGGGAAACTAAAACCGTTTATTTTCATGAAAATAATATAATTTGTATAATATCTATACTCAGTCCACATTCTCATTGAATAAATAACTTATTTGTAATCGATCACGCAGAGTTGATTTCTAATCATTCATCTTCAATCAAATCTTGATAATTAATCTATTCAGTCGACCTCCTCAACGGTGGGTCCCGTTCGACCTCCGAAGCCTCCCGCTTGTTGGCCACAGCTCGAGGCTCCTGCCGATGATCCTGCGCCCTGATGCAATCGAGTCATAATTGGACTGCACACTCGACTCAGTTCCTGCATTTTGTGATCGAATTCGTCCTTCTCGGCCATCGTATTTCCATCCAACCAACGAAGGATCTCATCACACTTGTCCTTCACAGTCTTCTTGTCCGACTCGCTCAACTTGTCACCGGCCGATTCCAGCGACTGTTTCAACTGGAAGCAGTAGCTCTCCAATTGATTTCTGGCCGAAACACGTTCCTTCTGCTTCTCGTCTTCCTCGTGGAATCTCTCCGCCTCGGCCAACATTCGATCGATGTCCGCCTGACTCAATCGACCCTTGTCGTTCTTGATTGTGACGTTCTTCTCTTTTCCGGTACTCTTCTCCTTGGCCGATACATTTAGAATACCGTTTGCGTCCAGATCGAATGTGACCTCAATCTGAGGAACGCCTCTCGGAGCTGGTGGAATGCCTGATAGGTCGAACTGACCAAGTCGATTGTTGTCCTTGGTCATAACTCGTTCTCCTTCGAATACCTGGATCGATACTCCCGGCTGGTTGTCCGCATAAGTCGAGAATATCTGCGTTTGCTTGCATGGAATTCGGCTGTTGCGTTCAACAAGCTTGGTCATCACACCGCCAGCTGTTTCGATTCCTAGAGATAGTGGAGCCACATCTACCAGCAGCACATCCTGAATCTTCTCGTCCTTGTCGCCACTGAGAATGGCAGCTTGAATAGCAGCACCATAAGCCACGGCTTCGTCTGGGTTGATTGACAGGTTCAGTGACTTTCCACAGAAGAAGTTCTGAAGCAATGATTGGACCTTTGGAATGCGTGTTGATCCACCGACTAGTACTATGTCATCGATTGATCTCTTGTCCATTTTGGCATCAGATAGAGCTTTCTCAACTGGTAGCAGTGTAGAACGGAACAAATCAGAGCAGAGTTCCTCGAATCGAGCTCGGGATATTTTCGTGTAATAGTCGATTCCATCGATGAGAGCATCGATTTCAATGGTTGCTTCAGTGCTGGATGACAATGTTCGCTTTGCTCGTTCACATGCCGTTCTCAGACGTCGTAGAGCACGAGGATTGGCTGAGATATCTTTCTTGAACTTGCGTTTGAACTCTTCCACGAAGTGTGAAACCATTCGATTGTCAAAGTCTTCTCCTCCCAGGTGAGTGTCACCAGCCGTAGATCGAACTTCAAACAGCGATCCCTCGTCGATGGTCAGAATCGAGACATCGAAGGTTCCGCCTCCCAGATCGAAGATCAACACATTTCGCTCACCTTTGAGGTTCTTGTCCAACCCATAAGCTAATGCAGCAGCCGTCGGTTCATTGATGATTCTCATGACATTCAGTCCTGCAATGGCACCAGCATCCTTCGTGGCCTGACGCTGAGAATCATTGAAATAGGCAGGAACTGTGATGACTGCATTCTTCACGCTTGTTCCCAGGTAAGCCTCAGCCGTTTCCTTCATCTTTGTCAACACCATCGAGCTGATTTCTTCCGGAGCAAACCGTTTCCTCTCGCCTTTGAACTCGACTTCGATCTTCGTTTTGCCACCATCGTTGTACACCGTGAATGGCCAATGTTTGATGTCGGCCTGAATCTTTGGATCATCGAACTTGCGACCAATCAATCGTTTGGCGTCGAAAACTGTGTTCTTCGGGTTCATCGCCACCTGGTTCTTGGCCGCATCGCCGATCAGCCGTTCCATGTCCGAGAATGCCACATAGCTGGGGGTGGTTCGGTTTCCCTGGTCGTTTGCGATGATTTCCACTTTGCCATGCTGGAACACACCCACGCAGGAGTATGTCGTTCCCAAGTCAATACCGATTGCAGACATTTTTACTCTTACACTGTAGTTTTGTAACACTTGATATAGAAATCACTTATAACTTGATGCACTCTTTTCAACTTGTTTCATAAATTTGTTCACTTTTGAATTTGAATTTGCTTTTAGTTCAATCGTGTTTTGTCGCTACTTGCTTGTGCTTTGCTCTCTTATTTGGACAATTATGGGGAGAGGAGCTCGAATCGGGCGTTTATATAGGAGAAAGCGAGCAGATCGAGAACATTCGGGTGGCTTCCGTGAATGTTCGAGCACATTCACCCAGAGTGTTCATTCGGTTTTGGTGAACCTTCGCACCGTAACTAGGTACTGCAGCGTGACGTCACAAATGAACTCAGTGTTAATCGGCTGAACCTTTTTGACAGTTCAGTGGTACTGTTTACAAGCACTTAGTCGTTTTTTCGAAAAAAAATATTCTTAAATTTCCGAATTTCAACTTGAAAATTGTCAAGGAACAGCGCGTAGAAAGGATGTTGCTCATGGACATTGCAGAAGTGTGGTTTACATCTCACTGCAGTCCGAAAAATTATCGAGAAAATCCACCCAAGAAAAAATCGACTAAGTCCACGTAAACAGTACCACTGAACTGTCATCAGATTGAGGTTAACCCCGACGGTGCAAAACCTAACTGCTACCTGATTCACGAAAATTCGATACAACACGGATGGATGCTCTGCAAAACTGCTTTCTAGAATGCCCTTCACATTTCTAGGTCAATTTATTTGAGTGTGAGAAACAAGAAGGAGAGGGAATATTTCGAGCACATAGTTCTTGTACATTCTGGTAAGGTTGTATGCGTTTTGTTGATTCATCGTTTTTGAGATCAATATTTGGAGGTGTAGTAAATAAAGGTGTTGCTGGTACTCCGTAGAGCAATCCCGGCTCAGGTGTTTTGTTTTGGTGAAAAACAGATTGTTTCTATTTTAAATTAGATCGATTGTTATTCAAAATTCCCATTAACCAACATCTCAGGAGCACTGCTATCGACTGAGCAAGGTATTGATAGCCTTGCTGTTAAACAACAAACGGTTTTAAACCAATCAATATTATACGACCTATTGCAACTCTGAAAATCGCAAACTTCGCGTATGAAGTAACATAAAAACACTTAGAATTATTATTGAAATTTTGCTTAACCGTGGGAGCATGGATGACCAATCTGAAGAGATGTCTTAAGTATTGAAGATATTATGATTTTTGAGAAGACTATTCACCACAGATATTTGATATTAGAATATATTAGAATTGAACTCGATATTAAAAAAAGCCTCGAAAATAGGGGATCATTGAAATCTCATTGAAAACCTTTGAAAATTTTCCAAAATCACTAACCGCGAATCGGTGTTTTCAATTGCATACCCGAAAAAAAAATTACAGTGAAATTTTCAGTGGAAACAATGCTCTAACATTAATATTTATTGTCGACAATAAAAATGATTGTTATAATGTTGTACCCTTCCGAAAACGGCAAAACTGCCACCTAGATGTACAATGAATGTACATAATAAAATGTTGTTACAATGATTTTTATTGTATTTTTCATTTATTTTATTGTTAACATGATTCGATCACGAACAATAATGAACAACTCTATTACAATAAAAATTGTTGTTACATTAAATATTGGTGTGTTTTCATTGTGGGTTACTTCACGAACAATAAAAATAAATCTGATTGAAGCATGCAGACTATGAGAGGGTCAGCAACACTGCCAATGTAATCAAGATAGGCGCTGCTCGTATGGCTCTTGCTTTGACAGTTCGTTTGGCTCTATTCGTTGCCAAGTCAGTTGAACTAAGGGGGAGGGAGGTGGCTGTCAAATACGAACAATCGTCGCCTACCTCGCATAACTGGTTCCTAACGTAAACAAGCCATAAGAAACCTACAGCGTTTGTTTACGTTTGGAACCAGTTTCATACAAGATGATCAGTAGGCTGATTTGACAGCACGTCCCCCCCCAGAGTTGAACGCCTACGACCAGATCGGTTTGAGTTGAATTCAACTCACCTGCCTTATTTAAATCCCGCTTAATGCAGACCTTTTCCGTGCAGTCAATAATCATACAATAATAATAAAAAATTCCACCGCTAAGATGGAAGGAACTCTCAGGTGGAAGCATATTTCATGGGCGATTCTCTCCAGTCGAATGCATTAGCTTATCAACGACGCTCAACCACCAAAGAGACGTGACCTAGGGAGATCGAGTGCAGGGATGTTGGCCTCCAATTCTCACAAGTTCCGGATCGAATCTCAATCGATAACCAGTAAAAAAAGGACTCACCCGTAACAGACATACCACCACCCACCCCCTCCCTTCCCGGGGCGATGTTTTATTTTTTCGATTTATTTTTAAAGTCGATAAAGTAGATCTGTCAAGCCAACACATACACTTTAAAGTACACTGTTATTTTTTTTAATCAATAAATTCGCCAACCAACAGTAAAATAACAATAATATATAATGTTATTGAAAAAAATATATATGGGGAAATCACGAAAATTTCATTGTTAAGATACTTAACAACCCCCCTTTTTTATTGTAAATTTTCCATTTACCATGAAATTTACTGTTTTGTACAACATAAATCAAGGTAAATTTATTGTAGACGTAACAATGTAAATCATTGTTAAGACAATAATTTTCGTCTTATTGTTACATTGTTTTTTATTGTATTTTTGTTGTTATTTTTTTCGGGTAGCTTAACATTCCATAATTTTCAAAATGAGATTATGCTCAAAATTATTTCAAATATCCCGTGATAATGTAGGTATCACTGTAAAAACACAGAACCTTCGTGAAACACACACACACACAGACGAAGAGACGATGAGTAAACAGAGAAGATACGAGCAAATTCGAAAAACATATATCAGTGCCAACATTTCAAAGGGGCGTAATTGCATTTGTAAACAATGGCTTTAGCCGTCGATTTCTCGCGAATAAAAGCTCACTCATGAAAAATAATGACACCAGCAGGTAGAGGAATGTTTCCTCTACCAGCTAGCGTTGTTATTTTGGAGAGGTAAGATTTCATTCGCGAGAAATTGACGGCTAAAGTCATTGTTTACAAAAGCAATTACGCCCCTTTGAAATGTTGGCACTGATATACCAAAGTGCTCGAACGTTCATGGAAGCTGCTCGAATATTCTAGAAATGCTCTTATTCACTATATAACCGCCCGATTCGAGCACTTCATCTCAAAACAGTTCAAACAAGAGAGCAAAGCAGTCAAGTGAACACAACCAAAGCGTGAAAGCAAAACGCAAAATATTTTTTTCAAAATTTGGAGCAATCAAAAAGTGTGTGAAGCATTTCTAAGTGGAAAGTGATTTATTTGGTATCAAGTGTTGAAAAAATAAACACAGTGAAACAGTAAAAATGTCTGCAATCGGTATTGACTTGGGAACGACATACTCCTGCGTGGGTGTGTTCCAAAATGGTAAAGTGGAAATCATCGCAAACGACCAGGGCAATCGAACCACCCCCAGCTATGTGGCATTCTCGGACACGGAACGGCTGATCGGCGATGCGGCCAAGAACCAGGTGGCGATGAACCCGAAGAACACAGTTTTCGACGCCAAACGATTGATTGGTCGCAAGTTCGATGATCCAAAGATTCAGGCCGACATCAAACACTGGCCGTTCACGGTGTGCAACGATGGCGGTAAACCGAAGATCGAAGTCGAGTTCAAAGGTGAAAGGAAGCGATTCTCACCGGAAGAAATCAGCTCGATGGTGTTGGTGAAGATGAAGGAAACGGCTGAGGCTTACCTGGGAAAGAGTCTGAATAAAGCCGTCATCACAGTTCCTGCCTATTTCAACGATTCTCAGCGTCAGGCCACGAAAGACGCTGGCGCCATTTCAGGCCTAAATGTCATGAGAATTATCAATGAACCGACGGCTGCTGCATTAGCATACGGTCTGGACAAGAACCTGAAAGGCGAACGACATGTATTGATTTTTGATCTGGGAGGCGGAACTTTCGATGTGTCCATTCTTACGATCAACGAGGGATCGCTATTTGAGGTACTATCAACGGCGGGTGACACTCATCTGGGAGGAGAAGACTTCGACAATCGAATGGTCTCGCACTTCGTGGACGAGTTTAAACGCAAGTACAGAAAAGATGTCTCATCCAATCCTCGTGCTCTACGACGTTTGAGAACGGCATGCGAACGAGCAAAACGAACACTCTCATCCAGCACTGAAGCAACCATTGAAATCGATGCTCTTGTGGATGGAATCGACTACTACACGAAAATCTCCCGAGCTCGATTCGAGGAACTCTGCTCGGATTTGTTCCGTTCAACACTGCAACCAGTTGAGAGAGCTCTGAAGGATGCCAAAATGGACAAAAGTGCAATCCACGACATAGTGCTAGTCGGTGGATCAACACGCATTCCGAAGGTCCAATCATTACTCCAGAACTTCTTCTCTGGAAAGTCACTGAACCTGTCAATCAACCCAGACGAAGCTGTGGCCTATGGTGCTGCCATTCAAGCTGCCATTCTCAGTGGCGACAAGGATGAGAAGATTCAGGATGTGTTGCTGGTAGATGTGGCTCCACTATCTCTAGGAATCGAAACAGCTGGCGGTGTGATGACCAAGCTTGTTGAACGCAACAGCCGAATTCCATGCAAGCAAACTCAGATATTTACGACTTATTCAGACAATCAGCCGGGAGTATCGATCCAGGTGTTCGAAGGAGAACGGGCCATGACAAAGGACAACAATCGACTTGGTCAGTTTGACCTATCAGGCATTCCACCAGCTCCGAGAGGCGTTCCTCAGATTGAGGTCACATTCAATCTGGACGCAAACGGTATTCTGAATGTATCGGCCAAGGAGAAGAGTACCGGAAAGGAGAAGAACATCACAATCAAGAACGACAAGGGCCGCTTGAGCCAGGCGGACATCGATCGAATGTTGGCCGAGGCGGAGAGATTCCGTGAGGAAGACGAGAAGCAGAAGGAACGTATTTCGGCCAAGAACAAGTTGGAGGGTTACTGCTTCCAGTTGAAACAGTCACTGGAATCGACCGGAGATAAACTGAGTGAATCGGACAAGAAGATAGTGACGGACAAATGTGAGGAAACGCTTCGATGGTTGGATGGAAATACGATGGCCGAGAAGGACGAATTCGATCACAAGATGCAGGAGCTGAGTCGAGTGTGCAGTCCGATCATGACTCGACTGCATCAGGGCGGAGGAGGAGCATCATCGGCGGGAGCCACAAACTGTGGGCAACAGGCGGGAGGCTTCGGAGGTCATTCCGGACCCACCGTTGAAGAAGTTGACTAAGCATTATAACATTCAATGTATAAATGTTAATTTATGATTAATCATACTAACTTATTCTCTCGCTAAATAAAAGGCTTTAATTGTAACTAGTAGCATTTAAGGACAGAAGTTGCGTTGTTTATTTTTGAACTAAGATGCATCCTATCCTTTGTATGTTCGTTCTTATTACTGAGTTTAATAAATTATGTTTACACCTAAATTCTTCAAGAATTCTGACTGCTTTCCGAAACCGTGCAATCTCTTGTCGGAGGCTTGGTCATAATACTCCACCTTTTCCTACTTGCGAAAGTGATTCCAAACTTTTCTAAAATGATTCACTTCTTTTCGAAAGTTATTACTATGTTTTTGAATTATCCAGTACTTTCCGAAGTGATACTAAAAGTATTTCAGTACTTCAGTATGTCAGTAATTCTAAACTCTTCTGAAATGATTCAGTAAATTCTGAAGTAATTCCAAACTCTTCCACTTAGTCACTTGAGCTACGAAAATTTTATCAAGTGATTGAGTACGTTATGAGAAGATTCCAAACTTTTCTGAATCGATTCAGTACCTTCAGAAGTGACTCCGAACATTTCTAAAGTGATACAAAGTTATTCAGTACTTTCTGAAATGATTCAAAACACTTCTAAATAGATTCAGTACTTTCCGAAGTGATTGAAAACATTTCTGAAGTGATTCTATACTTTCCGAAGTGAGTCTTAACTTTTCTGAAGTGATTTCTAACTTTTCATTAGTGATTCAGTCGAGAGTTCAGTACTTTCTGAAATGATTGAGTATTTTCGAAAGTGATTCCGAACTTTTATGAAGCGATTAGGACCTCTCGAAGTGATTTCGAACTTTCTGAAGTAATTCTGCGCATTCCTAAGTGCTTAAATTTAGTGGTAAAGGGTGATACGGTCAAAATTTGGTCAATATCAACTTGACGTATTTCTTTCAATTTTGCATTTAAAAACCTGAACACCCCTCATTTTGAAGGTGTGTGTGTGTAGAATGTTGCTCCTATTTTGATTTTGGAATTCACTCTTCAGTTGTCAAAATGCCGTCCAAGCAAGAAGAGCAGCGTATCAAAATTTTGCTCGCGCATCGCGAAAATCCGAGCTACTCGCACGCAAAGTTGGCAAAATCGCTAAAAGTTGCCAAATCAACCGTTACAAATGTAATTAAAGTGTTTGGGGAACGTTTGTCGACAGCCAGGAAGGCTGGATCGGGGGGAAATCGAAAACCGGAAGCCGCTGAGACGACAAAGAGAGTTGCCGGTAGTTTCAAGCGAAACCCTAACCTCTCTCTCCGAGATGCCGCAAATAAGCTGGGTGTATCGTCTACAACCGTGCATCGAGCCAAAAAACGAGCCGGACTATCGACTTACAAGAAGGTAGTGACTCCAAATCGCGATGATAAACAAAATACGACGGCCAAAGCGCGATCCCGGAGGCTGTACACGACGATGCTGACGAAGTTTGACTGCGTGGTAATGGACGACGAAACCTACGTCAAAGCCGACTACAAGCAGCTTCCGGGACAGGAGTTTTATACAGCAAAAGGAAGGGGAAAGGTAGCAGATGTTTTCAAGCACATGAAACTGTCAAAGTTCGCAAAGAAATATCTGGTTTGGCAAGCCATCTGTACCTGTGGCTTGAAAAGCAGCATTTTCATAGCTTCCGGGACTGTCAACCAAGAAATTTACGTGAAAGAGTGTTTGAATAAACGTCTGCTGCCTTTCCTGAAGAAACACGGTTGTTCCGTACTGTTTTGGCCGGATTTGGCATCTTGCCATTACGGTAAAAGGCCATGGAGTGGTACGCCGCCAACAACGTGCAGGTGGTTCCCAAGGACAAGAACCCTCCCAACACGCCAGAGCTCCGCCCAATTGAGAAATACTGGGCTATTGTCAAGCGGAACCTAAAGAAGACCAAAAAACTGCTAAGGGCGAGCAGCAGTTCAAGGCAAACTGGCTTTCTGCGGCGAAGAAGGTGGACAAGGTGGCTGTACAAAATCTGATGGCAGGGGTCAAGCGTAAGGCCCGGCAATTCGGATTTGGAAAAGCGGAAGCCTAACTGAATATTTTTCCTGAATTTTATACTAATTGAACTTGAAAAAGAAATTTAATTTGATTTTTTAAATAAACGATTTCACCGATTTACACGCGTTTTCCCTTGACCAAATTTTGACCGTATCACCCTTTAAGTGTGATTGCCTCTCACCCCAATGGGCCTGGGTTCAGTCCCAGTTGGTGCAATCGGCATTTTCTGAGGCATAAAATCATGATCACGCCTTCCTCCGGAAGGGAAGTAAAGCCGTTGATCTTCGGTCCATGAGTTGATTGGTCGATAGGTAGGGTCCAGGTGTGGGAGCTGCCTCCCTGGCATCGGACATTGGTACTCAGAACGGAAAACAAATCAAGCAAAAAAAGTAGCTCTCCTCTGTATATATCGTAACGGTATTAAGGGCCTCCCCTCTCGCATTTCGTAAAATTTAGATTTTTCAATAAATTTTTGATTCGGTTATAAAACTTCTCTATTTCAAGGTAATTTAACACATTAAAAAACCAAAATTATGGGCTGCCCTCAAGAGCCCTCAATTAAACCGAAGAAGGAGAAAGAAGCCACACCGCTACTGATCGGATTCAGTTGCTCGTCGTGAGCCGCTGTGGGCTGTCTATCCCAAGCGTGATACCCTCGTTCCAAAAAACTTACAGCTTGATCCCTAATAGCTCAGCATTACTCAATCATCATGTCAAAACGGTCCTTTTCAGGACCACCATAAATTAGTGTTGTTTAAGAGTTGATTTTCAATGAACGCCTTGCTGCCAGCCACATCTATTTCATAATGATGACCCAGAAACCAAACGTTTGTGGTCAAATGCGTAACACTATTGATGTGGTACATAAAAATTCTCGCAATGATCGAATACCACATGATCATGTCAATATCTGGTTAAGGAAGCAACTGAAGGTATATTGCTGCTTCTAGTATCGCCGGTGGGAATTTTAGGTCGAATCCTTCCTGATTTATAGCACAAACGAAGTGACAGACGGAGCGGCTCGAAAAGTTTGGTGACTAACCTTCTATTGCAATTTTTCAGTGTACCACATGGCAACACCACTACTACTGGATTGTACCACATGGCAACACTACTATTGGATTGAACTAGCATTTTCACCAAATGTACTAGAATATTTTGGTTCTATCTCATTCACTCTACTCAAAACTGCAATGCATAAAAAAATGACAAAATGATACGCACTCTTTGCACACTGTCAAAGAATCATTGTACACAAAATCAACTTTGTTCAAATCAAAACAAAAAAACTAACCCATCTGGTGGATGACTAACTGGCGAAGAAATACTTTAAAATAATGTGGTTCACTGTAATAGAATTTTCTTGGAAGCTTGTGCCATCATCATGGGAGACAAATTTTACTCATCGCTGAGTTCCTGCACTTTCGGCGATTATGAGTGAACTAAACTCAAATTTGGGTCGTTCTCATTCGCCGTGTGTGTATCAGAAGCGGCCAGCGAAATTTTTCGCATCAGTGATATATAGTGAAGTTTAGCGAGATGGAAATGGCAGAATTATTCCACAAGAGTTTGCCTTATTTGGAAATAATTCTTAGCTTGGGTGAGGCTTCCAAGCAGTACATACAATTCGTTTCTTTCTTCGATTCTTAGTAGGGTTAACTACCCCCGGCCTATTAAGCACAACGCGCACTTAGTCTTTCTTAATCTAGCACAGTTTAGCCACAGACAAACAGACATAACACATTGAATATTTCTCACTGTAAAACATCGTCGCTAAAACATTACCGCCATCTGTTGAGTACACTGTGGTGGGTAGTACGCTGAACAGATGGCGGTAGTGTGTAAACGTCAAACGCAAGGGTATTGACTATGCGCGCCACAGGTGGCGGTACTACCTACTACGATACTTTTAAATTGACCGTTAAATGCTTGTTCGATGAACAACTTGTGAGTGTTATGAGTGTACCCCATTAGGCATAAATACGTTAGGCATACGGACGTTAGGCATACGGACGTTAGGCATAATGGACGTTAGGCATAAAGTCATTAGGCATAATGGACGTTAGGCATAATATACGTTAGGCATAATGGACGTTAGGCATAAAATACCTTGCTGCTGTGCAACTCTAGAAACCTGCTTAACCTGTAAACCTGTAAACCTGTAAACAGTGCTTAAATTAGGCTTAGCGTTGAATAAAAAATGATACAAGTTAAACAAACATAGTTTATTTAATAAGCACAGTTTGGAATCCATTATTTATCATATCATAAGTGACGTATCTACATATTTACTTAGATCCATGATTAGTAGCGACAGTGGTTAAGTAATCTTACAATGAAAACTCAGCTTAGTTTTGAACTATATCTTGAAATCAATCGCATCTAGAAATAAAAAAAATTACACATTTGTTGTAATATATTCTTACACACATATTGCAAAAGTCAAAGAAGAAAAGGTTTTCCTCAAAGAACAGCTCATGAAATAAAGAATGGTGAATTCTGTGATTTATCATTCAATATCAAAAAAACAGCCAAGGTTGAATAAAATATGATGCCAAAGAACAGCTCATGAAATCAAGAATGGTTAATTCTGTGGTTTTTCATTCAATAACAAAAAAACATACCTGATGCTTCCAGGATTTCCTGCCATACTTTTCGATACAACGATTCTGATTTTGTTGTCATCAGAATGAAAACTAGCGGAACCGTCTGCTGATGTGAGGGAGCGATACTTCCATGAACAGTGACGAGTTGCCGAAACAAACAAGGAACTGTGGTAAACGTACCATCTGTAACCCAATACTTTGCCTGTCCAAGACGTCGTTCATGAGTTCCAAAAATTAAGGCTCTTTCATTATTGTCACCGAAGTCAGCAATCAATAGACGGTCTCCGTTATCATCCTTCTGGAATTCGTCCGGTAGATTATGCCTAACGTCCATTATGCCTAACGTCTTTTATGCCTAACGTCCATTATGCCTATCGTACAATATGCCTAACGTCCGTATGCCTAACGTACGTATGCCTAACGTCCGTATGCCTAACGACCGTATGCCTAACGTCGTGCACCCGAGTGTTATGTCTGTTTGTCTGTGGTTTAGCATCAAACGAAATGTTATTATTACTGATGGCTTCCAAATGTATTTACCTTTCTGTACGTACCGAATTCTGTACGTAAGATTTAATAAAGAGAAACCAATCGTTGAGATATTGTCAAAAGTCTAACACTGATTCTTGATGCCAAACTCGGCTTACGGATTCTAAATTCGGCCTAACGCATTGAATCGCCAATGAATTCACACAGAGAAATGATTTTTAAATTCAAATGGATATATTTTTGGCTCAGGGCCTAATATGTTTTTGGTATTGATTCAAATATATTATTCGGTTATTTTAAAGAAAAATATTTTTGAATCAACAAACCGGTTGTAGAGTCAATAATCTGTTTGTTGATTCTAAAAACCATTTTGTTGATTCAAAAATATGTTTCGTTGAAATAGTGATACAATATGTTTGAATCAATAACAAAATACATTAGGCCCTGAAACAAAAATCCATTTTTCTGCGTGTTCACTTCGGCCTTTCGGATGAAGATAAAAATTGATTCGGTCGGAGCGCTTCTTTTGTTTTTGTGAATTATGGGTGCAAAGCTTCATATAACGCATTCTCATTGACTTCGTTCGACAGCTAATTGACTAAAGTATCGTACCAAACCCACAATGACTTGTTAACTCTGAAATCATGGATTTATTCGATGTTTTCTGCTCGATAGGCCCAAAATGGGCGATTAGACCGAAGTAGTTCTCTACCCTATTTTTGAAAGAATAGAATCTGAGCCAACGGCAAGTTCCGTATGGATTTTGAGTAAGTATCTCAACTTTCAAAACAGCTCTGTTCTGGATATGAAAACGCTGAAATCCCTATCAGAGAAATTGAAAATCCTCAGTGGGAAAACCCCTCCGGATCAGATTTTGGTAGAAATCGTTATATTCATCACACTTCAACTGCGGATACATTTGGATCAAATTAAGCAGCAGGCTTCGGAGGTAACCGAGCCGATCATTGAATTGTGCAAATCGTTGGTCAAATTCAGTAAATACTGCCCCAGGAATCAAGCCCAGATTTGCTCCCGCTGTGGAAGCTCCAGTTGGAATTTTGTGGATTACATTTCAACGATAGTTATAAACTTGGCGATGACCATGTCCAAGGCCGGCAGGAAATCAGTCCAGAACTGGTCGGATTGGTCAATGGATTTCTGAGGCATAAAATGCTAACTCTGGACGATTTAGGATGCGAAAAGAAGCCATCGCTGCTGGACTCCGGGTTGCGATTTTTGGTCAATTGGATACAGGTTGCTGTGCAGCTACTCCCCGGAAGCGAAATGCTGGACCTTGCTCGGTTGGTCGTCGACTTCAAGTGCAAATACGGATTCAATTTTCTAACGGATAGTTATTTGATAAGACTCGTGGAGAATTGCCTTAAGGATGCCGGAGTCTGCTCGGCTGCAATTGATATTAAATTCGTAAAACTATTGGCAGCGCTTCGAGATGTTGCTGACGACTCGAAAGACGTGGACGAAACAATTTATGCGATTGTGAACTTTCAACTAAGCACCAATACCGAACCAAATCATTGAATATCACAACAGACAAGTTGCACATAACATATACACACTAATCCAGTCAGTAATGTTTTTACTGGGTTTTTTAATTGCGGACTGTTCGATAAAAGTTTAAAACTCTGCAGAAAATTCAAAAATATGAAACTTATTCCGAACTTGTACAGATATAGTTCTGTTAATCTCATTTCTTTTTTTCTTTCTTCCTTTGATTTGTTTTCCGTCGATCTGGTTTTCCTGATGCTGCTGAGCACCAATGCTACCGACACCAGCGAGCTAGCTCTCATACCTGGACCCTACCTATTTATTACCTATTACCTATTATTACCTACATCATTTTAACATAGAAATCTTGAACCACCATGTAACCGATTTGAGAGATAAATTTGATAAAGTAGGAAAAACGCAGTTTACAGATATGATAGCCCAAAAATTTGACGACATAAACCTCTCACTAGGAACTATTTTACAAACCAAGAGACAGAAATGTTGGGACGCAGTAGGAAAAGTTTGGAAATTTATTGCCGGATCCCCCGACGCAGATGATTTAAAGTTAATCAATTCAACCATTAACAATCTCGTAGCAAATAACAATATACAAGTAAAGATTAACCGAGAAATGGCATTACAGTTAAAAGAGAGAGTAAAGAGTATTTAAAACAAAAGATGCTATTCAACTGTTCAATTCAAAAACTTCGGAACTATATTCCATAAATATTCTTTTCAACCTTAAGGAATTAAATGATAAAATAAACAACATTATTGAAACTATAGCCTTAGCAAAAGTAGGATTATAAAATGAAAAAAATTAAATGAGAAAATATTACAGTTCACTGAAATTCCGAAGTCGTAACCTATGCCAAGACAACAATCGCCACCAACCGCAAGGAGATCGTGATGCCGAAGTTAGACCCCAGAATTTTTCGTAGAATCTATGTTTTCCCAACATTCCACAACCAACAACAAATCCACATCACAGAAAGATCTTTCCTGATCCATCCGACACAGAAATTTATCGTCAAGAACCTAGAACATTATTTTAATGGATTTCTTCGCCAGTTAGTCGTCTGTAACTTCGTTTGTGCTACAAGTACAATTTATATATTTATCTTTCAATAACAGTAGAAAAGAATAGCGAGGCGGAAAAAAAACTCGAAGCGCAAAGCGAAATTCACCGGGCGTTGATTCAAAAATATTGACATTTGACTAATAGCGGAATTCGTTTATTATTCAGTTCCAACCTGGATCGGGTATCAAGATTGGGTCTGCTTGTTTTCTGACAAACGTCAGTTTGATCGTTTGTTATTAAAACCCAGCTCAGGTTGAGGTTCACACTGACAAAAAGTTCGGTTTCGCACCAGTTCCAACCCCGATAATAAAGGAATTCGCTATAAATTCCACAGACACTAACACCACGACGTCAAAACAATTATAACTGGGATGGAACGTGTTTATTTATAAATTTGAACAAAAATAGAACAACACTGTATCCCAGTTATGAATCTGTTCGAAAATTTCCAACTAGAACGCCTTACTGAAGTTGCTTTTGTTATTAAGCCAGATGCATTCTGTAACTCTCATACATTTTATAACGTTCATGGAGTTGTCCTAATATAGCAGGTAGCGCAAAATACTTCCTATTTACCTATTTCGATTACAGAATCAACCAACGCAATATTATTTTAAAGGCAGAAAAAACATTCATCATAACAACATTGCCGAAACCTTCCTGTATTTTTGTTTTAGTGATATTCCTATATCCATCCTAACCTAAGAGGAAGAGGAGGCCATAGGGCAATGAGATACAGAGAGAGGTGGCGCAGATCGTGAAATAGGGTTGTATTAGTAAACCAAAAAATCAACGTAAACGCAAGTAGTGACGTCACTACTTGCGTGTACTCGCGTGTATCGTACAGTGGTTGTGTGAGTGATTGCTTCACCTTGGTAATCCAGCTCATTGGCCATAGGGGGCCTTTTAAACAATTTTCTTTCAAACGCAAACCAGCGTCTGATTGGTTGGGTGAACGTATAGAAACGCGAGAATTTTAACAACAGGGAATCTATTTACTTGTATTCTGACAGTCGACTGCGTAGCCCATAAAGAAATAGTTTTTGCACGGTCGTTTCCGCGAGAAAAGAAGAACACGTCACAGACAAAAAGAAGCCAGTTGTCTCCTCTTCCGCTTAGATCAAAACAAAAATAAGGGCAGTGAATGCAAGAGCACAAAAACACGCACAACTTTACATGAGTCTGTGAGCAACATCATAAGGTTCACTCCACTCTTCTTCTCACTCCCTTTGGACGATGAATATGTATGCGACAAGGGCATTCGTTCCGTTCATTACATCATAGTTACAGTAACCCCTCCGTTTTGCGGTGGGTGTTACCGTCCACTCACCGATATTTCTCGGCTATCCTTAGACCAATTGAGCTTATTTTCTGTAGATAACTAATTTATGGTTAACACCAATCAAATACAAAAAAATCAACCTAATTGGATAAAGAACAACCGAGAAATATTGGTGGGTGGATGGTACCACCCACCGCATCTATGTAGGGAATGCTGTTATTAAAGCTACAAGAAAACGTGCGTGCAATCTCATTTTAACGGGTACTTCGACGGTACGGAATTTTCCAGTATATGACCAACAACGTTGTTGTTGTTTTTGTTTACCTTCCCGATTCCCGAACATTCACGCGGAAAGTGCTCGAATTTAAAGAAACTGCGTATTTTCCCCTTCACTTATACGCACGACTCGATGAACTCCTCTCGTCAGTACAGGTCAAACAAGAGAGCATAGCGCAAGCATACGTTCCAAAGCGCGAAAATAAAACGCAAAACCAATTCAAATTCACACATGTGAAAATTTCTGTGCTTCAAGCTTAAATTAAAAGTGTTAAGTTCTGATAAAGCAGTGAAAATGTCTGCAATCGGTATTGACTTGGGAACGACATACTCCTGCGTGGGTGTGTTTCAAAATGGTAAAGTGGAAATCATAGCAAACGACCAGGGCAATCGAACCACCCCCAGCTATGTGGCATTCTCGGACACGGAACGGCTCATTGGTGAGGCGGCCAAGAACCAGGTGGCAATGAACCCGAGAAACACAGTTTTCGACGCCAAACGGTTGATTGGCCGCAAATTCGACGATCCAAAGATTCAGGCCGATATCAAACACTGGCCGTTCATGGTGTACAATGAAGGAGGAAAACCAAAAATCGAAGTCGAGTTCAAAGGTGAGAGAAAGAGATTTTCCGCGGAAGAAATCAGCTCGATGGTGTTGACAAAGATGAAGGAAACGGCTGAGGCTTTCCTGGGAAAGAGTATGAAGAATGCCGTCGTCACAGTTCCAGCTTATTTCAACGATTCTCAGCGTCAGGCCACGAAGGATGCTGGTGCCATTGCTGGGCTGAATGTGATGAGAATTATCAACGAACCAACGGCTGCTGCATTGGCTTACGGTCTGGACAAGGAACTCAAAGGTGAGCGACATGTGTTGATCTTCGATTTGGGAGGCGGAACATTTGATGTCTCCATTCTGACAATCAACGAGGGATCACTGTTTGAGGTACTATCTACGGCTGGTGACACTCATCTCGGAGGAGAAGATTTCGACAATCGTATGGTGTCACACTTCGTGGAAGAGTTCAAACGCAAGTACAGGAAAGACATCTCATCGAATCCCCGTGCTTTGAGACGTCTGGGCACGGCATGCGAACGGGCAAAGCGAACACTGTCTTCCAACACTGAAGCAACCATTGAAATCGATGCTCTTGTGGATGGAATCGACTTCTATACTAAAATTTCCCGAGCTCGATTCGAGGAACTGTGCTCGGATTTGTTCCGTTCAACACTGCAACCAGTTGAGAGAGCACTCACCGATGCCAAAATGGACAAGAAATCAATCGATGACATAGTTCTCGTCGGTGGATCGACTCGTATTCCAAAGGTTCAATCGTTGCTCCAGAATTTCTTCTCAGGAAAAGCTCTGAACCTGTCCATTAACCCAGACGAAGCTGTCGCTTATGGTGCTGCCATTCAAGCTGCTATCCTCAGTGGAGACAAGAACGAGAAGATTCAAGATGTACTGCTGGTTGATGTGGCTCCACTTTCTCTTGGAATCGAAACAGCTGGCGGTTTGATGACTAACCTTGTTGAACGCAACAGCCGAATTCCATGCAAGCAAACTAAGATATTCACTACCTATGCAGACAACCAACCAGGAGTGTCCATTCAAGTCTTCGAAGGAGAACGTTCGATGACCAAGGACAACAACCGACTCGGCCAATTCGATCTATCAGGCATTCCGCCAGCTCCAAGAGGCGTTCCTCAGATTGATGTCACATTCGATCTGGACGCAAACGGTATTCTGAATGTAACGGCCAAGGAGAAGAGTTCTGGACAGGAGAAGAACATCACAATCAAGAACGACAAGGGTCGATTGAGTCAGGCGGAAATAGATCGAATGCTAGCGGAGGCGGAGAGATTCCACGAGGAAGACGAAAAGATAAGGGAGTGCATCGCTGCCAGAAACCAGTTGGAAAGCTACATCTTCCAGTTGCGACAGTCGCTGGAATCGGCCGGCGACAAGCTGAGCGACTCGGACAAGAACACAGTGAAGGACAAATGTGACGAGACGCTCCGCTGGCTGGATGAAAATGCCCACGCCGAGAAGGGCGAATTCGATCGCATGATGAAGGAGCTGAGCCGAGTATGCAGTCCGATCATGACTCGATTGCATCAGGGCGGAGGAGGATCATCAGCATCGGCGGGAGCCACAAATTGTGGCCAACAGGCGGGAGGCTTCGGTGGCCGAGCTGGTCCCACCGTTGAAGAAGTTGACTAAGTGCATAGATTTTAAGGTGAACTAAAATCAAACTAGAGTATAAGTGCAGAGGCTTTTTCTTTCGCTAGAGTGCAGTAGAATGCTTAAGTGTTAGCAAGTTATTTATTCGATACCTTGATAAGTTGCCGTTTAGATTGTAATCACCTGATATCAATAGTTTATTGTCATAGAAATTAGTACGGATAAGAATGAAGTTTCAAGCTTAAATCACCCTCTAAATAATCCAAGAAAAAAAAATAGTAATAAATGTTTTGAGTTACTCAAAACCAACTAATTGTCGTTCGTTTATTTATTTGAGGCCGAAATTGTCCACTCTCTCTGGGCATCTTTTCAATGTTCATCAGTTGGCAACTACTGGTACTGGTATGAAACTGAAAATGCAGCCGGGAAGCTAGCATTGAGTTATTCGTCCTTATACCCGTTTCTGAACGAAATAGATTTTCGACACACAAAATAAATGTTTTGAATGGAGAATACAATTCTCTCGAAAACGGGAATAGTTTCAGGCTACTGGATGATGCTATTCGTGCTCCTGAAAACGCAAAGTCTAGATAGAGCTGGAATTAGGGCATAACAGTTTTTGTAAACAATGACTTCTCTCGATGATTTCTAGAAACTCAAGGCTCGTCCAAGCAAATCAATATCACCATCAGGTAGGGGAAGTCGTCCCCTTCCCTGTGGTTATATTGGTTTGCGTGGGCGCGCATTGAATTCCTAGAAATCATCGAGCGAAGTCATTGTTTACAAAAGCTGTTACGCCCTAAGTCCAGCTCTATCTAGAAATAATGAAGCAGATGATCCGTATGCGCCCGATGCGGACGATGGGTGGTTCTCCCAGCAGCGTTGGTTCTCCACTACCTTAGTCCATGTCTTGAGGCTGTAGAGGATTGCCGGTCTAAGTACCGTTTTGTACATAGTCAACTTCGTGCTGTGGCTCTCTTCAACACTGGTCACTATATCCATATCGTTATCGAGGGCTGTCCATAAGCTACGTTTACGTATATATACGCTTTTTGTGGAATTTTAGACACACGTCCCTCCGCATACCTAGCCAGGTGTTATTAAGTTAAGAAAACAAAATGGGCCGTAGACAATCGCCAACCCAATTCCCGAAATTAGAAACATTTTCTGGTACTAGTTTTCTAATAATCGTTGGCAGCGAACACAAAGAAAAACATATCTGGGCTTTGGGACGAATATGAAGATTTCTAAACAAATGTTCCAATGTTATTCACAGATATAGTGCTCATTTTGTTGACCTAGATAAATATGTAGTGTTACAGTCTAACAGCGACAAAGGTTTTAAAATTTTACGAAATCCCGATCATACTCACACCTCACAACGACACTCCCTGATCCTCGATCGATCCTCCGTTAACCTCACTTCCCCCGAAGTTACCGGAGTCTTCTGAACACACCCCACCATCGCAGACCGCGGCCTTCCTCTCAAGCCTAATCTTATCGCTTTTCATCTTTCGAACCGTACTCCGCATGGCACCCAGGAACTTGAGCAACGTCGTCTGGTCCTCCTTCACAAACAAGCCGTGAGCCAAGAAGGGCACCTTCCGCAGACTTCTGCCGCTCATCCCGACGCTCAGATTCGCTAGCATCTTCAAATTGTTACCCACCACCTTGTCGTCAGCTTCGGCCAGCGTAGGAATGTCGTCCACATCGGTTATGATGCCAACGTGTTGCAAATGTTCCAGTGCCGTTCGGTAAATCTCGTAGATGGCCTGCTGGTTCGGATTTCCAATGTACTGCACGATATCCGCCCGATCCAGGAATGCCATGTCAATGCTCGCGGTTAGGTTCGAAGTGGCCAGAACAAACACATTCGAGTACTTGCGGATTCGATCCAGCTGCGTAAGGACGGCGTTAACCACCCGAATACTATCACTCGGTTCGTTGTTGGAGATCGAATCCCGCGCGAATGCAATCGATTCTACTTCATCCACTAGGACGCACACCAGCGACGACTTATCCTGGCACAGTTCGTGAATCTGATCGAACACTTTTTGCACCAGCTTTCCGCTCTCCGAGAACCACTTCGAGAACAGGCTGTGGCTGTTGATTTCGACCAGATGTGCGTGGGTGTAGTGCTCTCTCATCCGAATGGCCAGTTTCTGTGCCAGAGCTTTGCATAGGCTAGTCTTTCCCGTTCCTGGAGGGCCGTGCAGCAAGATTAATCTGAAATAAACAATCAATCTCAAACACCAGCTCCAATTTCTGGAAAGTTAGAAAAACACCTACCTATTACAGGAAATCAGATTAACGTTAACATTCTTCCTGGCAAAGAGCATCGTCGTTTGCATGTAACTTAACAGGTCGTACTTCAGATGATCGTCGTAGATCAAACTTTCCCACTGGCCGTGGAAATCCCTCGCCGGTAGTAACCAATGGTTGGCAATCTGAACTTCGTCGCCATCCTGCTGAATAGTTTCCCCTTCGCAGGCTTCTTCATTCAGCAGATAGATGTGTAGCTGCAGATCCGTGCGTGGGGTTTGTTCTAAGATCTCATTACACACCATGATGCTTTCTACGTTGGCGTAGTCCACCCGAAAGACGTGATCCCTCGGCAGGGTGACATTTTCTCTCAGGTACAGGTGAATCGCATTCAACAGGTCCGAGTTGGAAGACTTTATGTTGAAACTAGAAATGCGGATGGGGACGAAAATTATTGCACGTTTACAACGATGGGAATGCGGAGGGCATACCCTTTAGAGCACGCAATTTCAACGTTAATCATTAGACTATTCATTTTACGGAGTTTTTACTTGAAAAACCACATTGAAAGAGGAACACAATAAATAGATATTCAGAACAACTTATGGCGGTTGCAGACCTCGCGGCAAGAATCAAAAATATAATATGAGTTGGTGTCGTCGGTGTAACTTTAAATTTTCAAGAATTGTCAAATCTCAGACGCAAACCATTATACCACATATCACGGACGATGAGATTACTCAAAATTGAGTTAAATCCGGCTCAATTTGGCAAAAAGTAGATTTCTACACGCAGATAAATAAATCGACAGTGAGCATGCATAAGGGCGAATACGCGATGATCGATTCTCTTCATCGATTTTCTCTTTGCATTGCTACAGCTAAGTGAAACAATTTTCTAGAATTTGTTCAATGCAGAGTAGTAACAGATTGTATTGGTTATCAAAAGCAACAGCAAACGCACCGAGAAACGTTAAATCTAGCGAGTTATTAACAAAAGAGAAAATCGACGAAGAGAATCGATCATCGCGTATAGGCCCTTATGCATGCTCACTGTCGAAATATAATCATCGAAACAAACACCCAAAATTTCATCAATTTTGGCCGAGATTTTGGCACACTGGAACTATTTTAAACAAGTACGATTACATTTGCAAAAATCACCTTATTAGCGCCCCTCGGTGTCACTTTGTATGGGAGTGAGCTGTCAGTTTGTCAGTTTAGTGTCAAACAGTGAAGTTATTATTTTGCTTTAAATCATGATTTAAAAATCGAGATGAAAGTGCGTGGGGTTGAAAAAAATATCGCTGTGCTCAGAAAACGAAGCTCTTTCAGATGATATATAAAAACCGATATATTTTTCAAAATTAAAGAACCCAATTAATAATTAATAATTATTATCATCAACCGCTCTGCAGGAACTCCTTCGGGGATAAAAGGACGAAAACCGCAAAAAATGGGATAGAAATTTTGATCCTGCGCCAAGAACTATTTACTCGAGGAAAAGCCGACAAAACAGGAAGTTCGCTGTTGGGAAACATAAATTGTAGCACCACTTGCGGACCTCTTCGTTTTTGAAAGTAACCATAGGAGTAAAGAGCTATATATTCGCCGTCAAGGCCAATAGCATCAACTATATACTTTAAGCTAGTACATATGAGAGCATTTTAACGCTAATGAGAAATCTACATTTATCTGCGTATATATCGTATATGCGGGGTTCTATGTTCATTTTTATTAGAATAGCATAATGTGATTTTTAATAAGAAGCACATAATATTAAATTTTAAAATACGCTTTATTTTCTCCAGAAAACGGGATATGGGATATAGGGGACCAATATCAGGATGATTTTTTTTTCAGAGGAAAAGACACATTATCATAAGCGAAAGACTTACTTTTACATACTAATCGTCTTTTTCGCTGAAGTTGGAAATCTTTTATTTTAAATGATTTATTCATTGATACGTTAACGCTCGCAATGCACACAAACCAGCCTAACACATAAAATTCCTGACAACATTGAATAAACAAACTGCAGAAATTCACCTAGCAACCAGGTAAGCATACTAGTACTAGGTATTTCCTAAGTATTTTTAAGTATTTATAGGTATCTAAGATATCAGTCAGATATTTATAAGTACACCGCGAGAAATATAAAGTTTAGAGTGGGATGCCCCTAGTGTAGTACCTATCAGAGCAGATATAATGAATTCAATATAAAATATGTTTACATTGGATTCATCAAATGAAAGTAAAATAAGCAACCTTATTATCTTTTACATAAGCCTTGTCTGCCTATCGTTCATCCCTGTTTAGGTTTAGTTTTAGGTGTATATCGATATAGCACAGACCTGCTGTGCTAAAATGATTGGTGAGTGTGTGTCTGTGAGTGAGAACGTTTGCAGAAAGGATAGCTCACTAATACTGTGACACTGGAAACTGCGAAGCGGAAATGGCGCAACGGTTCACCATTCACTTTGCTAAGTTTGTGCGCGATAGATGTTCTTTGCTGAAGTGTGAATGAATGGAAAGAAAATGGAGGACGACGGCTCGGAAGGATACGACACCTAGGTCGCCAACAATGTTCCCCACCGGTTTCGGCAGCTGATAGACCGTTGTTTTTCTCATCACAAAAGGCCAGGCTTCTGGTCTACCTTTGAGGGCATTATAAAACCCTAAAACACAGGACTTTTACTATCCTATGAACACAAAACACCAAAATTACGCACACCCGCCACTTCCCGCGTCATCCTCAATCCGATTTATGCTTGCGATTTCAAACCAAAACATTCATGGTGTCAAAAATACCGGGTTTGCTGGGATGGGTGTTTTACAAACAATCGCAGCTTGCTCTATGACCGGCAAAATCGGCACACTTGCGGCACACATGCGGTACACTAACACAAAAGATGACGAAAGATTGGTGTGCGGAGTGACCTAGCCCTTGGATTATACCATCTATTTTCTGTTTATGACCGTTCCACCATAGAGGTAACTCTAAGACTAGAAGGTCCCGAAATAACGTGCTCAACTTTTTGGCTCAGCTCTGGTACTCTCTTCGGTCCCAACCTAATCGATTCACCCCTCGAAACTTAGGCAAATCCACTAACTCCTCATTTTATCCGTCAAACTTTCATAGCAAATCAAAACAAACATTGTGTAGTACTAGAATTTCGACTAGAATGGGGTACGTTAATCAAAGATGAATACTAAGATGAAACTTTCGGAAGAAAAACTTTCTATTTTGGTGTCATTTTTTACGGTCCCTTTCATCAAATGAATACCCCCCGTATGCAAGGTAATTTTGTGGTTTTGCTGCCCCCTCGGTAGAGATGAAATTTTGCGCACTTTTTTATCAAAAGAATCACACCAAAATCAGTCAACACAGTTTACCCATTTTTGGGCAGGTTCAGTTTTGACCGATCTGGGCGGATTCAACCCAAATTTGGGAACTTTTGAAATAGCGTGTGCATTTCCCTAATCGTTTCTGAAGGGCATCGGATTTTAGTACAATAAACACAGTGCATCTAGTATATACGCTGATGCATAAAACAGCGCTGTAGATTCACGGCCGATGAGATTAACCTTGTGGCTCGAAGCTTACTCAGTTAATATGCACGGCCAATTGATGTAACGAGTGCCCTTATGCATGCTCACTGTCGATTTTCTTATATTTTAGTAAACATTTACTCATCTATGAGCGACACTCGTTATATCAATTGGCCGTGCATATTAACTGAGTAAGCTTCGAGCCACAAGGTTAATCTCATCGGCCGTGAATCACAGCGCTGTTTTGTGCATCAGCGGATACTAGCTGCACTGTGTTTATTGTACTAAAATCTGATGCCCTTCAGAAACGATCAGGGAAACGTACACGCTATTTCAAAACTTCCCAAATTTGGGTTGAATCCGCCCAGATCGGTCAAAACTGAATCTGCCCAAAAATGGGTAAACTGTGTTGGGAGTGACAAGTTGACGAATGAACAACGTCGATCAGATTCATGTCAATGTTGTTCATTTGTCAACTTGTCACTCCCAACACAGTTTACCCATTTTTGGGCAGGTTCAGTTTTTACCGATCAGGGTGGATTCTACCCAAATTTGGGTAGTTTTGAAATAGCGTGCATCAATACAAATATGACAGCTCAATTTGAGCGCGAATTCCGACCTGCAGCCAGATGCAGTCCTTTTATTTTCTTATGAGATTCCGGTTGGAATCTGCTTTGCGTACAATGATCCCTAAAAAATAATATTTCCGTTACTCGTTGAATACTCCGGATTTTGTCAATGAAATTTCGTTTCGTGACCCGTGGGAGTTATTTTCGAACAGACCATCAGTAATGCACAACATTGGTGACTACCAGCGGATCGAAAAGATTGGCGAGGGAACGTACGGAGTTGTGTACAAAGCCAAGGATGTCAATACCCAGAAATATGTCGCCCTCAAAAGGATTCGGCTAGACAGGTAAATTGTGTTTGATTATGTCCATTGTGAATGGCTTTGTATTGTAGGGTTTTTCAAACATCTGACATGAATCCTGTTGCATCTTGAATTCCAGTGAAACCGAAGGCGTCCCATCAACTGCCATACGGGAAATCTCGCTTCTCAAGGACCTTCAGCACCACTCGATCGTCGAACTGTTCGATGTAGCCGTGATGGATTCCAGTATCTTCATGATCTTCGAATATCTGGACATGGATCTTAAAAAGCTGCTCGACAAATACAAATCCTCATTCACGCCGAAGCTGGTCAAGAGCTACATGCACCAGATGCTGGATGCAATTGCATTTTGCCACATGCACCGAATCCTGCACCGTGATCTCAAGCCACAGAACCTGCTAGTGGATCGTGATGGTCATCTGAAGCTTGCGGATTTTGGACTGGCCCGATCGTTCAATGTTCCGATGCGAACATACACGCACGAGGTGGTTACCCTTTGGTACCGAGCACCGGAGATTCTGCTAGGGACCAAGTTCTACGCAACCGGAGTCGATATCTGGAGTTTAGGATGTATTTTTGCAGAAATGATACTCAAGAGGCCGCTGTTTCCGGGAGACAGCGAAATTGATCAGTTGTATAGGATTTTTCGAACACGGGGGACACCGGACGAAACCAATTGGCCGGGCGTGTCACAGCTGTCGGACTATAAGCGAAGCTTTCCAAAATGGGATGGGCAAGCGGTGCCGGAGGAAATCGAGCGGTACCGAGCCAAGGATCTATTCGAGCTATTGATGGCGTACGATCCCATAAAACGTATCTCCGCTCGGAATGCCATGCAGCAGTCGTACTTTGATGATGTGGAGCTGGTGCCGCCGGGGATCTAGCCGTGTATTTGTAAAGGTTTGTAAAATTTTCTTGAAGTATTTCAGATTCGATACTTGATGGTCCTACCACAGACAAACAGACATAACACTGGCAAGATGTTCATCGAACAAGCATTTAACGGTCAATTTAAAAGTATCGCAGTTGGTAGTACCGCCACCTGTGGCGTGCATAGTCAATTCCCTTGCGTTTGACGTTTACACACTACCGCCATCTGTTCAGCGTACTACCCACCACAGTGTACTCAACAGATGGCGGTAATGTTTTAGCGACGATGTTTTACATTGAGAAATATTCAATGTGTTATGTATGTTTGTCTGCGGTCCTACCCCATCTAGAGCGGATGATGCGGTGCGATTCGCTTCGGCCACATTTATGGCTTTTAATTTCTAAAGATGACGGTGTTTAGCAATAACAAACAAATTTATCAGTCTCGATGAACATTTCAAATGGTCCTATCTGCTTTGATCGATTCTCTTCATCGACTTTCTCTTTTCATAAACACTGCTATGCAAACAGATTTCGCGCTAATTCTACCACATAGTTTGATAAAGGAGGTTCTTATCTAGCGCTAAAAACGTCAAATACAACAAAGAAAGGGTTTGCAGCTGAGTTATTGACTAAAAAGAAAATCGATGAAGAGAATCGATAAATGCAGATAGGACCTTTTGAAATGTTTATCCAGAGATGGGACTCTCATTTAAACATTCTGCACTTTGTTTTTTTTTGCATGAAGATTTTCATTAGGATTCCGAAGTAATTGGCCAGATACCGTCTAAATAGCAATGCTATGGTTTCAATAGATATTTTAGGAATAGATAAAAGTTTAATACTGCATAGGACAACGTAGAGCAAAGCGTCCGGGTACATCATCATCATCCAGCACCCGTGAAGATCAGAGCATTATTTGTTCGGGTCATATTTACGGCGACCTTGCAGAATGTCTGTATTTGTCTGTATCAGGAGTTTTTGGAACAGTGTGAGCGTGGGTGAGCGGCGCGTCTGTATGAAAGTTATTTTAAAACAAGGCTGCTTATGCCCATTTCACGTAAAAAATATATTTTTCATAATAATTGCATTCACATTCAATAAGAAAGAAAAAATAAACACTGAAACCTGCTTTACGAGAAATTTGAAATAAAATCCTCTTCAAATTCATTCGAACCTTAATTCAAAGGTTAATTTCCTGATTCAAGGTTACCCGATCTTTTTAGTTTTAAATGCTAAGCTCCTTGAATATTGTTAAGATTCCCTGGTCATCGTTAAAGTACTGAAGTTCCCCAAATTAATTGTAATTTTCTTAGATTCCAAAGCACTATCAATATTTCCTAAAAAATCTCCCAACTTCTTTGAAGAACCTTTAACTACTCGAGGGTTGATTTGAACTTTTCTACAATTACCATAAGCTTTGTTTCTGAAAAGTCTTTCTGAGGTTCTTAGGCATCTCTGTTCTCTCAAACTTTACTGAGGTGTTGTCCTAGTCTTTCTAATATTTCCGATGCTGCATTGGAGTTTTAAGCTTCTTCAAAGCTTCTATCTCTTCTCTTTCTCAGAATATGACATTTTTTTTTTTATTTAGAAATTCAGGATTCACATTGGTGGGCGTTGGAAAAATTTGGATTTTTCAGATTTAATCCTAAATAGGACCTAGATTATTTAATACTCTAGTAACCTCAAGTCCGTGCGCTGTCACAATGTTTCATTGTGATTAATAAACACTCAAAGGGGTAAAATATCAAATTTGGGGTGAATTTGAAAGAAAGGGAACTTGGAGTGTAGAGCGCACTGCCCACTGGACGATTCTGAAGCCTGGCCAAGTGAGTAGGGTATGGGTTTATTTGATTGAACGTCATTTCCGATGTAAATATTGATACATTCAAACCATTGGCATTTGAGATAAGACAGAGATAGGATGCGGAGGGCCCGCTTAGGGGAAGCGTAACCCATGTTATGGTTTCCATTTATTAAATAGTTCAGATAGGCTGGAAATGACATGTTCATAGTGAGAAAATGTACCATATGGGGCCCGTTCACTGATCAAAATCAGATTCACATCGTCAGACCCTGCCCAAGAATAAGGGGATTGACGATGACTTGTCAAGTTTTATTTTGAATTTGCGTTTTGCATTTAATACTCTAGTAAATCTCGCGTCCGTGTTCATTCACAACAGTGTGAGGTGTCAATACTCACTGGGTCATATGTCTTAGACCAGTTCCAGATTAGTTTGCTATTAATATCTTCTGCATCGCAGTTCGCGATAGATTCCTAAATATGGGTTCTCTTTTCCGACCATAATAGCGTGAGGGAAGGGGGTGAGTTCTGGATCAACAATGGAGGGGGGCCCATCGGCATTTGTGGGCAGACCGTCCAAAGCCCATTCCTCACAAATCGGAGGCTGCTCACGCAAACCAACACCATCTTCGTGTAGGTGGAAGTTTCCCCTATCCGATGATGGTGTTGGTTTGCGTGAGTGGGGGGCTTTGGAGCGGTTTGTTTACAAATGCTGATGGGCCCTTTTCTATTGTTGATCCAGAGTTAAACGTTGCGATATGAGAGCGAATAGAGGCAAATAAATAGGGAAGACAACACCATGACCCAAATAAGTAACCAATGCATGCGGCTCACACTTAACTTGTTCTATTTCTTTCTTTCTTCCTATCATGTACTAATATTAACTGCCTGAGGACAAATGGGAACACGACCAGAAGATCAATAGGAGAAAAAGAGAATTCAAACAAGAAAAGAAGAATTAAACTTGCACCGGCAAGAGGAAGCAGGCAGAAAGGATCATGCCGGTTGGAGACAGCCAATGTATACTGGACGAAGCTTGTATCTAGGAAAAGTCGTATGTGCAGGAGACCGTAAGTAGGATAAGAATCGTAAAAGGTGTGTGCTTGCTTGATAAGATCCTAACTTTACTTTAAATACACGGTAGGAATCGAATATCCATTTATGATTAAGGTTTTGCCCATTTTTCAGTGGGAGTGGCAATACTCATTGATGAGTGATTTATCGTACCCATTTATTAGTAACTGTTAGCAGCTAATGATTAATTGATTTACCTATTTTAGAATTACCTATACTTCACATCAGAACCTCATTTCCTTCAATTACTACTCCGTCGCAGCACACACCTTATATGGATCGCTAACCTTTATTTAGTTTCAGCATTTTCGACATTATAATCAAAAGGTGAGTTTTAAAAGTATAATTACCATGCATATAGATAAGTTAATGTACCAGAACCTGGACGGACACGAGCCTACCCAGGGGAGGCCCGGATACGACCACCCATGTGTGTCTAGAGTCTCGCACGAGCTGACGAGTGCAACGGGAAGGACAGTAGGTGAATAGACTAGGGGGTTGGTCCCTAGATAAGCCTTCTTAGCGGAAGGCACAGCCTATGCACTGAACAATTACAATTACAATTACAATTACCATAAGCTTTGTTTCTGAAAAGTCTTTCTGAGGTTCTTAGGCATCTCTGTTCTCTCAAACTTTACTGAGGTGTTGTCCTAGTCTTTCTAATATTTCCGATGCTGCATTGGAGTTTTAAGCTTCTTCAAAGCTTCTTTTTTTTAAATTTAGAAATTCAGGATTCACATTGGTGGACGTTGGCCAAATTTGGATTTTTCAGATATAATCCTAAATAGGACCTAGATTATTTAATACTCTAGTAACCTCAAGTCCGTGCGCTAAACACTCAAAGGGGTAAAAAAAATAAAAATTTTCATAAATTTGAAAGAAAGGGAACTTGGAGTGTAGAGCGCACTGCCCACTGGACGATTCTGAAGCCTGGCCAAGTGAGTGTTGTATGGGTTTATTTGATTGAACGTCATTTCCAATTGATACATTCAAACCATTGGCATTTGAGATAAGACAGAGATAGGATGCGGAGGGCTCGCTTAGGAGGAGCGTAACCCATGTTATGGTTTCCATTTATTAATCAGTTCAGATAGGCTAGAAATGACAGGTTTAAAGTGAGAGAATGTACCATATTGGGAAAGCATAATTTTCATAGGGTTCAGAGCGGCTGAGCTGTTCGTTTGTAGTTTGACCTTCCTTCAAAACCAATTTGGCTCTAGAACAATTTTAAACTTGTTCTGCATTATTCACATGTTGCAATTATTGAAAAGAGCTCGATATAAGATAGCCACAGAGAACAGACGTTGAGGCTCCAAAATCTCTCTAAAAACATGTGTAAAGATTCCTATTCGACTTAAGCGCCACTAACGGCTACTTCGCCACTTAAAAACCCTCTTTGACAACATGATGGTGCTGGCGCTGCAAAACTTACACTAGACACTAAGTGCTAGTAGCGCCAAGTGGCAATTTTCAGCAGATAATTGATCGATACTAGCGCCAAATTGGTCGAAAGTGATAAATTTATAGAGGAAATCAGGAGATGCTAGCGCTATGTAACGGCAACGTTTCCACTTAACTTTACACAAGTTTCTGACCGAACTTGGACGTCTGGTCTCTGTGAGATAGCTTAATACAATTAAATAGAAATGCCAAAATCTTACCGAGTAGTTTAGCTGTTCTGATTTCGGTATAGTTTGATGAGGTCGGGTATAGTTTCTGAGTATGGATGCCCATATTGAAATAACTCATATTAGCACAGAGTAATAGTTTTATTGCTAGGGAACTTTCTTTTGGGATCGTCTTTTCTTCATACAATTCTCATTATTCATACTATACTAATCATGTTCAGTCTTAGAAAATGTTAAATGTTTAAGCCCCGTTCTAGATTTGTTTGTTATTCATATCTTATGCATTGCAACTCGCGACAGGTGACCAAATATGGGTTCTTTTTCTCATCCACAATAGTTAGGGGGGAGGGGCGATCTGAGAGCTGAATAAAGGCAAATACAATAGGGAACACAACACCATGGTGCATGACCCAAACGACTAACCAACGCATGCGGCTCACACTTAACTTGTTATATTTCTTTCTTCCCCTCATGTACCAATATTACCTACCTGAGAACAAATGGGAACACGGCCAGATTTTCAATAGGAAGAAGGAAAAAAGCGAGAAAACGTAAGAGAGTAAGCAGTCAGAAAGGATTATGCCATTGTGGAAACAGCCAATTTATACTGGACGGAACTGGTAAGTATGATAAGAATTGTAAAAGGTGTGTGCTTGCATGATTTACCTATTTTAGAATGACCTATAAACCACATGAGAACCTCATTTCCTTCAATTACTACTCCATTGCAGCACAGAGAACAGACATGGAGGCTCGAACAAAATTTCTCTAAAAACTTGTGTAAAGATTCCTATTCGACTTAAGCGCCACTAACGGCGACTTCCCCACTTAAAAACCCTCTTTGACAACATGATGGCGCTGGCGTTGCACATATTACACTAGACACTAAGTGCTAGTAGCGCCAAGTGGCAATTTTCAACAGATAATTTATCGATACTAGCGCCAAATTGGTCGAAAGTGGAAAATTTATAGAGAAAATCAGGAGATGCTAACACCACGTAACGGCGACGTTCCCACTTATTTTACACAAGTTTTTGATCGAACTTGAACGTCTGTTCTCTGTGATTGCAGCACGCACCTAATAATGACCACTAACATTTATATAGTTTCAGCCAGAGTTGCAAAATCTCACGATTGTCACAAGAGTGTGCGTACTGAAAGGAAAAGACCAAAACATAATTAAAAGAATCTCACCGATGACACTCACTACACCCAACCCCGACTGAATTTTTGAGTTATCTGACAATCTCTTCGAAAGAGTGACGTTCATATCTGACATTCGGAACCTGAGTGTCGACTGAGTGACTAGATGATGAGACGTCAAAACTGAATGGGACACAGACAACATGTAATGATTGTTGTTGTTTTGATGATAGTTTGCTTCGTTTTTGTGTTAACAAATCTGGAAAACTTTGAGATTTTGACGTAATTACTTTTGTAACAAAACACACCAATTACCGATTTCTCGCAAAAAAAAAAAACTAAACCTGGAAAGATTACACCACAATCAGGTCTCCTTGTGATATCGAGCTTTTATTTGCGAGAAATCTGTGATTCGCATGTTTGGTTACAAAATCAATTACGTCCAAATCTCAAAGTTCTCCAGATTTATTGACACGCTTTGACACCGCAATTTCTCGGCTGAGGTTCGGTTCAACCAAATGAGTTTTTTTTGCTTCTGAAAGCTGTCGCGTATTATCGGAAGAATGTTTAATGTTGGGTGTGTGTACGTCAATTGGAACATTTGCTAATCGTCAACTTTCAGAAGAATATTGATAGAACTATTGGCTTTAGGGTAGTTGCCCTGATGGCGAGAAAGTGGGGGACTGGAACATTGCCGAAATTGACCATATGATAGGCCTTTTTAATGCACCACCAACGTAGAGTGCGCCACGCGAGTTCGAGAAGAAACGTCAACCAAACCGTTTGTTTACATCAGAATAAGTATTTTCCCCAACGCAAATACAGTCATACCTCGATATAAAGCAACCTCGATATAACGTAACTCGATATAACGTAACTTCCACCTCGATGCAACGTAACTTTTTTTTTAAGTCTAAAATTTGAAAAATATCAACTCACAATCGATTATAAACGTTACAAATCCATTTTATATTATTTTATACATACACACTACGAAAAAGACATGTAAATTTCAGTTCACTGAGACCGACACATGCAAGCGCCCTTTTGACATAAGAATCAGTTGAAAAGGACGAGAAAATCAATTCGATCAAACGCACTTTTCGTCGAGTTGCATACGTTTCAGTTTCAGGATACTTAATTTTACATGCCATGTTTGTTTACGTTCCATGATTTACGTCAAAGCTGATTTACTTCTCGTGTGAAAATAAGAATTTCTAAGTGTGCAGTATTATTAAATTTTTCATATAACGCTGGGTTGAATAAACATCATTTTTATCCGAGAGAGAGGAGCCAGCTCAATGACGGATGGTTTGTTTTCTTTGTTTTCTTTTTTTCTCCCCTACCCAATCGTGTTGTTGGTTTGCGAAGGCAAGCCTGGGTCCGCACGAAAAAAGTTGTTTTCAAAAGGATGATAGTCCCATTTCTAATGTTTGGCCTAGTTTGCAGTGACAGTTCATGACTGGATCTCGATGACGTTTGCGCTATCGATAGCAAAGCTGTCTCCTCTCTCTCAGATTTTTATTATTTCAGTAATCGCTATTTCAAAACCACCCAAATTTGGGTTGAATCTACCGTGATTAGTCAAAACTGAACCTACCCAAAAATGGGTAAACTGTGTTGGGAGTGACAAGTTGACAAATGGACAACATTGGCATGAATCCGACCGACGTAGTTCATTTGTTAACTTGTCACTCCCAACACAGTTTACCCATTTTTGGGTAGGTTCAGTAGTTTTCAAATAGCGTGTATGTATTTCATGTTTTCAGCAGCACTGTACGAATTTGTAAATCTTCAAAAAATTCTGCTTCTGTTCTGTTCTATCTGACATTTTGAATATTGTTGGTTATCTATTGCTTCAGATACGTACCAGGAAGAAAATTCTTCGAAAATAAAATAAAAATGGCTCGTTCACCGCGCAAAGAAGCGCAAAAGAAAAAGCGCAGAATTGGGTCTGCTTCTACCATTTACAGCATAAAATATGCCAAGAACAAAATTCTCACGAAATTCGGGGAACAGCAAGGAGCTCTTGGTAAGACATACAATACATAGTACATATGTACATAGATTAAATCCAAGTTGAACTATCATTAATGACCATTTACAGTTAACCGCAAGCGCTTCAAACAAGCTCAACACCCAAAGGTGGATGAAGCTCTATACATCGGGTTTTTCCAGAAACGACAGCTGCATATTCCGGTAAGTCAAGAGATGCTTCAAATGCAGGGAAAGAAGTTTTTCAACCAAATGGTTGGAGAAGGAGACTTCGGAAGCCGCGGTTACATTGCAAAGTTCATAAAAAGATACGGTATTCGCCTGCTGAAACTAAGTGGGGAAAAATTATCCAGTAATGTGGCAGTTATTGATCAATACACAGTCAATTTCGCAGCAGAAATGCGGAATAAAAATCTGTATCCGTGTCAGATTTTCAATGCTGACGAAAGTGGGTTGTTTTTTAAAAGCACCCCACCAAAAACCGAGGGGGGCGACACATCTAAATCTCAATTCTAGATGCTCAAAAAATCTCACACTAGCCAATAAATCTTTGAAAATTCTTCTTTCATTTCTCGCATCTACTTGCATCGCGCATCATCTTTTTGCAGGAAATCTTCAAAATCGTGATAAATCTTCTTTCTATCCACTCAGCGTACGTGCTGCTAGCCACAGCAAAACACAATATTTCCTGCATCGTAGATAGAGTCGTCCCCCTCGCCAAAAACCTACGTTGACAAAGATGCAAAATCTGCACCTGGGCGCAAAGTCATCAAGGAAAGGGTTACATTCATGCCATGCAGTAATATGGATGGTACGCTAAAGCTTCCTCTGATGATAATTGGGAAATCGCAAAATCCACGAGCGTTAAAGAACATTCAACATCTACCAGCATATTACAGAGCATCCAAGAATGCATGGATGACAAGAACTCTGTTCAAAGAATGGTTTTTCGACCAGTTTGTCCAGCAAAGCTCCTAGTTTCTGAAAGCATCTGGATATCCGATTACAGCTGCTCTTGTATTGGATAATTACTCAGTGCATTTTAATGCAGATGAGCTGAAAACCGAAGATGGATCGATTTTTACTGTATTTTTGCCACCCAACACCACTGAAATCGTACAACCCATGGATCAAAATATAATCCAGATGATAAAGACATGGCCCGTTACAGAAATCAAATGATGCGAGAAATTCAGGCTCGTGGAGGAGATTTCGGCGAATGTGTGAAGAAGATTAACATCAAGGATGCCATCTTTTGGGTTGCTCATGCATGGGAGCAAGCTCCTGCAGAAGCGATTCGCAAATCATGGAACATGCTCTACAAGCCTGGATAAATTGAGGATAAGGATGATGTACCACTATCTGTTGTTAGACAACAATTGCTTGATATTGCGGAGAAGATTCCCGCATAAACGCGAACCATAAATTGACCTTACCAAAAATGGTTAAAAATTGTTTATAATCCCTGCTAAACTTCAACTGAAATGGTTATGGAACTTTACAAGAACGTTTAATGATAAAGTTTTAACCTTATGTTCTTCTTCTTCTTATTCGCATTTCAAGCTTATTGCTTAGTGCATATTAGCTTATTGCGTGCTCTCAACTTAGTGTTCTAAATGCACTTCCACAGTTATTAATTGAGAGCTTTCGATGCCAATACCAATGCATGAATTTGTATATTGTGTGGCAAGCACAATGATACTCTATGCCCAGGGAAGTCGAGAAAATTTCCAACCCGAAAGATTCCCTCGACCGGACCGGGAATCGAACCCGCCGCCTCCGGCTTGGTAATACCGTGCCTTTACTGACTAGGCTATGAGGCCACACAAGAATTTTGAATGGTAATGGTTCTTAACAACCCATTTTTTGTGAGGTCCGCTTTCAAAAAACAAAAATACATAAGGTTAAAACTTTATCACACAAACGTTCATGTAAAGTTCCATAATCATTTCAGTTAAAGTTTAGGAGGGATTATAAACAATTTATAATTATTATCGGTAAGGTCAAGTTATGGTTCGCGTTTATGCGGGTTACATTGTCAGAGGTTATTGACGAGGAAGATGCTGAATATGCAACGTTGGAAGATGATGAAATCATCGCAAGCGTCCGGAACCCTAGTCAAGATGTGGACAATTTCTATGCCGGGGACGATTCTACGCAACCAACGCTGGATGGTACATTACAATCTATGACTTGTGACGAGAGTGACTACAACTCAATCGTATCCGATGAGGCAGCATTAAACGGTTTTGATGTGGTCATCAGATAAGCAGAGGAGAACGGTTGGCCACTAAATAGCCAGTTTACATTGCGTGAGATGCGTTCAAAAGTTGTTGACAAATTGGTGAATATACAAAATTGAGAAATTACTCTTTTTGCTCAAGGAAAACCATGAAAACTTGTTGATCAAATAAATAATTCTAAAGTTTCAAATTCGATACTTAATTTCCTCAATTTATAGTTTCTTGACGAAGGACTACGTCTTTCTTTACTATACTGGGGTGTTTTCAAACGCATATTTCTCCAAAGCATTATTGTGAAATATGTCATGCAATTTGCCATTCGACGGGGGCTTAATCCAGCAGTTTTGTAGCATATAGTACGAATAGTGAAAATAGCAATTTTGACGTAGGACTACGTATGTGATTTCTCCCTGCGCTTCGGTCAGAGAGCGTATAGGGCGTCGTTGTGCCAATTTGGTCGAAGCACATTTCGAGTATGAGAGAGTAATTGCAGTTAGATCAAAAGTGCCTGAGAAAAATGCAAATACTTTCGCAGATTACCCGAAGTTGCGATAGTGAAGGTATGATCACAGACAAGCAGACATAACACTCTTAAAACCTTCATAGAAATCGTTTTTAACGGTCAATTTAAATGTTTCTTAGTTGGTAGTACCGCCACTTGTGGTGCATATAATCAATTCCCTAGCGTTTGACATTTACATACTACAACCATCTGTTGAGTGTATTGCCCATGACAGTATATACGACAGATGGCGATAGGGTTTACAATGATAAATGATCAATGTGTTGTGTCTGCTTGTCTGTGAAATAACATGGAGGTAACTTTAGGATAAAATCAAAACATTGATAAATATTGTAACAAGTACGCTTTCCATGTATATAGTTATTTATTTAGTTAGTTAATATTTGTACAGAATTCATATTTATACAATATACTCTGGTAATCAAATTGCAATTTGAACAATATTTTCATTGCCACAAGTTCCAAATAAACCTTATACATAATTATTGAACGGCCCCTCAACAGGCGCCTGAATTCCATCACCATGCAATGAATTCGAGAGTGAATTAGTAGCCTACCACTTGGCATAATAAACAATAAATGAGTCTAGTTCAGTAGTGAGTGCCTGGGTGGTATCCATCCCCGTTTTGCTGCAAATAGGCGGTAGGTTGCTCGATCGTCGCGTTAGCGTGTACGTACATCGACCCGGTACAAATCCTTTGAAGATTTGTTGACCTTTTTCCGATTTTCTTTCCTATCCTTAAATGCTTGGGCCGAACAGTCAGTTGCATGATTAAAGCTGTTCGTTAGAATGAGATGCCGATAGCGAGAGATGCAGTTGACGAGAGAGTGAGGATAATTTTCGGAATATCACGAGAATCTAACTTCGTTAGATTTGCTTGATTTCCGGTGCCGAAGATTACGATAATGCGGCTATTCTGAGGATTTGCAAGACTATCTCGTTCACTTTGGTCAGATCAGTGGAAGAGGCAGGAGTGGTCCACCCGTAGTTTCGCGCCGTGGTGTGTTTTTTCCTAGGTACAAGTGACATGAGATTTTCTAATTAGTGCAGCATTTAAAAAATCCTTTCCCGTTAGTTTCGTTAGGCAATAGTGAATCTTTCCCGAGCGGTGTGTAAGCGTGTGAAGGGATTTGGAGAAGCAGGTAAAGACGGTGTTAAATTCTAGTGTGTGCGATAGTAGGGTAACGCGTGCCTGTGCAACGGTTTCTTTCGGTACAGATTCTTGGAAAAGGCTGTACATGCCCGACACACCATCCAAACCAGTAGTGACCATTTCTGACCCCACGGTCAGTTTCCAAGGAGACCCGGGGTACGCCGGACGAGGGCCGCGAGCGTTACAAACGCGCCCTAAGCAGAGCGATACGGCCACGATAGCGATAATCAACAATCAACATTTTGGTGACGAACAAAACGCGATCGACGATCGTACCGCGTCACGCAAGCCACGTGTCGACACTACAATCATCAGCTCGTTCAGCAAGTTCATCGGTAGCATTTTCCGCCTGTTTCCGCCGAGGACAGGCAACCGGATGGATCACCGCCACCCCGTTCTGTTCATCCACCACATCATCGTCATCCGAACAGCAGCATAAAAGGTCGTGAGTAAAAATGAATCACTGTTAGTAATTTGTCCATGCGCATGTTGACTTGAGAGCCCGCTGCCGTAGCACTTTCCCGGTTTTGCGAGGCGTACAGAATCGTTCGAACCGTTTGCACGGAAACCCATTGCAGCACGCACAATGAAGACGAACTACACCAGAACATAACCACACACGCTCGATAGACAGGTAGATAGGAGGGGAAAGGTAAAAGGCAATGAAGAAGTAGGTAGATGAAGCTAGCACGAACATGAACTGTTGCGCCTGTAGGTAGACTAGACAATAAACCAATATGGAATAAAGGCTTTTCTTTTGAATTCCAAAGGCCATGTTTGAATAAAACCGTATAATAGTTTACACAAATGATTGTTTAGATTTGCCTTGATGAGTAGAAAGTGAATCTGGTTGGGGAATTTCATGTCACCCGGTTTTCCGTTTTAGCTTTCTTTTGTGGATGTTTTACTGGGGAGGTTGGCCCCGAAACCAACTGGAAAACTTCCGAATCAGTCACGGGTCGGTTCGAGGTGAATGGAACGTCTTGGCCAGTGATGATAACCGTTCGCGTTGGTTAATCTTGGTACTGGCCGTCAATTAGGTTCATTCTCTCAGCATTTACATCTCTTTCGCTATTTTGTTGCATGCTTTTTGTAATTGGATAGCTCTAGTCAGCCAACTTGATTCCCGCCCAAACATTTGGGAAAAAATAGGAACCTCAAACCTGGAAGGTCTCATACGGTCGGGCAACCTCAACCCTGGTAAATGGTCTCCCTCGGGAGTGGCGCTTAAGCCATTTTACTTGCAACGGGAAACTCGTGGCGGGTTACAATATAACGCATCACTTTCAGAAATATTTCACTTCGCAACCGACGAACCATTCTGACGGCCATATGAGTACCCAAGTAACCATATAGTCGCAATATAGCTTGTATATTCTTACTTTGCTTGACTATGGTTAGTTGGGGAATCTGATGAAACTGTCACTTCTTGAAACTGATCCCTTTCGAATTTCTTTCATTCTCTTTTCGCACACGGAGCGCTCGGTGGAACAGCGACTTTGGACGTGAGCCTCGTCCCAGATCACCATGGCAATTCATTTCAATTAAATGAAACTGACCAAAAAAGGCCGAATCATATTAGAACCAATCAAGGACGATCTACGGAAGGAAATTGCCGGTGAAGCACGGAATGAAATACGAACCGTTAGAGAAAAAGTCTAAGGGATTCCAAAAGAAGTAATCAACGACGGTGGAAAAGCCGAATATGGTGAGAGCTTTCCAATTATTAAAAAAAAATATATCAAAATTAAACTAAATACATGCCAGGTTTGAAAAAAATATATTTTCGAACCTGGAAGCGTGTATGTAATACAAATATCCATTTAATAACGGTGATGCATACATGCGGGGCTTATTGTAAGTGAAAGTAACCTCGGAATGGGCGTGACTCTCCAGACCTTCTGAAATGGGTTGCTGGATCTGCAATAGAGCTATCACCTTCTAACTCCCGGACTAAAGCTGTCTACAATGACCATAAATGCGACATTGTAGAGAGAGTTCTTCCATAATAACACTGCCGGCCAGTGGGGGTTAGATTGAACACACACACACACACACACACAGGACTACGTATGTGATTTCTATATAAGGGTACACTTTGTGAAAATTTAAAATGGAACATGTAACAAAATTATGAAAGATTTTGAACAGTTATAACTTTGTCCATATCGGATTGATTTTAGTCTAAACAAGCCAATCGGTTGGAAAGTCATCTGTTAAAATGAACACTTTATCAATTGTCAATAGGTCACTATTGAAAATTGCACGAATGTGCAACTGTTGCTATCATAATTTAAATTATCACCGATTGCCTGCGAAAAGCGCTAACACAGATTTAAAAATTGATTTCACTCCGGTCTTGCCAAACGGTGTTTATTCAATCACTGCGTGAGTGGTGGTGTTCGTTCGTCATCAGCAGCAGCAGCAGGAGTGCTTTCGGCGCTTGGCGTTCTCCAGTAAATAATGAAAGCCTGCCCGCATGCAGCTAGCTGCATGCTCTCGATTCAGCCCTCGATTCTACGAAGAAAGAGGATGAAGCCGCACCGCTACTGATCGGATTCAGCTGCGCGTCGTGCGCCACAGTGGGCCGTCTATGCCAAGTGAATCGCCCTCGTTTCAAACAACATACAGCTCGCCAGCTTTATCTGTATTGAACACCCTAAAAGTAGCTCAGCATTACTCAATCATCACGACAAAACGGTCCTTTTCTGGACCTCCATAAATTTGTTAAAAAGCTTATTCTGCAGTTAACAAATAAAAATTTTCATAAAGGACCACGTAGTCCTACGTCACCATTGCGTACAACCCCATAGGGCTGTCCCTTGTAGTTTTTTTTATGTATGTATAGTGCAAATAGTGGAAATAGAACAATTGAACAATTTAGAAATTTAACAAATAAAATATGAATATGTCGCGTACTAATCAGAATCGCGAACTGATGGGATGAATCTATATTCTGTCGCACGGACATTACAAACTAACACTTCTTCCTTGTGTGGCACGTTTCATTAGGCACCTAGATTCGCCTCAATGCATTAACAATGCATGAATTTGTATATTGTGTGGCAAGTGCAATAGAGAATGCCCAGGGAAGTCGACAAAATTTTCAATCCGAAAGATTCCCTCGACCGGACCGGGAATCGAACTCACCGCCTCTGGCTTGGTAATACCGTGCCTTTACTGACTAGGCATGAGACCCCGGTAGAAAACTCATCGGTAATATTAAAACAATGCAGCGGTTGTACTAAAAAGTTGATTTGCTTTTTTTTTCCTTCATTTGTTTTCCGTCGATCTTGTTTTCCTAGCTGAATACCAGTGCTACCGACGCCAGGGATCCAGCTCCCACACCTGGACCCTAGCCTATTGACCCATCAACTCATGGACCGGGGACCAACGGCTTTACTTCCCTTCCGAAAGAAGGCGTGATCAGAGATTTTATGCCTCAGAAATACCTCACAGGCACCGACTGGGATTGAAGCTTTTGGGGTGAGAGGCAATCACGTTTACCACTAAACCACCGGTGCCGCAGTTGATTTACTGTTGGTAGCGATTCCATTTTCACACAAACGGCACCATTTGAAATATTTAAAGAGTTTTAAGGATACAAATTTGAAACAACTAAAAGATCTAAGCACAAAAACAAGTGTACCGACCAATCGCTGCACAGACCCTAGTATTTTTTTTTGTTCATTTTCATATCTTTCATGTTAGTTTTGGGAACTTATCTAATAAAATTGGGAAAAATTATATATAAGAAAAGTTTTGTAAACCTCTTAGATGACTAGAAAAAAATTGGGCCATCTTTGGGTTACAATAAACAATTTTCGATTTAAAAAAATAATTTTTTTTTGCTTCGATATAACGTAACTCGATATAACGTAACGTTGCTTTATATCGAGGTATGACTGTAACAGCATTTTTCATCCAAAATCGTGCCAATTTCCATCGGTAATTGTCTTATTGTACGATTTTCCACAAATCTGAACTGATTGCACCTTAACTATTCACACACAAGAAATCCGGGAGATCATAACTACTAAGGCACTTCGCTAATTTTCCATTTTTCTCAACAAAAATATTGCTGAACACCAGCAGGATCTTTTCAAAAACGTTATAGAATTAAATTTTTCAACTGTAGATTAAGTTTTGCAGCATCTCAGATGAATCAATTTATCAGGAAAAGTAAAAAAGTGTTCCGCTTCCTATGTCTCAAGGCAAAAATGTATGCTCACAACACTCTTTTTGACGTTCTCCTATTCACCACCAGAGGTTGAATCGATCGTTTAGTTTCTATTAAAAAGGCCTATTCACACAAAAGAAATCCGGAAGATTATAACCACTAAGGCACTTTTCTAATTTTTAATTTCTCTCAACAAAAATATTCTTCAACACCAGCAGGATCTTTGCAAAAACGATACAGAATTAACTTTTTCAACTGTAGATTAAGTTATATGTCTCACGGCAAACAATTCTGCTAACATAACACTCTTTTTGACGTTCTCCTATTCATCACCAGAGGTTGAATCGATCGCTTAGTTTTTATTAAAAAGGCCTATTGACACATTTATAATAGGCCTTTTTAATAGAAACTAAACGATCGATTCAACCTCTGGTGGTGAATAGGAGAACGTCCAAAAGAGTGTTATGAGCATAAATTTTTGCCTTGAGACATTGGCGTGTTGCAGTGAAACTTCTCCAAGCTTTCGCCACCTACATTTCGAAGTGAGAACTACTAGAAGGAGGATAGCACAGACAAACAGACATAACACTGACAATTTGTTCATCGAACACGCATTTAACGGTCAATTTAAATGTTTTTAGTTGGTAGTACCACCGCCTGTGGCGCGCATAGTCAATAACCCTTGCGTTTGACGTTTACACACTACCGCCATCTGTTCAGCGTACTACCCATCACAGTATACTCAACAGATGGCGGTAGTATTTTACTGACGATGTTTTATATTAAACAACATTCAATGTGTTATGTCTGTTTGTCTGTGAGGATAGTTTCCAAATTTTCCAAGTAAAACAGACGCTTTTTGGGGCAAATCGGTCCATAAAGAAAAACTAATAATTTCCCGTGGAAACTTTTGCTTGAATCGTGTAAGAAAACGTGTTTGAAAACTATTTGTTATTATTTCGGTATGAATCGGAGATGTTTTCATGGCAAATTATGCATAACAAGTTTGCACCCACAGGGAGAGGTTACCTCCTGCGCAGCGGCATTTTTCGGAAAATGGTGAATATGTGCGATTTCCACTAGGATGAAAGTGGAAATTCAGTGAATTTACTTAGGAAAGGTTGTATCATGCTGGTGGTAATAGATATTGGTTGTATAGGACGCCAATATTCAATAAATGTTCATTTTGGCCTTTTGTTAGCAAACATATTGATGCTCACAATTTTCGACGGAAAACGCAACGGAACTTGCTTTACTCAACACGCACCATACTATAAAATGGTGCTAGATGGTCTTCAAAGTGATAGCAAGATGACAAATCATCTCTATTTTGAGTAATTGAGCAATTTACTTCTGTTTACATCATATTTACGATGCAGCATTGTTGGAGCCGCGAAATGAAATGAATATATCTTATGAAAGTTCAACTGGAAAAGTCAAAGTTGCACATCAGTCTGATCGTAAAAACGTTTTCTTCTGCAATTCGAATGTTATATTGGAAGAATTTTACACAAGCTTGATGAAAATTATGATTTAACGCTAATTTTCACGAATTTTATATGCAGTCTGTCAACATTATCATCATCATGCAGTGGCGACATCTGCGTTGAGCAAGTACGGCAATCTTCCAATAGGAAGCGGAACACTTTTTTACTTTTCCTGATAAATTAATTCATCTGTGATGCTGCAAAACTTAATCTACAGTTGAAAAATTTAATTCTGTAACGTTTTTGAAAAGATCCTGCTGGTGTTCAGAAATATTTTAGTTGAAAAAAAAATGAAAAATTAGAAAAGTGCCTTAGTGGTTATGATCTTCCGGATTTCTTGTGTGTGAATAGTTAAGGTGCAAATCAGTTCAGATTTGTGGAAAATCGTACAATAAGACAATTACCGATGGAAATTGGCAAGATTTTGAATGAAAAATGCTGTTATTTGCGTTGGGGAAAATACTTATTCTGATGTAAACAAACGGTTTGGTTGAAGTTTCTTCTCGAACTCGCGTGGCGCACTCTACATTGGTGGTGCATTAAAAAGGCGTATTAACAAAAGAGAAAGTCGACGAAGAGAATCGATCAATGTTACTTAGGACCTAAAGCAATATTCAGCTTGAATTTAAGTTAAAGTTTCATGTCGGTTTGTCGGTGTTTAATACCCCGTTTACATTACAGCCTATATCACGTAATATAGGCTGTCTTGCAATGAGCACTCATACATAGGATTTCCAGTGAAAACTAGATGTATGAGTGCTCATTTCAAGACAGCGTATATCACGTGATATACGCTGTAATGTGAACGGGGTATAACACTCTTTCATACACTTTCTGGAAACTTCTGAAACGTTCTAAAAACTTCAGGGAACTCGGAAAATTCAATAAAATACAGCGACAATACCAACCGGTGGCAACTAGAAATATTCAGAGGGAGAGATAGGCGGAGAAAACAAAATTCGATTCGGCAGCAGGGATTTGTACCTAAATTATCTTTCAACCCTTGCTAGAAGCTAGCATTTCACATGACTTTTATTTTTGATTCGATTTACGTGCAAAATAATAATTGATTGCATCGCACTATTTTGCACATTTCATGGTGCCATTAATTAACCAACGAAGATGAATTAATCAATAGAGTTAGAATATTGTCTTTGATTCCAAAAACTAGTTGAATTTGAGAAGCACACGAAACATAACGGTGATTGAATTTCTGTTCGATTTCAATACTCTCAAATTTATTCTAGTGAGAATAAGAAATGCTCGGAAAAATTCTAATGGGAACGTTCGATTGGCTCAGATTTAGACAGTTCATTTGGCTCAAACCATTCTCTTCGCCCATCTCTCCCTATGAGTATTTCTAGTGGCAACTATAGATACTATAGATTCCATAGATAAGCGGAGGCACAAAAAGTTGTTTTGGCAACCATGCAAAATAAATGATCTTACTGGCATCCGTGAAAAAAGTTCATGCCATCATAGAACTCTTCGTTATGCAGTTTTGTTTTGCTTCGTGCGTAGAAGCTCAAAATGAAGTGCAAAGTAAATCTTTGCAACAATAAGTCGAGAAATGGTTTGCTTTATCTTTCCTTCTTTCTTTCTTTCTTTCTTTCCACATCGGAATGTGGAGTGTAGAAAGAGTTTTGTGCTCATAATACTTCTCCCTCAAACAACACCATGATAACGTCATGCTCGTTTGGCTACACTAATTGACAGTTCGTTTTGCTACATTATATTTACTTTGCCTCCGCTTATCTATGGAATCTATAGTATCTATAGTGGCAACTAGAAATACTCATAAGGAGAGATGGGCGGAGAGAATGGTTTGAGCTAAAGAGCCTGAATTTATAAAGAGACGACATCTTATCAATTTGACAGGTCCTCTGCTCGATTGGAATGACATTTCCTATGACTTTGACAGACAATCGATTGTTCCAATTTTGACATGTCGCCTCTTTATAAATTTAGGCTCTTTAGTTTGAGCCAAATGAACTGTCTAAATCTGAGCCAATCGAACGTTGCTAGCTTCTAGCAAGGGTTGAAAGATAATTTAGGTACAAATCCCTGCTGCCGAATTGAATTTTGTTTTCTCCGCCTATCTCTCCCTCTGAGTATTTCTAGTGGAAACTAACGATTTTAAATTGATAAGTTTTGTAAACGGACCATCGTTTACATACCAGATCTTCCAAAAGTGTCGTGAAAGTCACTATGCACCATCTATTCATTCTAAGTTCAAGGCCGCTTACGATACGACTGAACGTGAAGAGCTATGGAAGAATATGGACGGGAATGGTTTTCCCGGGCAACAGACCAGACTGATCACAGTGCTGTGTGAAGGTATCGGGTGCTTCATCGGACTCGTTTGAAACTCGTAGAGGATTTGGACAAGGCGATGGTCTTTCCTGCCTCCTGTTCAGCATTGCGCTAGAAGGTGTTATGACACGTGTGGGCTTTAACACGCAGGGCATGATCTTCAATAGAAGACAAAGTACATGTTGGCAGGAGGAACCGAGAAGAGATAGGGCTCGCATGGGCAGAAGTGTGATGATCAACGGAGATAAGTTTAAGGTGGTGGATGAACTTGTGTACCCATGACGTGGATAACAACTGGTGACGTTGGATAACAACTGCAGCAGAGAAATTCGGAGACGCATTATTGCTGAATGTCGTGCTTACTAAAGACTTTCCAAGACCTTGCCCCGTACTAAATATACTATGTTCAAGACGTCGATAAGACCGTTGGTTGTCCACGGGACCGAGACCTGGACAATTCTCTTGCAAGCATCGGTAGTTCCATTTCGGTGGCTACCATTTATTGATCAAATTCTTATTCCGTTCATATAGGTAACCATCTGAAGCTAAACGAAGCTTATTATAGTAAAAAGATATCCCTGTAGGGGAAATGTCTCTAATTTTAGCCTATGGATCTAAGATTGGGCCCATCGCTAAAAATTTGCTATTTATCAATTTTATCTAGATGAACGCGTTATTGGAACGTTACTAATGGATATTTTTGGTTGCTATTGAAAATTTAGTCGATTGCTGAATTTATGTATGGGCCCAAATTAGGGACACTTAGGCCGACATTACCTGCATTTCCCCTATATACCTTTATCTTTCAACGGTATCTTCACGTTTTTGGTGCAATTATCCGTAAATTATCGTAGTCCTTCACTCACAAATGCCAACATTGCCAATTGATAAACCTAAACTTTGGGTTCTTGTTGTCGTCTCGGATGCCACCGTCTGCTGTGCTCCAAGACGGCATTTCTGAACTCTTTTCAAACTCCTAACCTGCAAGACATGGAGAGCAGGGGGAAAATCGAAAGAAACCAAGCGATTCCGTATTCATGGCAGATGATTTTCAATAATATATCAAATTTGTATCACGTTTCTCTCTCCATCTGCTACCTACTGATGTGCCACCCATACAAGCTATATAGAGAAGCTAACCGGTACCCTTCAACAAACTACCCCTCGGCCGTTTCTCGGTGTCTCGAAAACTGTCGTCCTAGTGGAATTGACCTAGCCCAAAAATGGAAGGGTGAGGGAAATCGAAACGATTTTTTTTTTATTTCATAGATACGGGGCTGCTTCGGAGTCGCTAGCAGAAGCTTTCAAATCCTCGTTCAAGTAGTGCCATCGAAGCGTGTGACCAGAATTGATTACCATCCCATGTCAATTCCCTTTTCGGCCTGTTTTTATACATCCTCGCTGTATTTGGCTAAATAGCCAACCATCAGCCATTCAGTCGTCAGCTCATCCTACCTCTCTCGATCCCCTAATTCGGTTTGGGGGGACTCTAAAACAAAACAAAAAACAGCAAGAATTCGGCTGGGATTTTCGACCTGTGCTTTGGCACTGAAATGGACGGAGAAAGAAATGCAAAGATGTCACATGATAAGTTGATAGATAATCTAAAGATTAAAAGTTCAAATCCTGAATTGTGGGCTGTTGGGGCTCGTCGATTTTTGGCTCTACTTTTTTGTTTGCAGCATTAGGTATGTTTATGTAATGAATGTATAGTCCCGAGTAAAAATTTCCGAATTGTGCTGTAATCGTTAGTTCCGAAAAATAAAACTATGTTCAGAAACATCGACACACATGCGCTCACAATGTACGAATATCGGTCGAAAGCGATTTCTCCCATAGCATTGATCTTAAAAATTAGAAACACTTTGTTTGGAAAATAGAAGTAGATACTCAGCGGTACTTTTTTGTAATTTACAAGTAGCAAATTTCATCAAAACATTTAAAGATTTCATAATTCCGAAAACATGTTCTCTAGTGAAATGATTTAGCAACCTTGCCTCAGGGAAGTGGGCAGAATCTGACGAGAGACAAAGTCTATATAATTAGATGCATCAAATGTCCTTACTCAGCTGTCGAAACGAATCGCATTGACAACTCTAACACACTTGAGTTCTGGCGATCTTATGCGTCAACCGCCATTAAAACGGCGCCGCGATGAAGGCTTGCTGTCTCTGAACCCACCGAGCTGTTTTGGCTGTACCTTTCTCGTATACATCCTAGCGTGAAATTGCAATCAATCGAGAAGCTGCTCAAAGGTTGATGATCCGATTAAGGATGTATCGCTAGCTCCCAAACTACGTGAAGTTGCTCTTACATCGGATACGGTGCAACGCCTCAAGCATCTGCCGGTTGTTTCCAATTGAGAAGCACTTCCGATACTCCTCATTCACAACATCCGCTTTACTGTTCGAACAATCCTAATTCATCTCATTTTCTTATCAGCCACAGTTAGGCAGCTGCACACTTGTACTTCCCACCGCAGTCGAGCCATTCCAGTCGTCCCGGACCCGCTCGAGCTCAGCAGTCGTCCCGGACCTGCGTGTGGGAGTAGTGCAGGGGTCTTCCAACTCAACGTCAAAGGCAAGTACGATAATTTAATGTACTCGATGATTCCTGATCCGTTCATCGCTTGCAGCCAATTTCCGACAGCCCTACCTCATCAGCCATCACAATTCAACCGGACACTAGGACGCACCGAAGTTGGCCTCATGGAAGCCCTTGTACCAACAATCAATACGAAACTAACGATTTTAAATTGACTCACCACTTTAGTAGCCTATTGGTCCCAAGCAAACGATTAACGTACCCTATGCTAGTTGAAATTCTATTACTACACTATGTTTGTTTTGATTCGCTATGAAAGTTTGACAGATAACATCAGGGGTGTGTGGATTCATGCAGAACATGCAGGGGTGAGTGAAATAGCTTGGGACTGCTTGGGACCGTTGTTCTGGTACTGAGTGAGCCAAAAATAATAATGATTTTCTTCGGGACCCAGTGGTCTTAGAGTTACCTCTATGCTTGTACCTCCCACCACAGTCGAGCCATTCCAGCCAGCGTTCAGCAGTCGTCCCGGCCCTGCGTGTGGGAGTAGTGCAGGGGTCTTCCAACTCGACAGCATAGGCGAGTCAACTTCTGTTATCGATTCAACGACTCCTGACCCGCTCATTGCTTCCAGCCTATATTCGCCTGCACCATCAAGGCATCCTTCGCAAGTTGCTCAGATTCTAGGACGTATTGAAACTATACCTGCTCCTTCAGACTTGCTGCTGTATTATCAGAACGTCGGTGGTATCAACTGTGATGTCGACGATTTTCGCGTAGCTACCTCGGATCTTTGCTACGACATCATTATTCTCACGTAGACATGGTTGGATTCACGCACACTCCCTCGTCAGGTGTTTGGCGACGATTATGAAGTTTTCCGTTGCGATAGGAATGCTGCTAATAGTCGGAAAGTTAAAGGTGGAGGTGTTTTAGTGGCTATAAATTCTAGGTTTAGAGCGAGGTTACTAGAAAATAATGCTTGGACATGCTTAGAGCAGGTGTGGACGTCGATTAAACTGGGCGATCGTACCTTGTTTCTCTGTGCGGTTTACTTACACTCTGTCATCCATTCCTACGCTTCGCTCCTTCTGGACAATTACAGCTTAGCCACTCTTTCTCAAATCAACCATGTTATTAACCAGAACAACCGCAGTTTGGATCTTTGTTTTGTAAGCGCCCAGGACATGGACACGCCGCTACTGGTGACGTTAAGTACTAAGCTGATGCATGATTTTAATGTTTCACCTGCCACCGTTTCCTACGATTTTCGCAACGCCGACCATGGTAGTATCGCCGAATTAATCTCCAATTTAGATTGGGACGACTTATTGGACACTGACATTGACATTGAGTCCGCCGCTCAAACTATTTCAAATGTCTTGGCATATATCATTGACAGACACGTTTCGAAAAAGATTCATCATCATACGACCCATCCACCATGGCATACGAGCGAATTTCGTCGACTGAAATCCAGAAAGAGAGCCGCTTTTAGGAAGTTCACCAAGCACCGCACACTATCCCTTCAACGTGACTATGTCAGGATCAATCACGCATACAAACGAGTTGCGAAACGGTGCTTTCTTCAGTATCGACGTGGATTGCAGAGAAAGCTTAAGTCACGTCCCAAGCAGTTTTGGAAGTTTGTCAACGAGCAACGTCATGAAGCTGGTCTGCCGTCGTCTATGACACATAATGGTAACGTGGCCTCTTCTACGCAAGATATCTATTAGCTGTTCTCTGAAAAATTTGCCAGTGTTTTCACGGACGAGTGACGACCATGCCCGACTGGCTGCCAGTTACGTACCACTCTCTGGCAAAACCATGAGCAGAATTGACATCAGTCCCGAGATGTTTTTCAGGGCTTCCTCGAAACTCAAGTCGTCGTACAATCCGAGTCCTGACGAAATTCCATCGGCGTTCCTCAAAACGCACTTGGACAGTTTGTTGTCTCCACTGCTGCACGTTTTTCAACGGTCTGTGGATGTCGGAGTTTTCCCATCCTGTTGGAAGCTAGCGCACATGTTTCCAGTACATAAAAAAGGCAACAAACAGAACTTTGGCAACTACCGTGGCATTACTTCGCTTAGCGCTGTTGCTAAATTGTTCGAACTCGTTGTTATGGAACCGTTACTCGCTCACTGTAAGCCGTATATTAGTATCGACCAGCATGGTTTCATGGCTGGTCGCTCCACTGCCACTAACTTGCTGTGTCTTACTTCCTACATCTCTAACAGTATGTCGGATCGTGCTCAGACGGATGTCATTTATACTGACTTATCTGCTGCCTTCGATAAATTGAATCACCGCATATCAATCGCTAAACTGGACAGGCTTGGTATCCACAGCTGCCTTTTGCAATGGTTTCAGTCGTACCTCACCGATCGCTATCTAACTGTTGTCATTGGTGATCACCAGTCCCGTACGTTCGCTGCCACATCCGGCATACCTCAGGGTAGTCACCTGGGACCGCTGATTTTCCTGATTTATTTCAACGACGTGAATCTGGTAATTGAGGGACCACGATTATCTTACGCAGATGACCTTAAACTCTACCTCCGAATTCACTCAATTGAAGACTGTTGCTTCCTTCAACGTCAGCTGAATGCTTTTGCTGATTGGTGTATGCTGAATCGTATGGAGGTTAACCCGTCCAAATGCTCGGTTATCTCTTTTTCGCGCAAGAAAGAGACTATTATGTTCAAGTATGTTTTGTTAGGCACTGAAATTGAGCGCGTCAGCCAAATTAAGGACCTAGGCGTGATTCCGGATACAAAACTCTCTTTCAAGCAGCACATCTCGCACGCCATCGACAAAGCTTCCAGAATTCTAGGGTCTATCTTCAGGATTGCCAAAGACTTCACGGATATCTACTGCCTTAAATCGTTGTACTGCTCCTTGTCTCGCTCCATATTAGAATACTGCTCGGTTGTCCGGACTCCTCACTACAACAACGGTGTCGAAAGAGTTGAGTCTGTTCAGCGACGGTTCCTGAGATATGCTCTACGTAAACTGCCGTGAACGGATCCCTTCCGATTGCCTAGCTACGAAAGTCGTTTGCTACTGATCCATCTGGAGCGCCTGTCGGTCCGAAGAGATACAGCAAGGGCATTGCTAATTGCGGATATTTTGCAAGGACGCACCGATTGCCCTGTCCTGCTTGAGCAAATTGACATCAATGTTCAACCCCGAGCCCTACGGAATAATTCAATGCTGCGCCTGCCCATACAGCGAACTAATTATAGCATGTTCGGTGCAATCGGTGGTTTACAGAGACTCTTCAATAGGGTCTCCGCACTGTTTGATTTTGACCTGACTCGCGAGCTGCTTCGCCGGAGGTTTAGTTCGTTTTTTTCTAGATCAGTTTAGTTTGTTTAGTTATGTTCCTTTTTTTTACGAGATGACTATCTATGTACTTATTGATGTTTTGTTTTAGTACTTTTCATGTTTAGTTTAAGTTACATCATTGGGGCAAATAACGCCTGTTGATGTTCAGTCATATAAATAAATCTCCCGGACGCACAATAGACCGCTTTTTTTTAAGCTCCTGGTTCTTCCAGCCCAGTCGTGCTGATTACTGCCAGTGTTCAGCATAGTCGTTCTGAACCTGTGGCTGGATATGAATCAGGAGTTTTCCACCTTGCCTCTACAGGCAAGTACAATCAATATATTGACTATTAACTGCCTGATGCCGATCAAATTTTCAGCAATTCGGACTATGTTAGTCATTGTGATGATGCCTCTGTAACTCCCAATCCTGGGAACCCGGAACGCGCCGTAGGAAGCCCCATGGAAGCCCCCAATCCCTCCGTCTCAGTCCTGCCATCAGCAGCCTTCGTTCATGATAGTCGTTCCGGACCTGCTGTCGGATGTGGAGAGGGGGTCTTCCAACCCACTCACTATGGCGAGTATCCAATCAGACTTGATGATGGTCAGTTATTGCCTGATGTATCTGTGATTTTCAGGGAGAGTAGTCGTTCGATTCTTTGCCGCGCCGGTAGAATGAATTCTGATGTTGAAGAGTACCGCCTAGCTGTATCGGATTGTTGCTAAGATGTAATTGTCCTGAGCAAAACGTGGCTCGATTATTGAACGTTTTCCAATCAAGTCTTCGGTCCTGACAACGAGGTCTTTCGTTGCGATCGGAATCCTAATAACAGCCGTGAATCTACTGGTGGAGGTGTCCTTGTAGCTGTCCGTGGTGCGTTGGAGGCAAAGGCCATCGAGAACGATCCATGGAACTATGTGGAGCAGGTTTGGACAGCCATAAATCTGGGTGATCGCACACTATTTCTATGCGCTCTGTAAATTCCACCTGATCGAGTCCGGGACAATGTTTGGAGTTTGGACCTCTGATTCGTGAGCACACAGGACAGGGCTCCATTAATTTCATCGGATCCTTGTGCACTAACTAAGCTAGTTCACTTTTGTCACTGTTGAGGACAAACTCGTGCGTGATTTCGACGTAAAGCTGACCACCGTAGCATTATAGATGTATTGTCTCGCATGGTATGGGAGAACATCCTTCATCCAGATGACGTTGAGGCTGCAGCGCAAACCTTTTCTCATCTCTTGGCATATGTTATTGACAGACACGTCCCGAAAAGAACTCACCACAAAGTGTCTCACCCTCCCTGGCAGACGAGAGAGCTACGTAGGTGGAAGTCAATCAAGAGAGCAGCATTGAGAAGATTTACGAAGTATCGTACGCTTCCTCTGAAACTCGCTACCAGCTAGTCAGTCGTGAATGCCTTTCAAGTTTCCAACGAGGCATCCAGCGCAAACTTAAGCGACACCCGAAATCCTTTTGGAACTACGTGAACGAGCAACCCAGGGAATCTGACCTCCCATCGTCTATGGAATTCAACGGAGAAGTTGCTGCCACCGTCTAGGATATAAGCCGCCTTTTTTCCAACAGGTTTGCCAGTGTATTCACTAATGAGATACTCACTGACGACCGTATTAACCTGGCTGCGAGGAACGTTCCAGTAAATGATCAAACGCTGGGTGCAATTGATGTTAATGCTGAGATGATTTCCAAGGCCGCGACTCTGCTCAAGTCATCCTTCAATCCTGGACCTGATGGAGTTCCATCCAGTGGCATATTTCCATCTTGCTGGAAATTTGCGCACATGTTTCCCGTCCACCAAAAAGGAAGGAAACGAGCTGTGGATATCTATCGAGGAATTACATCGTTAAGTGCCGTTTCGAAGCTATTCGAGCTAGTGATTATGGAACCGCTGCTGTCCCATTGCAAGCAGTATTTGAGTGCTGATCAACACGGGTTTACTGTTGGCCGCTCTACAACCACCAATCTGCTGTGTCTCACATCGTATATAACCGAAAGCATGTCGGATCGAGTTCAAACGGATCTTATTTTTTCAGACCTATCCGCAGCATTCGACAAGTTGAACCATGCTATTGCGATTGCTAAACTCGGCAGGCTCGAGGTATGCGGAAATCTTCTGAGTTGGTTTCGATCATATCTTACCGGTCGCCAACTAAAGGTTGCCATAGGAGATTGCAGATCAGCTAGCTTCTTCGCCACATCAGGTATACCACATGGGACCGTTGGTTTTTATACTGTACTTCAACGACGTGCATCTGGTCATCGAAGCTCCTCAAAATCTTGCTACGAATACGCTCCATTGCTGACTGTCACGTTCTACAACGTCAGCTGAATGTATTTGCTAGTTGGTGCAGTTTAAACAGAATGGTAGTGAACCCAGCCAAATGCTCCGCTATTACGTTCTCACGAAAACAACAACCGATATTATTTAGCTATGACCTGCTTGACTCGACAATCGAACGCGTGAATCAGGTGAAAGACTTGGATGGGATCTTGGATTCGCAGCTTTCATTCCAGCAACACATTGCATATGTTGTCGATAAGGCGTCAAGAACTTTAGCGTTCATTTTTAGGATAGCTATTGTTCGCTTGTTCGATCGACGCTTGAGTATTGTTCAGCGGTTTGGAACCCAAACTTCAACAACGGTGCCGAGGGAATTGAATCTGGTCAACGTCGTTTTATTCGTTTTTCGTTGTGTAGATTGCTTTGGAATGATCCGTTTCGATTTCCCAGTTACGAAGCCCTTGTCAACTTATCGACCTGATTCCCACACCGGAGCTGCGCAGAGGATCGCAGGTGCTATTATTTGTTTGTAGACAGCCAGTTTGTTCACCCTTGAGAGGCGGGATCTGCGGCAGATCAGCGGATACAGACACCTAACCAAGGTAGAACACTTTACAGTTTTCTCTACATGCGAACGGAAGAGGAACTTTTCATCGATCAACATCCCGAGATAGGTTACTTCGGCAGACCACTCAACCCTTGTGCCATCCATGATTACAGTACAAGAGGGAGCCGGTTTTAGTTTCGGCGATTGCCGATGGAGGAACATGATCGCTCGTGTTTTGGAGGGATTGATTTTAATTTTCCACGTGGTGGCATAATCAGCAAAGGCGTCAAGACATCGTTGGAGCTTGTTTGTTATTTCACGAGGCATCCTACCCTTGACGGCGATTGCGGTATCATCTGCAAACAGGAAGAACACGCAACCGTCTCCGAGTGGAGGAATGTCTGAAGTGTAGGTACTGTAAAGCAAAGGGCCCAACAGACTTCCTTGCAGAACTCCTGTTGGGATGGAGAACGTGTTTGAAAGGCAGCCATTCACCGATACCTTAAACGACTTTTGATGATGCAAAGGAAAGTTGAAGTTACAAAGCTTGTATACAATTGTGCCAGACATTGGCAAACGCTTTCTCAATGTCTAACAATGCCATGGCTGTGGACTTGGATACAGCCTTGTTACTTCGGATGTTATTCATCACCCGTACTAGCTGATGATTTGTGGAGTGCCCCTTCCTGAACCCGAACTGCTCCGGTAGGAGAATGTTGTGCTCCTCGACAAACTGCAAACGATTTAGAATAAGTTTCTCCAACAATTTGCTCAGCGCTGAAAGGAGGCTGATTGGTCTGTAGCTTGAAGCTAGGTATGATTTTCGCTGTCTTCCAGATACTTGGAAAGTAGTGCAGTTCCAAGCATCTGTTGTTTCATTTCGGAGTGAGTCCATTCTGGAAGCAATCTGTCTGTTCAGATCGGCCATTTCACGTTTTTTGCCCAGATCTCCAGGCCTCTGAAACTGGCGTCTACGAACATTTCTCAGGCGAATCAAAAGTTGGGTGTGGGAATCAATGGCAATAAACTTACCCCTCACAGGAACTCGTTGGACGCACGGCTCGTCAGCCACGGTGGAGTCTCTCCAACGCTCGGTTGATGTTCTCCACGGTGTCAAGCGGCGGGTTGTCGATGACGTGCCTGTCTACCACGCTTCCAAACTGGGCCTAGTTTACGCGATGGTAGTCCTTGCGCAGGCTTGAAGCAGGAGCCACGTTGCAGCCCAGTTCAGCCACCACCGGTTGCTGGTCGGAGCTGAGTTCGTTCAAGGCTACCGGCTTGGACAAGCCGATATTTGTCAGGAACAGGTCTAGCGTTGATGGGTTGCCCGCCGGTGAGATGAATGTTGGTTCATCCGAAAACCAAACGGAGTAGAGCCCATGCTGTGAGTGGTCGAACAGGAGACGACCGTTCTGGTTCTGCTGGTAGTTCCGCCAGGCCTTATGGCGAGCATTAAGATCTCCTCCAACTACGAAGCGGGAACCGGTACGGGTGATGGTGGAAAGGTCCTTCTTGAATTTAGCCGCTAGTGCACTGCTGGCGGCACACTGTCGAGGGCAGTAGACGGCGATGAACTGGACGTATCCAGTCGACGACTTCACCTCCACACCAAGGGCCTCGATGATAGAGGTGTGGATATGGGACAGAGTGTGGTATTTTATTCCTTTCATGACGACAACCGCAACATCCCCTGGAGCTGGTGCGATCAAGCCGGATAATGTTGTAGTCAGGCAACCAGAAGCTGTCACCGGACTTTAGATGGGTCTCGGTTAGAAGGCCCACGTCGATGCTGTGCTTGCGGAGGAAGTCGGCGAGCTCAATCTTTTTTGCTCTTATAGAGCAAGCATTCCAGGTGACGATAGTTAGCGGTTTAGACGCCATACTGGATGATGAACTTACCGAGCACTTGGATCTGTTCGGGTTTATTGCGGCACTTTCGAAGAGCACCGGACATGTTGACGATAATTTCCATCAGTTCATCCGCTGAGAACAGATCGGGGTTGTTGTTTTGCGCTGTTGGTTGTCTCCAGAATCCAGGGGGGATGGAGAGCTTTGGCCAGCAGAATTACCGGAAGCTTCTTGAGGGGGGCGGGTTGCACTCGCGAATTCGCTTGCCTTTGCTGGGGAGCACGAAGAGGTGGAAAATCTGCCGTCCTGAATGCTGGGGTTTTGTCCTTCTTGCGTCCTGGTTGATTGTTGCTTGACGCCTGCTTTCGGATGCGTTTGAAGTGCTCGCGTTTGGAGCACTGTCTGTCAGAACCTTGATGTGCACCACCACAGTTAGCGCATTTTATCGCCACGGCTCCATCCGCAGGGCAGTTGGAAGTGGCGTGTTCTTGAGCGCAGTTGCTGCAGCGTGGCTTGATGTTGCAGTTGCGGCCTGGTACCGTGCAAAATTGAGGCACCGCTGGCACTGCGTTACGTCACGATGGCCGCCACGGTATGGCTCCCATCGTACGATGATGGAGTAGATCGATCGGATGGCTTGCAGCGCATTGAGAGTCACCGTCCCTTTCTGGAAGTGCACCTGGAAGAGACAATCCGGGTACGTCTTCACGTTTTCGTCTCTCCTTGTCATTCGGAAGACAGCGATTGGGGCTAACTTGTACCGGTTGATTTCAGCTTCGGCCATCTTTGGGTCGAAGTTTGGTTGACCCCTGATGACTACCTTGAAGGGCTTCTCACCGGGGATGTCGGGCGTGAATAATTCCGCCTTGGAATCCTTCAGATATTTCACGGCCACTTCGTACTCCGCTTTTGTTCGCAGCATCACCTTGGTGCCGATCCTGCCGAGCTTAAACTCAGCTGCAACGCCCAGCGATGAGAGATCGCCAATCAGCGTGTTGAGTGGTACTTGCTTGACCACCAGTGGAGGAAGCTTCCCGAGCAAAGTTAGAGATCAAATTGAAATCAAAATTTGCTGTTATGATGTAACTTATTTTGAATACTCCATTTGATCTCATTTTGGTTGACTTAACGGTTAACACAGCAAAAATGAGAGCAAGATTTTACACTGTTGAATCAAACTGAAAACTAATTCTGCTTTCAATGAAATCAATTTGATTACTGATTTTGCATTCATAATGTTTTACTGAATACGGGCCTGTCGTAAATCGTTACCATCCATGCTTCTCACGCTGAAAGATTTGAGCTCAAATGTCACCTCGGGCTAGTCATGAATGGCCTAAAATGGGTTAAACAAAATAAATAAACAATAATCGTTAGTTCAACGACCGATGAACTTAAATTAAATTTTAAACAAGAAATTAACAGCAGAACTTCAAGTTAAGTTGCTTTGATTTAAAAAATCTTGACTGCATAATAAAAGCACAGTATGATATCAGACTTCTGTCGCGACAATTGAAATCAAAAAGAGTTTTCATTATGATAGGAACTGCAAACTTTAATATCGATTTGCTTTCATTTTGTTAACCGACTTTGCTCGGGTTGACTTTCGCCTCACTCGGGCCGGCAGAATTGTCGGTTTCGACAGCGTCGCCGAAATCACCGATGTCGGTGGCGTTCGTCACGGTAACATCGTCGCGTCCGCTCGTACCATCGGACTGTCCTTGATTCTTCTTCCTCTTTTTCGTCCGCTTCACCGGGACTGGGTTGGTATTCCCAACATCGGTGGGAAGATTAGCGTACCTATTTGAGGTAGGTACCGAGCTACCCTCACCACTGTTCTTCTTCTCCGCTTGGTCACGAAGTCTGCTCCGGGAGCACTGTCTTCCCATCACGCGATGCGACCGACACTACTGACGACGCGACGTGCAGTATATCTGCGAACGTTTGTAACAAACTATAAGTTTATCGAACAACTCGAACTGTACTGCTTGACGTTCAAGCAGAAAATGATCAATGATGACTGTAAAATATATCTGGTACCTCTATATATGCAATTATATTAACATCCAAAGTCCATCCTTTTTTCCATATTCTGCACAAAAGAAACGACCTGCCCCGCCCTATTTATAATAAAATGGCAGGAAATCCTGTCAGTTGCGGGGCTTAGAAAGTATGTTTTGTGCATAGTATGTAAAAAGGAGGGACTTCGGAGGTATTTTTTCTGCAAAATATGTAAAAAAGGAGGGACGTCGGATGTTAACCTAAATGCATATATCATGCATCATAGATAGAGATAGATAGATAGGTTCTACGTCAACAATGCGCTTGTGCTTTGGATACAACCCTTAACTTGTTCAACATACAGAGACAACATTTTGGATCGTGATTTGAAGAAAAATCTTTGTTTACAGTCACCCTAGCATTATGGGTCACCCACAATTATGAACCACTTCCATTTCATTAGCAAGCAGAACCGACTGTCCCATAATAGTGACTAGCTGGCCCATAATACTGGGGTGACTGTACATGCATATAAAGAGAATCCACCTGTTGGGTGAAATCCCGTTCAGGCCTAGAGTGACTTTGCAACCCTCCCCCCTCTCATCCATTCTTTTTAAAAGTGGACGGATGTGGAAAAATTTAGAATCACCTAAATTTTGTCTCGGGCTTTTAATACTATTCATCAGACTTCTAAACTCACATAATTTTTTCAATACTAGTACCCATTCCTATATTGATGTTTTTGCTCCAGACGCCCACAAGACTGTCGGCTCCAACACCGGTCGGATGTCACAGTGATGTGTGATGTGCCCAAGGAATGTGTGTGTGTATGTGTGAGTGTATTTGTGTGTGTGTTTGTGCCCGCTCCGAATAGACCAGGTGTGCCGGAAGCGAAAGATTTATGCTTGGGATGTCTCTGGAGTATGCTTGAGACTTCAACAGCTGCCAGCAATGCCGATGCTTTCCGGAATGAAATTATTCCTTTTTGTTGCGTCCTAGCTTCAACTTCAAGCGGAGTTTTTTTCCACGTTGGTGAATTTGAGCTTGAAAAACACATTGAGCCCATGTGAGGAGCAAAAACTGCTGGAATAATTAATAGGGGAAAATTTCAAATGCTTTTTTTTTTGGTCCTGTAGATAATTATGTTTCTTAGATGACAACTCTAACCGGCGAATGGGTAGAATTAGTCTCATACGAACTAAATACGTGATTTAACAATGTCAGGTTCCACGTTACAGTGTGAAATACCTATATCTCTAACTATTTTTTTAACATTCAAGTTCACTCATCGACATAACCTATCTTTTTTTCGATTTCCTCAATGCGTCTAAACCGGGTGAAATACAGCCCAGCAAAAGTTTTGATCCTCCAGAACCCCGGCTGCTGCTGCTGCTGTTGCTGCTGCTCGTAACTAAGCTTATTTAAACATTTTCGCTTGTTCCTCGCTGAAACGGATCGCGGAAGGATAAAGTTTTATAATGCAACTTCCGTTCCGTTCGATGGACGGAAAAATAGTTTCAATTTTAAACAACACTGTACTCACACGCTCACAGGAGTAGCAGGCAAAAGTTGTTGGATCAAGTTCAAACTGTAATTATGATCACACTTCACTCTCTCGGCTGGGACTCCGCGGGGTGAAAGTTTGATTAATACACAATTTATGCGAGAGTGGTGAGTGTTCGCAGAGTCCGTTGGCTGTTAAATTGACTGTAATCTGCCGTTGACCTATTTCGGATGAGCCCATCATCATCATCATCATCATCATCATCATCATCATCATCATCATTGGAAACCAAAACTAAACGTTACTAATTATCAGCGATTCTTATTACTTCTTCTTCTTCTTCTAGGCTTTTACGCTTCTGTAGCGAGCGTTTTTGCCGGTATTCAACTTAGTGTTCTAGATGCACTTCCATAGTTATTAATTGAGAGCTTTCTATGCCAACCAATGCATGAATTTGTATATTGTGTGGCAAACACAATGATACTCAGGGAAGTTGAGAAAATTTACAACCCGAGGCCCACCAGCCGACAAATAAAAGATTTTGTAATATTTTATACTGGGAAATAGGTAACCGACTGTAGGAAAGGAAAATTTCTAGCATCTGAACACCCCTCTTTTCGCGATTAGAGCCATATTAACGGAGATAAATCGATTTAAAGGTTTGGAAGGCCCACCAGCCGACAAATAAAAGATTTTGTAATATTTTATACTGGGAAATCCGGGTAGGAAAATTTCGAGCATCTCAACACCCCTCTTTTCGCGATTAGAGCCATATTAACGGAGATAAATCGATTTAAAGGTTTGGAAGGCCCACCAGCCGATGAATAAAAGATTTTGTAATATTTTATACTGGGAAATCCGGGTATGAAAATTTCGAGCATCTGAACACCCCTCTTTTCGCGATTAGAGCCATATTAACGGAGATAAATCGATTTAAAGGTTTGGAAGGCCCACCAGCCGACAAATAAAAGATTTTGTAATATTTTATACTGGGAAATCCGGGTAGGAAAATTTCGAGCATCTCAACACCCCTCTTTTCGCGATTAGAGCCATATTAACGGAGATATATCGATTTAAAGGTTTGGAAGGCCCACCAGCCGACAAATAAAAGATTTTGTAATATTTTACACTGGGAAATCCGGGTATGAAAATTTCGAGCATCTGAACACCCCTCTTTTCGCGATTAGAGCCATATTAACGGAGATAAATCGATTTAAAGGTTTGGAAGGCCCACCAGCCGACAAATAAAAGATTTTGTAATATTTTATACTGGGAAATCCGGGTATGAAAATTTCGAGCATCTGAACACCCCTCTTTTCGCGATTAGAGCCATATTAACGGAGATAAATCGATTTAAAGGTTTGGAAGGCCCACCAGCCGACAAATAAAAGATTTTGTAATATTTTATACTGGGAAATCCGGGTATGAAAATTTCGAGCATCTGAACACCCCTCTTTTCGCGATTAGAGCCATATTAACGGAGATAAATCGATTTAAAGGTTTGGAAGGCCCACCAGCCGACAAATAAAAGATTTTGTAATATTTTATACTGGGAAATCCGGGTATGAAAATTTCGAGCATCTGAACACCCCTCTTTTCGCGATTAGAGCCATATTAACGGAGATAAATCGATTTAAAGGTTTGGAAGGCCCACCAGCCGACAAATAAAAGATTTTGTAATATTTTACACTGGGAAATCCGGGTATGAAAATTTCGAGCATCTGAACACCCCTCTTTTCGCGATTAGAGCCATATTAACGGAGATAAATCGATTTAAAGGTTTGGAAGGCCCACCAGCCGACAAATAAAAGATTTTGTAATATTTTATACTGGGAAATCCGGGTATGAAAATTTCGAGCATCTGAACACCCCTCTTTTCGCGATTAGAGCCATATTAACGGAGATAAATCGATTTAAAGGTTTGGAAGGCCCACCAGCCGACAAATAAAAGATTTTGTAATATTTTATACTGGGAAATCCGGGTATGAAAATTTCGAGCATCTGAACACCCCTCTTTTCGCGATTAGAGCCATATTAACGGAGATAAATCGATTTAAAGGTTTGGAAGGCCCACCAGCCGACAAATAAAAGATTTTGTAATATTTTATACTGGGAAATCCGGGTATGAAAATTTCGAGCATCTGAACACCCCTCTTTTCGCGATTAGAGCCACATTAACGGAGATAAATCGATTTAAAGGTTTGGAAGGCCCACCAGCCGATAAATAAAAGATTTTATAATATTTTACATTGGGAAATTCGGGTATGAAAATTTCGAGCATCTGAACACCCCTCTTTTCGCGATTAGAGCCATATTAACGGAGATATATCGATTTAAAGGTTTGGAATGCCCACCAGCCGATAAATAAAAGATTTTGTAATATTTTATACTGGGATATCCGGGTATGAAAATTTCGAGCATCTGAACACCCCTCTTTTCGCGATTAGAGCCATTTTAACGGAGATATATCGATTTAAAGGTTTGGAATGCCCACCAGCCGATAAATAAAAGATTTTGTAATAATTTATACTGGGAAATCCGGGTATGAAAATTTCGAGCATCTGAACACCCCTCTTTTCGCGATTAGAGCCATATTAACGGAGATATATCGATTTAAAGGTTTGGAATGCCCACCAGCCGATAAATAAAAGATTTTGCAATAATTTATACTGGGAAATCCGGGTATGAAAATTTCGAGCATCTGAACACCCCTCTTTTCGCGATTAGAGCCATATTAACGGAGATATATCGATTTAAAGGTTCGGAATGCCCACCAGCCGATAAATAAAAGATTTTGTAATATTTTATACTGGGAAATCCGGGCATGAAAATTTCGAGCATCTAAACACCCCCCTTTTCGCGATTAGAGCCATATTAACGGAGATATATCGATTTAAAGGTTTGAAAGGCCCACCAGCCGACAAATAAAAGATTTTATAATATTTTACATTGGGAAATTCGGGTATGAAAATTTCGAGCATCTGAACACCCCTCTTTTCGCGATTAGAGCCATATTAACGGAGATATATCGATTTAAAGATTTGGAAGGCCCACCAGCCGACAAATAAAAGATTTTGTAATAATTTATTCTGGGAAATCCGGGTATGAAAATTTCGAGCATCTGAACACCCCTCTTTTCGCGATTAGAGCCATATTAACGGAGATATATCGATTTAAAGGTTTGGAATGCCCACCAGCCGATAAATAAAAGATTTTGTAATATTTTATACTGGGAAATCCGGGCATGAAAATTTCGAGCATCTAAACACCCCCCTTTTCGCGATTAGAGCCATATTAACGGAGATATATCGATTTAAAGGTTTGGAAGGCCCACCAGCCGATAAATAAAAGATTTTATAATATTTTACATTGGGAAATTCGGGTATGAAAATTTCGAGCATCTGAACACCCCTCTTTTCGCGATTAGAGCCATATTAACGGAGATATATCGATTTAAAGGTTTGAAAGGCCCACCAGCCGACAAATAAAAGATTTTATAATATTTTACATTGGGAAATTCGGGTATGAAAATTTCGAGCATCTGAACACTCCTCTTTTCGCGATTAGAGCCATATTAACGGAGATATATCGATTTAAAGATTTGGAAGGCCCACCAGCCGATAAATAAAAGATTTTGTAATATTTTATACTGGGAAATCCGGGTATGAAAATTTCGAGCATCTGAACACCCCTCTTTTCGCGATTAGAGCCATATTAACGGATATATATCGATTTAAAGGTTTGGAAGGCCCACCAGCCGACAAATAAAAGATTTTGTAATAATTTATTCTGGGAAATCCGGGTATGAAAATTTCGAGCATCTGAACACCCCTCTTTTCGCGATTAGAGCCATATTAACGGAGATATATCGATTTAAAGGTTTGGAATGCCCACCAGCCGATAAATAAAAGATTTTGTAATAATTTATTCTGGGAAATCCGGGTATGAAAATTTCGAGCATCTGAACACCCCTCTTTTCGCGATTAGAGCCATATTAACGGAGATAAATCGATTTAAAGGTTTGGAAGGCCCACCAGCCGACAAATAAAAGATTTTGTAATATTTTATACTGGGAAATCCGGGTATGAAAATTTCGAGCATCTGAACACCCCTCTTTTCGCGATTAGAGCCACATTAACGGAGATAAATCGATTTAAAGGTTTGGAAGGCCCACCAGCCGATAAATAAAAGATTTTATAATATTTTACATTGGGAAATTCGGGTATGAAAATTTCGAGCATCTGAACACCCCTCTTTTCGCGATTAGAGCCATATTAACGGAGATATATCGATTTAAAGGTTTGGAATGCCCACCAGCCGATAAATAAAAGATTTTGTAATATTTTATACTGGGATATCCGGGTATGAAAATTTCGAGCATCTGAACACCCCTCTTTTCGCGATTAGAGCCATTTTAACGGAGATATATCGATTTAAAGGTTTGGAATGCCCACCAGCCGATAAATAAAAGATTTTGTAATAATTTATACTGGGAAATCCGGGTATGAAAATTTCGAGCATCTGAACACCCCTCTTTTCGCGATTAGAGCCATATTAACGGAGATATATCGATTTAAAGGTTTGGAATGCCCACCAGCCGATAAATAAAAGATTTTGCAATAATTTATACTGGGAAATCCGGGTATGAAAATTTCGAGCATCTGAACACCCCTCTTTTCGCGATTAGAGCCATATTAACGGAGATATATCGATTTAAAGGTTCGGAATGCCCACCAGCCGATAAATAAAAGATTTTGTAATATTTTATACTGGGAAATCCGGGCATGAAAATTTCGAGCATCTAAACACCCCCCTTTTCGCGATTAGAGCCATATTAACGGAGATATATCGATTTAAAGGTTTGAAAGGCCCACCAGCCGACAAATAAAAGATTTTATAATATTTTACATTGGGAAATTCGGGTATGAAAATTTCGAGCATCTGAACACCCCTCTTTTCGCGATTAGAGCCATATTAACGGAGATATATCGATTTAAAGATTTGGAAGGCCCACCAGCCGACAAATAAAAGATTTTGTAATAATTTATTCTGGGAAATCCGGGTATGAAAATTTCGAGCATCTGAACACCCCTCTTTTCGCGATTAGAGCCATATTAACGGAGATATATCGATTTAAAGGTTTGGAATGCCCACCAGCCGATAAATAAAAGATTTTGTAATATTTTATACTGGGAAATCCGGGCATGAAAATTTCGAGCATCTAAACACCCCCCTTTTCGCGATTAGAGCCATATTAACGGAGATATATCGATTTAAAGGTTTGGAAGGCCCACCAGCCGATAAATAAAAGATTTTATAATATTTTACATTGGGAAATTCGGGTATGAAAATTTCGAGCATCTGAACACCCCTCTTTTCGCGATTAGAGCCATATTAACGGAGATATATCGATTTAAAGGTTTGAAAGGCCCACCAGCCGACAAATAAAAGATTTTATAATATTTTACATTGGGAAATTCGGGTATGAAAATTTCGAGCATCTGAACACCCCTCTTTTCGCGATTAGAGCCATATTAACGGAGATATATCGATTTAAAGATTTGGAAGGCCCACCAGCCGACAAATAAAAGATTTTGTAATAATTTATTCTGGGAAATCCGGGTATGAAAATTTCGAGCATCTGAACACCCCTCTTTTCGCGATTAGAGCCATATTAACGGAGATATATCGATTTAAAGGTTTGGAATGCCCACCAGCCGATAAATAAAAGATTTTGTAATATTTTATACTGGGAAATCCGGGCATGAAAATTTCGAGCATCTAAACACCCCCCTTTTCGCGATTAGAGCCATATTAACGGAGATATATCGATTTAAAGGTTTGGAAGGCCCACCAGCCGATAAATAAAAGATTTTATAATATTTTACATTGGGAAATTCGGGTATGAAAATTTCGAGCATCTGAACACCCCTCTTTTCGCGATTAGAGCCATATTAACGGAGATATATCGATTTAAAGGTTTGAAAGGCCCACCAGCCGACAAATAAAAGATTTTATAATATTTTACATTGGGAAATTCGGGTATGAAAATTTCGAGCATCTGAACACTCCTCTTTTCGCGATTAGAGCCATATTAACGGAGATATATCGATTTAAAGATTTGGAAGGCCCACCAGCCGATAAATAAAAGATTTTGTAATATTTTATACTGGGAAATCCGGGTATGAAAATTTCGAGCATCTGAACACCCCTCTTTTCGCGATTAGAGCCATATTAACGGATATATATCGATTTAAAGGTTTGGAAGGCCCACCAGCCGACAAATAAAAGATTTTGTAATAATTTATTCTGGGAAATCCGGGTATGAAAATTTCGAGCATCTGAACACCCCTCTTTTCGCGATTAGAGACATATTAACGGAGATATACCGATTTAAAGGTTTGGAAGGCCCACCAGCCGATAAATAAAAGATTTTGTAATATTTTATACTGGGAAATCCGGGTATGAAAATTTCGAGCATCTGAACACCCCTCTTTTCGCGATTAGAGCCATATTAACGGAGATATATCGATTTAAAGGTTTGGAAGGCCCACCAGCCGACAAATAAAAGATTTTATAATATTTTTTACTGGGAAATCCGGGTATGAAAATTTCGAGCATCTCAACACCCCCCTTTTTGCGATTAGAGCCATATTAACGGAGATATATCGATTTAAAGGTTTGGAAGGCCCACCAGCCGACAAATAAAAGATTTTGTAATATTTTATACTGGGAAATCCGGGTATGGAAATTTCGAGCATCTAAACACCCCTCTTTTCGCGATTAGAGCCATATTAACGGAGATATATCGATTTAAAGGTTTGGATGGCCCATCAGCCGACAAATAAAAGATTTTATAATATTTTTTACTGGGAAATCCGGGTATGAAAATTTCGAGCATCTCAACACCCCCTTTTCGCGATTAGAGCCATATTAACGGAGATATATCGATTTAAAGGTTTGGATGGCCCATCAGCCGACAAATAAAAGATTTTATAATATTTTATACTGGGAAATCCGGGTATGAAAATTTCGAGCATCTCAACACCCCCCTTTTTGCGATTAGAGCCATATTAACGGAGATATATCGATTTAAAGGTTTGGAAGGCCCACCAGCCGACAAATAAAAGATTTTATAATATTTTTTACTGGGAAATCCGGGTATGAAAATTTCGAGCATCTCAACACCCCCCTTTTCGCGATTAGAGACATATTAACGGAGATATATCGATTTAAAGGTTTGGAAGGCCCACCAGCCGACAAATAAAAGATTTTGTAATATTTTATACTGGGAAATCCGGGTATGAAAATTTCGAGCATCTCAACACCCCTCTTTTCGCGATTAGAGCCATATTAACGGAGATATATCGATTTAAAGGTTTGGATGGCCCACCAGCCGATAAATAAAAGATTTGATAAAAATTTTTACTGGGAAATCCGGGTATGAAAATTTCGAGCATCTCAACACCCCCCTTTTCGCGATTAGAGCCATATTAACGGAGATATATCGATTTAAATGTTTGGAAGGCCCGCCAGCCGATAAATAAAAGATTTTGTAATATTTTATACTGGGAAATCCGGGTATGAAAATTTCGAGCATCTAAACACCCCTCTTTTCGCGATTAGAGCCATATTAACGGAGATATATCGATTTAAAGGTTTGGATGGCCCATCAGCCGACAAATAAAAGATTTTATAATATTTTTTACTGGGAAATCCGGGTATGAAAATTTCGAGCATCTCAACACCCTCCTTTTTGCGATTAGAGCCATATTAACGGAGATATATCGATTTAAAGGTTTGGAAGGCCCACCAGCCGACAAATAAAAGATTTTGTAATATTTTATACTGGGAAATCCGGGTATGAAAATTTCGAGCATTCAACACCCCTCTTTTCGCGATTAGAGCCATATTAACGGAGATATATCGATTTAAAGGTTTGGATGGCCCACCAGCCGATAAATAAAAGATTTTGTAATAATTTTTACTGGGAAATCCGGGTATGAAAATTTCGAGCATCTCAACACCCCCCTTTTCGCGATTAGAGCCATAAAGGGTGATACGGTCAAAATTTGGTCAAGGGAAAACGCGTGTAAATCGGTGAAATCGTTTATTTAAAAAATCAAATTAAATTTCTTTTTCATGTTCAATTAGTATAAAATTCAGGAAAAATATTCAGTTAGGCTTCCGCTTTTCCAAATCCGAATTGCCGGGCCTTACGCTTGACCCCTGCCATCAGATTTTGTACAGCCACCTTGTCCACCTTCTTCGCCGCAGAAAGCCAGTTTGCCTTGAACTGCTGCTCGCCCTTAGCAGTTTTTTTGGTCTTCTTTAGGTTCCGCTTGACAATAGCCCAGTATTTCTCAATTGGGCGGAGCTCTGGCGTGTTGGGAGGGTTCTTGTCCTTGGGAACCACCTGCACGTTGTTGGCGGCGTACCACTCCATGGCCTTTTTACCGTAATGGCAAGATGCCAAATCCGGCCAAAACAGTACGGAACAACCGTGTTTCTTCAGGAAAGGCAGCAGACGTTTATTCAAACACTCTTTCACGTAAATTTCTTGGTTGACAGTCCCGGAAGCTATGAAAATGCTGCTTTTCAAGCCACAGGTACAGATGGCTTGCCAAACCAGATATTTCTTTGCGAACTTTGACAGTTTCATGTGCTTGAAAACATCTGCTACCTTTCCCCTTCCTTTTGCCGTATAAAACTCCTGTCCCGGAAGCTGCTTGTAGTCGGCTTTGACGTAGGTTTCGTCGTCCATTACCACGCAGTCAAACTTCGTCAGCATCGTCGTGTACAGCCTCCGGGATCGCGCTTTGGCCGTCGTATTTTGTTTATCATCGCGATTTGGAGTCACTACCTTCTTGTAAGTCGATAGTCCGGCTCGTTTTTTGGCTCGATGCACGGTTGTAGACGATACACCCAGCTTATTTGCGGCATCTCGGAGAGAGAGGTTAGGGTTTCGCTTGAAACTACCGGCAACTCTCTTTGTCGTCTCAGCGGCTTCCGGTTTTCGATTTCCCCCGATCCAGACTTCCTGGCTGTCGACAAACGTTCCCCAAACACTTTAATTACATTTGTAACGTTTGATTTGGCAACTTTTAGCGATTTTGCCAACTTTGCGTGCGAGTAGCTCGGATTTTCGCGATGCGCGAGCAAAATTTTGATACGCTGCTCTTCTTGCTTGGACGGCAATTTGACAACTGAAGAGTGAATTCCAAAATCAAAATAGGAGCAACATTCTACACACACACACCTTCAAAATGAGGGGTGTTCAGGTTTTTTAAATGCAAAATTGAAAGAAATACGTCAAGTTGATATTGACCAAATTTTGACCGTATCACCCTTTATTAACGGAGATAAATCGATTTAAATGTTTGGAAGGCCCGCCAGCCGATAAATAAAAGATTTTGTAATATTTTATACTGGGAAATCCGGGTATGGAAATTTCGAGCATCTAAACACCCCTCTTTTCGCGATTAGAGCCATATTAACGGAGATATATCGATTTAAAGGTTTGGATGGCCCATCAGCCGACAAATAAAAGATTTTATAATATTTTTTACTGGGAAATCCGGGTATGAAAATTTCGAGCATCTCAACACCCCCCTTTTTGCGATTAGAGCCATATTAACGGAGATATATCGATTTAAAGGTTTGGAAGGCCCACCAGCCGACAAATAAAAGATTTTGTAATATTTTATACTGGGAAATCCGGGTATGAAAATTTCGAGCATCTCAACACCCCCTTTTCGCGATTAGAGCCATATTAACGGAGATATATCGATTTAAAGGTTTGGAAGGCCCACCAGCCGACAAATAAAAGATTTTGTAATATTTTATACTGGGAAATCCGGATGAAAATTTCGAGCATCTCAACACCCCCCTTTTCGCGATTAGAGACATATTAACGGAGATATATCGATTTAAAGGTTTGGAAGGCCCACCAGCCGACAAATAAAAGATTTTGTAATATTTTATACTGGGAAATCCGGGTATGAAAATTTTGAGCATCTCAACACCCCCCTTTTTGCGATTAGAGCCATATTAACGGAGATATATCGATTTAAAGGTTTGGATGGCCCATCAGCCGACAAATAAAAGATTTTATAATATTTTTTACTGGGAAATCCGGGTATGAAAATTTCGAGCATCTGAACACCCCTCTTTTTGCGATTAAAGCCATATTATCGGAGATATATCGATTTAAAGGTTTGGAAGGCCCACCAGCCGACAAATAAAAGATTTTGTAATATTTTATACTGGGAAATCCGGGTATGAAAATTTCGAGCATCTCAACACCCCCTTTTCGCGATTAGAGCCATATTAACGGAGATATATCGATTTAAAGGTTTGGAAGGCCCACCAGCCGACAAATAAAAGATTTTGTAATATTTTATACTGGGAAATCCGGGTATGAAAATTTCGAGCATCTGAACACCCCTCTTTTTGCGATTAAAGCCATATTATCGGAGATATATCGATTTAAAGGTTTGGAAGGCCCACCAGCCGACAAATAAAAGATTTTGTAATATTTTATACTGGGAAATCCGGATGAAAATTTCGAGCATCTCAACACCCCCCTTTTCGCGATTAGAGACATATTAACGGAGATATATCGATTTAAAGGTTTGGAAGGCCCACCAGCCGACAAATAAAAGATTTTGTAATATTTTATACTGGGAAATCCGGGTATGAAAATTTTGAGCATCTCAACACCCCCCTTTTTGCGATTAGAGCCATATTAACGGAGATATATCGATTTAAAGGTTTGGATGGCCCATCAGCCGACAAATAAAAGATTTTATAATATTTTATACTGGGAAATCCGGATGAAAATTTCGAGCATCTCAACACCCCCCTTTTTGCGATTAGAGCCATATTAACGGAGATATATCGATTTAAAGGTTTGGAAGGCCCACCAGCCGACAAATAAAAGATTTTGTAATATTTTATACTGGGAAATCCGGGTATGGAAATTTCGAGCATCTCAACACCCCCCTTTTTGCGATTAGAGCCATATTAACGGAGATATATCGATTTAAAGGTTTGGAAGGCCCACCAGCCGACAAATAAAAGATTTTGTAATATTTTATACTGGGAAATCCGGGTATGAAAATTTCGAGCATCTCAACACCCCCTTTTCGCGATTAGAGCCATATTAACGGAGATATATCGATTTAAAGGTTTGGATGGCCCACCAGCCGATAAATAAAAGATTTTATAATAATTTTTACTGGGAAATCCGGGTATGAAAATTTCGAGCATCTCAACACCCCCCTTTTCGCGATTAGAGCCATATTAACGGAGATAAATCGATTTAAATGTTTGGAAGGCCCGCCAGCCGATAAATAAAAGATTTTGTAATATTTTATACTGGGAAATCCGGGTATGAAAATTTCGAGCATCTGAACACCCCTCTTTTTGCGATTAAAGCCATATTATCGGAGATATATCGATTTAAAGGTTTGGAAGGCCCACCAGCCGACAAATAAAAGATTTTGTAATATTTTATACTGGGAAATCCGGGTATGAAAATTTCGAGCATCTCAACACCCCCTTTTCGCGATTAGAGCCATATTAACGGAGATATATCGATTTAAAGGTTTGGAAGGCCCACCAGCCGACAAATAAAAGATTTTGTAATATTTTATACTGGGAAATCCGGGTATGAAAATTTCGAGCATCTCAACACCCCCCTTTTTGCGATTAAAGCCATATTATCGGAGATATATCGATTTAAAGGTTTGGAAGGCCCACCAGCCGACAAATAAATTTTTTTGTAATATTTTATACTGGGAAATCCGGGTATGGAAATTTCGAGCATCTAAACACCCCTCTTTTCGCGATTAGAGCCATATTAACGGAGATATATCGATTTAAAGGTTTGGATGGCCCATCAGCCGACAAATAAAAGATTTTATAATATTTTTACTGGGAAATCCGGGTATGAAAATTTCGAGCATCTCAACACCCCCCTTTTTGCGATTAGAGCCATATTAACGGAGATATATCGATTTAAAGGTTTGGAAGGCCCACCAGCCGACAAATAAAAGATTTTGTAATATTTTATACTGGGAAATCCGGGTATGAAAATTTCGAGCATCTGAACACCCCTCTTTTTGCGATTAAAGCCATATTATCGGAGATATATCGATTTAAAGGTTTGGAAGGCCCACCAGCCGACAAATAAAAGATTTTGTAATATTTTATACTGGGAAATCCGGGTATGAAAATTTCGAGCATCTCAACACCCCCTTTTCGCGATTAGAGCCATATTAACGGAGATATATCGATTTAAAGGTTTGGAAGGCCCACCAGCCGACAAATAAAAGATTTTGTAATATTTTATACTGGGAAATCCGGGTATGAAAATTTCGAGCATCTCAACACCCCCCTTTTCGCGATTAGAGACATATTAACGGAGATATATCGATTTAAAGGTTTGGAAGGCCCACCAGGCGACAAATTAAAGATTTTGTAATATTTTATACTGGGAAATCCGGGTATGGAAATTTCGAGCATCTAAACACCCCTCTTTTCGCGATTAGAGCCATATTAACGGAGATATATCGATTTAAAGGTTTGGATGGCCCATCAGCCGACAAATAAAAGATTTTATAATATTTTTACTGGGAAATCCGGGTATGAAAATTTCGAGCATCTCAACACCCCCCTTTTTGCGATTAGAGCCATATTAACGGAGATATATCGATTTAAAGGTTTGGAAGGCCCACCAGCCGACAAATAAAAGATTTTGTAATATTTTATACTGGGAAATCCGGGTATGAAAATTTCGAGCATCTCAACACCCCCTTTTCGCGATTAGAGCCATATTAACGGAGATATATCGATTTAAAGGTTTGGAAGGCCCACCAGCCGACAAATAAAAGATTATGTAATATTTTATACTGGGAAATCCGGGTATGAAAATTTCGAGCATCTCAACACCCCCCTTTTTGCGATTAGAGCCATATTAACGGAGATATATCGATTTAAAGGTTTGGAAGGCCCACCAGCCGACAAATAAAAGATTTTGTAATATTTTATACTGGGAAATCCGGGTATGAAAATTTCGAGCATCTCAATACCCCTCTTTTCGCGATTAGAGCCATATTAACGGAGATATATCGATTTAAAGGTTTGGATGGCCCATCAGCCGACAAATAAAAGATTTTGTAATATTTTATACTGGGAAATCCGGGTATGAAAATTTCGAGCATCTCAACACCCCCCTTTTCGCGATTAGAGACATATTAACGGAGATATATCGATTTAAAGGTTTGGAAGGCCCATCAGCCGACAAATAAAAGATTTTATAATATTTTTTACTGGGAAATCCGGGTATGAAAATTTCGAGCATCTCAACACCCCCCTTTTCGCGATTAGAGACATATTAACGGAGATATATCGATTTAAAGGTTTGGAAGGCCCACCAGCCTACAAATAAAAGATTTTGTAATATTTTTTACTGGGAAATCCGGGTATGAAAATTTCGAGCATCTCAACACCCCCTTTTCGCGATTAGAGCCATATTAACGGAGATATATCGATTTAAAGGTTTGGAAGGCCCACCAGCCGACAAATAAAAGATTTTGTAATATTTTTTACTGGGAAATCCGGGTATGAAAATTTCGAGCATCTCAACACCCCCCTTTTCGCGATTAGAGACATATTAACGGAGATATATCGATTTAAAGGTTTGGATGGCCCATCAGCCGACAAATAAAAGATTTTATAATATTTTTTACTGGGAAATCCGGGTATGAAAATTTCGAGCATCTCAACACCCCCCTTTTTGCGATTAGAGCCATATTAACGGAGATATATCGATTTAAAGGTTTGGATGGCCCACCAGCCGACAAATTAAAGATTTTGTAATATTTTATACTGGGAAATCCGGATATGGAAATTTCGAGCATCTAAACACCCCTCTTTTCGCGATTAGAGCCATATTAACGGAGATATATCGATTTAAAGGTTTGGATGGCCCATCAGCCGACAAATAAAAGATTTTATAATATTTTTTACTGGGAAATCCGGGTATGAAAATTTCGAGCATCTCAACACCCCCCTTTTCGCGATTAGAGACATATTAACGGAGATATATCGATTTAAAGGTTTGGAAGGCCCACCAGCCTACAAATAAAAGATTTTGTAATATTTTATACTGGGAAATCCGGGTATGAAAATTTCGAGCATCTCAACACCCCCCTTTTCGCGATTAGAGACATATTAACGGAGATATATCGATTTAAAGGTTTGGAAGGCCCACCAGCCTACAAATAAAAGATTTTGTAATATTTTATACTGGGAAATCCGGGTATGAAAATTTCGAGCATCTCAACACCCCCTTTTCGCGATTAGAGCCATATTAACGGAGATATATCGATTTAAAGGTTTGGAAGGCCCACCAGCCTACAAATAAAAGATTTTGTAATATTTTATACTGGGAAATCCGGGTATGAAAATTTCGAGCATCTCAACACCCTCTTTTCGCGATTAGAGCCATATTAACGGAGATATATCGATTTAAAGGTTTGGATGGCCCATCAGCCGACAAATAAAAGATTTTATAATATTTTTTACTGGGAAATCCGGGTATGAAAATTTCGAGCATCTCAACACCCCCCTTTTTGCGATTAGAGCCATATTAACGGAGATATATCGATTTAAAGGTTTGGAAGGCCCACCAGCCGACAAATAAAAGATTTTGTAATATTTTTTACTGGGAAATCCGGGTATGAAAATTTTGAGCATCTCAACACCCCCCTTTTTGCGATTAGAGCCATATTAACGGAGATATATCGATTTAAAGGTTTGGAAGGCCCACCAGCCGATAAATAAAAGATTTTATAATAATTTTTACTGGGAAATCCGGGTATGAAAATTTTGAGCATCTCAACACCCCCCTTTTTGCGATTAGAGCCATATTAACGGAGATATATCGATTTAAAGGTTTGGATGGCCCACCAGCCGATAAATAAAAGATTTTATAATAATTTTTACTGGGAAATCCGGGTATGAAAATTTTGAGCATCTCAACACCCCCCTTTTTGCGAATAGAGCCATATTAACGGAGATATATCGATTTAAAAGTTTGGAAGGCCCGCCAGCCGATAAATAACAGATTTTGTAATATTTTATACTGGGAAATCCGGGTATGAAAATTTCGAGCATCTCAACACCCCTCTTTTCGCGATTAGAGCCATATTAACGGAGATATATCGATTTAAATGTTTGGAAGGCCCGCCAGCCGATAAATAAAAGATTTTGTAATATTTTATACTGGGAAATCCGGGTATGAAAATTTCGAGCATCTGAACACCCCTCTTTTCGCGATTAGAGCCATATTAACGGAGATATATCGATTTAAAAGTTTGGAAGGCCCGCCAGCCGATAAATAACAGATTTTGTAATATTTTATACTGGGAAATCCGGGTATGAAAATTTCGAGCATCTCAACACCCCTCTTTTCGCGATTAGAGCCATATTAACGGAGATATATCGATTTAAAGGTTTGGATGGCCCACCAGCCGATAAATAAAAGATTTTATAATAATTTTTACTGGGAAATCCGGGTATGAAAATTTCGAGCATCTCAACACCCCCCTTTTTGCGATTAGAGCCATATTAAAGGAGATATATCGATTTAAAGGTTTGGAAGGCCCACCAGCCTACAAATAAAAGATTTTGTAATATTTTATACTGGGAAATCCGGGTATGAAAATTTCGAGCATCTAAACACCCCTCTTTTCGTGATTAGAGCCATATTAACGGAGATATATCGATTTAAAGGTTTGGATGGCCCATCAGCCGACAAATAAAAGATTTTATAATATTTTTTACTGGGAAATCCGGGTATGAAAATTTCGAGCATCTCAACACCCCCCTTTTCGCGATTAGAGACATATTAACGGAGATATATCGATTTAAAGGTTTGGAAGGCCCACCAGCCTACAAATAAAAGATTTTGTAATATTTTATACTGGGAAATCCGGGTATGAAAATTTCGAGCATCTCAACACCCCCTTTTCGCGATTAGAGCCATATTAACGGAGATATATCGATTTAAAGGTTTGGAAGGCCCACCAGCCGACAAATAAAAGATTTTGTAATATTTTATACTGGGAAATCCGGGTATGAAAATTTCGAGCATCTCAACACCCCTCTTTTCGCGATTAGAGCCATATTAACGGAGATATATCGATTTAAAGGTTTGGATGGCCCATCAGCCGACAAAAAAAGATTTTATAATATTTTTTACTGGGAAATCCGGGTATGAAAATTTCGAGCATCTCAACACCCCCCTTTTCGCGATTAGAGACATATTAACGGAGATATATCGATTTAAAGGTTTGGAAGGCCCACCAGCCTACAAATAAAAGATTTTGTAATATTTTATACTGGGAAATCCGGGTATGAAAATTTCGAGCATCTCAACACCCCCTTTTCGCGATTAGAGCCATATTAACGGAGATATATCGATTTAAAGGTTTGGAAGGCCCACCAGCCGACAAATAAAAGATTTTGTAATATTTTTTACTGGGAAATCCGGGTATGAAAATTTCGAGCATCTCAACACCCCCCTTTTTGCGATTAGAGCCATATTAACGGAGATATATCGATTTAAAGGTTTGGAAGGCCCACCAGCCGACAAATAAAAGATTTTATAATATTTTTTACTGGGAAATCCGGGTATGAAAATTTTGAGCATCTCAACACCCCCCTTTTTGCGATTAGAGCCATATTAACGGAGATATATCGATTTAAAGGTTTGGATGGCCCACCAGCCGACAAATAAAAGATTTTGTAATATTTTATACTGGGAAATCCGGGTATGAAAATTTCGAGCATCTCAACACCCCTCTTTTCGCGATTAGAGCCATATTAACGGAGATATATCGATTTAAAGGTTTGGATGGCCCACCAGCCGATAAATAAAAGATTTTATAATAATTTTTACTGGGAAATCCGGGTATGAAAATTTCGAGCATCTCAACACCCCCCTTTTCGCGATTAGAGCCATATTAACGGAGATAAATCGATTTAAATGTTTGGAAGGCCCGCCAGCCGATAAATAAAAGATTTTGTAATATTTTATACTGGGAAATCCGGGTATGAAAATTTCGAGCATCTGAACACCCCTCTTTTCGCGATTAGAGCCATATTAACGGAGATATATCGATTTAAAAGTTTGGAAGGCCCGCCAGCCGATAAATAACAGATTTTGTAATATTTTATACTGGGAAATCCGGGTATGAAAATTTCGAGCATCTCAACACCCCTCTTTTCGCGATTAGAGCCATATTAACGGAGATATATCGATTTAAAGGTTTGGATGGCCCACCAGCCGATAAATAAAAGATTTTATAATAATTTTTACTGGGAAATCCGGGTATGAAAATTTCGAGCATCTCAACACTCCCCTTTTTGCGATTAGAGCCATATTAACGGAGATATATCGATTTAAAAGTTTGGAAGGCCCGCCAGCCGATAAATAACAGATTTTGTAATATTTTATACTGGGAAATCCGGGTATGAAAATTTCGAGCATCTCAACACCCCTCTTTTCGCGATTAGAGCCATATTAACGGAGATATATCAATTTAAAGGTTTGGATGGCCCACCAGCCGATAAATAAAAGATTTTATAATATTTTTTACTGGGAAATCCGGGTATGAAAATTTCGAGCATCTCAACACCCCCCTTTTTGCGATTAGAGCCATATTAACGGAGATATATCGATTTAAAGGTTTGGAAGGCCCACCAGCCGACAAATAAAAGATTTTATAATATTTTATACTGGGAAATCCGGGTATGAAAATTTCGAGCATCTCAACACCCCCCTTTTTGCGATTAGAGCCATATTAACGGAGATATATCGATTTAAAGGTTTGGAAGGCCCACCAGCCGACAAATAAAAGATTTTATAATATTTTTTACTGGGAAATCCGGGTATGAAAATTTCGAGCATCTCAACACCCCTCTTTTCGCGATTAGAGCCATATTAACGGAGATATATCGATTTAAAGGTTTGGAAGGCCCACCAGCCGACAAATAAAAGATTTTGTAATATTTTATACTGGGAAATCCGGGTATGAAAATTTCGAGCATCTCAACACCCCCCTTTTCGCGATTAGAGACATATTAACGGAGATATATCGATTTAAAGGTTTGGATGGCCCACCAGCCGATAAATAAAAGATTTTATAATAATTTTGACTGGGAAATCCGGGTATGAAAATTTCGAGCATCTCAACACCCCCCTTTTCGCGATTAGAGCCATATTAACGGAGATATATCGATTTAAAGGTTTGGAAGGCCCACCAGCCGACAAATAAAAGATTTTATAATATTTTATACTGGGAAATCCGGGTATGAAAATTTCGAGCATCTCAACACCCCCCTTTTTGCGATTAGAGACATATTAACGGAGATATATCGATTTAAAGGTTTGGAAGGCCCACCAGCCGACAAATAAAAGATTTTGTAATATTTTATACTGGGAAATCCGGGTATGAAAATTTCGAGCATCTCAACACCCCTCTTTTTGCGATTAGAGCCATATTAACGGAGATATATCGATTTAAAGGTTTGGATGGCCCATCAGCCGACAAATAAAAGATTTTATAATATTTTATACTGGGAAATCCGGGTATGAAAATTTCGAGCATCTCAACACCCCCCTTTTTGCGATTAGAGACATATTAACGGAGATATATCGATTTAAAGGTTTGGAAGGCCCACCAGCCGACAAATAAAAGATTTTATAATATTTTATACTGGGAAATCCGGGTATGAAAATTTCGAGCATCTCAACACCCCCCTTTTTGCGATTAGAGCCATATTAACGGAGATATATCGATTTAAAGGTTTGGAAGGCCCACCAGCCGACAAATAAAAGATTTTATAATATTTTTTACTGGGAAATCCGGGTATGAAAATTTCGAGCATCTCAACACCCCTCTTTTCGCGATTAGAGCCATATTAACGGAGATATATCGATTTAAAGGTTTGGAAGGCCCACCAGCCGACAAATAAAAGATTTTGTAATATTTTATACTGGGAAATCCGGGTATGAAAATTTCGAGCATCTCAACACCCCCCTTTTCGCGATTAGAGACATATTAACGGAGATATATCGATTTAAAGGTTTGGATGGCCCACCAGCCGATAAATAAAAGATTTTATAATAATTTTGACTGGGAAATCCGGGTATGAAAATTTCGAGCATCTCAACACCCCCCTTTTCGCGATTAGAGCCATATTAACGGAGATATATCGATTTAAAGGTTTGGAAGGCCCACCAGCCGACAAATAAAAGATTTTATAATATTTTATACTGGGAAATCCGGGTATGAAAATTTCGAGCATCTCAACACCCCCCTTTTTGCGATTAGAGACATATTAACGGAGATATATCGATTTAAAGGTTTGGAAGGCCCACCAGGCGACAATTAAAAGATTTTGTAATATTTTATACTGGGAAATCCGGGTATGGAAATTTCGAGCATCTAAACACCCCTCTTTTCGCGATTAGAGCCATAATAACGGAGATATATCGATTTAAAGGTTTGGATGGCCCATCAGCCGACAAATAAAAGATTTTATAATATTTTATACTGGGAAATCCGGGTATGAAAATTTCGAGCATCTCAACACCCCCCTTTTTGCGATTAGAGACATATTAACGGAGATATATCGATTTAAAGGTTTGGAAGGCCCACCAGCCGACAAATAAAAGATTTTGTAATATTTTATACTGGGAAATCCGGGTATGAAAATTTCGAGCATCTCAACACCCCTCTTTTTGCGATTAGAGCCATATTAACGGAGATATATCGATTTAAAGGTTTGGAAGGCCCACCAGGCGACAATTAAAAGATTTTGTAATATTTTATACTGGGAAATCCGGGTATGGAAATTTCGAGCATCTAAACACCCCTCTTTTCGCGATTAGAGCCATAATAACGGAGATATATCGATTTAAAGGTTTGGATGGCCCATCAGCCGACAAATAAAAGATTTTATAATATTTTATACTGGGAAATCCGGGTATGAAAATTTCGAGCATCTCAACACCCCCCTTTTCGCGATTAGAGACATATTAACGGAGATATATCGATTTAAAGGTTTGGATGGCCCATCAGCCGACAAATAAAAGATTTTATAATATTTTTTACTGGGAAATCCGGGTATGAAAATTTCGAGCATCTCAACACCCCCCTTTTTGCGATTAGAGCCATATTAACGGAGATATATCGATTTAAAGGTTTGGAAGGCCCACCAGGCGACAAATAAAAGATTTTGTAATATTTTATACTGGGAAATCCGGGTATGGAAATTTCGAGCATCTAAACACCCCTCTTTTCGCGATTAGAGCCATAATAACGGAGATATATCGATTTAAAGGTTTGGATGGCCCATCAGCCGACAAATAAAAGATTTTATAATATTTTATACTGGGAAATCCGGGTATGAAAATTTCGAGCATCTCAACACCCCCCTTTTCGCGATTAGAGACATATTAACGGAGATATATCGATTTAAAGGTTTGGATGGCCCATCAGCCGACAAATAAAAGATTTTATAATATTTTTTACTGGGAAATCCGGGTATGAAAATTTCGAGCATCTCAACACCCCCCTTTTTGCGGTTAGAGCCATATTAACGGAGATATATCGATTTAAAGGTTTGGAAGGCCCACCAGGCGACAAATAAAAGATTTTGTAATATTTTATACTGGGAAATCCGGGTATGGAAATTTCGAGCATCTAAACACCCCTCTTTTCGCGATTAGAGCCATATTAACGGAGATATATCGATTTAAAGGTTTGGATGGCCCATCAGCCGACAAATAAAAGATTTTATAATAATTTTTACTGGGAAATCCGGGTATGAAAATTTCGAGCATCTCAACACCCCCCTTTTTGCGATTAGAGCCATATTAACGGAGATATATCGATTTAAAGGTTTGGAAGGCCCACCAGCCGACAAATAAAAGATTTTATAATATTTTTTACTGGGAAATCCGGGTATGAAAATTTCGAGCATCTCAACACCCCCCTTTTCGCGATTAGAGACATATTAACGGAGATATATCGATTTAAAGGTTTGGAAGGCCCACCAGCCGACAAATAAAAGATTTTGTAATATTTTATACTGGGAAATCCGGGTATGAAAATTTCGAGCATCTCAACACCCCCCTTTTCGCGATTAGAGCCATATTAACGGAGATAAATCGATTTAAATGTTTGGAAGGCCCGCCAGCCGATAAATAAAAGATTTTGTAATATTTTATACTGGGAAATCCGGGTATGAAAATTTCGAGCATCTCAACACCCCCCTTTTCGCGATTAGAGCCATATTAACGGAGATATATCGATTTAAAGGTTTGGAAGGCCTACCAGCCGACAAATAAAAGATTTTGTAATATTTTATACTGGGAAATCCGGGTATGAAAATTTCGAGCATCTCAACACCCCTCTTTTCGCGATTAGAGCCATATTAACGGAGATATATCGATTTAAAGGTTTGGATGGCCCATCAGCCGACAAATAAAAGATTTTATAATATTTTTTACTGGGAAATCCGGGTATGAAAATTTTGAGCATCTCAACACCCCCCTTTTCGCGATTAGAGACATATTAACGGAGATATATCGATTTAAAGGTTTGGAAGGCCCACCAGCCGACAAATAAAAGATTTTGTAATATTTTATACTGGGAAATCCGGGTATGGAAATTTCGAGCATTTGAACACCCCGTTTTTTCGCGATTAGAGCCATATTAACGGAGATATATCGATTTAAAGGTTTGGAAGGCCCACCAGCCGACAAATAAAAGATTTTATAATATTTTTTACTGGGAAATCCGGGTATGAAAATTTCGAGCATCTCAACACCCCCCTTTTTGCGATTAGAGCCATATTAACGGAGATATATCGATTTAAAGGTTTGGAAGGCCCACCAGCCGACAAATAAAAGATTTTGTAATATTTTATACTGGGAAATCCGGGTATGGAAATTTCGAGCATCTAAACACCCCTCTTTTCGCGATTAGAGCCATATTAACGGAGATATATCGATTTAAAGGTTTGGATGGCCCATCAGCCGACAAATAAAAGATTTTATAATATTTTTTACTGGGAAATCCGGGTATGAAAATTTCGAGCATCTCAACACCCCCCTTTTCGCGATTAGAGCCATATTAACGGAGATATATCGATTTAAAGGTTTGGAAGGCCCACCAGCCGACAAATAAAAGATTTTGTAATATTTTATACTGGGAAATCCGGGTATGAAAATTTCGAGCATCTCAACACCCCCTTTTCGCGATTAGAGCCATATTAACGGAGATATATCGATTTAAAGGTTTGGATGGCCCATCAGCCGACAAATAAAAGATTTTATAATATTTTATACTGGGAAATCCGGGTATGAAAATTTCGAGCATCTCAACACCCCCCTTTTTGCGATTAGAGCCATATTAACGGAGATATATCGATTTAAAGGTTTGGAAGGCCCACCAGCCGACAAATAAAAGATTTTATAATATTTTTTACTGGGAAATCCGGGTATGAAAATTTCGAGCATCTCAACACCCCCCTTTTTGCGATTAGAGCCATATTAACGGAGATATATCGATTTAAAGGTTTGGAAGGCCCACCAGCCGACAAATAAAAGATTTTGTAATATTTTATACTGGGAAATCCGGGTATGAAAATTTCGAGCATCTCAACACCCCTCTTTTCGCGATTAGAGCCATATTAACGGAGATATATCGATTTAAAGGTTTGGAAGGCCCACCAGCCGACAAATAAAAGATTTTGTAATATTTTATACTGGGAAATCCGGGTATGAAAATTTCGAGCATCTCAACACCCCCCTTTTTGCGATTAGAGCCATATTAACGGAGATATATCGATTTAAAGGTTTGGAAGGCCCACCAGGCGACAAATAAAAGATTTTGTAATATTTTATACTGGGAAATCCGGGTATGGAAATTTCGAGCATCTAAACACCCCTCTTTTCGCGATTAGAGCCATATTAACGGAGATATATCGATTTAAAGGTTTGGATGGCCCATCAGCCGACAAATAAAAGATTTTATAATAATTTTTACTGGGAAATCCGGGTATGAAAATTTCGAGCATCTCAACACCCCCCTTTTTGCGATTAGAGCCATATTAACGGAGATATATCGATTTAAAGGTTTGGAAGGCCCACCAGCCGACAAATAAAAGATTTTATAATATTTTTTACTGGGAAATCCGGGTATGAAAATTTCGAGCATCTCAACACCCCTCTTTTCGCGATTAGAGCCATATTAACGGAGATATATCGATTTAAAGGTTTGGATGGCCCATCAGCCGACAAATAAAAGATTTTATAATATTTTTTACTGGGAAATCCGGGTATGAAAATTTTGAGCATCTCAACACCCCCCTTTTCGCGATTAGAGACATATTAACGGAGATATATCGATTTAAAGGTTTGGAAGGCCCACCAGCCGACAAATAAAAGATTTTGTAATATTTTATACTGGGAAATCCGGGTATGGAAATTTCGAGCATTTGAACACCCCGTTTTTTCGCGATTAGAGCCATATTAACGGAGATATATCGATTTAAAGGTTTGGAAGGCCCACCAGCCGACAAATAAAAGATTTTATAATATTTTTTACTGGGAAATCCGGGTATGAAAATTTCGAGCATCTCAACACCCCCCTTTTTGCGATTAGAGCCATATTAACGGAGATATATCGATTTAAAGGTTTGGAAGGCCCACCAGCCGACAAATAAAAGATTTTGTAATATTTTATACTGGGAAATCCGGGTATGAAAATTTCGAGCATCTCAACACCCCCCTTTTCGCGATTAGAGCCATATTAACGGAGATAAATCGATTTAAATGTTTGGAAGGCCCGCCAGCCGATAAATAAAAGATTTTGTAATATTTTATACTGGGAAATCCGGGTATGAAAATTTCGAGCATCTCAACACCCCCCTTTTCGCGATTAGAGCCATATTAACGGAGATATATCGATTTAAAGGTTTGGAAGGCCTACCAGCCGACAAATAAAAGATTTTGTAATATTTTATACTGGGAAATCCGGGTATGAAAATTTCGAGCATCTCAACACCCCTCTTTTCGCGATTAGAGCCATATTAACGGAGATATATCGATTTAAAGGTTTGGATGGCCCATCAGCCGACAAATAAAAGATTTTATAATATTTTATACTGGGAAATCCGGGTATGAAAATTTCGAGCATCTCAACACCCCCCTTTTTGCGATTAGAGCCATATTAACGGAGATATATCGATTTAAAGGTTTGGAAGGCCCACCAGGCGACAAATAAAAGATTTTGTAATATTTTATACTGGGAAATCCGGGTATGGAAATTTCGAGCATCTAAACACCCCTCTTTTCGCGATTAGAGCCATATTAACGGAGATATATCGATTTAAAGGTTTGGATGGCCCATCAGCCGACAAATAAAAGATTTTATAATAATTTTTACTGGGAAATCCGGGTATGAAAATTTCGAGCATCTCAACACCCCCCTTTTTGCGATTAGAGCCATATTAACGGAGATATATCGATTTAAAGGTTTGGAAGGCCCACCAGCCGACAAATAAAAGATTTTATAATATTTTTTACTGGGAAATCCGGGTATGAAAATTTCGAGCATCTCAACACCCCCCTTTTCGCGATTAGAGACCTATTAACGGAGATATATCGATTTAAAGGTTTGGAAGGCCCACCAGCCGACAAATAAAAGATTTTGTAATATTTTATACTGGGAAATCCGGGTATGAAAATTTCGAGCATCTCAACACCCCCCTTTTCGCGATTAGAGCCATATTAACGGAGATAAATCGATTTAAATGTTTGGAAGGCCCGCCAGCCGATAAATAAAAGATTTTGTAATATTTTATACTGGGAAATCCGGGTATGAAAATTTCGAGCATCTCAACACCCCCCTTTTCGCGATTAGAGCCATATTAACGGAGATATATCGATTTAAAGGTTTGGAAGGCCTACCAGCCGACAAATAAAAGATTTTGTAATATTTTATACTGGGAAATCCGGGTATGAAAATTTCGAGCATCTCAACACCCCTCTTTTCGCGATTAGAGCCATATTAACGGAGATATATCGATTTAAAGGTTTGGATGGCCCATCAGCCGACAAATAAAAGATTTTATAATATTTTTTACTGGGAAATCCGGGTATGAAAATTTTGAGCATCTCAACACCCCCCTTTTCGCGATTAGAGACATATTAACGGAGATATATCGATTTAAAGGTTTGGAAGGCCCACCAGCCGACAAATAAAAGATTTTGTAATATTTTATACTGGGAAATCCGGGTATGGAAATTTCGAGCATTTGAACACCCCGTTTTTTCGCGATTAGAGCCATATTAACGGAGATATATCGATTTAAAGGTTTGGAAGGCCCACCAGCCGACAAATAAAAGATTTTATAATATTTTTTACTGGGAAATCCGGGTATGAAAATTTCGAGCATCTCAACACCCCCCTTTTTGCGATTAGAGCCATATTAACGGAGATATATCGATTTAAAGGTTTGGAAGGCCCACCAGCCGACAAATAAAAGATTTTGTAATATTTTATACTGGGAAATCCGGGTATGGAAATTTCGAGCATCTAAACACCCCTCTTTTCGCGATTAGAGCCATATTAACGGAGATATATCGATTTAAAGGTTTGGATGGCCCATCAGCCGACAAATAAAAGATTTTATAATATTTTTTACTGGGAAATCCGGGTATAAAAATTTCGAGCATCTCAACACCCCCCTTTTCGCGATTAGAGCCATATTAACGGAGATATATCGATTTAAAGGTTTGGAAGGCCCACCAGCCGACAAATAAAAGATTTTGTAATATTTTATACTGGGAAATCCGGGTATGAAAATTTCGAGCATCTCAACACCCCCTTTTCGCGATTAGAGCCATATTAACGGAGATATATCGATTTAAAGGTTTGGATGGCCCATCAGCCGACAAATAAAAGATTTTATAATATTTTATACTGGGAAATCCGGGTATGAAAATTTCGAGCATCTCAACACCCCCCTTTTTGCGATTAGAGCCATATTAACGGAGATATATCGATTTAAAGGTTTGGAAGGCCCACCAGCCGACAAATAAAAGATTTTATAATATTTTTTACTGGGAAATCCGGGTATGAAAATTTCGAGCATCTCAACACCCCCCTTTTTGCGATTAGAGCCATATTAACGGAGATATATCGATTTAAAGGTTTGGAAGGCCCACCAGCCGACAAATAAAAGATTTTATAATAATTTTTACTGGGAAATCCGGGTATGAAAATTTCGAGCATCTCAACACCCCCCTTTTCGCGATTAGAGCCATAAAGGGTGATACGGTCAAAATTTGGTCAAGGGAAAACGCGTGTAAATCGGTGAAATCGTTTATTTAAAAAATCAAATTAAATTTCTTTTTCATGTTCAATTAGTATAAAATTCAGGAAAAATATTCAGTTAGGCTTCCGCTTTTCCAAATCCGAATTGCCGGGCCTTACGCTTGACCCCTGCCATCAGATTTTGTACAGCCACCTTGTCCACCTTCTTCGCCGCAGAAAGCCAGTTTGCCTTGAACTGCTGCTCGCCCTTAGCAGTTTTTTGGTCTTCTTTAGGTTCTGCTTGACAATAGCCCAGTATTTCTCAATTGGGCGGAGCTCTGGCGTGTTGGGAGGGTTCTTGTCCTTGGGAACCACCTGCACGTTGTTGGCGGCGTACCACTCCATGGCCTTTTTACCGTAATGGCAAGATGCCAAATCCGGCCAAAACAGTACGGAACAACCGTGTTTCTTCAGGAAAGGCAGCAGACGTTTATTCAAACACTCTTTCACGTAAATTTCTTGGTTGACAGTCCCGGAAGCTATGAAAATGCTGCTTTTCAAGCCACAGGTACAGATGGCTTGCCAAACCAGATATTTCTTTGCGAACTTTGACAGTTTCATGTGCTTGAAAACATCTGCTACCTTTCCCCTTCCTTTTGCCGTATAAAACTCCTGTCCCGGAAGCTGCTTGTAGTCGGCTTTGACGTAGGTTTCGTCGTCCATTACCACGCAGTCAAACTTCGTCAGCATCGTCGTGTACAGCCTCCGGGATCGCGCTTTGGCCGTCGTATTTTGTTTATCATCGCGATTTGGAGTCACTACCTTCTTGTAAGTCGATAGTCCGGCTCGTTTTTTGGCTCGATGCACGGTTGTAGACGATACACCCAGCTTATTTGCGGCATCTCGGAGAGAGAGGTTAGGGTTTCGCTTGAAACTACCGGCAACTCTCTTTGTCGTCTCAGCGGCTTCCGGTTTTCGATTTCCCCCCGATCCAGACTTCCTGGCTGTCGACAAACGTTCCCCAAACACTTTAATTACATTTGTAACGGTTGATTTGGCAACTTTTAGCGATTTTGCCAACTTTGCGTGCGAGTAGCTCGGATTTTCGCGATGCGCGAGCAAAATTTTGATACGCTGCTCTTCTTGCTTGGACGGCAATTTGACAACTGAAGAGTGAATTCCAAAATCAAAATAGGAGCAACATTCTACACACACACACCTTCAAAATGAGGGGTGTTCAGGTTTTTTAAATGCAAAATTGAAAGAAATACGTCAAGTTGATATTGACCAAATTTTGACCGTATCACCCTTTATTAACGGAGATAAATCGATTTAAATGTTTGGAAGGCCCGCCGCCGATAAATAAAAGATTTTGTAATATTTTATACTGGGAAATCCGGGTATGAAAATTTCGAGCATCTGAACACCCCTCTTTTCGCGATTAGAGCCATATTAACGGAGATATATCGATTTAAAAGTTTGGAAGGCCCGCCAGCCGATAAATAACAGATTTTGTAATATTTTATACTGGGAAATCCGGGTATGGAAATTTCGAGCATCTAAACACCCCTCTTTTCGCGATTAGAGCCATATTAACGGAGATATATCGATTTAAAGGTTTGGATGGCCCATCAGCCGACAAATAAAAGATTTTATAATATTTTTTACTGGGAAATCCGGGTATGAAAATTTCGAGTATCTCAACACCCCCCTTTTTGCGATTAGAGCCATATTAACGGAGATATATCGATTTAAAGGTTTGGAAGGCCCACCAGCCGACAAATAAAAGATTTTATAATATCACTACTGGGAAATCCGGGTATGGAAATTTCAAGCATCTAAACACCCCTCTTTTCGCGATTAGAGCCATATTAACGGAGATATATCGATTTAAAGGTTTGGATGGCCCATCAGCCGACAAATAAAAGATTTTATAATATTTTTTACTGGGAAATCCGGGTATGAAAATTTCGAGCATCTCAACACCCCTCTTTTTGCGATTAAAGCCATATTATCGGAGATATATCGATTTAAAGGTTTGGAAGGCCCACCAGCCGACAAATAAAAGATTTTGTAATATTTTATACTGGGAAATCCGGGTATGAAAATTTCGAGCATCTCAACACCCCCTTTTCGCGATTAGAGCCATATTAACGGAGATATATCGATTTAAAGGTTTGGAAGGCCCACCAGCCGACAAATAAAAGATTTTGTAATATTTTATACTGGGAAATCCGGGTATGAAAATTTCGAGCATCTCAACACCCCCCTTTTTGCGATTAAAGCCATATTATCGGAGATATATCGATTTAAAGGTTTGGAAGGCCCACCAGCCGACAAATAAAAGATTTTGTAATATTTTATACTGGGAAATCCGGGTATGAAAATTTCGAGCATCTCAACACCCCCCTTTTCGCGATTAGAGACATATTAACGGAGATATATCGATTTAAAGGTTTGGAAGGCCCACCAGGCGACAAATTAAAGATTTTGTAATATTTTATACTGGGAAATCCGGGTATGGAAATTTCGAGCATCTAAACACCCCTCTTTTCGCGATTAGAGCCATATTAACGGAGATATATCGATTTAAAGGTTTGGATGGCCCATTAGCCGACAAATAAAAGATTTTATAATATTTTTACTGGGAAATCCGGGTATGAAAATTTCGAGCATCTCAACACCCCCCTTTTTGCGATTAGAGCCATATTAACGGAGATATATCGATTTAAAGGTTTGGAAGGCCCACCAGCCGACAAATAAAAGATTTTGTAATATTTTATACTGGGAAATCCGGGTATGAAAATTTCGAGCATCTCAACACCCCCCTTTTTGCGATTAGAGCCATATTAACGGAGATATATCGATTTAAAGGTTTGGAAGGCCCACCAGCCGACAAATAAAAGATTTTGTAATATTTTATACTGGGAAATCCGGGTATGAAAATTTCGAGCATCTCAACACCCCCTTTTCGCGATTAGAGCCATATTAACGGAGATATATCGATTTAAAGGTTTGGAAGGCCCACCAGCCGACAAATAAAAGATTTTGTAATATTTTATACTGGGAAATCCGAGTATGAAAATTTCGAGCATCTCAACACCCCTCTTTTCGCGATTAGAGCCATATTAACGGAGATATATCGATTTAAAGGTTTGGATGGCCCATCAGCCGACAAATAAAAGATTTTATAATATTTTTTACTGGGAAATCCGGGTATGAAAATTTCGAGCATCTCAACACCCCCCTTTTCGCGATTAGAGACATATTAACGGAGATATATCGATTTAAAGGTTTGGAAGGCCCACCAGCCTACAAATAAAAGATTTTGTAATATTTTATACTGGGAAATCCGGGTATGAAAATTTCGAGCATCTCAACACCCCCTTTTCGCGATTAGAGCCATATTAACGGAGATATATCGATTTAAAGGTTTGGAAGGCCCACCAGCCGACAAATAAAAGATTTTGTAATATTTTATACTGGGAAATCCGGGTATGAAAATTTCGAGCATCTCAACACCCCCCTTTTCGCGATTAGAGACATATTAACGGAGATATATCGATTTAAAGGTTTGGATGGCCCATCAGCCGACAAATAAAAGATTTTATAATATTTTTTACTGGGAAATCCGGGTATGAAAATTTCGAGCATCTCAACACCCCCCTTTTTGCGATTAGAGCCATATTAACGGAGATATATCGATTTAAAGGTTTGGAAGGCCCACCAGCCGACAAATAAAAGATTTTATAATATTTTTTACTGGGAAATCCGGGTATGAAAATTTTGAGCATCTCAACACCCCCCTTTTTGCGATTAGAGCCATTTTTTTTTTTTTTTTTTTTATAATTCGTTTATTTTTCCAGGCTCATTTGCTGTAGCTTTGCGGAGCCGATATTCATTGTTTAAATAACAAAATTACTTAAAACTAACGTTAGTAAAGCGGAGGCCGATTACTCGCGGCTATCTCGAGGTTAGGGGTAACAAATTGTAACAAATGGATGGCAGGGTAGGGATTGTGAACACAAGGTTTGGAGAGCAATGTGCTCTTGATCTCGAACTAGGCGACACTCTGATGAAAAAGACAAACATGGGGGTACACCGATGGGCAACTAACAACTTGGGAGAACACAAGATGACACTAACTACTAAATCCTCAAATCTATCCGTTTTAAAAACACATAAATTAAATTCAAATAGTCGAGGTCTCGGCTCGCCAAGACATCTCTAACGGGTATCGCGGGTTGTTTTCCTCGGGCCCTGAGGGATATGGATAACTCAGATCTGGCAACACGGTGTAAGGTACATGACCAAACAACGTGCTCGATATCGTGATAACCACTGCCACACGCACATAAATTGCTGCCTGAGAGCCCAATTCGATAGAAATGCGAGTCTAACGAGCAGTGATTGGACATAAGCCTTGATATAACGCGTATAAAGTCGCGGCTCATGTCCAACCCTTTGAACCATGGCTTGTTCGACACCTGAGGGAGAATAGAATGTAACCATCTTCCCAATTCACCATCATTCCATTTTTGTTGCCAACTGATGAGGACTTGCTGACGAGCAATGGAGAAAAATTCGTTGAAGGCGATTTGTCGCTCAAAAATATCGCCTTCCATAGCGCCCACCTTAGCCAATGAGTCCGCTTTCTCATTACCCGGAATTGAGCAATGAGATGGGACCCAAGCTAAGGTGATAGTATAGGAGCAGTTAGATAAAGCACTCAGTTTAGATCGTATTTCAGGCAGGAAATACGAGGAGTGCTTCATCGGCCTCATTGAACGAATAGCCTCCAATGAGCTAAGACTATCCGTAAAAATAAAATAATGGTCGGACGGTAGTGAGGCGATTCGCTCTACTGCGTAAAATATAGCTGCGAGTTCCGCAACGTATACTGAGCATGGTTTCTGCAGTTTATAAGAGGCGCTATGAAATTGATTAAATACACCAAATCCAGTGGAAGCATTTATGGTTGACCCATCTGTGAAAAATCTTTTATCGTTACTTACATGGTGGTACTTGATTGCGAAAATTGAGGGAACAACCATCGACCGATGGTGATCTGGTATTCCATGGATTTCTTGCATCATGGTCAGATCAAAATTTACAGAGGAACTATAGAAGGCTTGAAAGCAATCACGATTGGAGATTAATGAAGAAGGACCAACCTCCAGCGTCATGTACTCATAGTACAAACTCATGAATCTTGTTTGAGGATTTCTGTCGAGTAGCTTCTCAAAATTTTCTATTACCAATGGGTTCATTACTTCACAACGGATAAGAAACCGGAAGGACAGTTCCGCGAAACGATCTGTCAGTGGGAGAACACCCGCGAGTACTTCGAGGCTCATCGTATGCGTCGAGTGCATACAGCCAAGCGCGATTCGGAGGCAACGGTATTGAACCCGTTGCAGCTTCAAGATATGTGTTTTTGCCGCGGATTGAAAGCAGAAGCTACCGTACTCTAGAACCGACAAGATGGTTGTTCGATACAACCTGATCAGATCTTCCGGGTGTGCTCCCCACCAAGTTCCAGTAATTGTACGAAGAAAATTAATTCTTTGCTGGCATTTTTGTTTCAGATACGCAATATGTTTTCCCCATGTGCATTTGGAATCGAACCAGACACCTAAATACTTAAAAGAAATACTTTGAGTGATTGTTTTACCCATTAGCTGAAGCTGTAACTGTGCAGGATGGTGCTTCCTAGAAAAAACAACCAACTCAGTTTTCTCCGGAGAGAATTCGATACCCAGCTTCAAAGCCCAAGTAGACAAGTTGTCTAAGGTATCTTGCAATGGTCCTTGCAGGTCCGGTGCACTTGGCCCTATAACAGACACAACGCCGTCATCTGCAAGCTGCCTTAGCGAGCAATTTTCATCAAGACAACCATCAATGTCTTTGACATAAAAATTATAAAGAAGGGGGCTTAAACATGAGCCCTGGGGGAGACCCATGTAACTAATTCGTGAAGTTGTCGAGTTTCCATGAGAAAAGCTCATATATTTCTCAGACAACAAGTGGCTCAAATAGTTGTTCATAATTGGTGAAAGCCCACTATCGTGGAGTTTATCCGAAAGGACATCGATACAAACAGAATCAAAAGCCCCCTTAATGTCCAAGAAAACTGAACCCATTTGCTGTTTTTGCGCATAGGCCAGTTGAATTTCAGTTGAAAGCAACGCAAGACAGTCGCTCGTTCCTTTGCCTCTCCGAAATCCAAATTGCGTATCTGAAAGTAAACCATTCGACTCGACCCATTTGTCTAGACGAAAAAGAATCATTTTCTCCAACAATTTCCGTATACAGGACAGCATCGCGATGGGACGGTACGAGTTATAATCCGACGCGGGTTTACCGGGTTTTCGAATGGCGATAACTCTTACTTGCCTCCAATCATCCGGAACAATGTTGTGCTCCAGAAATTGATTGAATAAGTTCAACAAGCGTCTCTTCGCGACGTCTGGGAGATTTTTGAGCAAGTTAAACTTGATTCTATCCATTCCTGGAGCTGAGTTGTTACATGAGAGGAGAGCAAGTGAGAATTCCACCATCGAAAACGGAGAATCTATTTCGTTATTACCCGACGGACGATCACGAACGTTGGTTTGAACCGGCACCGAATCCGGGCAAACTTTCCGCGCGAAGCTGAATATCCAACTGTCTGAGTACTCCTTGTCTTCGTTGACCGGTGATGACGCGTTTCGCATTCTCCTGCCGACATTCCAGAGTGTTCTCATGGAAGTCTCTCGCGACAAACCATCGACGAACCGACGCCAGTAACCGCGTTTCTTGGCTTTAATCAAGCCCTTGAAAGTTTTCTCGAGGTCGGTGTACCGCTCGAAATCCCCGACCTTACCGTGTTTGCGGAAGCGTTTAAACGCGGCGGACTTCTCGCTGTTCGCGTTGGTGCAATCCTTATCCCACCACGGAGTGAGAGGTCGTCTGCGAATGGAAACACCCGGAACGCGTTTCGTCTGTGCTTGAAGAGCGCAGTCAACGATAAGTCGCGATAAAAAGGAGTACTCATCCAGCGGAGGGAGTATCTCAACCGATTCAATACCACCGAGAACCGTGGCCGCAAATTTTTTCCAGTCGATGTTTTTCGTGAGGTCGTACGCGATGTCAACCGAGCGAGTGGAAGATGAACCATTGGTAATAGAAATTTTGATTGGCAAATGATCACTACCGTAGGGATCTTGGATTACTTTCCACGAGCAATCCAACGCTAGTGAACTCGAACAAAGTGAGAGGTCTAATCTGCTTACTCTTGCTGGAGGTTTGGCTACTCGTGTTGCTTCCCCGGTGTTCAGAATTGTCATTTTGAAGATGTCGCACATGTCGTATATCAAGGTTGAGCGGTTGTCGTCGTACAGTTCCCCCCAGCCTGTACCGTGAGAGTTAAAATCTCCTAAGATCAACCGAGGCTCAGATAAAACTGAGCAGATATCTGAGAGACCTTGGCGAGAAATCGCAGTTCTCGGAGGAAAATATACTGAGGCAATACTGAGGCTTTTACCTCGAATATTTACCTGACACGCGACAACTTCAATGCCTGTCACGGAAGGCAGATCGATTCTATAAAAGGAATGGAGCTTATTAATCCCTAGAAGCACCCCTCCATACGAATCTGCTCGATCAAGGCGAATAATGTTAAAATCGTGGAAAGGGAGATCGGTGTCTGAAGAAAGCCATGTTTCACAAAGAGCAAATGCGTCACAAAGTGAGTTGTGAACTAAAAATTTGAATGCGTCAAGTTTCGGTATAAGACTTCTACAGTTCCACTGAAGAAGAGAGATCATATCTCCGACCTCATTCGGAAAATTATCCATCAAAAGATATGATCGATGCAAGGAAGGACCACCTAGAAGCTAGTTGCTTCAAAAGAGTTTTCACAAATGGAAGCACTAAATTAATAATGTTCCTAGTTGAGTCAGAGACGTTGAATATATTGAAGATGCTCTCCACAATTCCAGAAAACGTGAACATGGCATCATGTTCTTGCTGGTTATTTAGCTGATTTTCTGGCTGAAAAACTGGGATATCTGGGGTTTTAGATGATCCCGGAAGTGGCGGAAAGTCTTTGTTAAAATTACAAACTTGAAATCCCGGTGGTGGGGGTTTTGCTACATTTCCGCTACCTCTTAAATTTGTCAAGGTAGGTTGAGAGTCCGTACGAGAGGCCTTACGAGGTTTTTGGGTGACGTTTGTTTTGGACCGCTTCCTCGTGTTGCCGTTAAAGACAAAAGGACTACTCTCACCAACCTCTGAGTCAGAGCCCTGATCATCATCTGGCAGGAGGTGGAATGTGTTGTTGCTTTTTGGGGTGGTTTGGGAAGATGAAGCGGTTGTTTTCAAAATTTCTGCTAACGAGCGCTTAGAGCGAGCTTGCAAGGACCGCTTTAGTTTTTCTCCCTGCTGTTTGTACTTCGGGCAATCACTCAGAGCATGCGGAGCATCCTTACAGTAAACGCATATTGGTGTAGCATGACAAGGACCCTCCGTATGCTCCTCCCCACATTGATCGCACCGCGGTTTGTTGGAACAAAAGTCCGCGGTGTGACCTAGTTGTTTGCATTTCAAGCAATTCATTACCCTCGGTACAAACAAGCGTACAGGTAGTCGAACCTTCCCAATTGTGACGTAGTCAGGTAATGCCGATCCTGAAAAGGTCACACGAAACGAATCTGAGAGGGTATACTTTTTGTTTGTGCCTATGTGCGACACTGACTGCAGTTGAATGCAGTCCAGTATCTTGACTTTCGGAAGGGCACGGTTTTTGAAAATGCCGAAAGATTCGACTTGCAGGAAATCCTCACAAGTCAGACTCGAATCGGTGACCACTCCTTCAATTTCTACGTCACAACTGGGGACGTAGACTCGATATTCGATCGAAAAAAGCTCACAGGCAACAATTCGGTTTGCCTGTTTCAGGTTATCAACGGTAACGCGCAGTTTGTTTGGCGTCACCTTAAAGATATCGGTTACGGCCGAAAAATGTTTTGTCAGATCCTTCGAAATCCGAGAAATATTCAAAGGTTTTTGTTTGGGCCGGAAGAAAACAACCCACGGACCTTTCGAGTCATCAGGGTAAGCCTTGTGGCGGGGGGTCGCTGATATTTTCGGGGGAAGGAGTGGAGTAGGGGGCACATAAGGACAAGGCGGCGATGGAGGAGAAGGGGGCTGTGGTAGAGATTTCACTTTTGGATAGGCTCCAGTGTTCTTGCTGGTGGTTGGGTCAAGGTGCTCTTCGAGGGTATCCATTTCCTCAGAGCTATCAAGCTTTTCAAATGAGGGAGACTTTATTGACTCATCATCAGAGATGTCAAGCGACAGACCCCCGCCTTTATTTGTATCATCCATTGCGGTGACTTAAGATACCACCGCAACGGAATTGGTTGCAATCTTAGTTATTAAATGTTTATATTTTCCACAAATTTCAAATATATGGATTGAAATTGGAAAGGAAACAACAAGAAAAGGAAGTCAACACTGTGAGTGAATTGCTCAGTGTTAAAAAAAATAAAAATAAAATAAAATATGTGCAAAAAAAAAACTAAATAAGATAATGAATAATAATAAAAATAATAATTTGTAAGAAAGGAAATTCAACGCTGCAGGGGGATTAGCAAATCATAAACCAAAAAAAAAAAATTATTTACAAAAAAAAAAAAAAAAGAATTAGGCTGAGAAAAAAAAATTAACTTATCTCTATATGCCGGGATGGCGCGTTTACAAACTCCACTGTGCGATGAAGCAGAGATGATCGCTCTATTGTTGCAGCACGTGGCTTAGCACAAAGGGCACCGTCTGGTCTGTATAGACCGTATCTGCAGTTCTGCTGCTTCGTTGTACGGTGTATACGGGTGATGACCTTTTGATGCCGTATGATGCGATGTCTAGGTGGTGGTTGATAGTTTTACCGTTGGACAATCCAATCTTCAGACTCGGCTGAGATGGTTGCTTCCTCCGGGGAACGTTTATGTCCGCCTGTGGCACTGCACACCTGAAGGTGTAAAAAAAAACTCCGATCGGGGAGAGAAAAAAAATCCACTTTTTTCCGAAAAACACTTTTGTGGCGGCGGGAGAGTAGCGTAAGCAAACTTGCTCTGTCGAACGTTCGACGAGGAATCGATTAGAGCCATATTAACGGAGATATATCGATTTAAAGGTTTGGATGGCCCACCAGCCGATAAATAAAAGATTTTATAATAATTTTTACTGGGAAATCCGGGTATGAAAATTTCGAGCATCTCAACACCCCCCTTTTCGCGATTAGAGCCATATTAACGGAGATAAATCGATTTAAATGTTTGGAAGGCCCGCCAGCCGATAAATAAAAGATTTTGTAATATTTTATACTGGGAAATCCGGGTATGAAAATTTCGAGCATCTGAACACCCCTCTTTTCGCGATTAGAGCCATATTAACGGAGATATATCGATTTAAAAGTTTGGATGGCCCACCAGCCGATAAATAAAAGATTTTATAATAATTTTTACTGGGAAATCCGGGTATGAAAATTTCGAGCATCTCAACACCCCCCTTTTTGCGATTAGAGCCATATTAACGGAGATATATCGATTTAAAGGTTTGGAAGGCCCACCAGCCGACAAATAAAAGATTTTGTAATATTTTATACTGGGAAATCCGGGTATGAAAATTTCGAGCATCTCAACACCCCCTTTTCGCGATTAGAGCCATATTAACGGAGATATATCGATTTAAAGGTTTGGAAGGCCCACCAGCCGACAAATAAAAGATTTTGTAATATTTTATACTGGGAAATCCGGGTATGAAAATTTCGAGCATCTCAACACCCCCTTTTCGCGATTAGAGCCATATTAACGGAGATATATCGATTTAAAGGTTTGGAAGGCCCACCAGCCGACAAATAAAAGATTTTGTAATATTTTATACTGGGAAATCCGGGTATGAAAATTTCGAGCATCTCAACACCCCCTTTTCGCGATTAGAGCCATATTAACGGAGATATATCGATTTAAAGGTTTGGAAGGCCCACCAGCCGACAAATAAAAGATTTTGTAATATTTTATACTGGGAAATCCGGGTATGAAAATTTCGAGCATCTCAACACCCCCTTTTCGCGATTAGAGCCATATTAACGGAGATATATCGATTTAAAGGTTTGGAAGGCCCACCAGCCGACAAATAAAAGATTTTGTAATATTTTATACTGGGAAATCCGGGTATGAAAATTTCGAGCATCTCAACACCCCCTTTTCGCGATTAGAGCCATATTAACGGAGATATATCGATTTAAAGGTTTGGATGGCCCACCAGCCGACAAATTAAAGATTTTGTAATATTTTATACTGGGAAATCCGGGTATGAAAATTTCGAGCATCTGAACACCCCCCTTTTCGCGATTAGAGCCATATTAACGGAGATATATCGATTTAAAGGTTTGGATGGCCCGCCAGCCGACAAATTAAAGATTTTGTAATATTTTATACTGGGAAATCCGGGTATGGAAATTTCGAGCATCTAAACACCCCTCTTTTCGTGATTAGAGCCATATTAACGGAGATATATCGATTTAAAGGTTTGGATGGCCCATCAGCCGACAAATAAAAGATTTTATAATATTTTTTACTGGGAAATCCGGGTATGAAAATTTCGAGCATCTCAACACCCCCCTTTTCGCGATTAGAGACATATTAACGGAGATATATCGATTTAAAGGTTTGGAAGGCCCACCAGCCTACAAATAAAAGATTTTATAATATTTTATACTGGGAAATCCGGGTATGAAAATTTCGAGCATCTCAACCCCCCCCTTTTCGCGATTAGAGACATATTAACGGAGATATATCGATTTAAAGGTTTGGAAGGCCCACCAGCCTACAAATAAAAGATTTTGTAATATTTTATACTGGGAAATCCGGGTATGAAAATTTCGAGCATCTCAACACCCCCTTTTCGCGATTAGAGCCATATTAACGGAGATATATCGATTTAAAGGTTTGGAAGGCCCACCAGCCGACAAATAAAAGATTTTGTAATATTTTATACTGGGAAATCCGGGTATGAAAATTTCGAGCATCTCAACACCCCTCTTTTCGCGATTAGAGCCATATTAACGGAGATATATCGATTTAAAGGTTTGGAAGGCCCACCAGCCGACAAATAAAAGATTTTGTAATATTTTATACTGGGAAATCCGGGTATGAAAATTTCGAGCATCTCAACACCCCCCTTTTTGCGATTAAAGCCATATTATCGGAGATATATCGATTTAAAGGTTTGGAAGGCCCACCAGCCGACAAATAAAAGATTTTGTAATATTTTATACTGGGAAATCCGGGTATGAAAATTTCGAGCATCTCAACACCCCCCTTTTCGCGATTAGAGACATATTAACGGAGATATATCGATTTAAAGGTTTGGAAGGCCCACCAGGCGACAAATTAAAGATTTTGTAATATTTTACACTGGGAAATCCGGGTATGGAAATTTCGAGCATCTAAACAACCCTCTTTTCGCGATTAGAGCCATATTAACGGAGATATATCGATTTAAAGGTTTGGATGGCCCATTAGCCGACAAATAAAAGATTTTATAATATTTTTACTGGGAAATCCGGGTATGAAAATTTCGAGCATCTCAACACCCCCCTTTTTGCGATTAGAGCCATATTAACGGAGATATATCGATTTAAAGGTTTGGAAGGCCCACCAGCCGACAAATAAAAGATTTTGTAATATTTTATACTGGGAAATCCGGGTATGAAAATTTCGAGCATCTCAACACCCCCTTTTCGCGATTAGAGCCATATTATCGGAGATATATCGATTTAAAGGTTTGGAAGGCCCACCAGCCGACAAATAAAAGATTTTGTAATATTTTATACTGGGAAATCCGGGTATGAAAATTTCGAGCATCTCAACACCCCCTTTTTGCGATTAGAGCCATATTAACGGAGATATATCGATTTAAAGGTTTGGAAGGCCCACCAGCCTACAAATAAAAGATTTTGTAATATTTTATACTGGGAAATCCGGGTATGAAAATTTCGAGCATCTCAACACCCCCCTTTTCGCGATTAGAGACATATTAACGGAGATATATCGATTTAAAGGTTTGGATGGCCCATCAGCCGACAAATAAAAGATTTTATAATATTTTTTACTGGGAAATCCGGGTATGAAAATTTCGAGCATCTCAACACCCCCCTTTTTGCGATTAGAGCCATATTAACGGAGATATATCGATTTAAAGGTTTGGATGGCCCACCAGCCGACAAATTAAAGATTTTGTAATATTTTATACTGGGAAATCCGGATATGGAAATTTCGAGCATCTCAACACCCCTCTTTTCGCGATTAGAGCCATATTAACGGAGATATATCGATTTAAAGGTTTGGAAGGCCCATCAGCCGACAAATAAAAGATTTTATAATATTTTTCACTGGGAAATCCGGGTATGAAAATTTCGAGCATCTCAACACCCCCCTTTTCGCGATTAGAGACATATTAACGGAGATATATCGATTTAAAGGTTTGGAAGGCCCACCAGCCTACAAATAAAAGATTTTGTAATATTTTATACTGGGAAATCCGGGTATGAAAATTTCGAGCATCTCAACACCCCCTTTTCGCGATTAGAGCCATATTAACGGAGATATATCGATTTAAAGGTTTGGAAGGCCCACCAGCCGACAAATAAAAGATTTTGTAATATTTTATACTGGGAAATCCGAGTATGAAAATTTCGAGCATCTCAACACCCCTCTTTTCGCGATTAGAGCCATATTAACGGAGATATATCGATTTAAAGGTTTGGATGGCCCATCAGCCGACAAATAAAAGATTTTATAATATTTTTTACTGGGAAATCCGGGTATGAAAATTTCGAGCATCTCAACACCCCCCTTTTCGCGATTAGAGACATATTAACGGAGATATATCGATTTAAAGGTTTGGATGGCCCATCAGCCGACAAATAAAAGATTTTATAATATTTTTTACTGGGAAATCCGGGTATGAAAATTTCGAGCATCTCAACACCCCCCTTTTTGCGATAAGAGCCATATTAACGGAGATATATCGATTTAAAGGTTTGGAAGGCCCACCAGCCGACAAATAAAAGATTTTATAATATTTTTTACTGGGAAATCCGGGTATGAAAATTTTGAGCATCTCAACACCCCCCTTTTTGCGATTAGAGCCATATTAACGGAGATATATCGATTTAAAGGTTTGGATGGCCCACCAGCCGATAAATAAAAGATTTTATAATAATTTATACTGGGAAATCCGGGTATGAAAATTTTGAGCATCTCAACACCCCCCTTTTTGCGATTAGAGCCATATTAACGGAGATATATCGATTTAAAGGTTTGGATGGCCCACCAGCCGATAAATAAAAGATTTTATAATAATTTTTACTGGGAAATCCGGGTATGAAAATTTCGAGCATCTCAACACCCCCCTTTTCGCGATTAGAGCCATATTAACGGAGATAAATCGATTTAAATGTTTGGAAGGCCCACCAGCCGATAAATAAAAGATTTTATAATAATTTTTACTGGGAAATCCGGGTATGAAAATTTTGAGCATCTCAACACCCCCCTTTTTGCGATTAGAGCCATATTAACGGAGATATATCGATTTAAAGGTTTGGATGGCCCACCAGCCGATAAATAAAAGATTTTATAATAATTTTTACTGGGAAATCCGGGTATGAAAATTTCGAGCATCTCAACACCCCCCTTTTCGCGATTAGAGACATATTAACGGAGATATATCGATTTAAAGGTTTGGAAGGCCCACCAGCCGACAAATAAAAGATTTTGTAATATTTTATACTGGGAAATCCGGGTATGAAAATTTCGAGCATCTCAACACCCCCTTTTCGCGATTAGAGCCATATTAACGGAGATATATCGATTTAAAGGTTTGGAAGGCCCACCAGCCGACAAATAAAAGATTTTGTAATATTTTTTACTGGGAAATCCGGGTATGAAAATTTCGAGCATCTCAACACCCCCCTTTTCGCGATTAGAGACATATTAACGGAGATATATCGATTTAAAGGTTTGGATGGCCCATCAGCCGACAAATAAAAGATTTTATAATATTTTTTACTGGGAAATCCGGGTATGAAAATTTCGAGCATCTCAACACCCCCCTTTTTGCGATTAGAGCCATATTAACGGAGATATATCGATTTAAAGGTTTGGAAGGCCCACCAGCCGACAAATAAAAGATTTTATAATATTTTTTACTGGGAAATCCGGGTATGAAAATTTTGAGCATCTCAACACCCCCCTTTTTGCGATTAGAGCCATATTAACGGAGATATATCGATTTAAAGGTTTGGATGGCCCACCAGCCGATAAATAAAAGATTTTATAATAATTTTTACTGGGAAATCCGGGTATGAAAATTTCGAGCATCTCAACACCCCCCTTTTTGCGATTAGAGACATATTAACGGAGATATATCGATTTAAAGGTTTGGATGGCCCATCAGCCGACAAATAAAAGATTTTATAATATTTTTTACTGGGAAATCCGGGTATGAAAATTTCGAGCATCTCAACACCCCCCTTTTTGCGATTAGAGACATATTAACGGAGATATATCGATTTAAAGGTTTGGAAGGCCCACCAGGCGACAAATAAAAGATTTTGTAATATTTTATACTGGGAAATCCGGGTATGAAAATTTCGAGCATCTCAACACCCCCTCTTCGCGATTAGAGCCATATTAACGGAGATATATCGATTTAAAGGTTTGGAAGGCCCACCAGCCGACAAATAAAAGATTTTGTAATATTTTATACTGGGAAATCCGGGTATGAAAATTTCGAGCATCTCAACACCCCTCTTTTCGCGATTAGAGCCATATTAACGGAGATATATCGATTTAAAGGTTTGGAAGGCCCACCAGCCGACAAATAAAAGATTTTGTAATATTTTATACTGGGAAATCCGGGTATGAAAATTTCGAGCATCTCAACACCCCCTTTTCGCGATTAGAGCCATATTAACGGAGATATATCGATTTAAAGGTTTGGATGGCCCACCAGCCGACAAATTAAAGATTTTGTAATATTTTATACTGGGAAATCCGGGTATGAAAATTTCGAGCATCTGAACACCCCCCTTTTCGCGATTAGAGCCATATTAACGGAGATATATCGATTTAAAGGTTTGGATGGCCCGCCAGCCGACAAATTAAAGATTTTGTAATATTTTATACTGGGAAATCCGGGTATGGAAATTTCGAGCATCTAAACACCCCTCTTTTCGTGATTAGAGCCATATTAACGGAGATATATCGATTTAAAGGTTTGGATGGCCCATCAGCCGACAAATAAAAGATTTTATAATATTTTTTACTGGGAAATCCGGGTATGAAAATTTCGAGCATCTCAACACCCCCCTTTTCGCGATTAGAGACATATTAACGGAGATATATCGATTTAAAGGTTTGGAAGGCCCACCAGCCTACAAATAAAAGATTTTGTAATATTTTATACTGGGAAATCCGGGTATGAAAATTTCGAGCATCTCAACCCCCCCCCTTTTCGCGATTAGAGACATATTAACGGAGATATATCGATTTAAAGGTTTGGAAGGCCCACCAGCCGACAAATAAAAGATTTTGTAATATTTTTTACTGGGAAATCCGGGTATGAAAATTTCGAGCATCTCAACACCCCCCTTTTCGCGATTAGAGACATATTAACGGAGATATATCGATTTAAAGGTTTGGAAGGCCCACCAGCCTACAAATAAAAGATTTTGTAATATTTTATACTGGGAAATCCGGGTATGAAAATTTCGAGCATCTCAACACCCCCTTTTCGCGATTAGAGCCATATTAACGGAGATATATCGATTTAAAGGTTTGGAAGGCCCACCAGCCGACAAATAAAAGATTTTGTAATATTTTTTACTGGGAAATCCGGGTATGAAAATTTCGAGCATCTCAACACCCCCCTTTTTGCGATTAGAGCCATATTAACGGAGATATATCGATTTAAAGGTTTGGAAGGCCCACCAGCCGACAAATAAAAGATTTTATAATATTTTTTACTGGGAAATCCGGGTATGAAAATTTTGAGCATCTCAACACCCCCCTTTTTGCGATTAGAGCCATATTAACGGAGATATATCGATTTAAAGGTTTGGAAGGCCCACCAGCCGACAAATAAAAGATTTTGTAATATTTTATACTGGGAAATCCGGGTATGAAAATTTCGAGCATCTCAACACCCCTCTTTTCGCGATTAGAGCCATATTAACGGAGATATATCGATTTAAAGGTTTGGATGGCCCACCAGCCGATAAATAAAAGATTTTATAATAATTTTTACTGGGAAATCCGGGTATGAAAATTTCGAGCATCTCAACACCCCCCTTTTCGCGATTAGAGCCATATTAACGGAGATAAATCGATTTAAATGTTTGGAAGGCCCGCCAGCCGATAAATAAAAGATTTTGTAATATTTTATACTGGGAAATCCGGGTATGAAAATTTCGAGCATCTGAACACCCCTCTTTTCGCGATTAGAGCCATATTAACGGAGATATATCGATTTAAAAGTTTGGAAGGCCCGCCAGCCGATAAATAACAGATTTTGTAATATTTTATACTGGGAAATCCGGGTATGAAAATTTCGAGCATCTCAACACCCCTATTTTCGCGATTAGAGCCATATTAACGGAGATATATCGATTTAAAGGTTTGGATGGCCCACCAGCCGATAAATAAAAGATTTTATAATAATTTTTACTGGGAAATCCGGGTATGAAAATTTCGAGCATCTCAACACCCCCCTTTTTGCGATTAGAGCCATATTAAAGGAGATATATCGATTTAAAGGTTTGGAAGGCCCACCAGCCGACAAATAAAAGATTTTATAATATTTTTTACTGGGAAATCCGGGTATGAAAATTTCGAGCATCTCAACACCCCCCTTTTCGCGATTAGAGACATATTAACGGAGATATATCGATTTAAAGGTTTGGAAGGCCCACCAGGCGACAAATAAAAGATTTTGTAATATTATATACTGGGAAATCCGGGTATGAAAATTTCGAGCATCTCAACACCCCTCTTTTTGCGATTAGAGCCATATTAACGGAGATATATCGATTTAAAGGTTTGGAAGGCCCACCAGCCGACAAATAAAAGATTTTATAATATTTTTTACTGGGAAATCCAGGTATGAAAATTTCGAGCATCTCAACACCCCCCTTTTTGCGATTAGAGCCATATTAACGGAGATATATCGATTTAAAAGTTTGGAAGGCCCGCCAGCCGATAAATAACAGATTTTGTAATATTTTATACTGGGAAATCCGGGTATGAAAATTTCGAGCATCTCAACACCCCTCTTTTCGCGATTAGAGCCATATTAACGGAGATATATCAATTTAAAGGTTTGGATGGCCCACCAGCCGATAAATAAAAGATTTTATAATATTTTTTACTGGGAAATCCGGGTATGAAAATTTCGAGCATCTCAACACCCCCCTTTTAGCGATTAGAGCCATATTAACGGAGATATATCGATTTAAAGGTTTGGAAGGCCCACCAGCCGACAAATAAAAGATTTTATAATATTTTATACTGGGAAATCCGGGTATGAAAATTTCGAGCATCTCAACACCCCCCTTTTTGCGATTAGAGCCATATTAACGGAGATATATCGATTTAAAGGGTTGGAAGGCCCACCAGCCGACAAATAAAAGATTTTATAATATTTTTTACTGGGAAATCCGGGTATGAAAATTTCGAGTATCTCAACACCCCCCTTTTCGCGATTAGAGACATATTAACGGAGATATATCGATTTAAAGGTTTGGAAGGCCCACCAGCCGACAAATAAAAGATTTTGTAATATTTTATACTGGGAAATCCGGGTATGAAAATTTCGAGCATCTCAACACCCCTCTTTTCGCGATTAGAGCCATATTAACGGAGATATATCGATTTAAAGGTTTGGATGGCCCACCAGCCGATATATAAAAGATTTTATAATAATTTTTACTGGGAAATCCGGGTATGAAAATTTCGAGCATCTCAACACCCCCCTTTTCGCGATTAGAGCCATATTAACGGAGATATATCGATTTAAAGGTTTGGAAGGCCCACCAGCCGACAAATAAAAGATTTTATAATATTTTATACTGGGAAATCCGGGTATGAAAATTTCGAGCATCTCAACACCCCCCTTTTTGCGATTAGAGACATATTAACGGAGATATATCGATTTAAAGGTTTGGAAGGCCCACCAGCCGACAAATAAAAGATTTTGTAATATTTTATACTGGGAAAACCGGGTATGAAAATTTCGAGCATCTCAACACCCCTCTTTTTGCGATTAGAGCCATATTAACGGAGATATATCGATTTAAAGGTTTGGAAGGCCCACCAGCCGACAAATAAAAGATTTTATAATATTTTTTACTGGGAAATCCGGGTATGAAAATTTCGAGCATCTCAACACCCCCCTTTTTGCGATTAGAGCCATATTAACGGAGATATATCGATTTAAAGGTTTGGAAGGCCCACCAGGCGACAAATAAAAGATTTTGTAATATTTTATACTGGGAAATCCGGGTATGGAAATTTCGAGCATCTAAACACCCCTCTTTTCGCGATTAGAGCCATAATAACGGAGATATATCGATTTAAAGGTTTGGATGGCCCATCAGCCGACAAATAAAAGATTTTATAATATTTTATACTGGGAAATCCGGGTATGAAAATTTCGAGCATCTCAACACCCCCCTTTTTGCGATTAGAGCCATATTAACGGAGATATATCGATTTAAAGGTTTGGAAGGCCCACCAGCCGACAAATAAAAGATTTTATAATATTTTTTACTGGGAAATCCGGGTATGAAAATTTCGAGCATCTCAACACCCCCCTTTTTGCGGTTAGAGCCATATTAACGGAGATATATCGATTTAAAGGTTTGGAAGGCCCACCAGCCGACAAATAAAAGATTTTGTAATATTTTATACTGGGAAATCCGGGTATGAAAATTTCGAGCATCTCAACACCCCCTTTTCGCGATTAGAGCCATATTAACGGAGATATATCGATTTAAAGGTTTGGAAGGCCCACCAGCCGACAAATAAAAGATTTTGTAATATTTTATACTGGGAAATCCGGGTATGAAAATTTCGAGCATCTCAACACCCCTCTTTTTGCGATTAGAGCCATATTAACGGAGATATATCGATTTAAAGGTTTGGAAGGCCCACCAGCCGACAAATAAAAGATTTTGTAATATTTTATACTGGGAAATCCGGGTATGAAAATTTCGAGCATCTCAACACCCCCTTTTCGCGATTAGAGCCATATTAACGGAGATATATCGATTTAAAGGTTTGGAAGGCCCACCAGCCGACAAATAAAAGATTTTGTAATATTTTATACTGGGAAATCCGGGTATGAAAATTTCGAGCATCTCAACACCCCTCTTTTTGCGATTAGAGCCATATTAACGGAGATATATCGATTTAAAAGTTTGGAAGGCCCGCCAGCTGATAAATAACAGATTTTGTAATATTTTATACTGGGAAATCCGGGTATGGAAATTTCGAGCATCTCAACACCCCCCTTTTCGCGATTAGAGACATATTAACGGAGATATATCGATTTAAAGGTTTGGAAGGCCCACCAGCCGACAAATAAAAGATTTTATAATATTTTTTACTGGGAAATCCGGGTATGAAAATTTCGAGCATCTCAACACCCCCCTTTTCGCGATTAGAGACATATTAACGGAGATATATCGATTTAAAGGTTTGGAAGGCCCACCAGCCGACAAATAAAAGATTTTGTAATATTTTATACTGGGAAATCCGGGTATGAAAATTTCGAGCATCTCAACACCCCCCTTTTCGCGATTAGAGACATATTAACGGAGATATATCGATTTAAAGGTTTGGAAGGCCCACCAGGCGACAAATAAAAGATTTTGTAATATTTTATACTGGGAAATCCGGGTATGGAAATTTCGAGCATCTCAACACCCCCTTTTCGCGATTAGAGCCATATTAACGGAGATATGTATGTATGTATGTAAGGTAGCCACCATCCCTTCAAAGATCTTGTCTTGTATGCAGCTCCACTTAATAGCAAGATCAATTTGAGCTATCGATCTGAATTCACAATATCGCTGTATGAAGGGCCAAAAACGGAGGGGTGGACCCGTAAGCAGAGACACTTACGCGAAATCCACGGGAATTTAAGAATCTCCTTCCAACGATACGATCCAACAAATCGAATAACGCAATTCGCAATACTTATTAAGCTTCCTACAGGATGGTTTGTTAAGAAGGGTGCGTCAATCTCACTGAAACTGTTGAAATAGAATTCACACCACCACAATCGAATCGGTAGGATAAAGAAAATGATAGTGTTTATTCCCTTCTAGACTCCGGTTGTCATACCACTCCATCGTCCAATTTCAGGTCAATTGATACCCTGATGCCCCTCCCAACCCAGTATTTATTTGTATAATGAAAATATATGTAATGTGCAATGGAATATATCAGAACATTAATTATGAAATAATAAATACAATTTTATAAAGATAAAATAGTTGATATTCTGCACTGAAAACAATAAATATTTTACATATAATAAGATGCAGCTCTATGTTTCCTCAGCTCCCAATATCAAGTGGATGTAACACTGAAATTTCAAGGTTATATTAAGCAATTATATATTTTTATCTGTAATTATACTTGATATTATCTCTTTACAATAATGTAAGGATGTAAATGTAAGGTGTAAAGTGTGACTGATGACTGACAGGACTAACAATCTCCTCTTAATGATGCCATGCACAACGAAAAATATATTATATATTATAACCTGTATAAAAAAATATATGCATATAATGTTATGTATTGTTGTTGCTTCCACTACGTCATCCGCTTAATAATAATTTCGATAAGTAATGCAACACGGTATAAATATATAATTGTTCCAGCTAATGTTGGTTAGGTAGATCTAGTAGTCTGCAGCAGGATGATTATTTTAATGTTTGTCTTTTTGTGATTTATCCTCGAAGAGCTGAAATAAACCTGAATAATTTATATCGATGAATCCAGTATTTCAGATATGTTTTGGATTTCTTTTGAATGGATAGATTATCTTTGAATTTCAACATTTTTTGGTCCATGAAGAAGTATGCTGTTGAAGTGAACAATAAAATGAAAATAAATAATTTCAATTTGTGCCTCCCTTTGATCAACCGCCAAAGGCATAGCTACTTGGCACCGTCAAGCATCGTGCCATCATTAAAATAAATTAATATAAACGCATGAAACAATACTGCTGTTCTTTTCTCATCTGTTCAATCACTAGTTTTCAATTACTTGTAACTAAATTGCTATGTGATATAAAAAACACCCATCCAAATTTATTCTCATTTAATCAACATAATCATAGATCAAAATTTACAGTTTGAATTGATGGGCGCTTGATTGATAATTCGGAATTTAGGCTGCCTATTATGACAGGTTGCTCACTTTCAAGAGGCGGGGCATGGAAAACCAATCTAAAGTCAGGCACTCCACTCCGAAATATGTGGTAGGAAATCTAGTATCATTTATAACAAAACGTCATTGATTATGTCATTTAGAGAAATCGACCAATGTAACATGTCCGATGTACAACTTGATTAGTCAAAACGTCCTATGTGATTTTTTTCATATATATTTTAGCATTAATTTCAAAATAAAATTGTGATTTTACCGTTTCTACCGAATTTTCAACGTTATTACTCACTGTCTACGGTAAAATAGTGTTGCAAAATGTATGGATTCATGGTGGAAAATGGTGGATATGTTACATTGGTCCTTCTAAAAAGTTACGCGATAATTTTCTGTTTGCTTCTAGAACCGTCTATTGAGACAAAATTAAACACAAATTAAATAAAACCCTACGCATGCACGGTACGAACCAAACACTCACTCATGGCTAAAACGAGAATTGCACTGATAATTGGCAAATCAAAGCCGGCACCCGTGGAGAAAAGAAGAACCATGAAAGTGATGACGGCCTCAAAACCTCCCACGGGGAGGTACTCGAGTGCGATCCTAAATCGCTTTTATTTTTCAGATGGAGCACGAGTGCCAACCCTGACTTGCCAATTGGAATTCAGAATTGTACAGTATACGTTGGTGTTCGTGAGATCTGGTTTGTAGAACTCTATTTTTCATTCCCTATCCCACACTAACCATCCACATTCACACGCACACTGACTATATGCCCTGCTTCTACATATCAAACCAATACACAACACTCTCCCATACTCTCTCTACTGTAAATGCGTATGATGCTTAAGCTAAAACTCTACATACCCGGTCCTATCTTTTCTCCCTTCTAGATAATTCTCGCGTAACATTTGAAAAGGGCCTATGTCCAAAATGTAAACAAACCGATTTTTGATACCATTCTGTAGCACTGGTAATTAGCTACCAGTCGTATAGGAATGTTCCGCATTATCGATAAAAATCATTAAAAATAACTTGATTTTAAAAACGGCCGATCCACCAAATTTTTCCAATCATTCATGCTAAAACGGCCTAACCTCGGGCCTAACATATATTTTTTTTCGTTCGATGAGGTTCCATTCATAAGCCTAGCGACGTAGAAGGGCCGATGATTGAAAAATTTCAAATCAAAGCTAAGCCCTACTGCTTGAGGCAGGGCCGATGATTTATTTGACGTTAAGAAAAGGCTTAGCAAAGGGCCTACAATTTATGATGACAAGCACAACGGCTTAACAAAAAGGGCCTAACCATTTAAAGATTCACAAAAAGGCTTATTACTGTGATATTAAATTTTTATCGATTTTCATGTATTTTTGAAAACGTTTCGCATGTTTTGGATGTTGTGTACTGAGATATAGTTACTATTGTTATTGTGAGCAATATAAATGCCTAAAATACTTCAATCTATTTATATAGGAATTAAATACTGGCGGAAAAATTTACAATTCATTTTCTGGATTGTTTACATTTTGGACATAGGCCCTTTTCAAATGTTACGCGAGAATTTCTCCTTCTCTTCCTGAATGAACCCAATTTTCTCTCCAGGTATTCATTGAAAATTTCCCTCAATCTCGATCGTTAGACACTAGAATAACAATTTCTGCTGTACACAGAATTTTTCGGAATTTTAAGTTTTCATCATTGCTCCTAACAGGAATACCGATTTTTCCTGCATGATAATACCCCTTAGTTTTTATCGTGCGCTACCTTATTACCAGCTGCCTCCAGCTTTTTAGTGAAAAACCCTCAATTTCTTGCGTAACATGAGAAAAGGGCCCATCATCGTTGATCAACTACTCTTCTTATAGACTCCCTCCTCCGAGAACAACGCGTCTGTAATTTCATTTGCATCGAATGTATTGTTTCAGTCAGAAACTAACATCATCTAAACTGTGCTGAAAGCATATCGAGAATTTCTTTGATGTTGCCGTGGTAAACCAAGAAGAATCGATCAACAATGATAGGCCCCCTCAAATGTGACGCAAGATTTCTCGCTATTCGTTTTTTGTGCGTCTCATGCATACTTTTTTCTCATCTGTACTCTCACACCTACTCAGGCAATGCTTATATTCACCCTCTCCCTTGCCCATTTTACGTCCTTCTTGTTGGGTACCTACCTTACACTGCTAAAAATATTGAAGTTGATTTCTTACTACTTTTATTTTATATTTAGGCATCCCGCATATTAAATAAACATAAACAGTGCTTAACCACCTATTAGGGTTACCCACCCAGCATCATGTGGTATGGTTGAACTACTAACGTCATCGATCGTGTATGGTACTTATATATTAGAGATCTAATTTACACTTTATTTTTTATGTTTTTATTTATTTATTTATTTTTTTTCCGTTTATTCAATTATTTTGATTATTTGACATGATAGTAACGCGCTCCTATCGTCCCCACAACATTCAAGGTTATGAAAAACTATATTTGCTATGTATCTGTCAGAAAATGTTAATTCCCACTAAACCGAGATGTATTGTTAATTAAGTTTCGCATTGCATAAAACTTTCAAGAAATTTTATTAGAATAAATTTTTAATCTATACGTAAGGGGCTGTTCATAAACTACGTAGACAGTTTAGGGGGGGGAGGGGTTGAGAATTATCCACGGCCCATACAAATTTTAAATTTTTTGTATGGATAATTGTCTACGCAGGGGGAGGGGGGGGGGTCAAGAATCCCAAAAAAAACTGTCTACGTAGTTTATGAACAGACCCCAACAGTAATAACAAATTTAGTTTAGGTGATTTAACCCGGATGAAGACAACCATAGTATCAAAGATCACCCTCAACCATCAATAACATACAATACATTTCACTGTTGTTATTGTATTTTATTGGCCAAATGATCTAATTGTTAGCACACAAGGTTTCCATTAAATTCTATATTATAAAAATAAAAATATTTACCCTCGTTCCATTGTACAAGTCCCATTTTCAATAAATTCCATTGTACATAACAATAAGCTTCTTGCACAATTATTATAAAATGTACGGTTGCCATTTATGTATTATTCGGCTTTTAATCATAGGCCGTTGCTCGTAAATTAATATTATTTTCAACTTAATGTGTGTGCTACGCGTTACTATCCTTACTTTTTTCATGCCATTTTTTTTAAGTGCTTTACTTGTTAATGTTTTATTATTGTATCTCTTATTTTAATATCACTTGAATCACCGGTACTTTTATGTATTATACTTTACTATCTTTAAGTTTCTTTTTTTTTTTTTTTTATTGAATCTTCCTAATGTTTGCAATTTTATGTTTATGTAATTCTTTTTTTTTTTCTTTTTTTTCCTCATTTGAACTTTTATTATTTGACATTATTTTAAATTATTTGAAATGATAGTAACGTCCTCCCATCCTCCCTCACATCATTTAACGAAAGGAATTCTATATTTTAATTTATTTACAACAACATAAAGCTTTTAAAATGAATCTTCTATTTTATTCCGTAACAAAATTCACCAATTTAAATTTGGCTAGCTATGGAAACATTTGCAAGTAAGTTAATATTATTTTCAAGTTAAATTCGCGTACTACACGTTACTATCATTTCTTTGTTCTTTAACTTTATAAAAGTGTTAACATTGGTTTGTTTTTATTATTGTTTAGTTCGATTATTATTCTCATATCCTTCTTGGCTTCTTTAGCTTAGTTATTTTTTTCCCTTGTTACGTTTATTAGTACTTTTCTATTATTTCCTTAATTTAGGCACCGTTTATTTATACTTTTACCTTTTTTTTTACTTATTTATTCTAGTTTATTTTTTAAATTTTTATCCGTTGTTTTTTCATATAGTTTCTTATTATTTAAATGTATTTACAGAGCTAAGGAAACATTTGCAAGTGAGTAAATATTAATTTCAAGTAAAATTCGCGTACTACACTTACTATCGTTTCTTGTTCTTTAAATTTATATAAGCATTAAAATTGGTTAGTTTTCCTTATTGTTATTCAATTATTATTCTCATATCGTTCTGCTTAAAGCCTCTTCAATAAAGAAAGATAAGATAAGATTCTCATATCCTTCTTAGCTTCGTTAGATTAATTATTTTCTTTTTTTTTCCTTTTTTTATTATTATTATTATTTTATTTTTATTTATTAGTGCTTTTCTGTTAATTTTCTGAATTTAAGCAATAATATACTTTACATATTATTTATTTATTTTTTCTAATATAATTTTACCATTTCTGATTATTTAAATGTATTAACAGAGCTGGTTTTTTTTTTTTTTTTTTTTTTTTTTTTTTTTTTTTTTTATAAATGAGTCAGCGTCAAGAATTTTTCGGCTGTATAGTTCTGCGATTTCTAGCTATCATTTGTTCTACCTAATTAATTTTTCCCCTATCAATACTCATACTTCTATGGTTTTCCTACTCAATAATCCGAATAACGAAGAAGGACCGCTTAATTACATATTGAAAGGATTTATGCAAAATGGATGGTGTGTCTCTATTTTCTATTTAATTCAGTCATTTTCAATAATATTAATTCCCACTCCATCTATATCATCAGTTGTCTTCGTTTGATTCTTCTCCTTCTGAAATTTCACTGTCAACGTTCTTGTAGATTTCTTCCGCCTTTTTCTTTAGTTTATCTTTGTCTTGAAGCAGTTGTTTCCATTCTTCTTTGCTAATCCCACTGTATCTTTGAAAATCCTGTGTGATTGAATCCTTCCAAGTAAAACATGGTCTTCCATGCTTTTTCTTAAGGAAAGTTAGTTTGTATGCCATTTTAATGGGATGCCCATTTTCTCTTCTTTTTATGTGTCCATAGTAGCCTATCCGGTTAACTCTGACTTTTCTGTTAATTGTTTTTCCTCTCAATTCCTGACGTACGTTAAATTTACGATTGGGTTTTCGGCAGTGATTCCATATATCCCTCATTATTTGCTTTTCGTATCTTCCTAGTTGCACCCTACTTGTTTTCGTCAGGGTTGTGACTTTGGTTCCATATAATATAGAAGGAGCTATTACCGTATTGTATATGAGCCTACCGATTTCCCATGATGGTTTAAATTTTTTACAAAATTCAATTACTGGTTTAGCTGCCCTTGCTGCATTCACACATCTCTGCTTCGTTGTTGCTGGTCGGTTGAGAGTATTTGTCATCCACGTTCCCAGGTACCGCATCGAGTTGCAAACTCCATACTTTTTATTGTTCAGTTCAATTTCTTCCGGAATTTTGGCGATCGAATTGGGTGCTCGTATTAGAATTTGACTCTTCGCATTGTTGATCTCTAATCCTACTTCTTCAAGACATTCCTCCAGGCCTTTAATGATCTTTCCCAGTTCATCCTGGCTTTCTGCAATGATCATTATATCATCTGCGAATGCTAATATGATAGGGAGCTTTAGTGATCCTAACCTCATCAAGTTTAGCTCTGGCACCTTCTCCTCTACTTTCCTTAAGACTTCCTGCATCACCAAATTGAACAGGAAAGGAGAAAGTGGACATCCCTGTTTTATCCCTTTCCCTCTTTTACTCTCTGCTGTAAATTGCCTCTGCCAACGAACTCTCGTTTTTTCCGCTCTGACACATTGCAATACCCTATCGATGAGGTGTGTTGGCACCTTCAATTTTGCCAAAATATCTTTAAGTTTGTGCAGGCTTACATTGTCAAATGCCTTGCTGATGTCCAACGCTGCTAAATACAATGGTTTTCCTGCGTTCCAGTACTCTTCCATTATTCGTTTCGTCACAAACATGTGGTCATCTGTTGACCTGCCCTCGGTGAATGCCGCTTGGTAAATATCCGGATCTCCTGTGAAAGCTCTCAATCTGTTTTTAATCCACTTTGCGTATGGCTTATACCCGACGTTGCACAAGCTGATTCTCCTGAAGTCTTGTACTCCTTTTGGATAGCTTATTTTTGGGATCGGTACTTGAACGGTTCTATTCATTTCATCTGGGATTATGTTGTCCATCCACATTTTCTTCCATAACTCCACTAGTTCTTTTTGTGTTTCTTCATTAGCATACTTGATGTACTCCATCCTTACTCCGTCTGCTCCCGCCGATTTCCCATTACATTGCTGTTTGATGATGCTTAACATTTCGTCCTCCGTTGGTGGTTCTGTCAAAGGACATGAGTCTTTGTTCTCTGTCAGCTTTATCTGCACTCCGTCGCTTTCTTTAACCGCCTCAGTCCATTTTGTCATTGGAATATATACATTCCTGCTCCTTTTCTTATTTAAGAATCCTTTCAAAAATTTATATGACTTCCTTATTCTCACCGAGACATCGAAATCATTCAGGTCCCTGTAGAAATTTCTTATGGTTTTCTCCGTGTGATTCCTGACCGCTGTTTCAAATTCCTGTCTTTTGTCTTTAACTTTCCATTTGTACGGCAAAATGTGCGGGTGTTTGTTTGCCAGTTGCAATGCTTTATTTAATCTATTCAAAGCATGCTTCCTTAAAGGTGTTAATGGAGGTTTGGTCGTTTTCAAAACCTCAGTAGCTGCATCCTTCATTTTTTTCGTTATTTCCTTGTAGGCCTCATCCACACTACTGTCTTGCATTCTGATTAGTATTTTGTTTCTATCCAATGCTTCCACATATTTTTCTTGGATGAAATCTAGTTTCAAGTTTGATGCGTCTAGAGATATTTTGTTTTTTCCTTGCAATCCCTTGTCCGATCTTGGTATGATAGTCGATAATCTTATTCCAGTGATGATCATTTTATGGTCAGTTTCAATTCTTGTCCAATATCCCTTAATGAACCTTATGTACAGTAAACTTTCTTTTGGCTTTAATACATGGTCGATTTGGCTTTTTCGTTGTTTACTTCTCCACGTTACATCCGTGTTAGTTCCCATTTTTGAGGATATGTTAGTAATTTTATGTATGTTAAGGAATGTTTTGAATTCCTCCCCATTTTCATTCGAGTGTTTGAATCCTAATCTTCTTCCAATTATATTTTCCTCATCTGGTGTTACATTGTCCTCTCCAATTTGGGCATTCCAATCTCCAACAAGTATCAGGTTTCTTCTTATATTTTCTTGGTCTATTATCTTACCTAATTTTGAGTAGAAAATATAGCTTTTCTTGTTTGGACCGTGAACATTAATGATAAAAATTGTATTTCCATCTACCCTCAATTTAACCGATACTGCCTGATTTCCGATTTCTCTCCAATCTGAAACTACAATGTTCTTACCTCTCTTTATCAAAAAGGCCAATCCTCTCGATTTGTTCTGCTTACTAGAAGCTAATCTCCATTCGTAGTTTTTCGACTCGATTGCCAATGCCTTAACGTTTACTTCCTGTAAGGCAGCAATATCTACTTCAAAAGAATTAAGTACCTGATCTATTTCTTCTCTTTTCTCTAACTTACAACAACCCCTTATGTTCAACGATGCTATCTTCAGAATACTTTCCTCTTTATTCCCCTTCCGCATATAATTTTCCTCGTTTCCAACTGACAATGATAAATTCTGTTCCCCTCTGTTGTGCACCTTTGCTCCACTTAAATTCCCCAGATTAACTTCAATCTTTTCAATGTTATTGCTCTCTTCTATAGCATTCACTGTACTCGTTAATTCTCCCTGCTTGATTTTCCCGATCACACTATCATAATGATTTTTCTCTATACTTCCTGTATACAATAGCCTCAGAATATTCTCCTCTCTGTTTTTTTCATCACCTATTCTTAAACAGTCACAATCGTTTTGATATACCACAATGTGTTTATCAAAATATTCTGCGGCTGCAACTAGGGATTCGTACCCTAGCCAAGTTCCAAACTGCTTAACTTCTTTTAAAAATTTATCAAAACCTCCTTCTATCAATCCTTCTATTATAAACAACTCGAACCTTTCTCTGTTGGCCTGCATGTAGTTTGCTAATGATGACCTACATCCCATTATATCTTCCTTAGTACATGAATAGTTCCGCTCCCTCCTATTAAGCTGATCTAATAGTGCCCTTATTAAACAATTCCCATCCCCTTCAATTTTTTTAATCAACAACCCTTCGCCTGATCTAAACTCCTTAACAACATATGTGTCGGCTCCTCTAACTTGCAACATGCTTTCATCTTCTGCTCTCTTTATCGTGTTTTCCTTAGTTTTTTTACACCCCATAACTTCAATAACACTGTAGAATTTGTCTACCCTATCTTCGAACTCAAATAATATGTTCACTTCCCGATGCAACATTTCTTCCCCAACCGGTTTAAAGGTTTCCACACTTCCGTCGTTTTGAATGATATTAATTTTAATGTTGAACATTTCAGCCGTTACTTGTATGATTTCGACTTCAACTCCCGTGGAATTTGTAATTATTTTATCCCTGATCATTTGAACCCTCTCTCCCCATAGTTGGTAATATAATGAATACTTATTATTAATAAAATCCCAAAGTAAAACCCCAAATTCTGTAGCATTAAATGAATGACTTTCAAATTCTATGTTAGTCCTGTTCAATTGATCTATCATGGCATTTGGCAAACTGTTTTCGCTCACAGATTTTACAACAGCTATTTTTCCATTAGACAATGTTTTACTTATGTAACTATCCATTTTGCATAACCTTTTTTTTTTTTTTTTTTTTTGGGGACCAGTTAATATTGATTGATAATCTTTTTTTTTTATTGTTGAATTAATTTAAAAAACTTTCGGTCACTAGTCCGAAAATGATTTTTATTATTTATCACAAAATCACTAAATCTTACCTTGAATCAATACAAGGGAAATCAAACCTGTATTTCGTCCAGTGTATCTGCGATCCTTCAGCTTTATTCTTCGCTCTCTCACTGCTGTTTGCACCTATACCACCAATTACTTTTGCAATTCACCTATACCAACCAACTCTCACACTTCTTCGCGATCTGGCACAGATACTACCTAAACCAATGCACTTCATAAGCTTCTTATTACTTCTCTCTTTACTTCTCGGGGTCCACCCAGAGAGATTCTACATTCATATAATTTTGCGGAAATCTTTTTTCACTAATACTGACTCTTCGCTTTTTCCTATTATTTCTTTTCTCCTTCTTTCTATTATAGAAGTATTCTCTCACTCTCACTCTCTCATCAACCCTGTGTAGAGTTTCACTTCTGAAATATTTGCTTCCGATTATTTTTTTTTTTTTTTTCCTTTTCTCTATAACTCGCGCCACTCGTCCTTAATCACAAAATCCGATAATTCCAGTATCCCCGCTCCAATGTCACTACCATCAGCTCCTTCCACTTAAACCTCCCTCGATATCCTCCGAAAAACGCCTATCTATCGTAATTTTTGCCACTATTCAACACGTTTAACTAGTCACAATCGACCTAGCCTCTCCTAATCACAACCGTTAGCCTTCGGGTCTTGACGCTGACTGAGAGCCATATTAACGGAGATATATCGATTTAAAGGTTTGGAAGGCCCACCAGCCGACAAATAAAAGATTTTGTAATATTTTATACTGGGAAATCCGGGTATGAAAATTTCGAGCATCTCAACACCCCCCATTTTGCGATTAGAGCCATATTAACGGAGATATATCGATTTAAAGGTTTGGAAGGCCCACCAGCCGACAAATAAAAGATTTTGTAATATTTTATACTGGGAAATTCGGGTATGAAAATTTCGAGCATCTAAACACCCCTCTTTTCGCGATTAGAGCCATATTAACGGAGATATATCGATTTAAAAGTTTGGAAGGCCCGCCAGCCGATAAATAACAGATTTTGTAATATTTTATACTGGGAAATCCGGGTATGGAAATTTCGAGCATCTCAACACCCCCCTTTTCGCGATTAGAGACATATTAACGGAGATATATCGATTTAAAGGTTTGGAAGGCCCACCAGGCGACAAATAAAAGATTTTGTAATATTTTATACTGGGAAATCCGGGTATGGAAATTTCGAGCATCTCAACACCCCCTTTTCGCGATTAGAGCCATATTAACGGAGATATATCGATTTAAAGGTTTGGAAGGCCCACCAGCCGACAAATAAAAGATTTTGTAATATTTTATACTGGGAAATCCGGGTATGAAAATTTCGAGCATCTCAACACCCCCCATTTTGCGATTAGAGCCATATTAACGGAGATATATCGATTTAAAGGTTTGGAAGGCCCACCAGCCGACAAATAAAAGATTTTGTAATATTTTATACTGGGAAATCCGGGTATGAAAATTTCGAGCATCTAAACACCCCTCTTTTCGCGATTAGAGCCATATTAACGGAGATATATCGATTTAAAAGTTTGGAAGGCCCGCCAGCCGATAAATAACAGATTTTGTAATATTTTATACTGGGAAATCCGGGTATGGAAATTTCGAGCATCTCAACACCCCCCTTTTCGCGATTAGAGACATATTAACGGAGATATATCGATTTAAAGGTTTGGAAGGCCCACCAGCCGACAAATAAAAGATTTTATAATATTTTTTACTGGGAAATCCGGGTATGAAAATTTCGAGCATCTCAACACCCCCCTTTTCGCGATTAGAGACATATTAACGGAGATATATCGATTTAAAGGTTTGGAAGGCCCACCAGCCGACAAATAAAAGATTTTGTAATATTTTATACTGGGAAATCCGGGTATGAAAATTTCGAGCATCTCAACACCCCCCTTTTCGCGATTAGAGCCATATTAACGGAGATATATCGATTTAAAGGTTTGGAAGGCCCACCAGGCGACAAATAAAAGATTTTGTAATATTTTATACTGGGAAATCCGGGTATGGAAATTTCGAGCATCTAAACACCCCTCTTTTCGCGATTAGAGCCATATTAACGGAGATATATCGATTTAAAGGTTTGGAAGGCCCACCAGCCGACAAATAAAAGATTTTATAATATTTTTTACTGGGAAATCCGGGTATGAAAATTTCGAGCATCTCAACACCCTCCTTTTCGCGATTAGAGACATATTAACGGAGATATATCGATTTAAAGGTTTGGAAGGCCCACCAGCCGACAAATAAAAGATTTTATAATATTTTTTACTGGGAAATCCGGGTATGAAAATTTCGAGCATCTCAACACCCCCCTTTTTGCGATTAGAGCCATATTAACGGAGATATATCGATTTAAAGGTTTGGAAGGCCCACCAGCCGACAAATAAAAGATTTTGTAATATTTTATACTGGGAAATCCGGGTATGAAAATTTCGAGCATCTCAACACCCCCCTTTTCGCGATTAGAGCCATATTAACGGAGATATATCGATTTAAAGGTTTGGAAGGCCCACCAGCCGACAAATAAAAGATTTTATAATATTTTTTACTGGGAAATCCGGGTATGAAAATTTCGAGCATCTCAACACCCCCCTTTTTGCGATTAGAGCCATATTAACGGAGATATATCGATTTAAAGGTTTGGAAGGCCCGCCAGCCGATAAATAAAAGATTTTGTAATATTTTATACTAGGAAATCCGGGTATGAAAATTTCGAGCATCTCAACACCCCCCTTTTTGCGATTAGAGCCATATTAACGGAGATATATCGATTTAAAGGTTTGGAAGGCCCGCCAGCCGATAAATAAAAGATTTTGTAATATTTTATACTGGGAAATCCGGGTATGAAAATTTCGAGCATCTGAACACCCCCCTTTTCGCGATTAGAGCCATATTAACGGAGATATATCGATTTAAAGGTTTGGATGGCCCACCAGCCGACAAATTAAAGATTTTGTAATATTTTATACTGGGAAATCCGGGTATGGAAATTTCGAGCATCTCAACACCCCCCTTTTTGCGATTAGAGCCATATTAACGGAGATATATCGATTTAAAGGTTTGGAAGGCCCACCAGCCGACAAATAAAAGATTTTATAATATTTTTTACTGGGAAATCCGGGTATGAAAATTTCGAGCATCTCAACACCCCCCTTTTTGCGATTAGAGCCATATTAACGGAGATATATCGATTTAAAGGTTTGGAAGGCCCACCAGCCGACAAATAAAAGATTTTGTAATATTTTATACTGGGAAATCCGGGTATGAAAATTTCGAGCATCTCAACACCCCCTTTTCGCGATTAGAGCCATATTAACGGAGATAAATCGATTTAAATGTTTGGAAGGCCCGCCAGCCGATAAATAAAAGATTTTGTAATATTTTATACTAGGAAATCCGGGTATGAAAATTTCGAGCATCTCAACACCCCCCTTTTTGCGATTAGAGCCATATTAACGGAGATATATCGATTTAAAGGTTTGGAAGGCCCGCCAGCCGATAAATAAAAGATTTTGTAATATTTTATACTGGGAAATCCGGGTATGAAAATTTCGAGCATCTGAACACCCCCCTTTTCGCGATTAGAGCCATATTAACGGAGATATATCGATTTAAAGGTTTGGATGGCCCACCAGCCGACAAATTAAAGATTTTGTAATATTTTATACTGGGAAATCCGGGTATGGAAATTTCGAGCATCTAAACACCCCTCTTTTCGCGATTAGAGCCATATTAACGGAGATATATCGATTTAAAGGTTTGGATGGCCCATCAGCCGACAAATTAAAGATTTTGTAATATTTTATACTGGGAAATCCGGGTATGAAAATTTCGAGCATCTGAACACCCCCCTTTTCGCGATTGGAGCCATATTAACGGAGATATATCGATTTAAAGGTTTGGATGGCCCACCAGCCGACAAATTAAAGATTTTGTAATATTTTATACTGGGAAATCCGGGTATGGAAATTTCGAGCATCTAAACACCCCTCTTTTCGCGATTAGAGCCATATTAACGGAGATATATCGATTTAAAGGTTTGGATGGCCCATCAGCCGACAAATTAAAGATTTTATAATATTTTTTACTGGGAAATCCGGGTATGAAAATTTCGAGCATCTCAACACCCCCCTTTTTGCGATTAGAGCCATATTAACGGAGATATATCGATTTAAAGGTTTGGAAGGCCCACCAGCCGACAAATAAAAGATTTTATAATATTTTTTACTGGGAAATCCGGGTATGAAAATTTCGAGCATCTCAACACCCCCCTTTTTGCGATTAGAGCCATATTAACGGAGATATATCGATTTAAAGGTTTGGAAGGCCCACCAGCCGACAAATAAAAGATTTTATAATATTTTTTACTGGGAAATCCGGGTATGAAAATTTCGAGCATCTCAACACCCCCCTTTTTGCGATTAGAGCCATATTAACGGAGATATATCGATTTAAAGGTTTGGAAGGCCCACCAGCCGACAAATAAAAGATTTTGTAATATTTTATACTGGGAAATCCGGGTATGAAAATTTCGAGCATCTCAACACCCCCCTTTTCGCGATTAGAGACATATTAACGGAGATATATCGATTTAAAGGTTTGGAAGGCCCACCAGCCGACAAATAAAAGATTTTGTAATATTTTATACTGGGAAATCCGGGTATGAAAATTTCGAGCATCTCAACACCCCCCTTTTCGCGATTAGAGCCATATTAACGGAGATATATCGATTTAAAGGTTTGGAAGGCCCACCAGCCGACAAATAAAAGATTTTGTAATATTTTTTACTGGGAAATCCGGGTATGAAAATTTCGAGCATCTCAACACCCCCCTTTTTGCGATTAGAGCCATATTAACGGAGATATATCGATTTAAAGGTTTGGAAGGCCCACCAGCCGACACATAAAAGATTTTGTAATATTTTATACTAGGAAATCCGGGTATGAAAATTTCGAGCATCTCAACACCCCCCTTTTCGCGATTAGAGCCATATTAACGGAGATATATCGATTTAAAAGTTTGGAAGGCCCACCAGCCGACAAATAAAAAATTTGTAATATTTTATACTGGGAAATCCGGGTATGAAAATCTCGAGCATCTGAACACCCCTCTTTTCGCGATTAGAGCCATATTAACGGAGATAAATCGATTTAAAGGTTTGGAAGGCCCACCAGCCGACAAATAAAATATTTTGTAATATTTTATACTGGGAAATCCGGGTATGAAAATTTCGAGCATCTGAACACCTCTCTTTTCGCGATTAGAGCCATATTAACGGAGATAAATCGATTTAAAGGTTTGGAAGGCCCACCAGCCGACAAATAAAAGATTTTGTAATATTTTATACTGGGAAATCCGGGTATGAAAATTTCGAGCATCTGAACACCCCCCTTTTCGCGATTAGAGCCATATTAACGGAGATATATCGATTTAAAGGTTTGGAAGGCCCACCAGCCGACAAATAAAAGATTTTGTAATATTTTATACTGGGAAATCCGGGTATGAAAATCTCGAGCATCTGAACACCCCTCTTTTCGCGATTAGAGCCATATTAACGGAGATAAATCGATTTAAAGGTTTGGAAGGCCCACCAGCCGACAAATAAAATATTTTGTAATATTTTATACTGGGAAATCCGGGTATGAAAATTTCGAGCATCTGAACACCCCCCTTTTCGCGATTAGAGCCATATTAACGGAGATATATCGATTTAAAGGTTTGGAAGGCCCACCAGCCGACAAATAAAAGATTTTGTAATATTTTATACTGGGAAATCCGGGTATGAAAATCTCGAGCATCTGAACACCCCTCTTTTCGCGATTAGAGCCATATTAACGGAGATAAATCGATTTAAAGGTTTGGAAGGCCCACCAGCCGACAAATAAAATATTTTGTAATATTTTATACTGGGAAATCCGGGTATGAAAATTTCGAGCATCTGAACACCCCCCTTTTCGCGATTAGAGCCATATTAACGGAGATATATCGATTTAAAGGTTTGGAAGGCCCACCAGCCGACAAATAAAAGATTTTGTAATATTTTATACTGGGAAATCCGGGTATGAAAATTTCGAGCATCTGAACACCTCTCTTTTCGCGATTAGAGCCATATTAACGGAGATAAATCGATTTAAAGGTTTGGAAGGCCCACCAGCCGACAAATAAAAGATTTTGTAATAATTTATACTGGGAAATCCGGGTATGAAAATTTCGAGCATCTGAACACCCCTCTTTTCGCGATTAGAGTCATATTAACGGAGATATATCGATTTAAAGGTTTGGAAGGCCCACCAGCCGACAAATAAAAGATTTTGTAATATTTTATACTGGGAAATCCGGGTATGAAAATTTCGAGCATCTGAACACCTCTCTTTTCGCGATTAGAGCCAAATTAACGGAGATAAATCGATTTAAAGGTTTGGAAGGCCCACCAGCCGACACATAAAAGATTTTGTAATATTTTATACTGGGAAATCCGGGTATGAAAATTTCGAGCATCTGAACACCTCTCTTTTCGCGATTAGAGCCATATTAACGGAGATAAATCGATTTAAAGGTTTGGAAGGCCCACCAGCCGACAAATAAAAGATTTTGTAATATTTTATACTGGGAAATCCGGGTATGAAAATTTCGAGCATCTGAACACCTCTCTTTTCGCGATTAGAGCCATATTAACGGAGATAAATCGATTTAAAGGTTTGGAAGGCCCACCAGCCGACAAATAAAAGATTTTGTAATATTTTATACTGGGAAATCCGGGTATGAAAATCTCGAGCATCTGAACACCCCTCTTTTCGCGATTAGAGCCATAATAACGGAGATAAATCGATTTAAAGGTTTGGAAGGCCCACCAGCCGACAAATAAAAGATTTTGTAATAATTTATACTGGGAAATCCGGGTATGAAAATTTCGAGCATCTGAACACCTCTCTTTTCGCGATTAGAGCCATATTAACGGAGATAAATCGATTTAAAGGTTTGGAAGGCCCACCAGCCGACAAATAAAAGATTTTGTAATAATTTATACTGGGAAATCCGGGTATGAAAATTTCGAGCATCTGAACACCCCTCTTTTCGCGATTAGAGTCATATTAACGGAGATATATCGATTTAAAGGTTTGGAAGGCCCACCAGCCGACAAATAAAAGATTTTGTAATATTTTATACTGGGAAATCCGGGTATGAAAATTTCGAGCATCTGAACACCTCTCTTTTCGCGATTAGAGCCAAATTAACGGAGATAAATCGATTTAAAGGTTTGGAAGGCCCACCAGCCGACAAATAAAAGATTTTGTAATATTTTATACTGGGAAATCCGGGTATGAAAATTTCGAGCATCTGAACACCTCTCTTTTCGCGATTAGAGCCATATTAACGGAGATAAATCGATTTAAAGGTTTGGAAGGCCCACCAGCCGACAAATAAAAGATTTTGTAATATTTTATACTGGGAAATCCGGGTATGAAAATTTCGAGCATCTGAACACCTCTCTTTTCGCGATTAGAGCCATATTAACGGAGATAAATCTATTTAAAGGTTTGGAAGGCCCACCAGCCGACAAATAAAAGATTTTGTAATATTTTATACTGGGAAATCCGGGTATGAAAATTTCGAGCATCTGAACACCTCTCTTTTCGCGATTAGAGCCATATTAACGGAGATAAATCGATTTAAAGGTTTGGAAGGCCCACCAGCCGACAAATAAAAGATTTTGTAATATTTTATACTGGGAAATCCGGGTATGAAAATTTCGAGCATCTGAACACCCCCCTTTTCGCGATTAGAGCCATATTAACGGAGATATATCGATTTAAAGGTTTGGAAGGCCCACCAGCCGACAAATAAAAGATTTTGTAATATTTTATACTGGGAAATCCGGGTATGAAAATCTCGAGCATCTGAACACCCCTCTTTTCGCGATTAGAGCCATATTAACGGAGATAAATCGATTTAAAGGTTTGGAAGGCCCACCAGCCGACAAATAAAATATTTTGTAATATTTTATACTGGGAAATCCGGGTATGAAAATTTCGAGCATCTGAACACCTCTCTTTTCGCGATTAGAGCCATATTAACGGAGATAAATCGATTTAAAGGTTTGGAAGGCCCACCAGCCGACAAATAAAAGATTTTGTAATAATTTATACTGGGAAATCCGGGTATGAAAATTTCGAGCATCTGAACACCCCTCTTTTCGCGATTAGAGTCATATTAACGGAGATATATCGATTTAAAGGTTTGGAAGGCCCACCAGCCGACAAATAAAAGATTTTGTAATATTTTATACTGGGAAATCCGGGTATGAAAATTTCGAGCATCTGAACACCTCTCTTTTCGCGATTAGAGCCAAATTAACGGAGATAAATCGATTTAAAGGTTTGGAAGGCCCACCAGCCGACACATAAAAGATTTTGTAATATTTTATACTGGGAAATCCGGGTATGAAAATTTCGAGCATCTGAACACCTCTCTTTTCGCGATTAGAGCCATATTAACGGAGATAAATCGATTTAAAGGTTTGGAAGGCCCACCAGCCGACAAATAAAAGATTTTGTAATATTTTATACTGGGAAATCCGGGTATGAAAATTTCGAGCATCTGAACACCTCTCTTTTCGCGATTAGAGCCATATTAACGGAGATAAATCGATTTAAAGGTTTGGAAGGTCCACCAGCCGACAAATAAAAGATTTTGTAATATTTTATACTGGGAAATCCGGGTATGAAAATTTCGAGCATCTGAACACCTCTCTTTTCGCGATTAGAGCCATATTAACGGAGATAAATCTATTTAAAGGTTTGGAAGGCCCACCAGCCGACACATAAAAGATTTTGTAATATTTTATACTGGGAAATCCGGGTATGAAAATTTCGAGCATCTGAACACCCCCCTTTTCGCGATTAGAGCCATATTAACGGAGATATATCGATTTAAAAGTTTGGAAGGCCCACCAGCCGACAAATAAAAGATTTTGTAATATTTTATACTGGGAAATCCGGGTATGAAAATTTCGAGCATCTGAACACCTCTCTTTTCGCGATTAGAGCCATATTAACGGAGATAAATCGATTTAAAGGTTTGGAAGGCCCACCAGCCGACAAATAAAAGATTTTGTAATAATTTATACTGGGAAATCCGGGTATGAAAATTTCGAGCATCTGAACACCCCTCTTTTCGCGATTAGAGCCATATTAACGGAGATATATCGATTTAAAAGTTTGGAAGGCCCACCAGCCGACAAATAAAAGATTTTGTAATATTTTATACTGGGAAATCCGGGTATGAAAATTTCGAGCATCTGAACACCTCTCTTTTCGCGATTAGAGCCATATTAACGGAGATAAATCGATTTAAAGGTTTGGAAGGCCCACCAGCCGACAAATAAAAGATTTTGTAATATTTTAAACTGGGAAATCCGGGTATGAAAATTTCGAGCATCTGAACACCCCTCTTTTCGCGATTAGAGTCATATTAACGGAGATATATCGATTTAAAGGTTTGGAAGGCCCACCAGCCGACAAATAAAAGATTTTGTAATATTTTATACTGGGAAATCCGGGTATGAAAATTTCGAGCATCTGAACACCTCTCTTTTCGCGATTAGAGCCATATTAACGGAGATAAATCTATTTAAAGGTTTGGAAGGCCCACCAGCCGACAAATAAAAGATTTTGTAATATTTTATACTGGGAAATCCGGGTATGAAAATTTCGAGCATCTGAACACCTCTCTTTTCGCGATTAGAGCCATATTAACGGAGATAAATCGATTTAAAGGTTTGGAAGGTCCACCAGCCGACAAATAAAAGATTTTGTAATATTTTATACTGGGAAATCCGGGTATGAAAATTTCGAGCATCTGAACACCTCTCTTTTCGCGATTAGAGCCATATTAACGGAGATAAATCGATTTAAAGGTTTGGAAGGCCCACCAGCCGACAAATAAAAGATTTTGTAATAATTTATACTGGGAAATCCGGGTATGAAAATTTCGAGCATCTGAACACCTCTCTTTTCGCGATTAGAGTCATATTAACGGAGATATATCGATTTAAAGGTTTGGAAGGCCCACCAGCCGACAAATAAAAGATTTTGTAATATTTTATACTGGGAAATCCGGGTACGAAAATTTCGAGCATCTGAACACCTCTCTTTTCGCGATTAGAGCCATATTAACGGAGATAAATCTATTTAAAGGTTTGGAAGGCCCACCAGCCGACAAATAAAAGATTTTGTAATATTTTAAACTGGGAAATCCGGGTATGAAAATTTCGAGCATCTGAACACCCCTCTTTTCGCGATTAGAGCCATATTAACGGAGATATATCGATTTAAAGGTTTGGAAGGCCCACCAGCCGACAAATAAAAGATTTTGTAATATTTTAAACTGGGAAATCCGGGTATGAAAATTTCGAGCATCTGAACACCTCTCTTTTCGCGATTAGAGCCATATTAACGGAGATAAATCGATTTAAAGGTTTGGAAGGCCCACCAGCCGACACTTAAAAGATTTTGTAATAATTTATACTGGGAAATCCGGGTATGAAAATTTCGAGCATCTGAACACCTCTCTTTTCGCGATTAGAGCCATATTAACGGAGATAAATCGATTTAAAGGTTTGGAAGGCCCACCAGCCGACAAATAAAAGATTTTGTAATATTTTAAACTGGGAAATCCGGGTATGAAAATTTCGAGCATCTGAACACCTCTCTTTTCGCGATTAGAGCCATATTAACGGAGATAAATCGATTTAAAGGTTTGGAAGGCCCACCAGCCGACAAATAAAAGATTTTGTAATATTTTAAACTGGGAAATCCGGGTATGAAAATTTCGAGCATCTGAACACCTCTCTTTTCGCGATTAGAGCCATATTAACGGAGATATATCGATTTAAAGGTTTGGAAGGCCCACCAGCCGACAAATAAAAGATTTTGTAATATTTTAAACTGGGAAATCCGGGTATGAAAATTTCGAGCATCTGAACACCTCTCTTTTCGCGATTAGAGCCATATTAACGGAGATAAATCGATTTAAAGGTTTGGAAGGCCCACCAGCCGACACTTAAAAGATTTTGTAATAATTTATACTGGGAAATCCGGGTATGAAAATTTCGAGCATCTGAACACCTCTCTTTTCGCGATTAGAGCCATATTAACGGAGATAAATCGATTTAAAGGTTTGGAAGGCCCACCAGCCGACAAATAAAAGATTTTGTAATATTTTATACTGGGAAATCCGGGTATGAAAATTTCGAGCATCTGAACACCTCTCTTTTCGCGATTAGAGCCATATTAACGGAGATAAATCGATTTAAAGGTTTGGAAGGCCCACCAGCCGACAAATAAAAGATTTTGTAATAATTTATACTGGGAAATCCGGGTATGAAAATTTCGAGCATCTGAACACCTCTCTTTTCGCGATTAGAGTCATATTAACGGAGATATATCGATTTAAAGGTTTGGAAGGCCCACCAGCCGACAAATAAAAGATTTTGTAATATTTTATACTGGGAAATCCGGGTACGAAAATTTCGAGCATCTGAACACCTCTCTTTTCGCGATTAGAGCCATATTAACGGAGATAAATCTATTTAAAGGTTTGGAAGGCCCACCAGCCGACAAATAAAAGATTTTGTAATATTTTAAACTGGGAAATCCGGGTATGAAAATTTCGAGCATCTGAACACCCCTCTTTTCGCGATTAGAGCCATATTAACGGAGATATATCGATTTAAAGGTTTGGAAGGCCCACCAGCCGACAAATAAAAGATTTTGTAATATTTTAAACTGGGAAATCCGGGTATGAAAATTTCGAGCATCTGAACACCTCTCTTTTCGCGATTAGAGCCATATTAACGGAGATAAATCGATTTAAAGGTTTGGAAGGCCCACCAGCCGACACTTAAAAGATTTTGTAATAATTTATACTGGGAAATCCGGGTATGAAAATTTCGAGCATCTGAACACCTCTCTTTTCGCGATTAGAGCCATATTAACGGAGATAAATCGATTTAAAGGTTTGGAAGGCCCACCAGCCGACAAATAAAAGATTTTGTAATATTTTAAACTGGGAAATCCGGGTATGAAAATTTCGAGCATCTGAACACCTCTCTTTTCGCGATTAGAGCCATATTAACGGAGATAAATCGATTTAAAGGTTTGGAAGGCCCACCAGCCGACAAATAAAAGATTTTGTAATATTTTAAACTGGGAAATCCGGGTATGAAAATTTCGAGCATCTGAACACCTCTCTTTTCGCGATTAGAGCCATATTAACGGAGATATATCGATTTAAAGGTTTGGAAGGCCCACCAGCCGACAAATAAAAGATTTTGTAATATTTTAAACTGGGAAATCCGGGTATGAAAATTTCGAGCATCTGAACACCTCTCTTTTCGCGATTAGAGCCATATTAACGGAGATAAATCGATTTAAAGGTTTGGAAGGCCCACCAGCCGACACTTAAAAGATTTTGTAATAATTTATACTGGGAAATCCGGGTATGAAAATTTCGAGCATCTGAACACCTCTCTTTTCGCGATTAGAGCCATATTAACGGAGATAAATCGATTTAAAGGTTTGGAAGGCCCACCAGCCGACAAATAAAAGATTTTGTAATATTTTATACTGGGAAATCCGGGTATGAAAATTTCGAGCATCTGAACACCTCTCTTTTCGCGATTAGAGCCATATTAACGGAGATAAATCGATTTAAAGGTTTGGAAGGCCCACCAGCCGACAAATAAAAGATTTTGTAATATTTTAAACTGGGAAATCCGGGTATGAAAATTTCGAGCATCTGAACACCTCTCTTTTCGCGATTAGAGCCATATTTAACGGAGATAAATCGATTTAAAGGTTTGGAAGGCCCACCAGCCGACAAATAAAAGATTTTGTAATAATTTATACTGGGAAATCCGGGTATGAAAATTTCGAGCATCTGAACACCCCTCTTTTCGCGATTAGAGCCATATTAACGGAGATATATCGATTTAAAGGTTTGGAAGGCCCACCAGCCGACAAATAAAAGATTTTGTAATAATTTATACTGGGAAATCCGGGTATGAAAATTTCGAGCATCTGAACACCCCTCTTTTCGCGATTAGAGCCATATTAACGGAGATAAATCGATTTAAAGGTTTGGAAGGCCCACCAGCCGACAAATAAAAGATTTTGTAATATTTTAAACTGGGAAATCCGGGTATGAAAATTTCGAGCATCTGAACACCTCTCTTTTCGCGATTAGAGCCATATTAACGGAGATAAATCTATTTAAAGGTTTGGAAGGCCCACCAGCCGACAAATAAAAGATTTTGTAATATTTTATACTGGGAAATCCGGGTATGAAAATTTCGAGCATCTGAACACCTCTCTTTTCGCGATTAGAGCCATATTAACGGAGATAAATCGATTTAAAGGTTTGGAAGGCCCACCAGCCGACAAATAAAAGATTTTGTAATAATTTATACTGGGAAATCCGGGTATGAAAATTTCGAGCATCTGAACACCCCTCTTTTCGCGATTAGAGTCATATTAACGGAGATATATCGATTTAAAGGTTTGGAAGGCCCACCAGCCGACAAATAAAAGATTTTGTAATATTTTATACTGGGAAATCCGGGTATGAAAATTTCGAGCATCTGAACACCTCTCTTTTCGCGATTAGAGCCATATTAACGGAGATAAATCGATTTAAAGGTTTGGAAGGCCCACCAGCCGACAAATAAAAGATTTTGTAATATTTTAAACTGGGAAATCCGGGTATGAAAATTTCGAGCATCTGAACACCTCTCTTTTCGCGATTAGAGCCATATTAACGGAGATAAATCGATTTAAAGGTTTGGAAGGCCCACCAGCCGACACTTAAAAGATTTTGTAATAATTTATACTGGGAAATCCGGGTATGAAAATTTCGAGCATCTGAACACCTCTCTTTTCGCGATTAGAGCCATATTAACGGAGATAAATCGATTTAAAGGTTTGGAAGGCCCACCAGCCGACAAATAAAAGATTTTGTAATATTTTAAACTGGGAAATCCGGGTATGAAAATTTCGAGCATCTGAACACCTCTCTTTTCGCGATTAGAGCCATATTAACGGAGATAAATCGATTTAAAGGTTTGGAAGGCCCACCAGCCGACAAATAAAAGATTTTGTAATATTTTAAACTGGGAAATCCGGGTATGAAAATTTCGAGCATCTGAACACCTCTCTTTTCGCGATTAGAGCCATATTTAACGGAGATAAATCGATTTAAAGGTTTGGAAGGCCCACCAGCCGACAAATAAAAGATTTTGTAATAATTTATACTGGGAAATCCGGGTATGAAAATTTCGAGCATCTGAACACCCCTCTTTTCGCGATTAGAGCCATATTAACGGAGATATATCGATTTAAAGGTTTGGAAGGCCCACCAGCCGACAAATAAAAGATTTTGTAATAATTTATACTGGGAAATCCGGGTATGAAAATTTCGAGCATCTGAACACCCCTCTTTTCGCGATTAGAGCCATATTAACGGAGATATATCGATTTAAAGGTTTGGAAGGCCCACCAGCCGACAAATAAAAGATTTTGTAATAATTTATACTGGGAAATCCGGGTATGAAAATTTCGAGCATCTGAACACCCCTCTTTTCGCGATTAGAGCCATATTAACGGAGATATATCGATTTAAAGGTTTGGAAGGCCCACCAGCCGACAAATAAAAGATTTTGTAATATTTTAAACTGGGAAATCCGGGTATGAAAATTTCGAGCATCTGAACACCTCTCTTTTCGCGATTAGAGCCATATTTAACGGAGATAAATCGATTTAAAGGTTTGGAAGGCCCACCAGCCGACAAATAAAAGATTTTGTAATAATTTATACTGGGAAATCCGGGTATGAAAATTTCGAGCATCTGAACACCCCTCTTTTCGCGATTAGAGCCATATTAACGGAGATATATCGATTTAAAGGTTTGGAAGGCCCACCAGCCGACAAATAAAAGATTTTGTAATATTTTATACTGGGAAATCCGGGTATGAAAATTTCGAACATCTGAACACCTCTCTTTTCGCGATTAGAGCCATATTAACGGAGATAAATCGATTTAAAGGTTTGGAAGGCCCACCAGCCGACAAATAAAAGATTTTGTAATATTTTATACTGGGAAATCCGGGTATGAAAATTTCGAGCATCTCAACACCCCTCTTTTCGCGATTAGAGCCATATTAACGGAGATATATCGATTTAAAGGTTTGGAAGGCCCACCAGCCAACAAATAAAAGATTTTGTAATAATTTATACTGGGAAATCCGGGTATAAAAATTTCAAGCATCTGAACACCCCTCTTTTCGCGATTAGAGCCATATTAACGGAGATATATCGATTTAAAGGTTTGGAAGGCCCACCAGCCGACAAATAAAAGATTTTGTAATATTTTAAACTGGGAAATCCGGGTATGAAAATTTCGAGCATCTGAACACCTCTCTTTTCGCGATTAGAGCCATATTTAACGGAGATAAATCGATTTAAAGGTTTGGAAGGCCCACCAGCCGACAAATAAAAGATTTTGTAATATTTTATACTGGGAAATCCGGGTATAAAAATTTCAAGCATCTGAACACCCCTCTTTTCGCGATTAGAGCCATATTAACGGAGATATATCGATTTAAAGGTTTGGAAGGCCCACCAGCCGACAAATAAAAGATTTTGTAATATTTTATACTGGGAAATCCGGGTATGAAAATTTCGAGCATCTGAACACCTCTCTTTTCGCGATTAGAGCCATATTAACGGAGATAAATCGATTTAAAGGTTTGGAAGGCCCACCAGCCGACACATAAAATATTTTGTAATAATTTATACTGGGAAATCCGGGTATGAAAATTTCGAGCATCTGAACACCCCTCTTTTCGCGATTAGAGCCATATTAACGGAGATATATCGATTTAAAGGTTTGGAAGGCCCACCAGCCGACAAATAAAAGATTTTGTAATATTTTAAACTGGGAAATCCGGGTATGAAAATTTCGAGCATCTGAACACCTCTCTTTTCGCGATTAGAGCCATATTAACGGAGATAAATCGATTTAAAGGTTTGGAAGGCCCACCAGCCGACAAATAAAAGATTTTGTAATATTTTATACTGGGAAATCCGGGTATGAAAATTTCGAACATCTGAACACCTCTCTTTTCGCGATTAGAGCCATATTAACGGAGATAAATCGATTTAAAGGTTTGGAAGGCCCACCAGCCGACACTTAAAAGATTTTGTAATAATTTATACTGGGAAATCCGGGTATGAAAATTTCGAGCATCTGAACACCCCTCTTTTCGCGATTAGAGCCATATTAACGGAGATATATCGATTTAAAGGTTTGGAAGGCCCACCAGCCGACAAATAAAAGATTTTGTAATATTTTAAACTGGGAAATCCGGGTATGAAAATTTCGAGCATCTGAACACCTCTCTTTTCGCGATTAGAGCCATATTAACGGAGATAAATCGATCTAAAGGTTTGGAAGGCCCACCAGCCGACACATAAAAGATTTTGTAATAATTTATACTGGGAAATCCGGGTATGAAAATTTCGAGCATCTGAACACCCTTCTTTTCGCGATTAGAGCCATATTAACGGAGATATATCGATTTAAAGGTTTGGAAGGCCCACCAACCGACAAATAAAAGATTTTGTAATATTTTAAACTGGGAAATCCGGGTATGAAAATTTCGAGCATCTGAACACCTCTCTTTTCGCGATTAGAGCCATATTAACGGAGATAAATCGATTTAAAGGTTTGGAAGGCCCACCAGCCGACAAATAAAAGATTTTGTAATAATTTATACTGGGAAATCCGGGTATGAAAATTTCGAGCATCTGAACACCCCTCTTTTCGCGATTAGAGTCATATTAACGGAGATATATCGATTTAAAGGTTTGGAAGGCCCACCAGCCGACAAATAAAAGATTTTGTAATATTTTATACTGGGAAATCCGGGTATGAAAATTTCGAGCATCTGAACACCTCTCTTTTCGCGATTAGAGCCATATTAACGGAGATAAATCTATTTAAAGGTTTGGAAGGCCCACCAGCCGACAAATAAAAGATTTTGTAATATTTTATACTGGGAAATCCGGGTATGAAAATTTCGAGCATCTGAACACCTCTCTTTTCGCGATTAGAGCCATATTAACGGAGATAAATCGATTTAAAGGTTTGGAAGGCCCACCAGCCGACAAATAAAAGATTTTGTAATAATTTATACTGGGAAATCCGGGTATGAAAATTTCGAGCATCTGAACACCCCTCTTTTCGCGATTAGAGCCATATTAACGGAGATATATCGATTTAAAAGTTTGGAAGGCCCACCAGCCGACAAATAAAAGATTTTGTAATATTTTATACTGGGAAATCCGGGTATGAAAATTTCGAGCATCTGAACACCTCTCTTTTCGCGATTAGAGCCATATTAACGGAGATAAATCGATTTAAAGGTTTGGAAGGCCCACCAGCCGACAAATAAAAGATTTTGTAATAATTTATACTGGGAAATCCGGGTATGAAAATTTCGAGCATCTGAACACCCCTCTTTTCGCGATTAGAGTCATATTAACGGAGATATATCGATTTAAAGGTTTGGAAGGCCCACCAGCCGACAAATAAAAGATTTTGTAATATTTTATACTGGGAAATCCGGGTATGAAAATTTCGAGCATCTGAACACCTCTCTTTTCGCGATTAGAGCCATATTAACGGAGATAAATCTATTTAAAGGTTTGGAAGGCCCACCAGCCGACAAATAAAAGATTTTGTAATATTTTATACTGGGAAATCCGGGTATGAAAATTTCGAGCATCTGAACACCTCTCTTTTCGCGATTAGAGCCATATTAACGGAGATAAATCGATTTAAAGGTTTGGAAGGCCCACCAGCCGACAAATAAAAGATTTTGTAATAATTTATACTGGGAAATCCGGGTATGAAAATTTCGAGCATCTGAACACCCCTCTTTTCGCGATTAGAGTCATATTAACGGAGATATATCGATTTAAAGGTTTGGAAGGCCCACCAGCCGACAAATAAAAGATTTTGTAATATTTTATACTGGGAAATCCGGGTATGAAAATTTCGAGCATCTGAACACCTCTCTTTTCGCGATTAGAGCCATATTAACGGAGATAAATCTATTTAAAGGTTTGGAAGGCCCACCAGCCGACAAATAAAAGATTTTGTAATATTTTATACTGGGAAATCCGGGTATGAAAATTTCGAGCATCTGAACACCTCTCTTTTCGCGATTAGAGCCATATTAACGGAGATAAATCGATTTAAAGGTTTGGAAGGCCCACCAGCCGACAAATAAAAGATTTTGTAATAATTTATACTGGGAAATCCGGGTATGAAAATTTCGAGCATCTGAACACCCCTCTTTTCGCGATTAGAGTCATATTAACGGAGATATATCGATTTAAAGGTTTGGAAGGCCCACCAGCCGACAAATAAAAGATTTTGTAATATTTTATACTGGGAAATCCGGGTATGAAAATTTCGAGCATCTGAACACCTCTCTTTTCGCGATTAGAGCCATATTAACGGAGATAAATCGATTTAAAGGTTTGGAAGGCCCACCAGCCGACACTTAAAAGATTTTGTAATAATTTATACTGGGAAATCCGGGTATGAAAATTTCGAACATCTGAACACCTCTCTTTTCGCGATTAGAGCCATATTAACGGAGATAAATCGATTTAAAGGTTTGGAAGGCCCACCAGCCGACACTTAAAAGATTTTGTAATAATTTATACTGGGAAATCCGGGTATGAAAATTTCGAGCATCTGAACACCCCTCTTTTCGCGATTAGAGTCATATTAACGGAGATATATCGATTTAAAGGTTTGGAAGGCCCACCAGCCGACAAATAAAAGATTTTGTAATATTTTATACTGGGAAATCCGGGTATGAAAATTTCGAGCATCTGAACACCTCTCTTTTCGCGATTAGAGCCATATTAACGGAGATAAATCGATTTAAAGGTTTGGAAGGCCCACCAGCCGACACTTAAAAGATTTTGTAATAATTTATACTGGGAAATCCGGGTATGAAAATTTCGAACATCTGAACACCTCTCTTTTCGCGATTAGAGCCATATTAACGGAGATAAATCGATTTAAAGGTTTGGAAGGCCCACCAGCCGACACTTAAAAGATTTTGTAATAATTTATACTGGGAAATCCGGGTATGAAAATTTCGAGCATCTGAACACCCCTCTTTTCGCGATTAGAGTCATATTAACGGAGATATATCGATTTAAAGGTTTGGAAGGCCCACCAGCCGACAAATAAAAGATTTTGTAATATTTTATACTGGGAAATCCGGGTATGAAAATTTCGAGCATCTGAACACCTCTCTTTTCGCGATTAGAGCCATATTAACGGAGATAAATCTATTTAAAGGTTTGGAAGGCCCACCAGCCGACAAATAAAAGATTTTGTAATATTTTATACTGGGAAATCCGGGTATGAAAATTTCGAGCATCTGAACACCTCTCTTTTCGCGATTAGAGCCATATTAACGGAGATAAATCGATTTAAAGGTTTGGAAGGCCCACCAGCCGACAAATAAAAGATTTTGTAATAATTTATACTGGGAAATCCGGGTATGAAAATTTCGAGCATCTGAACACCCCTCTTTTCGCGATTAGAGCCATATTAACGGAGATATATCGATTTAAAAGTTTGGAAGGCCCACCAGCCGACAAATAAAAGATTTTGTAATATTTTATACTGGGAAATCCGGGTATGAAAATTTCGAGCATCTGAACACCTCTCTTTTCGCGATTAGAGCCATATTAACGGAGATAAATCGATTTAAAGGTTTGGAAGGCCCACCAGCCGACAAATAAAAGATTTTGTAATAATTTATACTGGGAAATCCGGGTATGAAAATTTCGAGCATCTGAACACCCCTCTTTTCGCGATTAGAGTCATATTAACGGAGATATATCGATTTAAAGGTTTGGAAGGCCCACCAGCCGACAAATAAAAGATTTTGTAATATTTTATACTGGGAAATCCGGGTATGAAAATTTCGAGCATCTGAACACCTCTCTTTTCGCGATTAGAGCCATATTAACGGAGATAAATCGATTTAAAGGTTTGGAAGGCCCACCAGCCGACAAATAAAAGATTTTGTAATAATTTATACTGGGAAATCCGGGTATGAAAATTTCGAGCATCTGAACACCCCTCTTTTCGCGATTAGAGTCATATTAACGGAGATATATCGATTTAAAGGTTTGGAAGGCCCACCAGCCGACAAATAAAAGATTTTGTAATATTTTATACTGGGAAATCCGGGTATGAAAATTTCGAGCATCTGAACACCTCTCTTTTCGCGATTAGAGCCATATTAACGGAGATAAATCTATTTAAAGGTTTGGAAGGCCCACCAGCCGACACTTAAAAGATTTTGTAATAATTTATACTGGGAAATCCGGGTATGAAAATTTCGAGCATCTGAACACCTCTCTTTTCGCGATTAGAGTCATATTAACGGAGATATATCGATTTAAAGGTTTGGAAGGCCCACCAGCCGACAAATAAAAGATTTTGTAATATTTTATACTGGGAAATCCGGGTATGAAAATTTCGAACATCTGAACACCTCTCTTTTCGCGATTAGAGCCATATTAACGGAGATAAATCGATTTAAAGGTTTGGAAGGCCCACCAGCCGACACTTAAAAGATTTTGTAATAATTTATACTGGGAAATCCGGGTATGAAAATTTCGAGCATCTGAACACCCCTCTTTTCGCGATTAGAGCCATATTAACGGAGATATATCGATTTAAAGGTTTGGAAGGCCCACCAGCCGACAAATAAAAGATTTTGTAATATTTTAAACTGGGAAATCCGGGTATGAAAATTTCGAGCATCTGAACACCTCTCTTTTCGCGATTAGAGCCATATTAACGGAGATAAATCGATCTAAAGGTTTGGAAGGCCCACCAGCCGACACATAAAAGATTTTGTAATAATTTATACTGGGAAATCCGGGTATGAAAATTTCGAGCATCTGAACACCCTTCTTTTCGCGATTAGAGTCATATTAACGGAGATATATCGATTTAAAGGTTTGGAAGGCCCACCAGCCGACAAATAAAAGATTTTGTAATATTTTATACTGGGAAATCCGGGTATGAAAATTTCGAACATCTGAACACCTCTCTTTTCGCGATTAGAGCCATATTAACGGAGATAAATCGATTTAAAGGTTTGGAAGGCCCACCAGCCGACACTTAAAAGATTTTGTAATAATTTATACTGGGAAATCCGGGTATGAAAATTTCGAGCATCTGAACACCCCTCTTTTCGCGATTAGAGCCATATTAACGGAGATATATCGATTTAAAGGTTTGGAAGGCCCACCAGCCGACAAATAAAAGATTTTGTAATATTTTAAACTGGGAAATCCGGGTATGAAAATTTCGAGCATCTGAACACCTCTCTTTTCGCGATTAGAGCCATATTAACGGAGATAAATCGATCTAAAGGTTTGGAAGGCCCACCAGCCGACACATAAAAGATTTTGTAATAATTTATACTGGGAAATCCGGGTATGAAAATTTCGAGCATCTGAACACCCTTCTTTTCGCGATTAGAGCCATATTAACGGAGATATATCGATTTAAAGGTTTGGAAGGCCCACCAACCGACAAATAAAAGATTTTGTAATATTTTAAACTGGGAAATCCGGGTATGAAAATTTCGAGCATCTGAACACCTCTCTTTTCGCGATTAGAGCCATATTAACGGAGATAAATCTATTTAAAGGTTTGGAAGGCCCACCAGCCGACAAATAAAAGATTTTGTAATATTTTATACTGGGAAATCCGGGTATGAAAATTTCGAGCATCTGAACACCCCTCTTTTCGCGATTAGAGTCATATTAACGGAGATATATCGATTTAAAGGTTTGGAAGGCCCACCAGCCGACAAATAAAAGATTTTGTAATATTTTATACTGGGAAATCCGGGTATGAAAATTTCGAGCATCTGAACACCTCTCTTTTCGCGATTAGAGCCATATTAACGGAGATAAATCGATTTAAAGGTTTGGAAGGCCCACCAGCCGACAAATAAAAGATTTTGTAATAATTTATACTGGGAAATCCGGGTATGAAAATTTCGAGCATCTGAACACCCCTCTTTTCGCGATTAGAGCCATATTAACGGAGATATATCGATTTAAAAGTTTGGAAGGCCCACCAGCCGACAAATAAAAGATTTTGTAATATTTTATACTGGGAAATCCGGGTATGAAAATTTCGAGCATCTGAACACCTCTCTTTTCGCGATTAGAGCCATATTAACGGAGATAAATCGATTTAAAGGTTTGGAAGGCCCACCAGCCGACAAATAAAAGATTTTGTAATAATTTATACTGGGAAATCCGGGTATGAAAATTTCGAGCATCTGAACACCCCTCTTTTCGCGATTAGAGTCATATTAACGGAGATATATCGATTTAAAGGTTTGGAAGGCCCACCAGCCGACAAATAAAAGATTTTGTAATATTTTATACTGGGAAATCCGGGTATGAAAATTTCGAGCATCTGAACACCTCTCTTTTCGCGATTAGAGCCATATTAACGGAGATAAATCTATTTAAAGGTTTGGAAGGCCCACCAGCCGACAAATAAAAGATTTTGTAATATTTTATACTGGGAAATCCGGGTATGAAAATTTCGAGCATCTGAACACCTCTCTTTTCGCGATTAGAGCCATATTAACGGAGATAAATCGATTTAAAGGTTTGGAAGGCCCACCAGCCGACAAATAAAAGATTTTGTAATAATTTATACTGGGAAATCCGGGTATGAAAATTTCGAGCATCTGAACACCCCTCTTTTCGCGATTAGAGTCATATTAACGGAGATATATCGATTTAAAGGTTTGGAAGGCCCACCAGCCGACAAATAAAAGATTTTGTAATATTTTATACTGGGAAATCCGGGTATGAAAATTTCGAGCATCTGAACACCTCTCTTTTCGCGATTAGAGCCATATTAACGGAGATAAATCTATTTAAAGGTTTGGAAGGCCCACCAGCCGACAAATAAAAGATTTTGTAATATTTTATACTGGGAAATCCGGGTATGAAAATTTCGAGCATCTGAACACCTCTCTTTTCGCGATTAGAGCCATATTAACGGAGATAAATCGATTTAAAGGTTTGGAAGGCCCACCAGCCGACAAATAAAAGATTTTGTAATAATTTATACTGGGAAATCCGGGTATGAAAATTTCGAGCATCTGAACACCCCTCTTTTCGCGATTAGAGTCATATTAACGGAGATATATCGATTTAAAGGTTTGGAAGGCCCACCAGCCGACAAATAAAAGATTTTGTAATATTTTATACTGGGAAATCCGGGTATGAAAATTTCGAGCATCTGAACACCTCTCTTTTCGCGATTAGAGCCATATTAACGGAGATAAATCTATTTAAAGGTTTGGAAGGCCCACCAGCCGACAAATAAAAGATTTTGTAATATTTTATACTGGGAAATCCGGGTATGAAAATTTCGAGCATCTGAACACCTCTCTTTTCGCGATTAGAGCCATATTAACGGAGATAAATCGATTTAAAGGTTTGGAAGGCCCACCAGCCGACAAATAAAAGATTTTGTAATAATTTATACTGGGAAATCCGGGTATGAAAATTTCGAGCATCTGAACACCCCTCTTTTCGCGATTAGAGTCATATTAACGGAGATATATCGATTTAAAGGTTTGGAAGGCCCACCAGCCGACAAATAAAAGATTTTGTAATATTTTATACTGGGAAATCCGGGTATGAAAATTTCGAGCATCTGAACACCTCTCTTTTCGCGATTAGAGCCATATTAACGGAGATAAATCTATTTAAAGGTTTGGAAGGCCCACCAGCCGACAAATAAAAGATTTTGTAATATTTTATACTGGGAAATCCGGGTATGAAAATTTCGAGCATCTGAACACCTCTCTTTTCGCGATTAGAGCCATATTAACGGAGATAAATCGATTTAAAGGTTTGGAAGGCCCACCAGCCGACAAATAAAAGATTTTGTAATAATTTATACTGGGAAATCCGGGTATGAAAATTTCGAGCATCTGAACACCCCTCTTTTCGCGATTAGAGCCATATTAACGGAGATATATCGATTTAAAAGTTTGGAAGGCCCACCAGCCGACAAATAAAAGATTTTGTAATATTTTATACTGGGAAATCCGGGTATGAAAATTTCGAGCATCTGAACACCTCTCTTTTCGCGATTAGAGCCATATTAACGGAGATAAATCGATTTAAAGGTTTGGAAGGCCCACCAGCCGACAAATAAAAGATTTTGTAATAATTTATACTGGGAAATCCGGGTATGAAAATTTCGAGCATCTGAACACCCCTCTTTTCGCGATTAGAGTCATATTAACGGAGATATATCGATTTAAAGGTTTGGAAGGCCCACCAGCCGACAAATAAAAGATTTTGTAATATTTTATACTGGGAAATCCGGGTATGAAAATTTCGAGCATCTGAACACCTCTCTTTTCGCGATTAGAGCCATATTAACGGAGATAAATCTATTTAAAGGTTTGGAAGGCCCACCAGCCGACAAATAAAAGATTTTGTAATATTTTATACTGGGAAATCCGGGTATGAAAATTTCGAGCATCTGAACACCTCTCTTTTCGCGATTAGAGCCATATTAACGGAGATAAATCGATTTAAAGGTTTGGAAGGCCCACCAGCCGACAAATAAAAGATTTTGTAATAATTTATACTGGGAAATCCGGGTATGAAAATTTCGAGCATCTGAACACCCCTCTTTTCGCGATTAGAGTCATATTAACGGAGATATATCGATTTAAAGGTTTGGAAGGCCCACCAGCCGACAAATAAAAGATTTTGTAATATTTTATACTGGGAAATCCGGGTATGAAAATTTCGAGCATCTGAACACCTCTCTTTTCGCGATTAGAGCCATATTAACGGAGATAAATCGATTTAAAGGTTTGGAAGGCCCACCAGCCGACAAATAAAAGATTTTGTAATAATTTATACTGGGAAATCCGGGTATGAAAATTTCGAGCATCTGAACACCCCTCTTTTCGCGATTAGAGTCATATTAACGGAGATATATCGATTTAAAGGTTTGGAAGGCCCACCAGCCGACAAATAAAAGATTTTGTAATATTTTATACTGGGAAATCCGGGTATGAAAATTTCGAGCATCTGAACACCTCTCTTTTCGCGATTAGAGCCATATTAACGGAGATAAATCTATTTAAAGGTTTGGAAGGCCCACCAGCCGACAAATAAAAGATTTTGTAATATTTTATACTGGGAAATCCGGGTATGAAAATTTCGAGCATCTGAACACCTCTCTTTTCGCGATTAGAGCCATATTAACGGAGATAAATCGATTTAAAGGTTTGGAAGGCCCACCAGCCGACAAATAAAAGATTTTGTAATAATTTATACTGGGAAATCCGGGTATGAAAATTTCGAGCATCTGAACACCCCTCTTTTCGCGATTAGAGCCATATTAACGGAGATATATCGATTTAAAAGTTTGGAAGGCCCACCAGCCGACAAATAAAAGATTTTGTAATATTTTATACTGGGAAATCCGGGTATGAAAATTTCGAGCATCTGAACACCTCTCTTTTCGCGATTAGAGCCATATTAACGGAGATAAATCGATTTAAAGGTTTGGAAGGCCCACCAGCCGACAAATAAAAGATTTTGTAATAATTTATACTGGGAAATCCGGGTATGAAAATTTCGAGCATCTGAACACCCCTCTTTTCGCGATTAGAGTCATATTAACGGAGATATATCGATTTAAAGGTTTGGAAGGCCCACCAGCCGACAAATAAAAGATTTTGTAATATTTTATACTGGGAAATCCGGGTATGAAAATTTCGAGCATCTGAACACCTCTCTTTTCGCGATTAGAGCCATATTAACGGAGATATATCTATTTAAAGGTTTGGAAGGCCCACCAGCCGACAAATAAAATATTTTGTAATATTTTATACTGGGAAATCCGGGTATGAAAATTTCGAGCATCTGAACACCTCTCTTTTCGCGATTAGAGCCATATTAACGGAGATAAATCGATTTAAAGGTTTGGAAGGTCCACCAGCCGACAAATAAAAGATTTTGTAATATTTTATACTGGGAAATCCGGGTATGAAAATTTCGAGCATCTGAACACCCCCCTTTTCGCGATTAGAGCCATATTAACGGAGATATATCGATTTAAAGGTTTGGAAGGCCCACCAGCCGACAAATAAAAGATTTTGTAATATTTTATACTGGGAAATCCGGGTATGAAAATTTCGAGCATCTGAACACCTCTCTTTTCGCGATTAGAGTCATATTAACGGAGATATATCGATTTAAAGGTTTGGAAGGCCCACCAGCCGACAAATAAAAGATTTTGTAATATTTTATACTGGGAAATCCGGGTATGAAAATTTCGAGCATCTGAACACCTCTCTTTTCGCGATTAGAGCCATATTAACGGAGATAAATCTATTTAAAGGTTTGGAAGGCCCACCAGCCGACAAATAAAAGATTTTGTAATATTTTATACTGGGAAATCCGGGTATGAAAATTTCGAGCATCTCAACACCCCTCTTTTCGCGATTAGAGCCATATTAACGGAGATATATCGATTTAAAGGTTTGGAAGGCCCACCAGCCGACAAATAAAAGATTTTGTAATATTTTAAACTGGGAAATCCGGGTATGAAAATTTCGAGCATCTGAACACCCCTCTTTTCGCGATTAGAGCCATATTAACGGAGATATATCGATTTAAAGGTTTGGAAGGCCCACCAGCCGACAAATAAAAGATTTTGTAATATTTTAAACTGGGAAATCCGGGTATGAAAATTTCGAGCATCTGAACACCTCTCTTTTCGCGATTAGAGCCATATTAACGGAGATAAATCGATTTAAAGGTTTGGAAGGCCCACCAGCCGACACTTAAAAGATTTTGTAATAATTTATACTGGGAAATCCGGGTATGAAAATTTCGAGCATCTGAACACCTCTCTTTTCGCGATTAGAGCCATATTAACGGAGATAAATCGATTTAAAGGTTTGGAAGGCCCACCAGCCGACAAATAAAAGATTTTGTAATATTTTAAACTGGGAAATCCGGGTATGAAAATTTCGAGCATCTGAACACCTCTCTTTTCGCGATTAGAGCCATATTAACGGAGATAAATCGATTTAAAGGTTTGGAAGGCCCACCAGCCGACACATAAAAGATTTTGTAATAATTTATACTGGAAAATCCGGGTATGAAAATTTCGAGCATCTGAACACCCCTCTTTTCGCGATTAGAGCCATATTAACGGAGATATATCGATTTAAAGGTTTGGAAGGCCCACCAGCCGACAAATAAAAGATTTTGTAATATTTTATACTGGGAAATCCGGGTATGAAAATTTCGAACATCTGAACACCTCTCTTTTCGCGATTAGAGCCATATTAACGGAGATAAATCTATTTAAAGGTTTGGAAGGCCCACCAGCCGACAAATAAAAGATTTTGTAATATTTTATACTGGGAAATCCGGGTATGAAAATTTCGAGCATCTGAACACCTCTCTTTTCGCGATTAGAGCCATATTAACGGAGATAAATCGATTTAAAGGTTTGGAAGGCCCACCAGCCGACAAATAAAAGATTTTGTAATAATTTATACTGGGAAATCCGGGTATGAAAATTTCGAGCATCTGAACACCCCTCTTTTCGCGATTAGAGCCATATTAACGGAGATATATCGATTTAAAAGTTTGGAAGGCCCACCAGCCGACAAATAAAAGATTTTGTAATATTTTATACTGGGAAATCCGGGTATGAAAATTTCGAGCATCTGAACACCTCTCTTTTCGCGATTAGAGCCATATTAACGGAGATAAATCGATTTAAAGGTTTGGAAGGCCCACCAGCCGACAAATAAAAGATTTTGTAATAATTTATACTGGGAAATCCGGGTATGAAAATTTCGAGCATCTGAACACCCCTCTTCTCGCGATTAGAGCCATATTAACGGAGATAAATCGATTTAAAGGTTTGGAAGGCCCACCAGCCGACAAATAAAAGATTTTGTAATATTTTAAACTGGGAAATCCGGGTATGAAAATTTCGAGCATCTGAACACCTCTCTTTTCGCGATTAGAGCCATATTAACGGAGATAAATCGATTTAAAGGTTTGGAAGGCCCACCAGCCGACACATAAAAGATTTTGTAATAATTTATACTGGAAAATCCGGGTATGAAAATTTCGAGCATCTGAACACCCCTCTTTTCGCGATTAGAGCCATATTAACGGAGATATATCGATTTAAAGGTTTGGAAGGCCCACCAGCCGACAAATAAAAGATTTTGTAATATTTTATACTGGGAAATCCGGGTATGAAAATTTCGAACATCTGAACACCTCTCTTTTCGCGATTAGAGCCATATTAACGGAGATAAATCTATTTAAAGGTTTGGAAGGCCCACCAGCCGACAAATAAAAGATTTTGTAATATTTTATACTGGGAAATCCGGGTATGAAAATTTCGAGCATCTGAACACCTCTCTTTTCGCGATTAGAGCCATATTAACGGAGATAAATCGATTTAAAGGTTTGGAAGGCCCACCAGCCGACAAATAAAAGATTTTGTAATAATTTATACTGGGAAATCCGGGTATGAAAATTTCGAGCATCTGAACACCCCTCTTTTCGCGATTAGAGCCATATTAACGGAGATATATCGATTTAAAAGTTTGGAAGGCCCACCAGCCGACAAATAAAAGATTTTGTAATATTTTATACTGGGAAATCCGGGTATGAAAATTTCGAGCATCTGAACACCTCTCTTTTCGCGATTAGAGCCATATTAACGGAGATAAATCGATTTAAAGGTTTGGAAGGCCCACCAGCCGACACATAAAATATTTTGTAATAATTTATACTGGGAAATCCGGGTATGAAAATTTCGAGCATCTGAACACCTCTCTTTTCGCGATTAGAGCCATATTAACGGAGATAAATCGATTTAAAGGTTTGGAAGGCCCACCAGCCGACAAATAAAAGATTTTGTAATAATTTATACTGGGAAATCCGGGTATGAAAATTTCGAGCATCTGAACACCCCTCTTTTCGCGATTAGAGTCATATTAACGGAGATATATCGATTTAAAGGTTTGGAAGGCCCACCAGCCGACAAATAAAAGATTTTGTAATATTTTATACTGGGAAATCCGGGTATGAAAATTTCGAGCATCTGAACACCTCTCTTTTCGCGATTAGAGCCATATTAACGGAGATAAATCTATTTAAAGGTTTGGAAGGCCCACCAGCCGACAAATAAAAGATTTTGTAATATTTTATACTGGGAAATCCGGGTATGAAAATTTCGAGCATCTGAACACCTCTCTTTTCGCGATTAGAGCCATATTAACGGAGATAAATCGATTTAAAGGTTTGGAAGGCCCACCAGCCGACAAATAAAAGATTTTGTAATAATTTATACTGGGAAATCCGGGTATGAAAATTTCGAGCATCTGAACACCCCTCTTTTCGCGATTAGAGCCATATTAACGGAGATATATCGATTTAAAAGTTTGGAAGGCCCACCAGCCGACAAATAAAAGATTTTGTAATATTTTATACTGGGAAATCCGGGTATGAAAATTTCGAGCATCTGAACACCTCTCTTTTCGCGATTAGAGCCATATTAACGGAGATAAATCGATTTAAAGGTTTGGAAGGCCCACCAGCCGACAAATAAAAGATTTTGTAATAATTTATACTGGGAAATCCGGGTATGAAAATTTCGAGCATCTGAACACCCCTCTTTTCGCGATTAGAGTCATATTAACGGAGATATATCGATTTAAAGGTTTGGAAGGCCCACCAGCCGACAAATAAAAGATTTTGTAATATTTTATACTGGGAAATCCGGGTATGAAAATTTCGAGCATCTGAACACCTCTCTTTTCGCGATTAGAGCCATATTAACGGAGATAAATCTATTTAAAGGTTTGGAAGGCCCACCAGCCGACAAATAAAAGATTTTGTAATATTTTATACTGGGAAATCCGGGTATGAAAATTTCGAGCATCTGAACACCTCTCTTTTCGCGATTAGAGCCATATTAACGGAGATAAATCGATTTAAAGGTTTGGAAGGCCCACCAGCCGACAAATAAAAGATTTTGTAATAATTTATACTGGGAAATCCGGGTATGAAAATTTCGAGCATCTGAACACCCCTCTTTTCGCGATTAGAGTCATATTAACGGAGATATATCGATTTAAAGGTTTGGAAGGCCCACCAGCCGACAAATAAAAGATTTTGTAATATTTTATACTGGGAAATCCGGGTATGAAAATTTCGAGCATCTGAACACCTCTCTTTTCGCGATTAGAGCCATATTAACGGAGATAAATCTATTTAAAGGTTTGGAAGGCCCACCAGCCGACAAATAAAAGATTTTGTAATATTTTATACTGGGAAATCCGGGTATGAAAATTTCGAGCATCTGAACACCTCTCTTTTCGCGATTAGAGCCATATTAACGGAGATAAATCGATTTAAAGGTTTGGAAGGCCCACCAGCCGACAAATAAAAGATTTTGTAATAATTTATACTGGGAAATCCGGGTATGAAAATTTCGAGCATCTGAACACCCCTCTTTTCGCGATTAGAGTCATATTAACGGAGATATATCGATTTAAAGGTTTGGAAGGCCCACCAGCCGACAAATAAAAGATTTTGTAATATTTTATACTGGGAAATCCGGGTATGAAAATTTCGAGCATCTGAACACCTCTCTTTTCGCGATTAGAGCCATATTAACGGAGATAAATCTATTTAAAGGTTTGGAAGGCCCACCAGCCGACAAATAAAAGATTTTGTAATATTTTATACTGGGAAATCCGGGTATGAAAATTTCGAGCATCTGAACACCTCTCTTTTCGCGATTAGAGCCATATTAACGGAGATAAATCGATTTAAAGGTTTGGAAGGCCCACCAGCCGACAAATAAAAGATTTTGTAATAATTTATACTGGGAAATCCGGGTATGAAAATTTCGAGCATCTGAACACCCCTCTTTTCGCGATTAGAGTCATATTAACGGAGATATATCGATTTAAAGGTTTGGAAGGCCCACCAGCCGACAAATAAAAGATTTTGTAATATTTTATACTGGGAAATCCGGGTATGAAAATTTCGAGCATCTGAACACCTCTCTTTTCGCGATTAGAGCCATATTAACGGAGATAAATCTATTTAAAGGTTTGGAAGGCCCACCAGCCGACAAATAAAAGATTTTGTAATATTTTATACTGGGAAATCCGGGTATGAAAATTTCGAGCATCTGAACACCTCTCTTTTCGCGATTAGAGCCATATTAACGGAGATAAATCGATTTAAAGGTTTGGAAGGCCCACCAGCCGACAAATAAAAGATTTTGTAATAATTTATACTGGGAAATCCGGGTATGAAAATTTCGAGCATCTGAACACCCCTCTTTTCGCGATTAGAGCCATATTAACGGAGATATATCGATTTAAAAGTTTGGAAGGCCCACCAGCCGACAAATAAAAGATTTTGTAATATTTTATACTGGGAAATCCGGGTATGAAAATTTCGAGCATCTGAACACCTCTCTTTTCGCGATTAGAGCCATATTAACGGAGATAAATCGATTTAAAGGTTTGGAAGGCCCACCAGCCGACAAATAAAAGATTTTGTAATAATTTATACTGGGAAATCCGGGTATGAAAATTTCGAGCATCTGAACACCCCTCTTTTCGCGATTAGAGTCATATTAACGGAGATATATCGATTTAAAGGTTTGGAAGGCCCACCAGCCGACAAATAAAAGATTTTGTAATATTTTATACTGGGAAATCCGGGTATGAAAATTTCGAGCATCTGAACACCTCTCTTTTCGCGATTAGAGCCATATTAACGGAGATAAATCTATTTAAAGGTTTGGAAGGCCCACCAGCCGACAAATAAAAGATTTTGTAATATTTTATACTGGGAAATCCGGGTATGAAAATTTCGAGCATCTGAACACCTCTCTTTTCGCGATTAGAGCCATATTAACGGAGATAAATCGATTTAAAGGTTTGGAAGGCCCACCAGCCGACAAATAAAAGATTTTGTAATAATTTATACTGGGAAATCCGGGTATGAAAATTTCGAGCATCTGAACACCCCTCTTTTCGCGATTAGAGTCATATTAACGGAGATATATCGATTTAAAGGTTTGGAAGGCCCACCAGCCGACAAATAAAAGATTTTGTAATATTTTATACTGGGAAATCCGGGTATGAAAATTTCGAGCATCTGAACACCTCTCTTTTCGCGATTAGAGCCATATTAACGGAGATAAATCGATTTAAAGGTTTGGAAGGCCCACCAGCCGACAAATAAAAGATTTTGTAATAATTTATACTGGGAAATCCGGGTATGAAAATTTCGAGCATCTGAACACCCCTCTTTTCGCGATTAGAGTCATATTAACGGAGATATATCGATTTAAAGGTTTGGAAGGCCCACCAGCCGACAAATAAAAGATTTTGTAATATTTTATACTGGGAAATCCGGGTATGAAAATTTCGAGCATCTGAACACCTCTCTTTTCGCGATTAGAGCCATATTAACGGAGATAAATCTATTTAAAGGTTTGGAAGGCCCACCAGCCGACAAATAAAAGATTTTGTAATATTTTATACTGGGAAATCCGGGTATGAAAATTTCGAGCATCTGAACACCTCTCTTTTCGCGATTAGAGCCATATTAACGGAGATAAATCGATTTAAAGGTTTGGAAGGCCCACCAGCCGACAAATAAAAGATTTTGTAATAATTTATACTGGGAAATCCGGGTATGAAAATTTCGAGCATCTGAACACCCCTCTTTTCGCGATTAGAGCCATATTAACGGAGATATATCGATTTAAAAGTTTGGAAGGCCCACCAGCCGACAAATAAAAGATTTTGTAATATTTTATACTGGGAAATCCGGGTATGAAAATTTCGAGCATCTGAACACCTCTCTTTTCGCGATTAGAGCCATATTAACGGAGATAAATCGATTTAAAGGTTTGGAAGGCCCACCAGCCGACAAATAAAAGATTTTGTAATAATTTATACTGGGAAATCCGGGTATGAAAATTTCGAGCATCTGAACACCCCTCTTTTCGCGATTAGAGTCATATTAACGGAGATATATCGATTTAAAGGTTTGGAAGGCCCACCAGCCGACAAATAAAAGATTTTGTAATATTTTATACTGGGAAATCCGGGTATGAAAATTTCGAGCATCTGAACACCTCTCTTTTCGCGATTAGAGCCATATTAACGGAGATAAATCGATTTAAAGGTTTGGAAGGTCCACCAGCCGACAAATAAAAGATTTTGTAATATTTTATACTGGGAAATCCGGGTATGAAAATTTCGAGCATCTGAACACCCCCCTTTTCGCGATTAGAGCCATATTAACGGAGATATATCGATTTAAAGGTTTGGAAGGCCCACCAGCCGACAAATAAAAGATTTTGTAATATTTTATACTGGGAAATCCGGGTATGAAAATTTCGAGCATCTGAACACCTCTCTTTTCGCGATTAGAGTCATATTAACGGAGATATATCGATTTAAAGGTTTGGAAGGCCCACCAGCCGACAAATAAAAGATTTTGTAATATTTTATACTGGGAAATCCGGGTATGAAAATTTCGAGCATCTGAACACCTCTCTTTTCGCGATTAGAGCCATATTAACGGAGATAAATCTATTTAAAGGTTTGGAAGGCCCACCAGCCGACAAATAAAAGATTTTGTAATATTTTATACTGGGAAATCCGGGTATGAAAATTTCGAGCATCTCAACACCCCTCTTTTCGCGATTAGAGCCATATTAACGGAGATATATCGATTTAAAGGTTTGGAAGGCCCACCAGCCGACAAATAAAAGATTTTGTAATATTTTAAACTGGGAAATCCGGGTATGAAAATTTCGAGCATCTGAACACCCCTCTTTTCGCGATTAGAGCCATATTAACGGAGATATATCGATTTAAAGGTTTGGAAGGCCCACCAGCCGACAAATAAAAGATTTTGTAATATTTTAAACTGGGAAATCCGGGTATGAAAATTTCGAGCATCTGAACACCTCTCTTTTCGCGATTAGAGCCATATTAACGGAGATAAATCGATTTAAAGGTTTGGAAGGCCCACCAGCCGACACTTAAAAGATTTTGTAATAATTTATACTGGGAAATCCGGGTATGAAAATTTCGAGCATCTGAACACCTCTCTTTTCGCGATTAGAGCCATATTAACGGAGATAAATCGATTTAAAGGTTTGGAAGGCCCACCAGCCGACAAATAAAAGATTTTGTAATATTTTAAACTGGGAAATCCGGGTATGAAAATTTCGAGCATCTGAACACCTCTCTTTTCGCGATTAGAGCCATATTAACGGAGATAAATCGATTTAAAGGTTTGGAAGGCCCACCAGCCGACACATAAAAGATTTTGTAATAATTTATACTGGAAAATCCGGGTATGAAAATTTCGAGCATCTGAACACCCCTCTTTTCGCGATTAGAGCCATATTAACGGAGATATATCGATTTAAAGGTTTGGAAGGCCCACCAGCCGACAAATAAAAGATTTTGTAATATTTTATACTGGGAAATCCGGGTATGAAAATTTCGAACATCTGAACACCTCTCTTTTCGCGATTAGAGCCATATTAACGGAGATAAATCGATTTAAAGGTTTGGAAGGCCCACCAGCCGACAAATAAAAGATTTTGTAATATTTTAAACTGGGAAATCCGGGTATGAAAATTTCGAGCATCTGAACACCTCTCTTTTCGCGATTAGAGCCATATTAACGGAGATATATCGATTTAAAGGTTTGGAAGGCCCACCAGCCGACAAATAAAAGATTTTGTAATATTTTAAACTGGGAAATCCGGGTATGAAAATTTCGAGCATCTGAACACCCCTCTTTTCGCGATTAGAGCCATATTAACGGAGATATATCGATTTAAAGGTTTGGAAGGCCCACCAGCCGACAAATAAAAGATTTTGTAATATTTTAAACTGGGAAATCCGGGTATGAAAATTTCGAGCATCTGAACACCTCTCTTTTCGCGATTAGAGCCATATTAACGGAGATAAATCGATTTAAAGGTTTGGAAGGCCCACCAGCCGACACATAAAAGATTTTGTAATAATTTATACTGGAAAATCCGGGTATGAAAATTTCGAGCATCTGAACACCCCTCTTTTCGCGATTAGAGCCATATTAACGGAGATAAATCGATTTAAAGGTTTGGAAGGCCCACCAGCCGACAAATAAAAGATTTTGTAATAATTTATACTGGGAAATCCGGGTATGAAAATTTCGAGCATCTCAACACCCCTCTTTTCGCGATTAGAGCCATATTAACGGAGATATATCGATTTAAAGGTTTGGAAGGCCCACCAGCCGACAAATAAAAGATTTTGTAATAATTTATACTGGGAAATCCGGGTATAAAAATTTCAAGCATCTGAACACCTCTCTTTTCGCGATTAGAGCCATATTAACGGAGATATATCGATTTAAAGGTTTGGAAGGCCCACCAGCCGACAAATAAAAGATTTTGTAATATTTTATACTGGGAAATCCGGGTATAAAAATTTCAAGCATCTGAACACCCCTCTTTTCGCGATTAGAGCCATATTAACGGAGATAAATCGATTTAAAGGTTTGGAAGGCCCACCAGCCGACACATAAAAGATTTTGTAATAATTTATACTGGGAAATCCGGGTATGAAAATTTCGAGCATCTGAACACCCTTCTTTTCGCGATTAGAGCCATATTAACGGAGATATATCGATTTAAAGGTTTGGAAGGCCCACCAGCCGACAAATAAAAGATTTTGTAATATTTTATACTGGGAAATCCGGGTATGAAAATTTCGAACATCTGAACACCTCTCTTTTCGCGATTAGAGCCATATTAACGGAGATAAATCGATTTAAAGGTTTGGAAGGCCCACCAGCCGACAAATAAAAGATTTTGTAATATTTTATACTGGGAAATCCGGGTATAAAAATTTCAAGCATATGAACACCCCTCTTTTCGCGATTAGAGCCATATTAACGGAGATATATCGATTTAAAGGTTTGGAAGGCCCACCAGCCGACAAATAAAAGATTTTGTAATATTTTATACTGGGAAATCCGGGTATGAAAATTTCGAGCATCTGAACACCTCTCTTTTCGCGATTAGAGCCATATTAACGGAGATAAATCGATTTAAAGGTTTGGAAGGCCCACCAGCCGACACATAAAATATTTTGTAATAATTTATACTGGGAAATCCGGGTATGAAAATTTCGAACATCTGAACACCTCTCTTTTCGCGATTAGAGCCATATTAACGGAGATAAATCGATTTAAAGGTTTGGAAGGCCCACCAGCCGACACTTAAAAGATTTTGTAATAATTTATACTGGGAAATCCGGGTATGAAAATTTCGAGCATCTGAACACCCCTCTTTTCGCGATTAGAGCCATATTAACGGAGATATATCGATTTAAAGGTTTGGAAGGCCCACCAGCCGACAAATAAAAGATTTTGTAATATTTTAAACTGGGAAATCCGGGTATGAAAATTTCGAGCATCTGAACACCTCTCTTTTCGCGATTAGAGCCATATTAACGGAGATAAATCGATCTAAAGGTTTGGAAGGCCCACCAGCCGACACATAAAAGATTTTGTAATAATTTATACTGGGAAATCCGGGTATGAAAATTTCGAGCATCTGAACACCCTTCTTTTCGCGATTAGAGCCATATTAACGGAGATATATCGATTTAAAGGTTTGGAAGGCCCACCAACCGACAAATAAAAGATTTTGTAATATTTTAAACTGGGAAATCCGGGTATGAAAATTTCGAGCATCTGAACACCTCTCTTTTCGCGATTAGAGCCATATTAACGGAGATAAATCGATTTAAAGGTTTGGAAGGCCCACCAGCCGACACTTAAAAGATTTTGTAATAATTTATACTGGGAAATCCGGGTATGAAAATTTCGAGCATCTGAACACCCCTCTTTTCGCGATTAGAGCCATATTAACGGAGATATATCGATTTAAAGGTTTGGAAGGCCCACCAGCCGACAAATAAAAGATTTTGTAATATTTTAAACTGGGAAATCCGGGTATGAAAATTTCGAGCATCTGAACACCTCTCTTTTCGCGATTAGAGCCATATTAACGGAGATAAATCGATTTAAAGGTTTGGAAGGCCCACCAGCCGACACATAAAAGATTTTGTAATAATTTATACTGGGAAATCCGGGTATGAAAATTTCGAGCATCTGAACACCCCTCTTTTCGCGATTAGAGCCATATTAACGGAGATATATCGATTTAAAGGTTTGGAAGGCCCACCAGCCGACAAATAAAAGATTTTGTAATATTTTATACTGGGAAATCCGGGTATAAAAATTTCAAGCATCTGAACACCCCTCTTTTCGCGATTAGAGCCATATTAACGGAGATAAATCGATTTAAAGGTTTGGAAGGCCCACCAGCCGACACATAAAAGATTTTGTAATAATTTATACTGGGAAATCCGGGTATGAAAATTTCGAGCATCTGAACACCCTTCTTTTCGCGATTAGAGCCATATTAACGGAGATATATCGATTTAAAGGTTTGGAAGGCCCACCAGCCGACAAATAAAAGATTTTGTAATATTTTATACTGGGAAATCCGGGTATGAAAATTTCGAACATCTGAACACCTCTCTTTTCGCGATTAGAGCCATATTAACGGAGATAAATCGATTTAAAGGTTTGGAAGGCCCACCAGCCGACAAATAAAAGATTTTGTAATATTTTATACTGGGAAATCCGGGTATGAAAATTTCGAGCATCTCAACACCCCTCTTTTCGCGATTAGAGCCATATTAACGGAGATATATCGATTTAAAGGTTTGGAAGGCCCACCAGCCGACAAATAAAAGATTTTGTAATATTTTATACTGGGAAATCCGGGTATAAAAATTTCAAGCATCTGAACACCCCTCTTTTCGCGATTAGAGCCATATTAACGGAGATATATCGATTTAAAGGTTTGGAAGGCCCACCAGCCGACAAATAAAAGATTTTGTAATATTTTAAACTGGGAAATCCGGGTATGAAAATTTCGAGCATCTGAACACCTCTCTTTTCGCGATTAGAGCCATATTAACGGAGATAAATCGATTTAAAGGTTTGGAAGGCCCACCAGCCGACAAATAAAAGATTTTGTAATATTTTATACTGGGAAATCCGGGTATAAAAATTTCAAGCATCTGAACACCCCTCTTTTCGCGATTAGAGCCATATTAACGGAGATATATCGATTTAAAGGTTTGGAAGGCCCACCAGCCGACAAATAAAAGATTTTGTAATATTTTATACTGGGAAATCCGGGTATGAAAATTTCGAGCATCTGAACACCTCTCTTTTCGCGATTAGAGCCATATTAACGAAGATAAATCGATTTAAAGGTTTGGAAGGCCCACCAGCCGACACATAAAATATTTTGTAATAATTTATACTGGGAAATCCGGGTATGAAAATTTCGAGCATCTGAACACCCCTCTTTTCGCGATTAGAGCCATATTAACGGAGATATATCGATTTAAAGGTTTGGAAGGCCCACCAGCCGACAAATAAAAGATTTTGTAATATTTTATACTGGGAAATCCGGGTATGAAAATTTCGAGCATCTGAACACCTCTCTTTTCGCGATTAGAGCCATATTAACGGAGATATATCGATTTAAAGGTTTGGAAGGCCCACCAGCCGACAAATAAAAGATTTTGTAATATTTTATACTGGGAAATCCGGGTATGAAAATTTCGAGCATCTGAACACCTCTCTTTTCGCGATTAGAGCCATATTAACGGAGATAAATCTATTTAAAGGTTTGGAAGGCCCACCAGCCGACAAATAAAAGATTTTGTAATATTTTATACTGGGAAATCCGGGTATGAAAATTTCGAGCATCTGAACACCTCTCTTTTCGCGATTAGAGCCATATTAACGGAGATAAATCGATTTAAAGGTTTGGAAGGCCCACCAGCCGACAAATAAAAGATTTTGTAATAATTTATACTGGGAAATCCGGGTATGAAAATTTCGAGCATCTGAACACCCCTCTTTTCGCGATTAGAGCCATATTAACGGAGATATATCGATTTAAAAGTTTGGAAGGCCCACCAGCCGACAAATAAAAGATTTTGTAATATTTTATACTGGGAAATCCGGGTATGAAAATTTCGAGCATCTGAACACCTCTCTTTTCGCGATTAGAGCCATATTAACGGAGATAAATCGATTTAAAGGTTTGGAAGGCCCACCAGCCGACAAATAAAAGATTTTGTAATAATTTATACTGGGAAATCCGGGTATGAAAATTTCGAGCATCTGAACACCCCTCTTTTCGCGATTAGAGTCATATTAACGGAGATATATCGATTTAAAGGTTTGGAAGGCCCACCAGCCGACAAATAAAAGATTTTGTAATATTTTATACTGGGAAATCCGGGTATGAAAATTTCGAGCATCTGAACACCTCTCTTTTCGCGATTAGAGCCATATTAACGGAGATAAATCTATTTAAAGGTTTGGAAGGCCCACCAGCCGACAAATAAAAGATTTTGTAATATTTTATACTGGGAAATCCGGGTATGAAAATTTCGAGCATCTGAACACCTCTCTTTTCGCGATTAGAGCCATATTAACGGAGATAAATCGATTTAAAGGTTTGGAAGGCCCACCAGCCGACAAATAAAAGATTTTGTAATAATTTATACTGGGAAATCCGGGTATGAAAATTTCGAGCATCTGAACACCCCTCTTTTCGCGATTAGAGTCATATTAACGGAGATATATCGATTTAAAGGTTTGGAAGGCCCACCAGCCGACAAATAAAAGATTTTGTAATATTTTATACTGGGAAATCCGGGTATGAAAATTTCGAGCATCTGAACACCTCTCTTTTCGCGATTAGAGCCATATTAACGGAGATAAATCTATTTAAAGGTTTGGAAGGCCCACCAGCCGACAAATAAAAGATTTTGTAATATTTTATACTGGGAAATCCGGGTATGAAAATTTCGAGCATCTGAACACCTCTCTTTTCGCGATTAGAGCCATATTAACGGAGATAAATCGATTTAAAGGTTTGGAAGGCCCACCAGCCGACAAATAAAAGATTTTGTAATAATTTATACTGGGAAATCCGGGTATGAAAATTTCGAGCATCTGAACACCCCTCTTTTCGCGATTAGAGTCATATTAACGGAGATATATCGATTTAAAGGTTTGGAAGGCCCACCAGCCGACAAATAAAAGATTTTGTAATATTTTATACTGGGAAATCCGGGTATGAAAATTTCGAGCATCTGAACACCTCTCTTTTCGCGATTAGAGCCATATTAACGGAGATAAATCTATTTAAAGGTTTGGAAGGCCCACCAGCCGACAAATAAAAGATTTTGTAATATTTTATACTGGGAAATCCGGGTATGAAAATTTCGAGCATCTGAACACCTCTCTTTTCGCGATTAGAGCCATATTAACGGAGATAAATCGATTTAAAGGTTTGGAAGGCCCACCAGCCGACAAATAAAAGATTTTGTAATAATTTATACTGGGAAATCCGGGTATGAAAATTTCGAGCATCTGAACACCCCTCTTTTCGCGATTAGAGTCATATTAACGGAGATATATCGATTTAAAGGTTTGGAAGGCCCACCAGCCGACAAATAAAAGATTTTGTAATATTTTATACTGGGAAATCCGGGTATGAAAATTTCGAGCATCTGAACACCTCTCTTTTCGCGATTAGAGCCATATTAACGGAGATAAATCTATTTAAAGGTTTGGAAGGCCCACCAGCCGACAAATAAAAGATTTTGTAATATTTTATACTGGGAAATCCGGGTATGAAAATTTCGAGCATCTGAACACCTCTCTTTTCGCGATTAGAGCCATATTAACGGAGATAAATCGATTTAAAGGTTTGGAAGGCCCACCAGCCGACAAATAAAAGATTTTGTAATAATTTATACTGGGAAATCCGGGTATGAAAATTTCGAGCATCTGAACACCCCTCTTTTCGCGATTAGAGCCATATTAACGGAGATATATCGATTTAAAAGTTTGGAAGGCCCACCAGCCGACAAATAAAAGATTTTGTAATATTTTATACTGGGAAATCCGGGTATGAAAATTTCGAGCATCTGAACACCTCTCTTTTCGCGATTAGAGCCATATTAACGGAGATAAATCGATTTAAAGGTTTGGAAGGCCCACCAGCCGACAAATAAAAGATTTTGTAATAATTTATACTGGGAAATCCGGGTATGAAAATTTCGAGCATCTGAACACCCCTCTTTTCGCGATTAGAGTCATATTAACGGAGATATATCGATTTAAAGGTTTGGAAGGCCCACCAGCCGACAAATAAAAGATTTTGTAATATTTTATACTGGGAAATCCGGGTATGAAAATTTCGAGCATCTGAACACCTCTCTTTTCGCGATTAGAGCCATATTAACGGAGATAAATCTATTTAAAGGTTTGGAAGGCCCACCAGCCGACAAATAAAAGATTTTGTAATATTTTATACTGGGAAATCCGGGTATGAAAATTTCGAGCATCTGAACACCTCTCTTTTCGCGATTAGAGCCATATTAACGGAGATAAATCGATTTAAAGGTTTGGAAGGCCCACCAGCCGACAAATAAAAGATTTTGTAATAATTTATACTGGGAAATCCGGGTATGAAAATTTCGAGCATCTGAACACCCCTCTTTTCGCGATTAGAGTCATATTAACGGAGATATATCGATTTAAAGGTTTGGAAGGCCCACCAGCCGACAAATAAAAGATTTTGTAATATTTTATACTGGGAAATCCGGGTATGAAAATTTCGAGCATCTGAACACCTCTCTTTTCGCGATTAGAGCCATATTAACGGAGATAAATCGATTTAAAGGTTTGGAAGGCCCACCAGCCGACAAATAAAAGATTTTGTAATAATTTATACTGGGAAATCCGGGTATGAAAATTTCGAGCATCTGAACACCCCTCTTTTCGCGATTAGAGTCATATTAACGGAGATATATCGATTTAAAGGTTTGGAAGGCCCACCAGCCGACAAATAAAAGATTTTGTAATATTTTATACTGGGAAATCCGGGTATGAAAATTTCGAGCATCTGAACACCTCTCTTTTCGCGATTAGAGCCATATTAACGGAGATAAATCTATTTAAAGGTTTGGAAGGCCCACCAGCCGACAAATAAAAGATTTTGTAATATTTTATACTGGGAAATCCGGGTATGAAAATTTCGAGCATCTGAACACCTCTCTTTTCGCGATTAGAGCCATATTAACGGAGATAAATCGATTTAAAGGTTTGGAAGGCCCACCAGCCGACAAATAAAAGATTTTGTAATAATTTATACTGGGAAATCCGGGTATGAAAATTTCGAGCATCTGAACACCCCTCTTTTCGCGATTAGAGCCATATTAACGGAGATATATCGATTTAAAAGTTTGGAAGGCCCACCAGCCGACAAATAAAAGATTTTGTAATATTTTATACTGGGAAATCCGGGTATGAAAATTTCGAGCATCTGAACACCTCTCTTTTCGCGATTAGAGCCATATTAACGGAGATAAATCGATTTAAAGGTTTGGAAGGCCCACCAGCCGACAAATAAAAGATTTTGTAATAATTTATACTGGGAAATCCGGGTATGAAAATTTCGAGCATCTGAACACCCCTCTTTTCGCGATTAGAGTCATATTAACGGAGATATATCGATTTAAAGGTTTGGAAGGCCCACCAGCCGACAAATAAAAGATTTTGTAATATTTTATACTGGGAAATCCGGGTATGAAAATTTCGAGCATCTGAACACCTCTCTTTTCGCGATTAGAGCCATATTAACGGAGATATATCTATTTAAAGGTTTGGAAGGCCCACCAGCCGACAAATAAAATATTTTGTAATATTTTATACTGGGAAATCCGGGTATGAAAATTTCGAGCATCTGAACACCTCTCTTTTCGCGATTAGAGCCATATTAACGGAGATAAATCGATTTAAAGGTTTGGAAGGTCCACCAGCCGACAAATAAAAGATTTTGTAATATTTTATACTGGGAAATCCGGGTATGAAAATTTCGAGCATCTGAACACCCCCCTTTTCGCGATTAGAGCCATATTAACGGAGATATATCGATTTAAAGGTTTGGAAGGCCCACCAGCCGACAAATAAAAGATTTTGTAATATTTTATACTGGGAAATCCGGGTATGAAAATTTCGAGCATCTGAACACCTCTCTTTTCGCGATTAGAGTCATATTAACGGAGATATATCGATTTAAAGGTTTGGAAGGCCCACCAGCCGACAAATAAAAGATTTTGTAATATTTTATACTGGGAAATCCGGGTATGAAAATTTCGAGCATCTGAACACCTCTCTTTTCGCGATTAGAGCCATATTAACGGAGATAAATCTATTTAAAGGTTTGGAAGGCCCACCAGCCGACAAATAAAAGATTTTGTAATATTTTATACTGGGAAATCCGGGTATGAAAATTTCGAGCATCTCAACACCCCTCTTTTCGCGATTAGAGCCATATTAACGGAGATATATCGATTTAAAGGTTTGGAAGGCCCACCAGCCGACAAATAAAAGATTTTGTAATATTTTAAACTGGGAAATCCGGGTATGAAAATTTCGAGCATCTGAACACCCCTCTTTTCGCGATTAGAGCCATATTAACGGAGATATATCGATTTAAAGGTTTGGAAGGCCCACCAGCCGACAAATAAAAGATTTTGTAATATTTTAAACTGGGAAATCCGGGTATGAAAATTTCGAGCATCTGAACACCTCTCTTTTCGCGATTAGAGCCATATTAACGGAGATAAATCGATTTAAAGGTTTGGAAGGCCCACCAGCCGACACTTAAAAGATTTTGTAATAATTTATACTGGGAAATCCGGGTATGAAAATTTCGAGCATCTGAACACCTCTCTTTTCGCGATTAGAGCCATATTAACGGAGATAAATCGATTTAAAGGTTTGGAAGGCCCACCAGCCGACAAATAAAAGATTTTGTAATATTTTAAACTGGGAAATCCGGGTATGAAAATTTCGAGCATCTGAACACCTCTCTTTTCGCGATTAGAGCCATATTAACGGAGATAAATCGATTTAAAGGTTTGGAAGGCCCACCAGCCGACACATAAAAGATTTTGTAATAATTTATACTGGAAAATCCGGGTATGAAAATTTCGAGCATCTGAACACCCCTCTTTTCGCGATTAGAGCCATATTAACGGAGATATATCGATTTAAAGGTTTGGAAGGCCCACCAGCCGACAAATAAAAGATTTTGTAATATTTTATACTGGGAAATCCGGGTATGAAAATTTCGAACATCTGAACACCTCTCTTTTCGCGATTAGAGCCATATTAACGGAGATAAATCGATTTAAAGGTTTGGAAGGCCCACCAGCCGACAAATAAAAGATTTTGTAATATTTTAAACTGGGAAATCCGGGTATGAAAATTTCGAGCATCTGAACACCTCTCTTTTCGCGATTAGAGCCATATTAACGGAGATATATCGATTTAAAGGTTTGGAAGGCCCACCAGCCGACAAATAAAAGATTTTGTAATATTTTAAACTGGGAAATCCGGGTATGAAAATTTCGAGCATCTGAACACCCCTCTTTTCGCGATTAGAGCCATATTAACGGAGATATATCGATTTAAAGGTTTGGAAGGCCCACCAGCCGACAAATAAAAGATTTTGTAATATTTTAAACTGGGAAATCCGGGTATGAAAATTTCGAGCATCTGAACACCTCTCTTTTCGCGATTAGAGCCATATTAACGGAGATAAATCGATTTAAAGGTTTGGAAGGCCCACCAGCCGACACATAAAAGATTTTGTAATAATTTATACTGGAAAATCCGGGTATGAAAATTTCGAGCATCTGAACACCCCTCTTTTCGCGATTAGAGCCATATTAACGGAGATAAATCGATTTAAAGGTTTGGAAGGCCCACCAGCCGACAAATAAAAGATTTTGTAATAATTTATACTGGGAAATCCGGGTATGAAAATTTCGAGCATCTCAACACCCCTCTTTTCGCGATTAGAGCCATATTAACGGAGATATATCGATTTAAAGGTTTGGAAGGCCCACCAGCCGACAAATAAAAGATTTTGTAATAATTTATACTGGGAAATCCGGGTATAAAAATTTCAAGCATCTGAACACCTCTCTTTTCGCGATTAGAGCCATATTAACGGAGATATATCGATTTAAAGGTTTGGAAGGCCCACCAGCCGACAAATAAAAGATTTTGTAATATTTTATACTGGGAAATCCGGGTATAAAAATTTCAAGCATCTGAACACCCCTCTTTTCGCGATTAGAGCCATATTAACGGAGATAAATCGATTTAAAGGTTTGGAAGGCCCACCAGCCGACACATAAAAGATTTTGTAATAATTTATACTGGGAAATCCGGGTATGAAAATTTCGAGCATCTGAACACCCTTCTTTTCGCGATTAGAGCCATATTAACGGAGATATATCGATTTAAAGGTTTGGAAGGCCCACCAGCCGACAAATAAAAGATTTTGTAATATTTTATACTGGGAAATCCGGGTATGAAAATTTCGAACATCTGAACACCTCTCTTTTCGCGATTAGAGCCATATTAACGGAGATAAATCGATTTAAAGGTTTGGAAGGCCCACCAGCCGACAAATAAAAGATTTTGTAATATTTTATACTGGGAAATCCGGGTATAAAAATTTCAAGCATATGAACACCCCTCTTTTCGCGATTAGAGCCATATTAACGGAGATATATCGATTTAAAGGTTTGGAAGGCCCACCAGCCGACAAATAAAAGATTTTGTAATATTTTATACTGGGAAATCCGGGTATGAAAATTTCGAGCATCTGAACACCTCTCTTTTCGCGATTAGAGCCATATTAACGGAGATAAATCGATTTAAAGGTTTGGAAGGCCCACCAGCCGACACATAAAATATTTTGTAATAATTTATACTGGGAAATCCGGGTATGAAAATTTCAAACATCTGAACACCTCTCTTTTCGCGATTAGAGCCATATTAACGGAGATAAATCGATTTAAAGGTTTGGAAGGCCCACCAGCCGACACTTAAAAGATTTTGTAATAATTTATACTGGGAAATCCGGGTATGAAAATTTCGAGCATCTGAACACCCCTCTTTTCGCGATTAGAGCCATATTAACGGAGATATATCGATTTAAAGGTTTGGAAGGCCCACCAGCCGACAAATAAAAGATTTTGTAATATTTTAAACTGGGAAATCCGGGTATGAAAATTTCGAGCATCTGAACACCTCTCTTTTCGCGATTAGAGCCATATTAACGGAGATAAATCGATCTAAAGGTTTGGAAGGCCCACCAGCCGACACATAAAAGATTTTGTAATAATTTATACTGGGAAATCCGGGTATGAAAATTTCGAGCATCTGAACACCCTTCTTTTCGCGATTAGAGCCATATTAACGGAGATATATCGATTTAAAGGTTTGGAAGGCCCACCAACCGACAAATAAAAGATTTTGTAATATTTTAAACTGGGAAATCCGGGTATGAAAATTTCGAGCATCTGAACACCTCTCTTTTCGCGATTAGAGCCATATTAACGGAGATAAATCGATTTAAAGGTTTGGAAGGCCCACCAGCCGACACTTAAAAGATTTTGTAATAATTTATACTGGGAAATCCGGGTATGAAAATTTCGAGCATCTGAACACCCCTCTTTTCGCGATTAGAGCCATATTAACGGAGATATATCGATTTAAAGGTTTGGAAGGCCCACCAGCCGACAAATAAAAGATTTTGTAATATTTTAAACTGGGAAATCCGGGTATGAAAATTTCGAGCATCTGAACACCTCTCTTTTCGCGATTAGAGCCATATTAACGGAGATAAATCGATTTAAAGGTTTGGAAGGCCCACCAGCCGACACATAAAAGATTTTGTAATAATTTATACTGGGAAATCCGGGTATGAAAATTTCGAGCATCTGAACACCCCTCTTTTCGCGATTAGAGCCATATTAACGGAGATATATCGATTTAAAGGTTTGGAAGGCCCACCAGCCGACAAATAAAAGATTTTGTAATATTTTATACTGGGAAATCCGGGTATAAAAATTTCAAGCATCTGAACACCCCTCTTTTCGCGATTAGAGCCATATTAACGGAGATAAATCGATTTAAAGGTTTGGAAGGCCCACCAGCCGACACATAAAAGATTTTGTAATAATTTATACTGGGAAATCCGGGTATGAAAATTTCGAGCATCTGAACACCCTTCTTTTCGCGATTAGAGCCATATTAACGGAGATATATCGATTTAAAGGTTTGGAAGGCCCACCAGCCGACAAATAAAAGATTTTGTAATATTTTATACTGGGAAATCCGGGTATGAAAATTTCGAACATCTGAACACCTCTCTTTTCGCGATTAGAGCCATATTAACGGAGATAAATCGATTTAAAGGTTTGGAAGGCCCACCAGCCGACAAATAAAAGATTTTGTAATATTTTATACTGGGAAATCCGGGTATGAAAATTTCGAGCATCTCAACACCCCTCTTTTCGCGATTAGAGCCATATTAACGGAGATATATCGATTTAAAGGTTTGGAAGGCCCACCAGCCGACAAATAAAAGATTTTGTAATATTTTATACTGGGAAATCCGGGTATAAAAATTTCAAGCATCTGAACACCCCTCTTTTCGCGATTAGAGCCATATTAACGGAGATATATCGATTTAAAGGTTTGGAAGGCCCACCAGCCGACAAATAAAAGATTTTGTAATATTTTAAACTGGGAAATCCGGGTATGAAAATTTCGAGCATCTGAACACCTCTCTTTTCGCGATTAGAGCCATATTAACGGAGATAAATCGATTTAAAGGTTTGGAAGGCCCACCAGCCGACAAATAAAAGATTTTGTAATATTTTATACTGGGAAATCCGGGTATAAAAATTTCAAGCATCTGAACACCCCTCTTTTCGCGATTAGAGCCATATTAACGGAGATATATCGATTTAAAGGTTTGGAAGGCCCACCAGCCGACAAATAAAAGATTTTGTAATATTTTATACTGGGAAATCCGGGTATGAAAATTTCGAGCATCTGAACACCTCTCTTTTCGCGATTAGAGCCATATTAACGAAGATAAATCGATTTAAAGGTTTGGAAGGCCCACCAGCCGACACATAAAATATTTTGTAATAATTTATACTGGGAAATCCGGGTATGAAAATTTCGAGCATCTGAACACCCCTCTTTTCGCGATTAGAGCCATATTAACGGAGATATATCGATTTAAAGGTTTGGAAGGCCCACCAGCCGACAAATAAAAGATTTTGTAATATTTTAAACTGGGAAATCCGGGTATGAAAATTTCGAGCATCTGAACACCTCTCTTTTCGCGATTAGAGCCATATTAACGGAGATAAATCGATTTAAAGGTTTGGAAGGCCCACCAGCCGACAAATAAAAGATTTTGTAATATTTTATACTGGGAAATCCGGGTATGAAAATTTCGAGCATCTGAACACCCTTCTTTTCGCGATTAGAGCCATATTAACGGAGATATATCGATTTAAAGGTTTAGAAGGCCCACCAGCCGACAAATAAAAGATTTTGTAATATTTTATACTGGGAAATCCAGGTATGAAAATTTCGAGCATCTGAACACCCCTCTTTTCGCGATTAGAGCCATATTAACGGAGATAAATCGATTTAAAGGTTTGGAAGGCCCACCAGCCGACAAATAAAAGATTTTGTAATATTTTATACTGGGAAATCCGGGTATGAAAATTTCGAGCATCTGAACACCTCTCTTTTCGCGATTAGAGCCATATTAACGGAGATAAATCGATTTAAAGGTTTGGAAGGCCCACCAGCCGACACATAAAATATTTTGTAATAATTTATACTGGGAAATCCGGGTATGAAAATTTCGAGCATCTGAACACCCCTCTTTTCGCGATTAGAGCCATATTAACGGAGATATATCGATTTAAAGGTTTGGAAGGCCCACCAGCCGACAAATAAAAGATTTTGTAATATTTTAAACTGGGAAATCCGGGTATGAAAATTTCGAGCATCTGAACACCTCTCTTTTCGCGATTAGAGCCATATTAACGGAGATAAATCGATTTAAAGGTTTGGAAGGCCCACCAGCCGACAAATAAAAGATTTTGTAATATTTTATACTGGGAAATCCGGGTATGAAAATTTCGAACATCTGAACACCTCTCTTTTCGCGATTAGAGCCATATTAACGGAGATAAATCGATTTAAAGGTTTGGAAGGCCCACCAGCCGACAAATAAAAGATTTTGTAATATTTTATACTGGGAAATCCGGGTATGAAAATTTCGAGCATCTGAACACCCTTCTTTTCGCGATTAGAGCCATATTAACGGAGATATATCGATTTAAAGGTTTAGAAGGCCCACCAGCCGACAAATAAAAGATTTTGTAATATTTTATACTGGGAAATCCGGGTATGAAAATTTCGAGCATCTGAACACCCCTCTTTTCGCGATTAGAGCCATATTAACGGAGATATATCGATTTAAAGGTTTGGAAGGCCCACCAGCCGACAAATAAAAGATTTTGTAATATTTTATACTGGGAAATCCGGGTATAAAAATTTCAAGCATCTGAACACCCCTCTTTTCGCGATTAGAGCCATATTAACGGAGATATATCGATTTAAAGGTTTGGAAGGCCCACCAGCCGACAAATAAAAGATTTTGTAATATTTTATACTGGGAAATCCGGGTATGAAAATTTCGAGCATCTGAACACCTCTCTTTTCGCGATTAGAGCCATATTAACGGAGATAAATCGATTTAAAGGTTTGGAAGGCCCACCAGCCGACACATAAAATATTTTGTAATAATTTATACTGGGAAATCCGGGTATGAAAATTTCGAGCATCTGAACACCCCTCTTTTCGCGATTAGAGCCATATTAACGGAGATATATCGATTTAAAGGTTTGGAAGGCCCACCAGCCGACAAATAAAAGATTTTGTAATATTTTAAACTGGGAAATCCGGGTATGAAAATTTCGAGCATCTGAACACCTCTCTTTTCGCGATTAGAGCCATATTAACGGAGATAAATCGATTTAAAGGTTTGGAAGGCCCACCAGCCGACAAATAAAAGATTTTGTAATATTTTATACTGGGAAATCCGGGTATGAAAATTTCGAGCATCTGAACACCCTTCTTTTCGCGATTAGAGCCATATTAACGGAGATAAATCGATTTAAAGGTTTGGAAGGCCCACCAGCCGACAAATAAAAGATTTTGTAATATTTTATACTGGGAAATCCGGGTATGAAAATTTCGAGCATCTGAACACCCTTCTTTTCGCGATTAGAGCCATATTAACGGAGATATATCGATTTAAAGGTTTAGAAGGCCCACCAGCCGACAAATAAAAGATTTTGTAATATTTTATACTGGGAAATCCGGGTATGAAAATTTCGAGCATCTGAACACCCCTCTTTTCGCGATTAGAGCCATATTAACGGAGATATATCGATTTAAAGGTTTGGAAGGCCCACCAGCCGACAAATAAAAGATTTTGTAATATTTTATACTGGGAAATCCGGGTATGAAAATTTCGAGCATCTGAACACCTCTCTTTTCGCGATTAGAGCCATATTAACGGAGATAAATCGATTTAAAGGTTTGGAAGGCCCACCAGCCGACACATAAAATATTTTGTAATAATTTATACTGGGAAATCCGGGTATGAAAATTTCGAGCATCTGAACACCCCTCTTTTCGCGATTAGAGCCATATTAACGGAGATATATCGATTTAAAGGTTTGGAAGGCCCACCAGCCGACAAATAAAAGATTTTGTAATATTTTAAACTGGGAAATCCGGGTATGAAAATTTCGAGCATCTGAACATCGATTAGAGCCATATTAACGGAGATAAATCGATTTAAAGGTTTGGAAGGCCCACCAGCCGACAAATAAAATATTTTGTAATAATTTATACTGGGAAATCCGGGTATGAAAATTTCGAGCATCTGAACACCTCTCTTTTCGCGATTAGAGCCATATTAACGGAGATAAATCGATTTAAAGGTTTGGAAGGTCCACCAGCCGACAAATAAAAGATTTTGTAATATTTTATACTGGGAAATCCGGGTATGAAAATTTCGAGCATCTGAACACCCCCCTTTTCGCGATTAGAGCCATATTAACGGAGATATATCGATTTAAAGGTTTGGAAGGCCCACCAGCCGACAAATAAAAGATTTTGTAATATTTTATACTGGGAAATCCGGGTATGAAAATTTCGAGCATCTGAACACCTCTCTTTTCGCGATTAGAGCCATATTAACGGAGATAAATCGATTTAAAGGTTTGGAAGGCCCACCAGCCGACAAATAAAAGATTTTGTAATAATTTATACTGGGAAATCCGGGTATGAAAATTTCGAGCATCTGAACACCTCTCTTTTCGCGATTAGAGTCATATTAACGGAGATATATCGATTTAAAGGTTTGGAAGGCCCACCAGCCGACAAATAAAAGATTTTGTAATATTTTATACTGGGAAATCCGGGTATGAAAATTTCGAGCATCTGAACACCTCTCTTTTCGCGATTAGAGCCATATTAACGGAGATAAATCTATTTAAAGGTTTGGAAGGCCCACCAGCCGACAAATAAAAGATTTTGTAATATTTTATACTGGGAAATCCGGGTATGAAAATTTCGAGCATCTCAACACCCCTCTTTTCGCGATTAGAGCCATATTAACGGAGATATATCGATTTAAAGGTTTGGAAGGCCCACCAGCCGACAAATAAAAGATTTTGTAATATTTTAAACTGGGAAATCCGGGTATGAAAATTTCGAGCATCTGAACACCCCTCTTTTCGCGATTAGAGCCATATTAACGGAGATATATCGATTTAAAGGTTTGGAAGGCCCACCAGCCGACAAATAAAAGATTTTGTAATATTTTAAACTGGGAAATCCGGGTATGAAAATTTCGAGCATCTGAACACCTCTCTTTTCGCGATTAGAGCCATATTAACGGAGATAAATCGATTTAAAGGTTTGGAAGGCCCACCAGCCGACACTTAAAAGATTTTGTAATAATTTATACTGGGAAATCCGGGTATGAAAATTTCGAGCATCTGAACACCTCTCTTTTCGCGATTAGAGCCATATTAACGGAGATAAATCGATTTAAAGGTTTGGAAGGCCCACCAGCCGACAAATAAAAGATTTTGTAATATTTTAAACTGGGAAATCCGGGTATGAAAATTTCGAGCATCTGAACACCTCTCTTTTCGCGATTAGAGCCATATTAACGGAGATAAATCGATTTAAAGGTTTGGAAGGCCCACCAGCCGACAAATAAAAGATTTTGTAATATTTTAAACTGGGAAATCCGGGTATGAAAATTTCGAGCATCTGAACACCTCTCTTTTCGCGATTAGAGCCATATTAACGGAGATATATCGATTTAAAGGTTTGGAAGGCCCACCAGCCGACAAATAAAAGATTTTGTAATATTTTAAACTGGGAAATCCGGGTATGAAAATTTCGAGCATCTGAACACCTCTCTTTTCGCGATTAGAGCCATATTAACGGAGATAAATCGATTTAAAGGTTTGGAAGGCCCACCAGCCGACACTTAAAAGATTTTGTAATAATTTATACTGGGAAATCCGGGTATGAAAATTTCGAGCATCTGAACACCTCTCTTTTCGCGATTAGAGCCATATTAACGGAGATAAATCGATTTAAAGGTTTGGAAGGCCCACCAGCCGACAAATAAAAGATTTTGTAATATTTTAAACTGGGAAATCCGGGTATGAAAATTTCGAGCATCTGAACACCTCTCTTTTCGCGATTAGAGCCATATTAACGGAGATAAATCGATTTAAAGGTTTGGAAGGCCCACCAGCCGACAAATAAAAGATTTTGTAATATTTTAAACTGGGAAATCCGGGTATGAAAATTTCGAGCATCTGAACACCTCTCTTTTCGCGATTAGAGCCATATTTAACGGAGATAAATCGATTTAAAGGTTTGGAAGGCCCACCAGCCGACAAATAAAAGATTTTGTAATAATTTATACTGGGAAATCCGGGTATGAAAATTTCGAGCATCTGAACACCCCTCTTTTCGCGATTAGAGCCATATTAACGGAGATATATCGATTTAAAGGTTTGGAAGGCCCACCAGCCGACAAATAAAAGATTTTGTAATAATTTATACTGGGAAATCCGGGTATGAAAATTTCGAGCATCTGAACACCCCTCTTTTCGCGATTAGAGCCATATTAACGGAGATATATCGATTTAAAGGTTTGGAAGGCCCACCAGCCGACAAATAAAAGATTTTGTAATAATTTATACTGGGAAATCCGGGTATGAAAATTTCGAGCATCTGAACACCCCTCTTTTCGCGATTAGAGCCATATTAACGGAGATATATCGATTTAAAGGTTTGGAAGGCCCACCAGCCGACAAATAAAAGATTTTGTAATATTTTAAACTGGGAAATCCGGGTATGAAAATTTCGAGCATCTGAACACCTCTCTTTTCGCGATTAGAGCCATATTAACGGAGATAAATCGATTTAAAGGTTTGGAAGGCCCACCAGCCGACAAATAAAAGATTTTGTAATATTTTAAACTGGGAAATCCGGGTATGAAAATTTCGAGCATCTGAACACCTCTCTTTTCGCGATTAGAGCCATATTAACGGAGATATATCGATTTAAAGGTTTGGAAGGCCCACCAGCCGACAAATAAAAGATTTTGTAATATTTTAAACTGGGAAATCCGGGTATGAAAATTTCGAGCATCTGAACACCTCTCTTTTCGCGATTAGAGCCATATTAACGGAGATAAATCGATTTAAAGGTTTGGAAGGCCCACCAGCCGACACTTAAAAGATTTTGTAATAATTTATACTGGGAAATCCGGGTATGAAAATTTCGAGCATCTGAACACCTCTCTTTTCGCGATTAGAGCCATATTAACGGAGATAAATCGATTTAAAGGTTTGGAAGGCCCACCAGCCGACAAATAAAAGATTTTGTAATATTTTAAACTGGGAAATCCGGGTATGAAAATTTCGAGCATCTGAACACCTCTCTTTTCGCGATTAGAGCCATATTAACGGAGATAAATCGATTTAAAGGTTTGGAAGGCCCACCAGCCGACAAATAAAAGATTTTGTAATATTTTAAACTGGGAAATCCGGGTATGAAAATTTCGAGCATCTGAACACCTCTCTTTTCGCGATTAGAGCCATATTTAACGGAGATAAATCGATTTAAAGGTTTGGAAGGCCCACCAGCCGACAAATAAAAGATTTTGTAATAATTTATACTGGGAAATCCGGGTATGAAAATTTCGAGCATCTGAACACCCCTCTTTTCGCGATTAGAGCCATATTAACGGAGATATATCGATTTAAAGGTTTGGAAGGCCCACCAGCCGACAAATAAAAGATTTTGTAATAATTTATACTGGGAAATCCGGGTATGAAAATTTCGAGCATCTGAACACCCCTCTTTTCGCGATTAGAGCCATATTAACGGAGATATATCGATTTAAAGGTTTGGAAGGCCCACCAGCCGACAAATAAAAGATTTTGTAATAATTTATACTGGGAAATCCGGGTATGAAAATTTCGAGCATCTGAACACCCCTCTTTTCGCGATTAGAGCCATATTAACGGAGATATATCGATTTAAAGGTTTGGAAGGCCCACCAGCCGACAAATAAAAGATTTTGTAATATTTTAAACTGGGAAATCCGGGTATGAAAATTTCGAGCATCTGAACACCTCTCTTTTCGCGATTAGAGCCATATTTAACGGAGATAAATCGATTTAAAGGTTTGGAAGGCCCACCAGCCGACAAATAAAAGATTTTGTAATAATTTATACTGGGAAATCCGGGTATGAAAATTTCGAGCATCTGAACACCCCTCTTTTCGCGATTAGAGCCATATTAACGGAGATATATCGATTTAAAGGTTTGGAAGGCCCACCAGCCGACAAATAAAAGATTTTGTAATATTTTATACTGGGAAATCCGGGTATGAAAATTTCGAACATCTGAACACCTCTCTTTTCGCGATTAGAGCCATATTAACGGAGATAAATCGATTTAAAGGTTTGGAAGGCCCACCAGCCGACAAATAAAAGATTTTGTAATATTTTATACTGGGAAATCCGGGTATGAAAATTTCGAGCATCTCAACACCCCTCTTTTCGCGATTAGAGCCATATTAACGGAGATATATCGATTTAAAGGTTTGGAAGGCCCACCAGCCAACAAATAAAAGATTTTGTAATAATTTATACTGGGAAATCCGGGTATAAAAATTTCAAGCATCTGAACACCCCTCTTTTCGCGATTAGAGCCATATTAACGGAGATATATCGATTTAAAGGTTTGGAAGGCCCACCAGCCGACAAATAAAAGATTTTGTAATATTTTAAACTGGGAAATCCGGGTATGAAAATTTCGAGCATCTGAACACCTCTCTTTTCGCGATTAGAGCCATATTTAACGGAGATAAATCGATTTAAAGGTTTGGAAGGCCCACCAGCCGACAAATAAAAGATTTTGTAATATTTTATACTGGGAAATCCGGGTATAAAAATTTCAAGCATCTGAACACCCCTCTTTTCGCGATTAGAGCCATATTAACGGAGATATATCGATTTAAAGGTTTGGAAGGCCCACCAGCCGACAAATAAAAGATTTTGTAATATTTTATACTGGGAAATCCGGGTATGAAAATTTCGAGCATCTGAACACCTCTCTTTTCGCGATTAGAGCCATATTAACGGAGATAAATCGATTTAAAGGTTTGGAAGGCCCACCAGCCGACACATAAAATATTTTGTAATAATTTATACTGGGAAATCCGGGTATGAAAATTTCGAGCATCTGAACACCCCTCTTTTCGCGATTAGAGCCATATTAACGGAGATATATCGATTTAAAGGTTTGGAAGGCCCACCAGCCGACAAATAAAAGATTTTGTAATATTTTAAACTGGGAAATCCGGGTATGAAAATTTCGAGCATCTGAACACCTCTCTTTTCGCGATTAGAGCCATATTAACGGAGATAAATCGATTTAAAGGTTTGGAAGGCCCACCAGCCGACAAATAAAAGATTTTGTAATATTTTATACTGGGAAATCCGGGTATGAAAATTTCGAACATCTGAACACCTCTCTTTTCGCGATTAGAGCCATATTAACGGAGATAAATCGATTTAAAGGTTTGGAAGGCCCACCAGCCGACACTTAAAAGATTTTGTAATAATTTATACTGGGAAATCCGGGTATGAAAATTTCGAGCATCTGAACACCCCTCTTTTCGCGATTAGAGCCATATTAACGGAGATATATCGATTTAAAGGTTTGGAAGGCCCACCAGCCGACAAATAAAAGATTTTGTAATATTTTAAACTGGGAAATCCGGGTATGAAAATTTCGAGCATCTGAACACCTCTCTTTTCGCGATTAGAGCCATATTAACGGAGATAAATCGATCTAAAGGTTTGGAAGGCCCACCAGCCGACACATAAAAGATTTTGTAATAATTTATACTGGGAAATCCGGGTATGAAAATTTCGAGCATCTGAACACCCTTCTTTTCGCGATTAGAGCCATATTAACGGAGATATATCGATTTAAAGGTTTGGAAGGCCCACCAACCGACAAATAAAAGATTTTGTAATATTTTAAACTGGGAAATCCGGGTATGAAAATTTCGAGCATCTGAACACCTCTCTTTTCGCGATTAGAGCCATATTAACGGAGATAAATCGATTTAAAGGTTTGGAAGGCCCACCAGCCGACAAATAAAAGATTTTGTAATAATTTATACTGGGAAATCCGGGTATGAAAATTTCGAGCATCTGAACACCCCTCTTTTCGCGATTAGAGCCATATTAACGGAGATATATCGATTTAAAAGTTTGGAAGGCCCACCAGCCGACAAATAAAAGATTTTGTAATATTTTATACTGGGAAATCCGGGTATGAAAATTTCGAGCATCTGAACACCTCTCTTTTCGCGATTAGAGCCATATTAACGGAGATAAATCGATTTAAAGGTTTGGAAGGCCCACCAGCCGACAAATAAAAGATTTTGTAATAATTTATACTGGGAAATCCGGGTATGAAAATTTCGAGCATCTGAACACCCCTCTTTTCGCGATTAGAGTCATATTAACGGAGATATATCGATTTAAAGGTTTGGAAGGCCCACCAGCCGACAAATAAAAGATTTTGTAATATTTTATACTGGGAAATCCGGGTATGAAAATTTCGAGCATCTGAACACCTCTCTTTTCGCGATTAGAGCCATATTAACGGAGATAAATCTATTTAAAGGTTTGGAAGGCCCACCAGCCGACAAATAAAAGATTTTGTAATATTTTATACTGGGAAATCCGGGTATGAAAATTTCGAGCATCTGAACACCTCTCTTTTCGCGATTAGAGCCATATTAACGGAGATAAATCGATTTAAAGGTTTGGAAGGCCCACCAGCCGACAAATAAAAGATTTTGTAATAATTTATACTGGGAAATCCGGGTATGAAAATTTCGAGCATCTGAACACCCCTCTTTTCGCGATTAGAGTCATATTAACGGAGATATATCGATTTAAAGGTTTGGAAGGCCCACCAGCCGACAAATAAAAGATTTTGTAATATTTTATACTGGGAAATCCGGGTATGAAAATTTCGAGCATCTGAACACCTCTCTTTTCGCGATTAGAGCCATATTAACGGAGATAAATCTATTTAAAGGTTTGGAAGGCCCACCAGCCGACAAATAAAAGATTTTGTAATATTTTATACTGGGAAATCCGGGTATGAAAATTTCGAGCATCTGAACACCTCTCTTTTCGCGATTAGAGCCATATTAACGGAGATAAATCGATTTAAAGGTTTGGAAGGCCCACCAGCCGACAAATAAAAGATTTTGTAATAATTTATACTGGGAAATCCGGGTATGAAAATTTCGAGCATCTGAACACCCCTCTTTTCGCGATTAGAGTCATATTAACGGAGATATATCGATTTAAAGGTTTGGAAGGCCCACCAGCCGACAAATAAAAGATTTTGTAATATTTTATACTGGGAAATCCGGGTATGAAAATTTCGAGCATCTGAACACCTCTCTTTTCGCGATTAGAGCCATATTAACGGAGATAAATCTATTTAAAGGTTTGGAAGGCCCACCAGCCGACAAATAAAAGATTTTGTAATATTTTATACTGGGAAATCCGGGTATGAAAATTTCGAGCATCTGAACACCTCTCTTTTCGCGATTAGAGCCATATTAACGGAGATAAATCGATTTAAAGGTTTGGAAGGCCCACCAGCCGACAAATAAAAGATTTTGTAATAATTTATACTGGGAAATCCGGGTATGAAAATTTCGAGCATCTGAACACCCCTCTTTTCGCGATTAGAGTCATATTAACGGAGATATATCGATTTAAAGGTTTGGAAGGCCCACCAGCCGACAAATAAAAGATTTTGTAATATTTTATACTGGGAAATCCGGGTATGAAAATTTCGAGCATCTGAACACCTCTCTTTTCGCGATTAGAGCCATATTAACGGAGATAAATCTATTTAAAGGTTTGGAAGGCCCACCAGCCGACAAATAAAAGATTTTGTAATATTTTATACTGGGAAATCCGGGTATGAAAATTTCGAGCATCTGAACACCTCTCTTTTCGCGATTAGAGCCATATTAACGGAGATAAATCGATTTAAAGGTTTGGAAGGCCCACCAGCCGACAAATAAAAGATTTTGTAATAATTTATACTGGGAAATCCGGGTATGAAAATTTCGAGCATCTGAACACCCCTCTTTTCGCGATTAGAGCCATATTAACGGAGATATATCGATTTAAAAGTTTGGAAGGCCCACCAGCCGACAAATAAAAGATTTTGTAATATTTTATACTGGGAAATCCGGGTATGAAAATTTCGAGCATCTGAACACCTCTCTTTTCGCGATTAGAGCCATATTAACGGAGATAAATCGATTTAAAGGTTTGGAAGGCCCACCAGCCGACAAATAAAAGATTTTGTAATAATTTATACTGGGAAATCCGGGTATGAAAATTTCGAGCATCTGAACACCCCTCTTTTCGCGATTAGAGTCATATTAACGGAGATATATCGATTTAAAGGTTTGGAAGGCCCACCAGCCGACAAATAAAAGATTTTGTAATATTTTATACTGGGAAATCCGGGTATGAAAATTTCGAGCATCTGAACACCTCTCTTTTCGCGATTAGAGCCATATTAACGGAGATAAATCTATTTAAAGGTTTGGAAGGCCCACCAGCCGACAAATAAAAGATTTTGTAATATTTTATACTGGGAAATCCGGGTATGAAAATTTCGAGCATCTGAACACCTCTCTTTTCGCGATTAGAGCCATATTAACGGAGATAAATCGATTTAAAGGTTTGGAAGGCCCACCAGCCGACAAATAAAAGATTTTGTAATAATTTATACTGGGAAATCCGGGTATGAAAATTTCGAGCATCTGAACACCCCTCTTTTCGCGATTAGAGTCATATTAACGGAGATATATCGATTTAAAGGTTTGGAAGGCCCACCAGCCGACAAATAAAAGATTTTGTAATATTTTATACTGGGAAATCCGGGTATGAAAATTTCGAGCATCTGAACACCTCTCTTTTCGCGATTAGAGCCATATTAACGGAGATAAATCGATTTAAAGGTTTGGAAGGCCCACCAGCCGACAAATAAAAGATTTTGTAATAATTTATACTGGGAAATCCGGGTATGAAAATTTCGAGCATCTGAACACCCCTCTTTTCGCGATTAGAGTCATATTAACGGAGATATATCGATTTAAAGGTTTGGAAGGCCCACCAGCCGACAAATAAAAGATTTTGTAATATTTTATACTGGGAAATCCGGGTATGAAAATTTCGAGCATCTGAACACCTCTCTTTTCGCGATTAGAGCCATATTAACGGAGATAAATCTATTTAAAGGTTTGGAAGGCCCACCAGCCGACAAATAAAAGATTTTGTAATATTTTATACTGGGAAATCCGGGTATGAAAATTTCGAGCATCTGAACACCTCTCTTTTCGCGATTAGAGCCATATTAACGGAGATAAATCGATTTAAAGGTTTGGAAGGCCCACCAGCCGACAAATAAAAGATTTTGTAATAATTTATACTGGGAAATCCGGGTATGAAAATTTCGAGCATCTGAACACCCCTCTTTTCGCGATTAGAGCCATATTAACGGAGATATATCGATTTAAAAGTTTGGAAGGCCCACCAGCCGACAAATAAAAGATTTTGTAATATTTTATACTGGGAAATCCGGGTATGAAAATTTCGAGCATCTGAACACCTCTCTTTTCGCGATTAGAGCCATATTAACGGAGATAAATCGATTTAAAGGTTTGGAAGGCCCACCAGCCGACAAATAAAAGATTTTGTAATAATTTATACTGGGAAATCCGGGTATGAAAATTTCGAGCATCTGAACACCCCTCTTTTCGCGATTAGAGTCATATTAACGGAGATATATCGATTTAAAGGTTTGGAAGGCCCACCAGCCGACAAATAAAAGATTTTGTAATATTTTATACTGGGAAATCCGGGTATGAAAATTTCGAGCATCTGAACACCTCTCTTTTCGCGATTAGAGCCATATTAACGGAGATATATCTATTTAAAGGTTTGGAAGGCCCACCAGCCGACAAATAAAATATTTTGTAATATTTTATACTGGGAAATCCGGGTATGAAAATTTCGAGCATCTGAACACCTCTCTTTTCGCGATTAGAGCCATATTAACGGAGATAAATCGATTTAAAGGTTTGGAAGGTCCACCAGCCGACAAATAAAAGATTTTGTAATATTTTATACTGGGAAATCCGGGTATGAAAATTTCGAGCATCTGAACACCCCCCTTTTCGCGATTAGAGCCATATTAACGGAGATATATCGATTTAAAGGTTTGGAAGGCCCACCAGCCGACAAATAAAAGATTTTGTAATATTTTATACTGGGAAATCCGGGTATGAAAATTTCGAGCATCTGAACACCTCTCTTTTCGCGATTAGAGTCATATTAACGGAGATATATCGATTTAAAGGTTTGGAAGGCCCACCAGCCGACAAATAAAAGATTTTGTAATATTTTATACTGGGAAATCCGGGTATGAAAATTTCGAGCATCTGAACACCTCTCTTTTCGCGATTAGAGCCATATTAACGGAGATAAATCTATTTAAAGGTTTGGAAGGCCCACCAGCCGACAAATAAAAGATTTTGTAATATTTTATACTGGGAAATCCGGGTATGAAAATTTCGAGCATCTCAACACCCCTCTTTTCGCGATTAGAGCCATATTAACGGAGATATATCGATTTAAAGGTTTGGAAGGCCCACCAGCCGACAAATAAAAGATTTTGTAATATTTTAAACTGGGAAATCCGGGTATGAAAATTTCGAGCATCTGAACACCCCTCTTTTCGCGATTAGAGCCATATTAACGGAGATATATCGATTTAAAGGTTTGGAAGGCCCACCAGCCGACAAATAAAAGATTTTGTAATATTTTAAACTGGGAAATCCGGGTATGAAAATTTCGAGCATCTGAACACCTCTCTTTTCGCGATTAGAGCCATATTAACGGAGATAAATCGATTTAAAGGTTTGGAAGGCCCACCAGCCGACACTTAAAAGATTTTGTAATAATTTATACTGGGAAATCCGGGTATGAAAATTTCGAGCATCTGAACACCTCTCTTTTCGCGATTAGAGCCATATTAACGGAGATAAATCGATTTAAAGGTTTGGAAGGCCCACCAGCCGACAAATAAAAGATTTTGTAATATTTTAAACTGGGAAATCCGGGTATGAAAATTTCGAGCATCTGAACACCTCTCTTTTCGCGATTAGAGCCATATTAACGGAGATAAATCGATTTAAAGGTTTGGAAGGCCCACCAGCCGACACATAAAAGATTTTGTAATAATTTATACTGGAAAATCCGGGTATGAAAATTTCGAGCATCTGAACACCCCTCTTTTCGCGATTAGAGCCATATTAACGGAGATATATCGATTTAAAGGTTTGGAAGGCCCACCAGCCGACAAATAAAAGATTTTGTAATATTTTATACTGGGAAATCCGGGTATGAAAATTTCGAACATCTGAACACCTCTCTTTTCGCGATTAGAGCCATATTAACGGAGATAAATCGATTTAAAGGTTTGGAAGGCCCACCAGCCGACAAATAAAAGATTTTGTAATATTTTAAACTGGGAAATCCGGGTATGAAAATTTCGAGCATCTGAACACCTCTCTTTTCGCGATTAGAGCCATATTAACGGAGATATATCGATTTAAAGGTTTGGAAGGCCCACCAGCCGACAAATAAAAGATTTTGTAATATTTTAAACTGGGAAATCCGGGTATGAAAATTTCGAGCATCTGAACACCCCTCTTTTCGCGATTAGAGCCATATTAACGGAGATATATCGATTTAAAGGTTTGGAAGGCCCACCAGCCGACAAATAAAAGATTTTGTAATATTTTAAACTGGGAAATCCGGGTATGAAAATTTCGAGCATCTGAACACCTCTCTTTTCGCGATTAGAGCCATATTAACGGAGATAAATCGATTTAAAGGTTTGGAAGGCCCACCAGCCGACACATAAAAGATTTTGTAATAATTTATACTGGAAAATCCGGGTATGAAAATTTCGAGCATCTGAACACCCCTCTTTTCGCGATTAGAGCCATATTAACGGAGATAAATCGATTTAAAGGTTTGGAAGGCCCACCAGCCGACAAATAAAAGATTTTGTAATAATTTATACTGGGAAATCCGGGTATGAAAATTTCGAGCATCTCAACACCCCTCTTTTCGCGATTAGAGCCATATTAACGGAGATATATCGATTTAAAGGTTTGGAAGGCCCACCAGCCGACAAATAAAAGATTTTGTAATAATTTATACTGGGAAATCCGGGTATAAAAATTTCAAGCATCTGAACACCTCTCTTTTCGCGATTAGAGCCATATTAACGGAGATATATCGATTTAAAGGTTTGGAAGGCCCACCAGCCGACAAATAAAAGATTTTGTAATATTTTATACTGGGAAATCCGGGTATAAAAATTTCAAGCATCTGAACACCCCTCTTTTCGCGATTAGAGCCATATTAACGGAGATAAATCGATTTAAAGGTTTGGAAGGCCCACCAGCCGACACATAAAAGATTTTGTAATAATTTATACTGGGAAATCCGGGTATGAAAATTTCGAGCATCTGAACACCCTTCTTTTCGCGATTAGAGCCATATTAACGGAGATATATCGATTTAAAGGTTTGGAAGGCCCACCAGCCGACAAATAAAAGATTTTGTAATATTTTATACTGGGAAATCCGGGTATGAAAATTTCGAACATCTGAACACCTCTCTTTTCGCGATTAGAGCCATATTAACGGAGATAAATCGATTTAAAGGTTTGGAAGGCCCACCAGCCGACAAATAAAAGATTTTGTAATATTTTATACTGGGAAATCCGGGTATGAAAATTTCGAGCATCTCAACACCCCTCTTTTCGCGATTAGAGCCATATTAACGGAGATATATCGATTTAAAGGTTTGGAAGGCCCACCAGCCGACAAATAAAAGATTTTGTAATATTTTATACTGGGAAATCCGGGTATAAAAATTTCAAGCATATGAACACCCCTCTTTTCGCGATTAGAGCCATATTAACGGAGATATATCGATTTAAAGGTTTGGAAGGCCCACCAGCCGACAAATAAAAGATTTTGTAATATTTTATACTGGGAAATCCGGGTATGAAAATTTCGAGCATCTGAACACCTCTCTTTTCGCGATTAGAGCCATATTAACGGAGATAAATCGATTTAAAGGTTTGGAAGGCCCACCAGCCGACACATAAAATATTTTGTAATAATTTATACTGGGAAATCCGGGTATGAAAATTTCGAACATCTGAACACCTCTCTTTTCGCGATTAGAGCCATATTAACGGAGATAAATCGATTTAAAGGTTTGGAAGGCCCACCAGCCGACACTTAAAAGATTTTGTAATAATTTATACTGGGAAATCCGGGTATGAAAATTTCGAGCATCTGAACACCCCTCTTTTCGCGATTAGAGCCATATTAACGGAGATATATCGATTTAAAGGTTTGGAAGGCCCACCAGCCGACAAATAAAAGATTTTGTAATATTTTAAACTGGGAAATCCGGGTATGAAAATTTCGAGCATCTGAACACCTCTCTTTTCGCGATTAGAGCCATATTAACGGAGATAAATCGATCTAAAGGTTTGGAAGGCCCACCAGCCGACACATAAAAGATTTTGTAATAATTTATACTGGGAAATCCGGGTATGAAAATTTCGAGCATCTGAACACCCTTCTTTTCGCGATTAGAGCCATATTAACGGAGATATATCGATTTAAAGGTTTGGAAGGCCCACCAACCGACAAATAAAAGATTTTGTAATATTTTAAACTGGGAAATCCGGGTATGAAAATTTCGAGCATCTGAACACCTCTCTTTTCGCGATTAGAGCCATATTAACGGAGATAAATCGATTTAAAGGTTTGGAAGGCCCACCAGCCGACACTTAAAAGATTTTGTAATAATTTATACTGGGAAATCCGGGTATGAAAATTTCGAGCATCTGAACACCCCTCTTTTCGCGATTAGAGCCATATTAACGGAGATATATCGATTTAAAGGTTTGGAAGGCCCACCAGCCGACAAATAAAAGATTTTGTAATATTTTAAACTGGGAAATCCGGGTATGAAAATTTCGAGCATCTGAACACCTCTCTTTTCGCGATTAGAGCCATATTAACGGAGATAAATCGATTTAAAGGTTTGGAAGGCCCACCAGCCGACACATAAAAGATTTTGTAATAATTTATACTGGGAAATCCGGGTATGAAAATTTCGAGCATCTGAACACCCCTCTTTTCGCGATTAGAGCCATATTAACGGAGATATATCGATTTAAAGGTTTGGAAGGCCCACCAGCCGACAAATAAAAGATTTTGTAATATTTTATACTGGGAAATCCGGGTATAAAAATTTCAAGCATCTGAACACCCCTCTTTTCGCGATTAGAGCCATATTAACGGAGATAAATCGATTTAAAGGTTTGGAAGGCCCACCAGCCGACACATAAAAGATTTTGTAATAATTTATACTGGGAAATCCGGGTATGAAAATTTCGAGCATCTGAACACCCTTCTTTTCGCGATTAGAGCCATATTAACGGAGATATATCGATTTAAAGGTTTGGAAGGCCCACCAGCCGACAAATAAAAGATTTTGTAATATTTTATACTGGGAAATCCGGGTATGAAAATTTCGAACATCTGAACACCTCTCTTTTCGCGATTAGAGCCATATTAACGGAGATAAATCGATTTAAAGGTTTGGAAGGCCCACCAGCCGACAAATAAAAGATTTTGTAATATTTTATACTGGGAAATCCGGGTATGAAAATTTCGAGCATCTCAACACCCCTCTTTTCGCGATTAGAGCCATATTAACGGAGATATATCGATTTAAAGGTTTGGAAGGCCCACCAGCCGACAAATAAAAGATTTTGTAATATTTTATACTGGGAAATCCGGGTATAAAAATTTCAAGCATCTGAACACCCCTCTTTTCGCGATTAGAGCCATATTAACGGAGATATATCGATTTAAAGGTTTGGAAGGCCCACCAGCCGACAAATAAAAGATTTTGTAATATTTTAAACTGGGAAATCCGGGTATGAAAATTTCGAGCATCTGAACACCTCTCTTTTCGCGATTAGAGCCATATTAACGGAGATAAATCGATTTAAAGGTTTGGAAGGCCCACCAGCCGACAAATAAAAGATTTTGTAATATTTTATACTGGGAAATCCGGGTATAAAAATTTCAAGCATCTGAACACCCCTCTTTTCGCGATTAGAGCCATATTAACGGAGATATATCGATTTAAAGGTTTGGAAGGCCCACCAGCCGACAAATAAAAGATTTTGTAATATTTTATACTGGGAAATCCGGGTATGAAAATTTCGAGCATCTGAACACCTCTCTTTTCGCGATTAGAGCCATATTAACGAAGATAAATCGATTTAAAGGTTTGGAAGGCCCACCAGCCGACACATAAAATATTTTGTAATAATTTATACTGGGAAATCCGGGTATGAAAATTTCGAGCATCTGAACACCCCTCTTTTCGCGATTAGAGCCATATTAACGGAGATATATCGATTTAAAGGTTTGGAAGGCCCACCAGCCGACAAATAAAAGATTTTGTAATATTTTAAACTGGGAAATCCGGGTATGAAAATTTCGAGCATCTGAACACCTCTCTTTTCGCGATTAGAGCCATATTAACGGAGATAAATCGATTTAAAGGTTTGGAAGGCCCACCAGCCGACAAATAAAAGATTTTGTAATATTTTATACTGGGAAATCCGGGTATGAAAATTTCGAGCATCTGAACACCCTTCTTTTCGCGATTAGAGCCATATTAACGGAGATATATCGATTTAAAGGTTTAGAAGGCCCACCAGCCGACAAATAAAAGATTTTGTAATATTTTATACTGGGAAATCCAGGTATGAAAATTTCGAGCATCTGAACACCCCTCTTTTCGCGATTAGAGCCATATTAACGGAGATAAATCGATTTAAAGGTTTGGAAGGCCCACCAGCCGACAAATAAAAGATTTTGTAATATTTTATACTGGGAAATCCGGGTATGAAAATTTCGAACATCTGAACACCTCTCTTTTCGCGATTAGAGCCATATTAACGGAGATAAATCGATTTAAAGGTTTGGAAGGCCCACCAGCCGACAAATAAAAGATTTTGTAATATTTTATACTGGGAAATCCGGGTATAAAAATTTCAAGCATCTGAACACCCCTCTTTTCGCGATTAGAGCCATATTAACGGAGATATATCGATTTAAAGGTTTGGAAGGCCCACCAGCCGACAAATAAAAGATTTTGTAATATTTTATACTGGGAAATCCGGGTATGAAAATTTCGAGCATCTGAACACCTCTCTTTTCGCGATTAGAGCCATATTAACGGAGATAAATCGATTTAAAGGTTTGGAAGGCCCACCAGCCGACACATAAAATATTTTGTAATAATTTATACTGGGAAATCCGGGTATGAAAATTTCGAACATCTGAACACCTCTCTTTTCGCGATTAGAGCCATATTAACGGAGATAAATTGATTTAAAGGTTTGGAAGGCCCACCAGCCGACAAATAAAAGATTTTGTAATATTTTATACTGGGAAATCCGGGTATGAAAATTTCGAACATCTGAACACCTCTCTTTTCGCGATTAGAGCCATATTAACGGAGATAAATCGATTTAAAGGTTTGGAAGGCCCACCAGCCGACAAATAAAAGATTTTGTAATATTTTATACTGGGAAATCCGGGTATAAAAATTTCAAGCATCTGAACACCCCTCTTTTCGCGATTAGAGCCATATTAACGGAGATATATCGATTTAAAGGTTTGGAAGGCCCACCAGCCGACAAATAAAAGATTTTGTAATATTTTATACTGGGAAATCCGGGTATGAAAATTTCAAGCATCTGAACACCCCTCTTTTCGCGATTAGAGCCATATTAACGGAGATATATCGATTTAAAGGTTTGGAAGGCCCACCAGCCGACAAATAAAAGATTTTGTAATATTTTAAACTGGGAAATCCGGGTATGAAAATTTCGAGCATCTGAACACCTCTCTTTTCGCGATTAGAGCCATATTAACGGAGATAAATCGATTTAAAGGTTTGGAAGGCCCACCAGCCGACAAATAAAAGATTTTGTAATATTTTATACTGGGAAATCCGGGTATGAAAATTTCGAACATCTGAACACCTCTCTTTTCGCGATTAGAGCCATATTAACGGAGATAAATCGATTTAAAGGTTTGGAAGGCCCACCAGCCGACAAATAAAAGATTTTGTAATATTTTATACTGGGAAATCCGGGTATGAAAATTTCGAGCATCTGAACACCCTTCTTTTCGCGATTAGAGCCATATTAACGGAGATATATCGATTTAAAGGTTTAGAAGGCCCACCAGCCGACAAATAAAAGATTTTGTAATATTTTATACTGGGAAATCCGGGTATGAAAATTTCGAGCATCTGAACACCCCTCTTTTCGCGATTAGAGCCATATTAACGGAGATATATCGATTTAAAGGTTTGGAAGGCCCACCAGCCGACAAATAAAAGATTTTGTAATATTTTATACTGGGAAATCCGGGTATAAAAATTTCAAGCATCTGAACACCCCTCTTTTCGCGATTAGAGCCATATTAACGGAGATATATCGATTTAAAGGTTTGGAAGGCCCACCAGCCGACAAATAAAAGATTTTGTAATATTTTATACTGGGAAATCCGGGTATGAAAATTTCGAGCATCTGAACACCTCTCTTTTCGCGATTAGAGCCATATTAACGGAGATAAATCGATTTAAAGGTTTGGAAGGCCCACCAGCCGACACATAAAATATTTTGTAATAATTTATACTGGGAAATCCGGGTATGAAAATTTCGAGCATCTGAACACCCCTCTTTTCGCGATTAGAGCCATATTAACGGAGATATATCGATTTAAAGGTTTGGAAGGCCCACCAGCCGACAAATAAAAGATTTTGTAATATTTTAAACTGGGAAATCCGGGTATGAAAATTTCGAGCATCTGAACACCTCTCTTTTCGCGATTAGAGCCATATTAACGGAGATAAATCGATTTAAAGGTTTGGAAGGCCCACCAGCCGACAAATAAAAGATTTTGTAATATTTTATACTGGGAAATCCGGGTATGAAAATTTCGAGCATCTGAACACCCTTCTTTTCGCGATTAGAGCCATATTAACGGAGATAAATCGATTTAAAGGTTTGGAAGGCCCACCAGCCGACAAATAAAAGATTTTGTAATATTTTATACTGGGAAATCCGGGTATGAAAATTTCGAGCATCTGAACACCCTTCTTTTCGCGATTAGAGCCATATTAACGGAGATATATCGATTTAAAGGTTTAGAAGGCCCACCAGCCGACAAATAAAAGATTTTGTAATATTTTATACTGGGAAATCCGGGTATGAAAATTTCGAGCATCTGAACACCCCTCTTTTCGCGATTAGAGCCATATTAACGGAGATATATCGATTTAAAGGTTTGGAAGGCCCACCAGCCGACAAATAAAAGATTTTGTAATATTTTATACTGGGAAATCCGGGTATGAAAATTTCGAGCATCTGAACACCTCTCTTTTCGCGATTAGAGCCATATTAACGGAGATAAATCGATTTAAAGGTTTGGAAGGCCCACCAGCCGACACATAAAATATTTTGTAATAATTTATACTGGGAAATCCGGGTATGAAAATTTCGAGCATCTGAACACCCCTCTTTTCGCGATTAGAGCCATATTAACGGAGATATATCGATTTAAAGGTTTGGAAGGCCCACCAGCCGACAAATAAAAGATTTTGTAATATTTTATACTGGGAAATCCGGGTATGAAAATTTCGAGCATCTGAACACCTCTCTTTTCGCGATTAGAGCCATATTAACGGAGATAAATCGATTTAAAGGTTTGGAAGGCCCACCAGCCGACACATAAAATATTTTGTAATAATTTATACTGGGAAATCCGGGTATGAAAATTTCGAGCATCTGAACACCCCTCTTTTCGCGATTAGAGCCATATTAACGGAGATATATCGATTTAAAGGTTTGGAAGGCCCACCAGCCGACAAATAAAAGATTTTGTAATATTTTAAACTGGGAAATCCGGGTATGAAAATTTCGAGCATCTGAACATCGATTAGAGCCATATTAACGGAGATAAATCGATTTAAAGGTTTGGAAGGCCCACCAGCCGACAAATAAAAGATTTTGTAATATCTTATACTGGGAAATCCGGGTATGAAAATTTCGAACATCTGAACACCTCTCTTTTCGCGATTAGAGCCATATTAACGGAGATAAATCGATTTAAAGGTTTGGAAGGCCCACCAGCCGACAAATAAAAGATTTTGTAATATTTTATACTGGGAAATCCGGGTATGAAAATTTCGAGCATCTGAACACCCTTCTTTTCGCGATTAGAGCCATATTAACGGAGATATATCGATTTAAAGGTTTAGAAGGCCCACCAGCCGACAAATAAAAGATTTTGTAATATTTTATACTGGGAAATCCGGGTATGAAAATTTCGAGCATCTGAACACCTCTCTTTTCGCGATTAGAGCCATATTAACGGAGATAAATCGATTGAAAGGTTTGGAAGGCCCACCAGCCGACAAATAAAAGATTTTGTAATATTTTATACTGGGAAATCCGGGTATGAAAATTTCGAACATCTGAACACCTCTCTTTTCGCGATTAGAGCCATATTAACGGAGATAAATCGATTTAAAGGTTTGGAAGGCCCACCAGCCGACAAATAAAAGATTTTGTAATATTTTATACTGGGAAATCCGGGTATAAAAATTTCAAGCATCTGAACACCCCTCTTTTCGCGATTAGAGCCATATTAACGGAGATATATCGATTTAAAGGTTTGGAAGGCCCACCAGCCGACAAATAAAAGATTTTGTAATATTTTATACTGGGAAATCCGGGTATGAAAATTTCGAACATCTGAACACCTCTCTTTTCGCGATTAGAGCCATATTAACGGAGATAAATCGATTTAAAGGTTTGGAAGGCCCACCAGCCGACAAATAAAAGATTTTGTAATATTTTATACTGGGAAATCCGGGTATAAAAATTTCAAGCATCTGAACACCCCTCTTTTCGCGATTAGAGCCATATTAACGGAGATATATCGATTTAAAGGTTTGGAAGGCCCACCAGCCGACAAATAAAAGATTTTGTAATATTTTATACTGGGAAATCCGGGTATGAAAATTTCGAGCATCTGAACACCCTTCTTTTCGCGATTAGAGCCATATTAACGGAGATAAATCGATTTAAAGGTTTGGAAGGCCCACCAGCCGACAAATAAAAGATTTTGTAATATTTTATACTGGGAAATCCGGGTATGAAAATTTCGAGCATCTGAACACCCTTCTTTTCGCGATTAGAGCCATATTAACGGAGATATATCGATTTAAAGGTTTAGAAGGCCCACCAGCCGACAAATAAAAGATTTTGTAATATTTTATACTGGGAAATCCGGGTATGAAAATTTCGAGCATCTGAACACCCCTCTTTTCGCGATTAGAGCCATATTAACGGAGATATATCGATTTAAAGGTTTGGAAGGCCCACCAGCCGACAAATAAAAGATTTTGTAATATTTTATACTGGGAAATCCGGGTATGAAAATTTCGAGCATCTGAACACCTCTCTTTTCGCGATTAGAGCCATATTAACGGAGATAAATCGATTTAAAGGTTTGGAAGGCCCACCAGCCGACAAATAAAAGATTTTGTAATATTTTATACTGGGAAATCCGGGTATGAAAATTTCGAGCATCTGAACACCCTTCTTTTCGCGATTAGAGCCATATTAACGGAGATAAATCGATTTAAAGGTTTGGAAGGCCCACCAGCCGACAAATAAAAGATTTTGTAATATTTTATACTGGGAAATCCGGGTATGAAAATTTCGAGCATCTGAACACCCTTCTTTTCGCGATTAGAGCCATATTAACGGAGATATATCGATTTAAAGGTTTAGAAGGCCCACCAGCCGACAAATAAAAGATTTTGTAATATTTTATACTGGGAAATCCGGGTATGAAAATTTCGAGCATCTGAACACCCCTCTTTTCGCGATTAGAGCCATATTAACGGAGATATATCGATTTAAAGGTTTGGAAGGCCCACCAGCCGACAAATAAAAGATTTTGTAATATTTTATACTGGGAAATCCGGGTATGAAAATTTCGAGCATCTGAACACCTCTCTTTTCGCGATTAGAGCCATATTAACGGAGATAAATCGATTTAAAGGTTTGGAAGGCCCACCAGCCGACACATAAAATATTTTGTAATAATTTATACTGGGAAATCCGGGTATGAAAATTTCGAGCATCTGAACACCCCTCTTTTCGCGATTAGAGCCATATTAACGGAGATATATCGATTTAAAGGTTTGGAAGGCCCACCAGCCGACAAATAAAAGATTTTGTAATATTTTATACTGGGAAATCCGGGTATGAAAATTTCGAGCATCTGAACACCTCTCTTTTCGCGATTAGAGCCATATTAACGGAGATAAATCGATTTAAAGGTTTGGAAGGCCCACCAGCCGACACATAAAATATTTTGTAATAATTTATACTGGGAAATCCGGGTATGAAAATTTCGAGCATCTGAACACCCCTCTTTTCGCGATTAGAGCCATATTAACGGAGATATATCGATTTAAAGGTTTGGAAGGCCCACCAGCCGACAAATAAAAGATTTTGTAATATTTTAAACTGGGAAATCCGGGTATGAAAATTTCGAGCATCTGAACATCGATTAGAGCCATATTAACGGAGATAAATCGATTTAAAGGTTTGGAAGGCCCACCAGCCGACAAATAAAAGATTTTGTAATATTTTATACTGGGAAATCCGGGTATGAAAATTTCGAACATCTGAACACCTCTCTTTTCGCGATTAGAGCCATATTAACGGAGATAAATCGATTTAAAGGTTTGGAAGGCCCACCAGCCGACAAATAAAAGATTTTGTAATATTTTATACTGGGAAATCCGGGTATGAAAATTTCGAGCATCTGAACACCCTTCTTTTCGCGATTAGAGCCATATTAACGGAGATATATCGATTTAAAGGTTTAGAAGGCCCACCAGCCGACAAATAAAAGATTTTGTAATATTTTATACTGGGAAATCCGGGTATGAAAATTTCGAGCATCTGAACACCCCTCTTTTCGCGATTAGAGCCATATTAACGGAGATAAATCGATTGAAAGGTTTGGAAGGCCCACCAGCCGACAAATAAAAGATTTTGTAATATTTTATACTGGGAAATCCGGGTATGAAAATTTCGAACATCTGAACACCTCTCTTTTCGCGATTAGAGCCATATTAACGGAGATAAATCGATTTAAAGGTTTGGAAGGCCCACCAGCCGACAAATAAAAGATTTTGTAATATTTTATACTGGGAAATCCGGGTATGAAAATTTCGAGCATCTGAACACCTCTCTTTTCGCGATTAGAGCCATATTAACGGAGATAAATCGATTTAAAGGTTTGGAAGGCCCACCAGCCGACACATAAAATATTTTGTAATAATTTATACTGGGAAATCCGGGTATGAAAATTTCGAGCATCTGAACACCCCTCTTTTCGCGATTAGAGCCATATTAACGGAGATATATCGATTTAAAGGTTTGGAAGGCCCACCAGCCGACAAATAAAAGATTTTGTAATATTTTATACTGGGAAATCCGGGTATGAAAATTTCGAGCATCTGAACACCTCTCTTTTCGCGATTAGAGCCATATTAACGGAGATAAATCGATTTAAAGGTTTGGAAGGCCCACCAGCCGACACATAAAATATTTTGTAATAATTTATACTGGGAAATCCGGGTATGAAAATTTCGAGCATCTGAACACCCCTCTTTTCGCGATTAGAGCCATATTAACGGAGATATATCGATTTAAAGGTTTGGAAGGCCCACCAGCCGACAAATAAAAGATTTTGTAATATTTTAAACTGGGAAATCCGGGTATGAAAATTTCGAGCATCTGAACATCGATTAGAGCCATATTAACGGAGATAAATCGATTTAAAGGTTTGGAAGGCCCACCAGCCGACAAATAAAAGATTTTGTAATATTTTATACTGGGAAATCCGGGTATGAAAATTTCGAACATCTGAACACCTCTCTTTTCGCGATTAGAGCCATATTAACGGAGATAAATCGATTTAAAGGTTTGGAAGGCCCACCAGCCGACAAATAAAAGATTTTGTAATATTTTATACTGGGAAATCCGGGTATAAAAATTTCAAGCATCTGAACACCCCTCTTTTCGCGATTAGAGCCATATTAACGGAGATATATCGATTTAAAGGTTTGGAAGGCCCACCAGCCGACAAATAAAAGATTTTGTAATATTTTATACTGGGAAATCCGGGTATGAAAATTTCGAACATCTGAACACCTCTCTTTTCGCGATTAGAGCCATATTAACGGAGATAAATCGATTTAAAGGTTTGGAAGGCCCACCAGCCGACAAATAAAAGATTTTGTAATATTTTATACTGGGAAATCCGGGTATAAAAATTTCAAGCATCTGAACACCCCTCTTTTCGCGATTAGAGCCATATTAACGGAGATATATCGATTTAAAGGTTTGGAAGGCCCACCAGCCGACAAATAAAAGATTTTGTAATATTTTAAACTGGGAAATCCGGGTATGAAAATTTCGAGCATCTGAACACCTCTCTTTTCGCGATTAGAGCCATATTAACGGAGATAAATCGATTTAAAGGTTTGGAAGGCCCACCAGCCGACAAATAAAAGATTTTGTAATATTTTATACTGGGAAATCCGGGTATGAAAATTTCGAACATCTGAACACCTCTCTTTTCGCGATTAGAGCCATATTAACGGAGATAAATCGATTTAAAGGTTTGGAAGGCCCACCAGCCGACAAATAAAAGATTTTGTAATATTTTATACTGGGAAATCCGGGTATGAAAATTTCGAGCATCTGAACACCCTTCTTTTCGCGATTAGAGCCATATTAACGGAGATATATCGATTTAAAGGTTTAGAAGGCCCACCAGCCGACAAATAAAAGATTTTGTAATATTTTATACTGGGAAATCCGGGTATGAAAATTTCGAGCATCTGAACACCCCTCTTTTCGCGATTAGAGCCATATTAACGGAGATATATCGATTTAAAGGTTTGGAAGGCCCACCAGCCGACAAATAAAAGATTTTGTAATATTTTATACTGGGAAATCCGGGTATGAAAATTTCGAGCATCTGAACACCTCTCTTTTCGCGATTAGAGCCATATTAACGGAGATAAATCGATTTAAAGGTTTGGAAGGCCCACCAGCCGACAAATAAAAGATTTTGTAATATTTTATACTGGGAAATCCAGGTTTGAAAATTTCGAGCATCTGAACACCCCCCTTTTCGCGATTAGAGCCATATTAACGGAGATAAATCGATTTAAAGGTTTGGAAGGCCCACCAGCCGACAAATAAAAGATTTTGTAATATTTTATACTGGGAAATCCGGGTATGAAAATTTCGAACATCTGAACACCTCTCTTTTCGCGATTAGAGCCATATTAACGGAGATAAATCGATTTAAAGGTTTGGAAGGCCCACCAGCCGACAAATAAAAGATTTTGTAATATTTTATACTGGGAAATCCGGGTATGAAAATTTCGAGCATCTGAACACCCTTCTTTTCGCGATTAGAGCCATATTAACGGAGATATATCGATTTAAAGGTTTAGAAGGCCCACCAGCCGACAAATAAAAGATTTTGTAATATTTTATACTGGGAAATCCGGGTATGAAAATTTCGAGCATCTGAACACCCCTCTTTTCGCGATTAGAGCCATATTAACGGAGATATATCGATTTAAAGGTTTGGAAGGCCCACCAGCCGACAAATAAAAGATTTTGTAATATTTTATACTGGGAAATCCGGGTATGAAAATTTCGAGCATCTGAACACCTCTCTTTTCGCGATTAGAGCCATATTAACGGAGATAAATCGATTTAAAGGTTTGGAAGGCCCACCAGCCGACACATAAAAGATTTTGTAATATTTTATACTGGGAAATCCAGGTTTGAAAATTTCGAGCATCTGAACACCCCCCTTTTCGCGATTAGAGCCATATTAACGGAGATATATCGATTTAAATGTTTGGAAGGCCCACCAGCCGACACATAAAAGATTTTGTAATATTTTATACTGGGAAATCCAGGTTTGAAAATTTCGAGCATCTGAACACCCCCCTTTTCGCGATTAGAGCCATATTAACGGAGATATATCGATTTAAATGTTTGGAAGGCCCACCAGCCTACAAATAAAAGATTTTGTAATATTTTAAACTGGGAAATCCGGGTATAAAAATTTCAAGCATCTGAACACCCCCCTTTTCGCGATTAGAGCCATATTAACGGAGATATATCGATTTAAAGGTTTGGAAGGCCCACCAGCCGACAAATAAAAGATTTTGTAATATTTTATACTGGGAAATCCGGGTATAAAAATTTCAAGCATCTGAACAACCCTCTTTTCGCGATTAGAGCCATATTAACGGAGATATATCGATTTAAAGGTTTGGAAGGCCCACTAGTCTACAAATAAAAGATTTTGTAATAATTTATACTGGGAAATCCGGGTATGAAAATTTCGAGCATCTGAACACCCTTCTTTTCGCGATTAGAGCCATATTAACGGAGATATATCGATTTAAAGGTTTGGAAGGCCCACCAGCCGACAAATAAAAGATTTTGTAATATTTTATACTGGGAAATCCGGGTATGAAAATTTCAAGCATCTGAACACCCCTCTTTTCGCGATTAGAGCCATATTAACGGAGATATATCGATTTAAAGGTTTGGAAGGCCCACCAGCCGACAAATAAAAGATTTTGTAATAATTTATACTGGGAAATCCGGGTATGAAAATTTCGAGCATCTGAACACCTCTCTTTTCGCGATTAGAGCCAAATTAACGGAGATAAATCGATTTAAAGGTTTGGAAGGCCCACCAGCCGACACATAAAAGATTTTGTAATAATTTATACTGGGAAATCCGGGTATGAAAATTTCGAGCATCTGAGCACCCTTCTTTTCGCGATTAGAGCCATATTAACGGAGATATATCGATTTAAAGGTTTGGAAGGCCCACCAGCCGACACTTAAAAGATTTTGTAATATTTTATTCTGGGAAATCCGGGTATGAAAATTTCGAGCATCTGAACACCCTTCTTTTCGCGATTAGAGCCATATTAACGGAGATATATCGATTTAAAGGTTTGGAAGGCCCACCAGCCGACAAATAAAAGATTTTGTAATATTTTATACTGGGAAATCCGGGTATAAAAATTTCAAGCATCTGAACACCCCTCTTTTCGCGATTAGAGCCATATTAACGGAGATATATCGATTTAAAGGTTTGGAAGGCCCACCAGCCGACAAATAAAAGATTTTGTAATATTTTATACTGGGAAATCCGGGTATAAAAATTTCAAGCATCTGAACACCCCTCTTTTCGCGATTAGAGCCATATTAACGGAGATAAATCGATTTAAAGGTTTGGAAGGCCCACCAGCCGACACATAAAAGATTTTGTAATAATTTATACTGGGAAATCCGGGTATGAAAATTTCGAGCATCTGAACACCCTTCTTTTCGCGATTAGAGCCATATTAACGGAGATATATCGATTTAAAGGTTTGGAAGGCCCACCAGCCGACAAATAAAAGATTTTGTAATATTTTATACTGGGAAATCCGGGTATAAAAATTTCAAGCATCTGAACACCCCTCTTTTCGCGATTAGAGCCATATTAACGGAGATATATCGATTTAAAGGTTTGGAAGGCCCACCAGCCGACAAATAAAAGATTTTGTAATATTTTATACTGGGAAATCCGGGTATAAAAATTTCAAGCATCTGAACACCCCTCTTTTCGCGATTAGAGCCATATTAACGGAGATATATCGATTTAAAGGTTTGGAAGGCCCACCAGCCGACAAATAAAAGATTTTGTAATATTTTATACTGGGAAATCCGGGTATAAAAATTTCAAGCATCTGAACACCCCTCTTTTCGCGATTAGAGCCATATTAACGGAGATATATCGATTTAAAGGTTTGGAAGGCCCACCAGCCGACAAATAAAAGATTTTGTAATAATTTATACTGGGAAATCCGGGTATGAAAATTTCGAGCATCTGAACACCTCTCTTTTCGCGATTAGAGCCAAATTAACGGAGATAAATCGATTTAAAGGTTTGGAAGGCCCACCAGCCGACACATAAAAGATTTTGTAATAATTTATACTGGGAAATCCGGGTATGAAAATTTCGAGCATCTGAACACCCTTCTTTTCGCGATTAGAGCCATATTAACGGAGATATATCGATTTAAAGGTTTGGAAGGCCCACCAGCCGACACTTAAAAGATTTTGTAATAATTTATACTGGGAAATCCGGGTATGAAAATTTCGAGCATCTGAACACCCCTCTTTTCGCGATTAGAGCCATATTAACGGAGATATATCGATTTAAAGGTTTGGAAGGCCCACCAGCCGACAAATAAAAGATTTTGTAATATTTTAAACTGGGAAATCCGGGTATGAAAATTTCGAGCATCTGAACACCTCTCTTTTCGCGATTAGAGCCATATTAACGGAGATAAATCGATTTAAAGGTTTGGAAGGCCCACCAGCCGACACATAAAAGATTTTGTAATATTTTATACTGGGAAATCCGGGTATGAAAATTTCGAACATCTGAACACCTCTCTTTTCGCGATTAGAGCCATATTAACGGAGATAAATCGATTTAAAGGTTTGGAAGGCCCACCAGCCGACAAATAAAAGATTTTGTAATAATTTATACTGGGAAATCCGGGTATGAAAATTTCGAGCATCTGAACACCCCTCTTTTCGCGATTAGAGCCATATTAACGGAGATATATCGATTTAAAGGTTTGGAAGGCCCACCAGCCGACAAATAAAAGATTTTGTAATATTTTAAACTGGGAAATCCGGGTATGAAAATTTCGAGCATCTGAACACCTCTCTTTTCGCGATTAGAGCCATATTAACGGAGATAAATCGATCTAAAGGTTTGGAAGGCCCACCAGCCGACACATAAAAGATTTTGTAATAATTTATACTGGGAAATCCGGGTATGAAAATTTCGAACATCTGAACACCTCTCTTTTCGCGATTAGAGCCATATTAACGGAGATAAATCGATTTAAAGGTTTGGAAGGCCCACCAGCCGACAAATAAAAGATTTTGTAATATTTTATACTGGGAAATCCGGGTATGAAAATTTCGAGCATCTCAACACCCCTCTTTTCGCGATTAGAGCCATATTAACGGAGATATATCGATTTAAAGGTTTGGAAGGCCCACCAGCCGACAAATAAAAGATTTTGTAATATTTTATACTGGGAAATCCGGGTATAAAAATTTCAAGCATCTGAACACCCCTCTTTTCGCGATTAGAGCCATATTAACGGAGATAAATCGATTTAAAGGTTTGGAAGGCCCACCAGCCGACAAATAAAAGATTTTGTAATATTTTATACTGGGAAATCCGGGTATAAAAATTTCAAGCATCTGAACACCCCTCTTTTCGCGATTAGAGCCATATTAACGGAGATATATCGATTTAAAGGTTTGGAAGGCCCACCAGCCGACAAATAAAAGATTTTGTAATATTTTATACTGGGAAATCCGGGTATGAAAATTTCGAGCATCTGAACACCTCTCTTTTCGCGATTAGAGCCATATTAACGGAGATAAATCGATTTAAAGGTGTGGAAGGCCCACCAGCCGACACATAAAATATTTTGTAATAATTTATACTGGGAAATCCGGGTATGAAAATTTCGAGCATCTGAACACCCCTCTTTTCGCGATTAGAGCCATATTAACGGAGATATATCGATTTAAAGGTTTGGAAGGCCCACCAGCCGACAAATAAAAGATTTTGTAATATTTTATACTGGGAAATCCGGGTATGAAAATTTCGAACATCTGAACACCTCTCTTTTCGCGATTAGAGCCATATTAACGGAGATAAATCGATTTAAAGGTTTGGAAGGCCCACCAGCCGACAAATAAAAGATTTTGTAATATTTTATACTGGGAAATCCGGGTATGAAAATTTCGAGCATCTGAACACCCTTCTTTTCGCGATTAGAGCCATATTAACGGAGATATATCGATTTAAAGGTTTAGAAGGCCCACCAGCCGACAAATAAAAGATTTTGTAATATTTTATACTGGGAAATCCGGGTATGAAAATTTCGAGCATCTGAACACCCCTCTTTTCGCGATTAGAGCCATATTAACGGAGATATATCGATTTAAAGGTTTGGAAGGCCCACCAGCCGACAAATAAAAGATTTTGTAATATTTTATACTGGGAAATCCGGGTATGAAAATTTCGAGCATCTGAACACCTCTCTTTTCGCGATTAGAGCCATATTAACGGAGATAAATCGATTTAAAGGTTTGGAAGGCCCACCAGCCGACACATAAAAGATTTTGTAATATTTTATACTGGGAAATCCAGGTTTGAAAATTTCGAGCATCTGAACACCTCTCTTTTCGCGATTAGAGCCATATTAACGGAGATAAATCGATTTAAAGGTTTGGAAGGCCCACCAGCCGACAAATAAAAGATTTTGTAATATTTTATACTGGGAAATCCGGGTATGAAAATTTCGAACATCTGAACACCTCTCTTTTCGCGATTAGAGCCATATTAACGGAGATAAATCGATTTAAAGGTTTGGAAGGCCCACCAGCCGACAAATAAAAGATTTTGTAATATTTTATACTGGGAAATCCGGGTATGAAAATTTCGAGCATCTGAACACCCTTCTTTTCGCGATTAGAGCCATATTAACGGAGATATATCGATTTAAAGGTTTAGAAGGCCCACCAGCCGACAAATAAAAGATTTTGTAATATTTTATACTGGGAAATCCGGGTATGAAAATTTCGAGCATCTGAACACCCCTCTTTTCGCGATTAGAGCCATATTAACGGAGATATATCGATTTAAAGGTTTGGAAGGCCCACCAGCCGACAAATAAAAGATTTTGTAATATTTTATACTGGGAAATCCGGGTATGAAAATTTCGAGCATCTGAACACCTCTCTTTTCGCGATTAGAGCCATATTAACGGAGATAAATCGATTTAAAGGTTTGGAAGGCCCACCAGCCGACACATAAAAGATTTTGTAATATTTTATACTGGGAAATCCAGGTTTGAAAATTTCGAGCATCTGAACACCCCCCTTTTCGCGATTAGAGCCATATTAACGGAGATATATCGATTTAAAGGTTTGGAAGGCCCACCAGCCGACAAATAAAAGATTTTGTAATATTTTATACTGGGAAATCCGGGTATGAAAATTTCGAGCATCTGAACACCCCTCTTTTCGCGATTAGAGCCATATTAACGGAGATATATCGATTTAAAGGTTTGGAAGGCCCACCAGCCGACAAATAGAAGATTTTGTAATATTTTATACTGGGAAATCCGGGTATGAAAATTTCGAGCATCTGAACACCTCTCTTTTCGCGATTAGAGCCATATTAACGGAGATAAATCGATTTAAAGGTTTGGAAGGCCCACCAGCCGACACATAAAAGATTTTGTAATATTTTATACTGGGAAATCCGGGTATGAAAATTTCGAGCATCTGAACACCTCTCTTTTCGCGATTAGAGCCATATTAACGGAGATATATCGATTTAAAGGTTTGGAAGGCCCACCAGCCGACAAATAAAAGATTTTGTAATATTTTATACTGGGAAATCCGGGTATGAAAATTTCGAGCATCTGAACACCCCTCTTTTCGCGATTAGAGCCATATTAACGGAGATATATCGATTTAAAGGTTTGGAAGGCCCACCAGCCGACAAATAGAAGATTTTGTAATATTTTATACTGGGAAATCCGGGTATGAAAATTTCGAGCATCTGAACACCTCTCTTTTCGCGATTAGAGCCATATTAACGGAGATAAATCGATTTAAAGGTTTGGAAGGCCCACCAGCCGACACATAAAAGATTTTGTAATATTTTATACTGGGAAATCCGGGTATGAAAATTTCGAGCATCTGAACACCTCTCTTTTCGCGATTAGAGCCATATTAACGGAGATAAATCGATTTAAAGGTTTGGAAGGCCCACCAGCCGACAAATAAAAGATTTTGTAATATTTTAAACTGGGAAATCCGGGTATGAAAATTTCGAGCATCTGAACACCTCTCTTTTCGCGATTAGAGCCATATTAACGGAGATAAATCGATTTAAAGGTTTGGAAGGCCCACCAGCCGACACATAAAAGATTTTGTAATATTTTATACTGGGAAATCCGGGTATGAAAATTTCGAGCATCTGAACACCTCTCTTTTCGCGATTAGAGCCATATTAACGGAGATAAATCGATTTAAAGGTTTGGAAGGCCCACCAGCCGACAAATAAAAGATTTTGTAATATTTTAAACTGGGAAATCCGGGTATGAAAATTTCGAGCATCTGAACACCTCTCTTTTCGCGATTAGAGCCATATTAACGGAGATAAATCGATTTAAAGGTTTGGAAGGCCCACCAGCCGACAAATAAAAGATTTTGTAATATTTTATACTGGGAAATCCGGGTATGAAAATTTCGAACATCTGAACACCTCTCTTTTCGCGATTAGAGCCATATTAACGGAGATAAATCGATTTAAAGGTTTGGAAGGCCCACCAGCCGACAAATAAAAGATTTTGTAATATTTTATACTGGGAAATCCGGGTATGAAAATTTCGAGCATCTGAACACCCCTCTTTTCGCGATTAGAGCCATATTAACGGAGATATATCGATTTAAAGGTTTGGAAGGCCCACCAGCCGACAAATAAAAGATTTTGTAATATTTTATACTGGGAAATCCGGGTATGAAAATTTCGAGCATCTGAACACCTCTCTTTTCGCGATTAGAGCCATATTAACGGAGATAAATCGATTTAAAGGTTTGGAAGGCCCACCAGCCGACACATAAAAGATTTTGTAATATTTTATACTGGGAAATCCAGGTTTGAAAATTTCGAGCATCTGAACACCCCCCTTTTCGCGATTAGAGCCATATTAACGGAGATATATCGATTTAAATGTTTGGAAGGCCCACCAGCCTACAAATAAAAGATTTTGTAATATTTTAAACTGGGAAATCCGGGTATAAAAATTTCAAGCATCTGAACACCCCTCTTTTCGCGATTAGAGCCATATTAACGGAGATATATCGATTTAAAGGTTTGGAAGGCCCACCAGCCGACAAATAAAAGATTTTGTAATATTTTATACTGGGAAATCCGGGTATAAAAATTTCGAGCATCTGAACACCCTTCTTTTCGCGATTAGAGCCATATTAACGGAGATATATCGATTTAAAGGTTTGGAAGGCCCACCAGCCGACAAATAAAAGATTTTGTAATATTTTATACTGGGAAATCCGGGTATAAAAATTTCAAGCATCTGAACACCCCTCTTTTCGCGATTAGAGCCATATTAACGGAGATATATCGATTTAAAGGTTTGGAAGGCCCACCAGCCGACAAATAAAAGATTTTGTAATATTTTATACTGGGAAATCCGGGTATGAAAATTTCGAGCATCTGAACACCTCTCTTTTCGCGATTAGAGCCATATTAACGGAGATAAATCGATTTAAAGGTTTGGAAGGCCCACCAGCCGACACATAAAAGATTTTGTAATATTTTATACTGGGAAATCCAGGTTTGAAAATTTCGAGCATCTGAACACCCCCCTTTTCGCGATTAGAGCCATATTAACGGAGATATATCGATTTAAATGTTTGGAAGGCCCACCAGCCTACAAATAAAAGATTTTGTAATATTTTAAACTGGGAAATCCGGGTATAAAAATTTCAAGCATCTGAACACCCCTCTTTTCGCGATTAGAGCCATATTAACGGAGATATATCGATTTAAAGGTTTGGAAGGCCCACCAGCCGACAAATAAAAGATTTTGTAATATTTTATACTGGGAAATCCGGGTATAAAAATTTCGAGCATCTGAACACCCTTCTTTTCGCGATTAGAGCCATATTAACGGAGATATATCGATTTAAAGGTTTGGAAGGCCCACCAGCCGACAAATAAAAGATTTTGTAATATTTTATACTGGGAAATCCGGGTATAAAAATTTCAAGCATCTGAACACCCCTCTTTTCGCGATTAGAGCCATATTAACGGAGATATATCGATTTAAAGGTTTGGAAGGCCCACCAGCCGACAAATAAAAGATTTTGTAATATTTTATACTGGGAAATCCGGGTATGAAAATTTCGAGCATCTGAACACCTCTCTTTTCGCGATTAGAGCCATATTAACGGAGATAAATCGATTTAAAGGTTTGGAAGGCCCACCAGCCGACACATAAAATATTTTGTAATAATTTATACTGGGAAATCCGGGTATGAAAATTTCGAGCATCTGAACACCCCTCTTTTCGCGATTAGAGCCATATTAACGGAGATATATCGATTTAAAGGTTTGGAAGGCCAACCAGCCGACAAATAAAAGATTTTGTAATATTTTAAACTGGGAAATCCGGGTATGAAAATTTCGAGCATCTGAACACCTCTCTTTTCGCGATTAGAGCCATATTAACGGAGATAAATCGATTTAAAGGTTTGGAAGGCCCACCAGCCGACAAATAAAAGATTTTGTAATATTTTATACTGGGAAATCCGGGTATGAAAATTTCGAACATCTGAACACCTCTCTTTTCGCGATTAGAGCCATATTAACGGAGATAAATCGATTTAAAGGTTTGGAAGGCCCACCAGCCGACAAATAAAAGATTTTGTAATATTTTATACTGGGAAATCCGGGTATGAAAATTTCGAGCATCTGAACACCCTTCTTTTCGCGATTAGAGCCATATTAACGGAGATATATCGATTTAAAGGTTTAGAAGGCCCACCAGCCGACAAATAAAAGATTTTGTAATATTTTATACTGGGAAATCCGGGTATGAAAATTTCGAGCATCTGAACACCCCTCTTTTCGCGATTAGAGCCATATTAACGGAGATATATCGATTTAAAGGTTTGGAAGGCCCACCAGCCGACAAATAAAAGATTTTGTAATATTTTATACTGGGAAATCCGGGTATGAAAATTTCGAGCATCTGAACACCTCTCTTTTCGCGATTAGAGCCATATTAACGGAGATAAATCGATTTAAAGGTTTGGAAGGCCCACCAGCCGACACATAAAAGATTTTGTAATATTTTATACTGGGAAATCCAGGTTTGAAAATTTCGAGCATCTGAACACCCCCCTTTTCGCGATTAGAGCCATATTAACGGAGATATATCGATTTAAAGGTTTGGAAGGCCCACCAGCCGACAAATAAAAGATTTTGTAATATTTTATACTGGGAAATCCGGGTATAAAAATTTCAAGCATCTGAACACCCCTCTTTTCGCGATTAGAGCCATATTAACGGAGATATATCGATTTAAAGGTTTGGAAGGCCCACCAGCCGACAAATAAAAGATTTTGTAATATTTTATACTGGGAAATCCGGGTATAAAAATTTCGAGCATCTGAACACCCTTCTTTTCGCGATTAGAGCCATATTAACGGAGATATATCGATTTAAAGGTTTGGAAGGCCCACCAGCCGACAAATAAAAGATTTTGTAATATTTTATACTGGGAAATCCGGGTATGAAAATTTCGAGCATCTGAACACCCCTCTTTTCGCGATTAGAGCCATATTAACGGAGATATATCGATTTAAAGGTTTGGAAGGCCCACCAGCCGACAAATAAAAGATTTTGTAATATTTTATACTGGGAAATCCGGGTATGAAAATTTCGAGCATCTGAACACCTCTCTTTTCGCGATTAGAGCCATATTAACGGAGATATATCGATTTAAAGGTTTGGAAGGCCCACCAGCCGACAAATAAAAGATTTTGTAATATTTTATACTGGGAAATCCGGGTATAAAAATTTCAAGCATCTGAACACCCCTCTTTTCGCGATTAGAGCCATATTAACGGAGATATATCGATTTAAAGGTTTGGAAGGCCCACTAGTCTACAAATAAAAGATTTTGTAATATTTTATACTGGGAAATCCGGGTATGAAAATTTCGAGCATCTGAACACCTCTCTTTTCGCGATTAGAGCCATATTAACGGAGATAAATCGATTTAAAGGTTTGGAAGGTCCACCAGCCGACACATAAAAGATTTTGTAATATTTTATACTGGGAAATCCAGGTTTGAAAATTTCGAGCATCTGAACACCCCCCTTTTCGCGATTAGAGCCATATTAACGGAGATATATCGATTTAAATGTTTGGAAGGCCCACCAGCCTACAAATAAAAGATTTTGTAATATTTTAAACTGGGAAATCCGGGTATAAAAATTTCAAGCATCTGAACACCCCTCTTTTCGCGATTAGAGCCATATTAACGGAGATATATCGATTTAAAGGTTTGGAAGGCCCACCAGCCGACAAATAAAAGATTTTGTAATATTTTATACTGGGAAATCCGGGTATAAAAATTTCGAGCATCTGAACACCCTTCTTTTCGCGATTAGAGCCATATTAACGGAGATATATCGATTTAAAGGTTTGGAAGGCCCACCAGCCGACAAATAAAAGATTTTGTAATATTTTAAACTGGGAAATCCGGGTATGAAAATTTCGAGCATCTGAACACCTCTCTTTTCGCGATTAGAGCCATATTAACGGAGATAAATCGATTTAAAGGTTTGGAAGGCCCACCAGCCGACACATAAAAGATTTTGTAATAATTTATACTGGGAAATCCGGGTATGAAAATTTCGAGCATCTGAACACCTCTCTTTTCGCGATTAGAGCCATATTAACGGAGATATATCGATTTAAAGGTTTGGAAGGCCCACCAGCGGACAAATAAAAGATTTTGTAATATTTTATACTGGGAAATCCGGGTATAAAAATTTCAAGCATCTGAACACCCCTCTTTTCGCGATTAGAGCCATATTAACGGAGATAAATCGATTTAAAGGTTTGGAAGGCCCACCAGCCGACACATAAAAGATTTTGTAATAATTTATACTGGGAAATCCGGGTATGAAAATTTCGAGCATCTGAACACCCTTCTTTTCGCGATTAGAGCCATATTAACGGAGATATATCGATTTAAAGGTTTGGAAGGCCCACCAGCCGACAAATAAAAGATTTTGTAATATTTTATACTGGGAAATCCGGGTATGAAAATTTCGAACATCTGAACACCTCTCTTTTCGCGATTAGAGCCATATTAACGGAGATAAATCGATTTAAAGGTTTGGAAGGCCCACCAGCCGACAAATAAAAGATTTTGTAATATTTTATACTGGGAAATCCGGGTATGAAAATTTCGAGCATCTCAACACCCCTCTTTTCGCGATTAGAGCCATATTAACGGAGATATATCGATTTAAAGGTTTGGAAGGCCCACCAGCCGACAAATAAAAGATTTTGTAATATTTTATACTGGGAAATCCGGGTATAAAAATTTCAAGCATCTGAACACCCCTCTTTTCGCGATTAGAGCCATATTAACGGAGATATATCGATTTAAAGGTTTGGAAGGCCCACCAGCCGACAAATAAAAGATTTTGTAATATTTTATACTGGGAAATCCGGGTATGAAAATTTCGAGCATCTGAACACCTCTCTTTTCGCGATTAGAGCCATATTAACGGAGATAAATCGATTTAAAGGTTTGGAAGGCCCACCAGCCGACAAATAAAAGATTTTGTAATATTTTATACTGGGAAATCCGGGTATAAAAATTTCAAGCATCTGAACACCCCTCTTTTCGCGATTAGAGCCATATTAACGGAGATATATCGATTTAAAGGTTTGGAAGGCCCACCAGCCGACAAATAAAAGATTTTGTAATATTTTATACTGGGAAATCCGGGTATGAAAATTTCGAGCATCTGAACACCTCTCTTTTCGCGATTAGAGCCATATTAACGGAGATAAATCGATTTAAAGGTTTGGAAGGCCCACCAGCCGACACATAAAATATTTTGTAATAATTTATACTGGGAAATCCGGGTATGAAAATTTCGAGCATCTGAACACCCCTCTTTTCGCGATTAGAGCCATATTAACGGAGATATATCGATTTAAAGGTTTGGAAGGCCCACCAGCCGACAAATAAAAGATTTTGTAATATTTTAAACTGGGAAATCCGGGTATGAAAATTTCGAGCATCTGAACACCTCTCTTTTCGCGATTAGAGCCATATTAACGGAGATAAATCGATTTAAAGGTTTGGAAGGCCCACCAGCCGACAAATAAAAGATTTTGTAATATTTTATACTGGGAAATCCGGGTATGAAAATTTCGAACATCTGAACACCTCTCTTTTCGCGATTAGAGCCATATTAACGGAGATAAATCGATTTAAAGGTTTGGAAGGCCCACCAGCCGACAAATAAAAGATTTTGTAATATTTTATACTGGGAAATCCGGGTATGAAAATTTCGAGCATCTGAACACCCTTCTTTTCGCGATTAGAGCCATATTAACGGAGATATATCGATTTAAAGGTTTGGAAGGCCCACCAGCCGACAAATAAAAGATTTTGTAATATTTTATACTGGGAAATCCGGGTATGAAAATTTCGAGCATCTGAACACCTCTCTTTTCGCGATTAGAGCCATATTAACGGAGATAAATCGATTTAAAGGTTTGGAAGGCCCACCAGCCGACACATAAAAGATTTTGTAATATTTTATACTGGGAAATCCAGGTTTGAAAATTTCGAGCATCTGAACACCCCCCTTTTCGCGATTAGAGCCATATTAACGGAGATATATCGATTTAAATGTTTGGAAGGCCCACCAGCCGACACATAAAAGATTTTGTAATATTTTATACTGGGAAATCCAGGTTTGAAAATTTCGAGCATCTGAACACCCCCCTTTTCGCGATTAGAGCCATATTAACGGAGATATATCGATTTAAATGTTTGGAAGGCCCACCAGCCTACAAATAAAAGATTTTGTAATATTTTAAACTTGGAAATCCGGGTATAAAAATTTCAAGCATCTGAACACCCCTCTTTTCGCGATTAGAGCCATATTAACGGAGATATATCGATTTAAAGGTTTGGAAGGCCCACCAGCCGACAAATAAAAGATTTTGTAATATTTTATACTGGGAAATCCGGGTATAAAAATTTCGAGCATCTGAACACCCTTCTTTTCGCGATTAGAGCCATATTAACGGAGATATATCGATTTAAAGGTTTGGAAGGCCCACCAGCCGACAAATAAAAGATTTTGTAATATTTTATACTGGGAAATCCGGGTATGAAAATTTCGAGCATCTGAACACCCCTCTTTTCGCGATTAGAGCCATATTAACGGAGATATATCGATTTAAAGGTTTGGAAGGCCCACCAGCCGACAAATAAAAGATTTTGTAATATTTTATACTGGGAAATCCGGGTATGAAAATTTCGAGCATCTGAACACCTCTCTTTTCGCGATTAGAGCCATATTAACGGAGATAAATCGATTTAAAGGTTTGGAAGGCCCACCAGCCGACAAATAAAAGATTTTGTAATATTTTATACTGGGAAATCCAGGTTTGAAAATTTCGAGCATCTGAACACCCCCCTTTTCGCGATTAGAGCCATATTAACGGAGATATATCGATTTAAAGGTTTGGAAGGCCCACCAGCCGACAAATAAAAGATTTTGTAATATTTTATACTGGGAAATCCGGGTATAAAAATTTCAAGCATCTGAACACCCCTCTTTTCGCGATTAGAGCCATATTAACGGAGATATATCGATTTAAAGGTTTGGAAGGCCCACTAGTCTACAAATAAAAGATTTTGTAATATTTTATACTGGGAAATCCGGGTATGAAAATTTCGAGCATCTGAACACCTCTCTTTTCGCGATTAGAGCCATATTAACGGAGCTAAATCGATTTAAAGGTTTGGAAGGTCCACCAGCCGACACATAAAAGATTTTGTAATATTTTATACTGGGAAATCCAGGTTTGAAAATTTCGAGCATCTGAACACCCCCCTTTTCGCGATTAGAGCCATATTAACGGAGATATATCGATTTAAATGTTTGGAAGGCCCACCAGCCTACAAATAAAAGATTTTGTAATATTTTAAACTGGGAAATCCGGGTATAAAAATTTCAAGCATCTGAACACCCCTCTTTTCGCGATTAGAGCCATATTAACGGAGATATATCGATTTAAAGGTTTGGAAGGCCCACCAGCCGACAAATAAAAGATTTTGTAATATTTTATACTGGGAAATCCGGGTATAAAAATTTCGAGCATCTGAACACCCTTCTTTTCGCGATTAGAGCCATATTAACGGAGATATATCGATTTAAAGGTTTGGAAGGCCCACCAGCCGACAAATAAAAGATTTTGTAATATTTTATACTGGGAAATCCGGGTATAAAAATTTCAAGCATCTGAACACCCCTCTTTTCGTGATTAGAGCCATATTAACGGAGATATATCGATTTAAAGGTTTGGAAGGCCCACCAGCCGACAAATAAAAGATTTTGTAATATTTTATACTGGGAAATCCGGGTATAAAAATTTCAAGCATCTGAACACCCCTCTTTTCGCGATTAGAGCCATATTAACGGAGATATATCGATTTAAAGGTTTGGAAGGCCCACCAGCCGACAAATAAAAGATTTTGTAATAATTTATACTGGGAAATCCGGGTATGAAAATTTCGAGCATCTGAACACCTCTCTTTTCGCGATTAGAGCCAAATTAACGGAGATAAATCGATTTAAAGGTTTGGAAGGCCCACCAGCCGACAAATAAAAGATTTTGTAATATTTTATACTGGGAAATCCGGGTATGAAAATTTCGAGCATCTGAACACCCTTCTTTTCGCGATTAGAGCCATATTAACGGAGATATATCGATTTAAAGGTTTGGAAGGCCCACCAGCCGACAAATAAAAGATTTTGTAATATTTTATACTGGGAAATCCGGGTATAAAAATTTCAAGCATCTGAACACCCCTCTTTTCGCGATTAGAGCCATATTAACGGAGATATATCGATTTAAAGGTTTGGAAGGCCCACCAGCCGACAAATAAAAGATTTTGTAATAATTTATACTGGGAAATCCGGGTATGAAAACTTCGAGCATCTGAACACCTCTCTTTTCGCGATTAGAGCCATATTAACGGAGATAAATCGATTTAAAGGTTTGGAAGGCCCACCAGCCGACAAATAAAAGATTTTGTAATAATTTATACTGGGAAATCCGGGTATGAAAATTTCGAGCATCTGAACACCTCTCTTTTCGCGATTAGAGCCATATTAACGGAGATAAATCGATTTAAAGGTTTGGAAGGCCCACCAGCCGACAAATAAAAGATTTTGTAATATTTTATACTGGGAAATCCGGGTATGAAAATTTCGAGCATCTGAACACCCTTCTTTTCGCGATTAGAGCCATATTAACGGAGATATATCGATTTAAAGGTTTGGAAGGCCCACCAGCCGACAAATAAAAGATTTTGTAATATTTTATACTGGGAAATCCGGGTATGAAAATTTCGAGCATCTGAACACCTCTCTTTTCGCGATTAGAGCCATATTAACGGAGATAAATCGATTTAAAGGTTTGGAAGGCCCACCAGCCGACAAATAAAAGATTTTGTAATATTTTATACTGGGAAATCCGGGTATAAAAATTTCAAGCATCTGAACACCCCTCTTTTCGCGATTAGAGCCATATTAACGGAGATAAATCGATTTAAAGGTTTGGAAGGCCCACCAGCCGACAAATAAAAGATTTTGTAATATTTTATACTGGGAAATCCGGGTATGAAAATTTCGAGCATCTCAACACCCCTCTTTTCGCGATTAGAGCCATATTAACGGAGATATATCGATTTAAAGGTTTGGAAGGCCCACCAGCCGACAAATAAAAGATTTTGTAATATTTTATACTGGGAAATCCGGGTATAAAAATTTCAAGCATCTGAACACCCCTCTTTTCGCGATTAGAGCCATATTAACGGAGATATATCGATTTAAAGGTTTGGAAGGCCCACCAGCCGACAAATAAAAGATTTTGTAATATTTTATACTGGGAAATCCGGGTATAAAAATTTCAAGCATCTGAACACCCCTCTTTTCACGATTAGAGCCATATTAACGGAGATATATCGATTTAAAGGTTTGGAAGGCCCACCAGCCGACAAATAAAAGATTTTGTAATATTTTAAACTGGGAAATCCGGGTATGAAAATTTCGAGCATCTGAACACCTCTCTTTTCGCGATTAGAGCCATATTAACGGAGATATATCGATTTAAAGGTTTGGAAGGCCCACCAGCCGACAAATAAAAGATTTTGTAATATTTTATACTGGGAAATCCGGGTATGAAAATTTCGAGCATCTGAACACCTCTCTTTTCGCGATTAGAGCCATATTAACGGAGATAAATCGATTTAAAGGTTTGGAAGGCCCACCAGCAGACAAATAAAAGATTTTGTAATATTTTATACTGGGAAATCCGGGTATAAAAATTTCAAGCATCTGAACACCCCTCTTTTCGCGATTAGAGCCATATAAACGGAGATATATCGATTTAAAGGTTTGGAAGGCCCACCAGCCTACAAATAAAAGATTTTGTAATATTTTAAACTGGGAAATCCGGGTATAAAAATTTCGAGCATCTGAACACCCCTCTTTTCGCGATTAGAGCCATATTAACGGAGATATATCGATTTAAAGGTTTGGAAGGCCCACCAGCCGACAAATAAAAGATTTTGTAATATTTTATACTGGGAAATCCGGGTATGAAAATTTCGAGCATCTGAACACCTCTCTTTTCGCGATTAGAGCCATATTAACGGAGATAAATCGATTTAAAGGTTTGGAAGGCCCACCAGCCGACAAATAAAAGATTTTGTAATATTTTAAACTGGGAAATCCGGGTATAAAAATTTCAAGCATCTGAACACCCCTCTTTTCACGATTAGAGCCATATTAACGGAGATATATCGATTTAAAGGTTTGGAAGGCCCACCAGCCTACAAATAAAAGATTTTGTAATATTTTAAACTGGGAAATCCGGGTATAAAAATTTCAAGCATCTGAACACCCCTCTTTTCGCGATTAGAGCCATATTAACGGAGATATATCGATTTAAAGGTTTGGAAGGCCCACCAGCCGACAAATAAAAGATTTTGTAATATTTTATACTGGGAAATCCGGGTATGAAAATTTCGAGCATCTGAACACCCTTCTTTTCGCGATTAGAGCCATATTAACGGAGATATATAGATTTAAAGGTTTGGAAGGCCCACCAGCCGACAAATAAAAGATTTTGTAATATTTTATACTGGGAAATCCGGGTATAAAAATTTCAAGCATCTGAACACCCCTCTTTTCGCGATTAGAGCCATATTAACGGAGATAAATCGATTTAAAGGTTTGGAAGGCCCACCAGCCGACAAATAAAAGATTTTGTAATATTTTATACTGGGAAATCCGGGTATGAAAATTTCGAGCATCTCAACACCCCTCTTTTCGCGATTAGAGCCATATTAACGGAGATATATCGATTTAAAGGTTTGGAAGGCCCACCAGCCGACAAATAAAAGATTTTGTAATATTTTATACTGGGAAATCCGGGTATAAAAATTTCAAGCATCTGAACACCCCTCTTTTCGCGATTAGAGCCATATTAACGGAGATATATCGATTTAAAGGTTTGGAAGGCCCACCAGCCGACAAATAAAAGATTTTGTAATATTTTATACTGGGAAATCCGGGTATGAAAATTTCGAGCATCTGAACACCCTTCTTTTCGCGATTAGAGCCATATTAACGGAGATATATCGATTTAAAGGTTTGGAAGGCCCACCAGCCGACAAATAAAAGATTTTGTAATATTTTATACTGGGAAATCCGGGTATGAAAATTTCGAGCATCTGAACACCTCTCTTTTCGCGATTAGAGCCATATTAACGGAGATAAATCGATTTAAAGGTTTGGAAGGCCCACCAGCCGACAAATAAAAGATTTTGTAATATTTTATACTGGGAAATCCGGGTATAAAAATTTCAAGCATCTCAACACCCCTCTTTTCGCGATTAGAGCCATATTAACGGAGATATATCGATTTAAAGGTTTGGAAGGCCCACCAGCCGACAAATAAAAGATTTTGTAATATTTTATACTGGGAAATCCGGGTATAAAAATTTCAAGCATCTGAACACCCCTCTTTTCGCGATTAGAGCCATATTAACGGAGATATATCGATTTAAAGGTTTGGAAGGCCCACCAGCCGACAAATAAAAGATTTTGTAATATTTTATACTGGGAAATCCGGGTATAAAAATTTCAAGCATCTGAACACCCCTCTTTTCACGATTAGAGCCATATTAACGGAGATATATCGATTTAAAGGTTTGGAAGGCCCACCAGCCGACAAATAAAAGATTTTGTAATATTTTATACTGGGAAATCCGGGTATAAAAATTTCAAGCATCTGAACACCCCTCTTTTCACGATTAGAGCCATATTAACGGAGATATATCGATTTAAAGGTTTGGAAGGCCCACCAGCCGACAAATAAAAGATTTTGTAATATTTTAAACTGGGAAATCCGGGTATGAAAATTTCGAGCATCTGAACACCTCTCTTTTCGCGATTAGAGCCATATTAACGGAGATATATCGATTTAAAGGTTTGGAAGGCCCACCAGCCGACAAATAAAAGATTTTGTAATATTTTATACTGGGAAATCCGGGTATAAAAATTTCAAGCATCTGAACACCCCTCTTTTCGCGATTAGAGCCATATTAACGGAGATATATCGATTTAAAGGTTTGGAAGGCCCACCAGCCGACAAATAAAAGATTTTGTAATATTTTAAACTGGGAAATCCGGGTATGAAAATTTCGAGCATCTGAACACCTCTCTTTTCGCGATTAGAGCCATATTAACGGAGATATATCGATTTAAAGGTTTGGAAGGCCCACCAGCCGACAAATAAAAGATTTTGTAATATTTTATACTGGGAAATCCGGGTATGAAAATTTCGAGCATCTCAACACCCCTCTTTTCGCGATTAGAGCCATATTAACGGAGATATATCGATTTAAAGGTTTGGAAGGCCCACCAGCCGACAAATAAAAGATTTTGTAATATTTTATACTGGGAAATCCGGGTATAAAAATTTCAAGCATCTGAACACCCCTCTTTTCGCGATTAGAGCCATATTAACGGAGATATATCGATTTAAAGGTTTGGAAGGCCCACCAGCCGACAAATAAAAGATTTTGTAATATTTTATACTGGGAAATCCGGGTATAAAAATTTCAAGCATCTGAACACCCCTCTTTTCACGATTAGAGCCATATTAACGGAGATATATCGATTTAAAGGTTTGGAAGGCCCACCAGCCGACAAATAAAAGATTTTGTAATATTTTAAACTGGGAAATCCGGGTATGAAAATTTCGAGCATCTGAACACCTCTCTTTTCGCGATTAGAGCCATATTAACGGAGATATATCGATTTAAAGGTTTGGAAGGCCCACCAGCCGACAAATAAAAGATTTTGTAATATTTTATACTGGGAAATCCGGGTATGAAAATTTCGAGCATCTGAACACCTCTCTTTTCGCGATTAGAGCCATATTAACGGAGATATATCGATTTAAAGGTTTGGAAGGCCCACCAGCCGACAAATAAAAGATTTTGTAATATTTTATACTGGGAAATCCGGGTATGAAAATTTCGAGCATCTGAACACCTCTCTTTTCGCGATTAGAGCCATATTAACGGAGATAAATCGATTTAAAGGTTTGGAAGGCCCACCAGCAGACAAATAAAAGATTTTGTAATATTTTATACTGGGAAATCCGGGTATAAAAATTTCAAGCATCTGAACACCCCTCTTTTCGCGATTAGAGCCATATAAACGGAGATATATCGATTTAAAGGTTTGGAAGGCCCACCAGCCTACAAATAAAAGATTTTGTAATATTTTAAACTGGGAAATCCGGGTATAAAAATTTCGAGCATCTGAACACCCCTCTTTTCGCGATTAGAGCCATATTAACGGAGATATATCGATTTAAAGGTTTGGAAGGCCCACCAGCCGACAAATAAAAGATTTTGTAATATTTTATACTGGGAAATCCGGGTATGAAAATTTCGAGCATCTGAACACCTCTCTTTTCGCGATTAGAGCCATATTAACGGAGATAAATCGATTTAAAGGTTTGGAAGGCCCACCAGCCGACAAATAAAAGATTTTGTAATATTTTAAACTGGGAAATCCGGGTATAAAAATTTCAAGCATCTGAACACCCCTCTTTTCACGATTAGAGCCATATTAACGGAGATATATCGATTTAAAGGTTTGGAAGGCCCACCAGCCTACAAATAAAAGATTTTGTAATATTTTAAACTGGGAAATCCGGGTATAAAAATTTCAAGCATCTGAACACCCCTCTTTTCGCGATTAGAGCCATATTAACGGAGATATATCGATTTAAAGGTTTGGAAGGCCCACCAGCCGACAAATAAAAGATTTTGTAATATTTTATACTGGGAAATCCGGGTATGAAAATTTCGAGCATCTGAACACCCTTCTTTTCGCGATTAGAGCCATATTAACGGAGATATATAGATTTAAAGGTTTGGAAGGCCCACCAGCCGACAAATAAAAGATTTTGTAATATTTTATACTGGGAAATCCGGGTATGAAAATTTCGAGCATCTGAACACCCTTCTTTTCGCGATTAGAGCCATATTAACGGAGATATATCGATTTAAAGGTTTGGAAGGCCCACCAGCCGACAAATAAAAGATTTTGTAATATTTTAAACTGGGAAATCCAGGTATGAAAATTTCGAGCATCTGAACACCTCTCTTTTCGCGATTAGAGCCATATTAACGGAGATATATCGATTTAAAGGTTTGGAAGGCCCACCAGCCGACAAATAAAAGATTTTGTAATATTTTATACTGGGAAATCCGGGTATGAAAATTTCGAGCATCTGAACACCTCTCTTTTCGCGATTAGAGCCATATTAACGGAGATAAATCGATTTAAAGGTTTGGAAGGCCCACCAGCCGACACATAAAAGATTTTGTAATATTTTATACTGGGAAATCCAGGTTTGAAAATTTCGAGCATCTGAACACCCCCCTTTTCGCGATTAGAGCCATATTAACGGAGATATATCGATTTAAAGGTTTGGAAGGCCCACCAGCCGACAAATAAAAGATTTTGTAATATTTTATACTGGGAAATCCGGGTATAAAAATTTCAAGCATCTGAACACCCCTCTTTTCGCGATTAGAGCCATATTAACGGAGATATATCGATTTAAAGGTTTGGAAGGCCCACTAGTCTACAAATAAAAGATTTTGTAATATTTTATACTGGGAAATCCGGGTATGAAAATTTCGAGCATCTGAACACCTCTCTTTTCGCGATTAGAGCCATATTAACGGAGATAAATCGATTTAAAGGTTTGGAAGGTCCACCAGCCGACACATAAAAGATTTTGTAATATTTTATACTGGGAAATCCAGGTTTGAAAATTTCGAGCATCTGAACACCCCCCTTTTCGCGATTAGAGCCATATTAACGGAGATATATCGATTTAAATGTTTGGAAGGCCCACCAGCCTACAAATAAAAGATTTTGTAATATTTTAAACTGGGAAATCCGGGTATAAAAATTTCAAGCATCTGAACACCCCTCTTTTCGCGATTAGAGCCATATTAACGGAGATATATCGATTTAAAGGTTTGGAAGGCCCACCAGCCGACAAATAAAAGATTTTGTAATATTTTATACTGGGAAATCCGGGTATAAAAATTTCGAGCATCTGAACACCCTTCTTTTCGCGATTAGAGCCATATTAACGGAGATATATCGATTTAAAGGTTTGGAAGGCCCACCAGCCGACAAATAAAAGATTTTGTAATATTTTATACTGGGAAATCCGGGTATAAAAATTTCAAGCATCTGAACACCCCTCTTTTCGCGATTAGAGCCATATTAACGGAGATATATCGATTTAAAGGTTTGGAAGGCCCACCAGCCGACAAATAAAAGATTTTGTAATATTTTATACTGGGAAATCCGGGTATAAAAATTTCAAGCATCTGAACACCCCTCTTTTCGCGATTAGAGCCATATTAACGGAGATATATCGATTTAAAGGTTTGGAAGGCCCACCAGCCGACAAATAAAAGATTTTGTAATATTTTATACTGGGAAATCCGGGTATGAAAATTTCGAGCATCTGAACACCTCTCTTTTCGCGATTAGAGCCAAATTAACGGAGATAAATCGATTTAAAGGTTTGGAAGGCCCACCAGCCGACACATAAAAGATTTTGTAATATTTTATACTGGGAAATCCAGGTTTGAAAATTTCGAGCATCTGAACACCCCCCTTTTCGCGATTAGAGCCATATTAACGAAGATATATCGATTTAAAGGTTTGGAAGGCCCACCAGCCGACAAATAAAAGATTTTGTAATATTTTATACTGGGAAATCCGGGTATAAAAATTTCAAGCATCTGAACACCCCTCTTTTCGCGATTAGAGCCATATTAACGGAGATATATCGATTTAAAGGTTTGGAAGGCCCACTAGTCTACAAATAAAAGATTTTGTAATATTTTATACTGGGAAATCCGGGTATGAAAATTTCGAGCATCTGAACACCTCTCTTTTCGCGATTAGAGCCATATTAACGGAGATAAATCGATTTAAAGGTTTGGAAGGTCCACCAGCCGACACATAAAAGATTTTGTAATATTTTATACTGGGAAATCCAGGTTTGAAAATTTCGAGCATCTGAACACCCCCCTTTTCGCGATTAGAGCCATATTAACGGAGATATATCGATTTAAATGTTTGGAAGGCCCACCAGCCTACAAATAAAAGATTTTGTAATATTTTAAACTGGGAAATCCGGGTATAAAAATTTCAAGCATCTGAACACCCCTCTTTTCGCGATTAGAGCCATATTAACGGAGATATATCGATTTAAAGGTTTGGAAGGCCCACCAGCCGACAAATAAAAGATTTTGTAATATTTTATACTGGGAAATCCGGGTATAAAAATTTCGAGCATCTGAACACCCTTCTTTTCGCGATTAGAGCCATATTAACGGAGATATATCGATTTAAAGGTTTGGAAGGCCCACCAGCCGACAAATAAAAGATTTTGTAATATTTTATACTGGGAAATCCGGGTATAAAAATTTCAAGCATCTGAACACCCCTCTTTTCGCGATTAGAGCCATATTAACGGAGATATATCGATTTAAAGGTTTGGAAGGCCCACCAGCCGACAAATAAAAGATTTTGTAATATTTTATACTGGGAAATCCGGGTATAAAAATTTCAAGCATCTGAACACCCCTCTTTTCGCGATTAGAGCCATATTAACGGAGATATATCGATTTAAAGGTTTGGAAGGCCCACCAGCCGACAAATAAAAGATTTTGTAATAATTTATACTGGGAAATCCGGGTATGAAAATTTCGAGCATCTGAACACCTCTCTTTTCGCGATTAGAGCCAAATTAACGGAGATAAATCGATTTAAAGGTTTGGAAGGCCCACCAGCCGACAAATAAAAGATTTTGTAATATTTTATACTGGGAAATCCGGGTATGAAAATTTCGAGCATCTGAACACCCTTCTTTTCGCGATTAGAGCCATATTAACGGAGATATATCGATTTAAAGGTTTGGAAGGCCCACCAGCCGACAAATAAAAGATTTTGTAATATTTTATACTGGGAAATCCGGGTATAAAAATTTCAAGCATCTGAACACCCCTCTTTTCGCGATTAGAGCCATATTAACGGAGATATATCGATTTAAAGGTTTGGAAGGCCCACCAGCCGACAAATAAAAGATTTTGTAATAATTTATACTGGGAAATCCGGGTATGAAAACTTCGAGCATCTGAACACCTCTCTTTTCGCGATTAGAGCCATATTAACGGAGATAAATCGATTTAAAGGTTTGGAAGGCCCACCAGCCGACAAATAAAAGATTTTGTAATATTTTATACTGGGAAATCCGGGTATGAAAATTTCGAGCATCTGAACACCCTTCTTTTCGCGGTTAGAGCCATATTAACGGAGATATATCGATTTAAAGGTTTGGAAGGCCCACCAGCCGACAAATAAAAGATTTTGTAATATTTTATACTGGGAAATCCGGGTATAAAAATTTCAAGCATCTGAACACCCCTCTTTTCGCGATTAGAGCCATATTAACGGAGATATATCGATTTAAAGGTTTGGAAGGCCCACCAGCCGACAAATAAAAGATTTTGTAATATTTTATACTGGGAAATCCGGGTATGAAAATTTCGAGCATCTGAACACCCTTCTTTTCGCGATTAGAGCCATATTAACGGAGATATATCGATTTAAAGGTTTGGAAGGCCCACCAGCCGACAAATAAAAGATTTTGTAATATTTTATACTGGGAAATCCGGGTATGAAAATTTCGAGCATCTGAACACCTCTCTTTTCGCGATTAGAGCCATATTAACGGAGATAAATCGATTTAAAGGTTTGGAAGGCCCACCAGCCGACAAATAAAAGATTTTGTAATATTTTATACTGGGAAATCCGGGTATAAAAATTTCAAGCATGTGAACACCCCTCTTTTCGCGATTAGAGCCATATTAACGGAGATAAATCGATTTAAAGGTTTGGAAGGCCCACCAGCCGACAAATAAAAGATTTTGTAATATTTTATACTGGGAAATCCGGGTATGAAAATTTCGAGCATCTGAACACCTCTCTTTTCGCGATTAGAGCCATATTAACGGAGATAAATCGATTTAAAGGTTTGGAAGGCCCACCAGCCGACAAATAAAAGATTTTGTAATAATTTATACTGGGAAATCCGGGTATAAAAATTTCAAGCATCTGAACACCCCTCTTTTCGCGATTAGAGCCATATTAACGGAGATATATCGATTTAAAGGTTTGGAAGGCCCACCAGCCGACAAATAAAAGATTTTGTAATATTTTATACTGGGAAATCCGGGTATGAAAATTTCGAGCATCTCAACACCCCTCTTTTCGCGATTAGAGCCATATTAACGGAGATATATCGATTTAAAGGTTTGGAAGGCCCACCAGCCGACAAATAAAAGATTTTGTAATATTTTATACTGGGAAATCCGGGTATAAAAATTTCAAGCATCTGAACACCCCTCTTTTCGCGATTAGAGCCATATTAACGGAGATAAATCGATTTAAAGGTTTGGAAGGCCCACCAGCCGACAAATAAAAGATTTTGTAATATTTTATACTGGGAAATCCGGGTATAAAAATTTCAAGCATCTCAACACCCCTCTTTTCGCGATTAGAGCCATATTAACGGAGATATATCGATTTAAAGGTTTGGAAGGCCCACCAGCCGACAAATAAAAGATTTTGTAATATTTTATACTGGGAAATCCGGGTATAAAAATTTCAAGCATCTGAACACCCCTCTTTTCACGATTAGAGCCATATTAACGGAGATATATCGATTTAAAGGTTTGGAAGGCCCACCAGCCGACAAATAAAAGATTTTGTAATATTTTATACTGGGAAATCCGGGTATAAAAATTTCAAGCATCTGAACACCCCTCTTTTCACGATTAGAGCCATATTAACGGAGATATATCGATTTAAAGGTTTGGAAGGCCCACCAGCCGACAAATAAAAGATTTTGTAATATTTTATACTGGGAAATCCGGGTATAAAAATTTCAAGCATCTGAACACCCCTCTTTTCGCGATTAGAGCCATATTAACGGAGATATATCGATTTAAAGGTTTGGAAGGCCCACCAGCCGACAAATAAAAGATTTTGTAATATTTTATACTGGGAAATCCGGGTATAAAAATTTCAAGCATCTGAACACCCTTCTTTTCGCGATTAGAGCCATATTAACGGAGATATATCGATTTAAAGGTTTGGAAGGCCCACCAGCCGACAAATAAAAGATTTTGTAATATTTTATACTGGGAAATCCGGGTATAAAAATTTCAAGCATCTCAACACCCCTCTTTTCGCGATTAGAGCCATATTAACGGAGATATATCGATTTAAAGGTTTGGAAGGCCCACCAGCCGACAAATAAAAGATTTTGTAATATTTTATACTGGGAAATCCGGGTATAAAAATTTCAAGCATCTGAACACCCCTCTTTTCACGATTAGAGCCATATTAACGGAGATATATCGATTTAAAGGTTTGGAAGGCCCACCAGCCGACAAATAAAAGATTTTGTAATATTTTATACTGGGAAATCCGGGTATAAAAATTTCAAGCATCTGAACACCCCTCTTTTCGCGATTAGAGCCATATTAACGGAGATATATCGATTTAAAGGTTTGGAAGGCCCACCAGCCGACAAATAAAAGATTTTGTAATATATTATATACTGGGAAATCCGGGTATGAAAATTTCGAGCATCTGAACACCCTTCTTTTCGCGATTAGAGCCATATTAACGGAGATATATCGATTTAAAGGTTTGGAAGGCCCACCAGCCGACAAATAAAAGATTTTGTAATATTTTATACTGGGAAATCCGGGTTTAAAAATTTCAAGCATCTCAACACCCCTCTTTTCGCGATTAGAGCCATATTAACGGAGATATATCGATTTAAAGGTTTGGAAGGCCCACCAGCCGACAAATAAAAGATTTTGTAATATTTTAAACTGGGAAATCCGGGTATGAAAATTTCGAGCATCTGAACACCTCTCTTTTCGCGATTAGAGCCATATTAACGGAGATATATCGATTTAAAGGTTTGGAAGGCCCACCAGCCGACAAATAAAAGATTTTGTAATATTTTATACTGGGAAATCCGGGTATGAAAATTTCGAGCATCTGAACACCTCTCTTTTCGCGATTAGAGCCATATTAACGGAGATATATCGATTTAAAGGTTTGGAAGGCCCACCAGCCGACAAATAAAAGATTTTGTAATATTTTATACTGGGAAATCCGGGTATGAAAATTTCAAGCATCTGAACACCCCTCTTTTCGCGATTAGAGCCATATAAACGGAGATATATCGATTTAAAGGTTTGGAAGGCCCACCAGCCGACAAATAAAAGATTTTGTAATATTTTATACTGGGAAATCCGGGTATGAAAATTTCGAGCATCTGAACACCCTTCTTTTCGCGATTAGAGCCATATTAACGGAGATAAATCGATTTAAAGGTTTGGAAGGCCCACCAGCCGACAAATAAAAGATTTTGTAATATATTATATACTGGGAAATCCGGGTATGAAAATTTCGAGCATCTGAACACCCTTCTTTTCGCGATTAGAGCCATATTAACGGAGATATATCGATTTAAAGGTTTGGAAGGCCCACCAGCCGACAAATAAAAGATTTTGTAATATTTTATACTGGGAAATCCGGGTATAAAAATTTCAAGCATCTCAACACCCCTCTTTTCGCGATTAGAGCCATATTAACGGAGATATATCGATTTAAAGGTTTGGAAGGCCCACCAGCCGACAAATAAAAGATTTTGTAATATTTTAAACTGGGAAATCCGGGTATGAAAATTTCGAGCATCTGAACACCTCTCTTTTCGCGATTAGAGCCATATTAACGGAGATATATCGATTTAAAGGTTTGGAAGGCCCACCAGCCGACAAATAAAAGATTTTGTAATATTTTATACTGGGAAATCCGGGTATAAAAATTTCAAGCATCTCAACACCCCTCTTTTCGCGATTAGAGCCATATTAACGGAGATATATCGATTTAAAGGTTTGGAAGGCCCACCAGCCGACAAATAAAAGATTTTGTAATAATTTATACTGGGAAATCCGGGTATGAAAATTTCGAGCATCTGAACACCTCTCTTTTCGCGATTAGAGCCATATTAACGGAGATAAATCGATTTAAAGGTTTGGAAGGCCCACCAGCCGACAAATAAAAGATTTTGTAATATTTTATACTGTGAAATCCGGGTATAAAAATTTCAAGCATCTGAACACCCCTCTTTTCACGATTAGAGCCATATTAACGGAGATATATCGATTTAAAGGTTTGGAAGGCCCACCAGCCTACAAATAAAAGATTTTGTAATATTTTAAACTGGGAAATCCGGGTATGAAAATTTCGAGCATCTGAACACCTCTCTTTTCGCGATTAGAGCCATATTAACGGAGATATATCGATTTAAAGGTTTGGAAGGCCCACCAGCCGACAAATAAAAGATTTTGTAATATTTTATACTGGGAAATCCGGGTATGAAAATTTCAAGCATCTGAACACCCCTCTTTTCGCGATTAGAGCCATATAAACGGAGATATATCGATTTAAAGGTTTGGAAGGCCCACCAGCCGACAAATAAAAGATTTTGTAATATTTTAAACTGGGAAATCCGGGTATAAAAATTTCAAGCATCTGAACACCCCTCTTTTCACGATTAGAGCCATATTAACGGAGATATATCGATTTAAAGGTTTGGAAGGCCCACCAGCCTACAAATAAAAGATTTTGTAATATTTTAAACTGGGAAATCCGGGTATAAAAATTTCAAGCATCTGAACACCCCTCTTTTCGCGATTAGAGCCATATTAACGGAGATATATCGATTTAAAGGTTTGGAAGGCCCACCAGCCGACAAATAAAAGATTTTGTAATATTTTATACTGGGAAATCCGGGTATAAAAATTTCGAGCATCTCAACACCTCTCTTTTCGCGATTAGAGCCATATTAACGGAGATAAATCGATTTAAAGGTTTGGAAGGCCCACCAGCCGACAAATAAAAGATTTTGTAATATTTTATACTGGGAAATCCGGGTATGAAAATTTCGAGCATCTGAACACCCTTCTTTTCGCGATTAGAGCCATATTAACGGAGATATATAGATTTAAAGGTTTGGAAGGCCCACCAGCCGACAAATAAAAGATTTTGTAATATTTTATACTGGGAAATCCGGGTATGAAAATTTCGAGCATCTGAACACCCTTCTTTTCGCGATTAGAGCCATATTAACGGAGATATATCGATTTAAAGGTTTGGAAGGCCCACCAGCCGACAAATAAAAGATTTTGTAATATTTTAAACTGGGAAATCCGGGTATGAAAATTTCGAGCATCTGAACACCTCTCTTTTCGCGATTAGAGCCATATTAACGGAGATATATCGATTTAAAGGTTTGGAAGGCCCACCAGCCGACAAATAAAAGATTTTGTAATATTTTATACTGGGAAATCCGGGTATGAAAATTTCGAGCATCTGAACACCTCTCTTTTCGCGATTAGAGCCATATTAACGGAGATAAATCGATTTAAAGGTTTGGAAGGCCCACCAGCCGACACATAAAAGATTTTGTAATATTTTATACTGGGAAATCCAGGTTTGAAAATTTCGAGCATCTGAACACCCCCCTTTTCGCGATTAGAGCCATATTAACGGAGATATATCGATTTAAAGGTTTGGAAGGCCCACCAGCCGACAAATAAAAGATTTTGTAATATTTTATACTGGGAAATCCGGGTATAAAAATTTCGAGCATCTGAACACCCCTCTTTTCGCGATTAGAGCCATATTAACGGAGATATATAGATTTAAAGGTTTGGAAGGCCCACCAGCCGACAAATAAAAGATTTTGTAATATTTTATACTGGGAAATCCGGGTATGAAAATTTCGAGCATCTGAACACCCTTCTTTTCGCGATTAGAGCCATATTAACGGAGATATATCGATTTAAAGGTTTGGAAGGCCCACCAGCCGACAAATAAAAGATTTTGTAATATTTTAAACTGGGAAATCCGGGTATGAAAATTTCGAGCATCTGAACACCCTTCTTTTCGCGATTAGAGCCATATTAACGGAGATATATCGATTTAAAGGTTTGGAAGGCCCACCAGCCGACAAATAAAAGATTTTGTAATATTTTATACTGGGAAATCCGGGTATGAAAATTTCGAGCATCTGAACACCTCTCTTTTCGCGATTAGAGCCATATTAACGGAGATAAATCGATTTAAAGGTTTGGAAGGCCCACCAGCCGACACATAAAAGATTTTGTAATATTTTATACTGGGAAATCCAGGTTTGAAAATTTCGAGCATCTGAACACCCCCCTTTTCGCGATTAGAGCCATATTAACGGAGATATATCGATTTAAAGGTTTGGAAGGCCCACCAGCCGACAAATAAAAGATTTTGTAATAATTTATACTGGGAAATCCGGGTATGAAAACTTCGAGCATCTGAACACCTCTCTTTTCGCGATTAGAGCCATATTAACGGAGATAAATCGATTTAAAGGTTTGGAAGGCCCACCAGCCGACAAATAAAAGATTTTGTAATATTTTATACTGGGAAATCCGGGTATGAAAATTTCGAGCATCTGAACACCCTTCTTTTCGCGGTTAGAGCCATATTAACGGAGATATATCGATTTAAAGGTTTGGAAGGCCCACCAGCCGACAAATAAAAGATTTTGTAATATTTTATACTGGGAAATCCGGGTATAAAAATTTCAAGCATCTGAACACCCCTCTTTTCGCGATTAGAGCCATATTAACGGAGATATATCGATTTAAAGGTTTGGAAGGCCCACCAGCCGACAAATAAAAGATTTTGTAATATTTTATACTGGGAAATCCGGGTATGAAAATTTCGAGCATCTGAACACCCTTCTTTTCGCGATTAGAGCCATATTAACGGAGATATATCGATTTAAAGGTTTGGAAGGCCCACCAGCCGACAAATAAAAGATTTTGTAATATTTTATACTGGGAAATCCGGGTATGAAAATTTCGAGCATCTGAACACCTCTCTTTTCGCGATTAGAGCCATATTAACGGAGATAAATCGATTTAAAGGTTTGGAAGGCCCACCAGCCGACAAATAAAAGATTTTGTAATATTTTATACTGGGAAATCCGGGTATAAAAATTTCAAGCATGTGAACACCCCTCTTTTCGCGATTAGAGCCATATTAACGGAGATAAATCGATTTAAAGGTTTGGAAGGCCCACCAGCCGACAAATAAAAGATTTTGTAATATTTCATACTGGGAAATCCGGGTATGAAAATTTCGAGCATCTGAACACCTCTCTTTTCGCGATTAGAGCCATATTAACGGAGATAAATCGATTTAAAGGTTTGGAAGGCCCACCAGCCGACAAATAAAAGATTTTGTAATATTTCATACTGGGAAATCCGGGTATGAAAATTTCGAGCATCTGAACACCTCTCTTTTCGCGATTAGAGCCATATTAACGGAGATAAATCGATTTAAAGGTTTGGAAGGCCCACCAGCCGACAAATAAAAGATTTTGTAATATTTTATACTGGGAAATCCGGGTATAAAAATTTCAAGCATGTGAACACCCCTCTTTTCGCGATTAGAGCCATATTAACGGAGATAAATCGATTTAAAGGTTTGGAAGGCCCACCAGCCGACAAATAAAAGATTTTGTAATATTTTAAACTGGGAAATCCGGGTATAAAAATTTCAAGCATCTGAACACCCCTCTTTTCGCGATTAGAGCCATATTAACGGAGATATATCGATTTAAAGGTTTGGAAGGCCCACCAGCCGACAAATAAAAGATTTTGTAATATTTTATACTGGGAAATCCGGGTATAAAAATTTCGAGCATCTCAACACCTCTCTTTTCGCGATTAGAGCCATATTAACGGAGATAAATCGATTTAAAGGTTTGGAAGGCCCACCAGCCGACAAATAAAAGATTTTGTAATATTTTATACTGGGAAATCCGGGTATGAAAATTTCGAGCATCTGAACACCCTTCTTTTCGCGATTAGAGCCATATTAACGGAGATATATAGATTTAAAGGTTTGGAAGGCCCACCAGCCGACAAATAAAAGATTTTGTAATATTTTATACTGGGAAATCCGGGTATGAAAATTTCGAGCATCTGAACACCCTTCTTTTCGCGATTAGAGCCATATTAACGGAGATATATCGATTTAAAGGTTTGGAAGGCCCACCAGCCGACAAATAAAAGATTTTGTAATATTTTATACTGGGAAATCCGGGTATGAAAATTTCGAGCATCTGAACACCTCTCTTTTCGCGATTAGAGCCATATTAACGGAGATAAATCGATTTAAAGGTTTGGAAGGCCCACCAGCCGACAAATAAAAGATTTTGTAATATTTTATACTGGGAAATCCGGGTATGAAAATTTCGAGCATCTGAACACCCTTCTTTTCGCGGTTAGAGCCATATTAACGGAGATATATCGATTTAAAGGTTTGGAAGGCCCACCAGCCGACAAATAAAAGATTTTGTAATATTTTATACTGGGAAATCCGGGTATAAAAATTTCAAGCATCTGAACACCCCTCTTTTCGCGATTAGAGCCATATTAACGGAGATATATCGATTTAAAGGTTTGGAAGGCCCACCAGCCGACAAATAAAAGATTTTGTAATATTTTATACTGGGAAATCCGGGTATGAAAATTTCGAGCATCTGAACACCCTTCTTTTCGCGATTAGAGCCATATTAACGGAGATATATCGATTTAAAGGTTTGGAAGGCCCACCAGCCGACAAATAAAAGATTTTGTAATATTTTATACTGGGAAATCCGGGTATGAAAATTTCGAGCATCTGAACACCTCTCTTTTCGCGATTAGAGCCATATTAACGGAGATAAATCGATTTAAAGGTTTGGAAGGCCCACCAGCCGACAAATAAAAGATTTTGTAATATTTTATACTGGGAAATCCGGGTATAAAAATTTCAAGCATGTGAACACCCCTCTTTTCGCGATTAGAGCCATATTAACGGAGATAAATCGATTTAAAGGTTTGGAAGGCCCACCAGCCGACAAATAAAAGATTTTGTAATATTTCATACTGGGAAATCCGGGTATGAAAATTTCGAGCATCTGAACACCTCTCTTTTCGCGATTAGAGCCATATTAACGGAGATAAATCGATTTAAAGGTTTGGAAGGCCCACCAGCCGACAAATAAAAGATTTTGTAATATTTCATACTGGGAAATCCGGGTATGAAAATTTCGAGCATCTGAACACCTCTCTTTTCGCGATTAGAGCCATATTAACGGAGATAAATCGATTTAAAGGTTTGGAAGGCCCACCAGCCGACAAATAAAAGATTTTGTAATATTTTATACTGGGAAATCCGGGTATAAAAATTTCAAGCATGTGAACACCCCTCTTTTCGCGATTAGAGCCATATTAACGGAGATAAATCGATTTAAAGGTTTGGAAGGCCCACCAGCCGACAAATAAAAGATTTTGTAATAATTTATACTGGGAAATCCGGGTATGAAAACTTCGAGCATCTGAACACCTCTCTTTTCGCGATTAGAGCCATATTAACGGAGATAAATCGATTTAAAGGTTTGGAAGGCCCACCAGCCGACAAATAAAAGATTTTGTAATATTTTATACTGGGAAATCCGGGTATGAAAATTTCGAGCATCTGAACACCCTTCTTTTCGCGGTTAGAGCCATATTAACGGAGATATATCGATTTAAAGGTTTGGAAGGCCCACCAGCCGACAAATAAAAGATTTTGTAATATTTTAAACTGGGAAATCCGGGTATAAAAATTTCAAGCATCTGAACACCCCTCTTTTCGCGATTAGAGCCATATTAACGGAGATATATCGATTTAAAGGTTTGGAAGGCCCACCAGCCGACAAATAAAAGATTTTGTAATATTTTATACTGGGAAATCCGGGTATAAAAATTTCGAGCATCTCAACACCTCTCTTTTCGCGATTAGAGCCATATTAACGGAGATAAATCGATTTAAAGGTTTGGAAGGCCCACCAGCCGACAAATAAAAGATTTTGTAATATTTTATACTGGGAAATCCGGGTATGAAAATTTCGAGCATCTGAACACCCTTCTTTTCGCGATTAGAGCCATATTAACGGAGATATATAGATTTAAAGGTTTGGAAGGCCCACCAGCCGACAAATAAAAGATTTTGTAATATTTTATACTGGGAAATCCGGGTATGAAAATTTCGAGCATCTGAACACCCTTCTTTTCGCGGTTAGAGCCATATTAACGGAGATATATCGATTTAAAGGTTTGGAAGGCCCACCAGCCGACAAATAAAAGATTTTGTAATATTTTATACTGGGAAATCCGGGTATAAAAATTTCAAGCATCTGAACACCCCTCTTTTCGCGATTAGAGCCATATTAACGGAGATATATCGATTTAAAGGTTTGGAAGGCCCACCAGCCGACAAATAAAAGATTTTGTAATATTTTATACTGGGAAATCCGGGTATGAAAATTTCGAGCATCTGAACACCCTTCTTTTCGCGATTAGAGCCATATTAACGGAGATATATCGATTTAAAGGTTTGGAAGGCCCACCAGCCGACAAATAAAAGATTTTGTAATATTTTATACTGGGAAATCCAGGTTTGAAAATTTCGAGCATCTGAACACCCCCCTTTTCGCGATTAGAGCCATATTAACGGAGATATATCGATTTAAAGGTTTGGAAGGCCCACCAGCCGACAAATAAAAGATTTTGTAATAATTTATACTGGGAAATCCGGGTATGAAAACTTCGAGCATCTGAACACCTCTCTTTTCGCGATTAGAGCCATATTAACGGAGATAAATCGATTTAAAGGTTTGGAAGGCCCACCAGCCGACAAATAAAAGATTTTGTAATATTTTATACTGGGAAATCCGGGTATGAAAATTTCGAGCATCTGAACACCCTTCTTTTCGCGGTTAGAGCCATATTAACGGAGATATATCGATTTAAAGGTTTGGAAGGCCCACCAGCCGACAAATAAAAGATTTTGTAATATTTTATACTGGGAAATCCGGGTATAAAAATTTCAAGCATCTGAACACCCCTCTTTTCGCGATTAGAGCCATATTAACGGAGATAAATCGATTTAAAGGTTTGGAAGGCCCACCAGCCGACAAATAAAAGATTTTGTAATATTTTATACTGGGAAATCCGGGTATGAAAATTTCGAGCATCTGAACACCCTTCTTTTCGCGATTAGAGCCATATTAACGGAGATATATAGATTTAAAGGTTTGGAAGGCCCACCAGCCGACAAATAAAAGATTTTGTAATATTTTATACTGGGAAATCCGGGTATGAAAATTTCGAGCATCTGAACACCCTTCTTTTCGCGATTAGAGCCATATTAACGGAGATATATAGATTTAAAGGTTTGGAAGGCCCACCAGCCGACAAATAAAAGATTTTGTAATATTTTATACTGGGAAATCCGGGTATAAAAATTTCGAGCATCTCAACACCTCTCTTTTCGCGATTAGAGCCATATTAACGGAGATAAATCGATTTAAAGGTTTGGAAGGCCCACCAGCCGACAAATAAAAGATTTTGTAATATTTTATACTGGGAAATCCGGGTATGAAAATTTCGAGCATCTGAACACCCTTCTTTTCGCGATTAGAGCCATATTAACGGAGATATATCGATTTAAAGGTTTGGAAGGCCCACCAGCCGACAAATAAAAGATTTTGTAATATTTTAAACTGGGAAATCCGGGTATGAAAATTTCGAGCATCTGAACACCTCTCTTTTCGCGATTAGAGCCATATTAACGGAGATATATCGATTTAAAGGTTTGGAAGGCCCACCAGCCGACAAATAAAAGATTTTGTAATATTTTATACTGGGAAATCCGGGTATGAAAATTTCGAGCATCTGAACACCCTTCTTTTCGCGATTAGAGCCATATTAACGGAGATATATAGATTTAAAGGTTTGGAAGGCCCACCAGCCGACAAATAAAAGATTTTGTAATATTTTATACTGGGAAATCCGGGTATGAAAATTTCGAGCATCTGAACACCCTTCTTTTCGCGGTTAGAGCCATATTAACGGAGATATATCGATTTAAAGGTTTGGAAGGCCCACCAGCCGACAAATAAAAGATTTTGTAATATTTTATACTGGGAAATCCGGGTATAAAAATTTCAAGCATCTGAACACCCCTCTTTTCGCGATTAGAGCCATATTAACGGAGATATATCGATTTAAAGGTTTGGAAGGCCCACCAGCCGACAAATAAAAGATTTTGTAATATTTTATACTGGGAAATCCGGGTATGAAAATTTCGAGCATCTGAACACCCTTCTTTTCGCGATTAGAGCCATATTAACGGAGATATATCGATTTAAAGGTTTGGAAGGCCCACCAGCCGACAAATAAAAGATTTTGTAATATTTTATACTGGGAAATCCAGGTTTGAAAATTTCGAGCATCTGAACACCCCCCTTTTCGCGATTAGAGCCATATTAACGGAGATATATCGATTTAAAGGTTTGGAAGGCCCACCAGCCGACAAATAAAAGATTTTGTAATAATTTATACTGGGAAATCCGGGTATGAAAACTTCGAGCATCTGAACACCTCTCTTTTCGCGATTAGAGCCATATTAACGGAGATAAATCGATTTAAAGGTTTGGAAGGCCCACCAGCCGACAAATAAAAGATTTTGTAATATTTTATACTGGGAAATCCGGGTATGAAAATTTCGAGCATCTGAACACCCTTCTTTTCGCGGTTAGAGCCATATTAACGGAGATATATCGATTTAAAGGTTTGGAAGGCCCACCAGCCGACAAATAAAAGATTTTGTAATATTTTATACTGGGAAATCCGGGTATAAAAATTTCAAGCATCTGAACACCCCTCTTTTCGCGATTAGAGCCATATTAACGGAGATAAATCGATTTAAAGGTTTGGAAGGCCCACCAGCCGACAAATAAAAGATTTTGTAATATTTTATACTGGGAAATCCGGGTATGAAAATTTCGAGCATCTGAACACCCTTCTTTTCGCGATTAGAGCCATATTAACGGAGATATATAGATTTAAAGGTTTGGAAGGCCCACCAGCCGACAAATAAAAGATTTTGTAATATTTTATACTGGGAAATCCGGGTATGAAAATTTCGAGCATCTGAACACCCTTCTTTTCGCGATTAGAGCCATATTAACGGAGATATATCGATTTAAAGGTTTGGAAGGCCCACCAGCCGACAAATAAAAGATTTTGTAATATTTTAAACTGGGAAATCCGGGTATGAAAATTTCGAGCATCTGAACACCTCTCTTTTCGCGATTAGAGCCATATTAACGGAGATATATCGATTTAAAGGTTTGGAAGGCCCACCAGCCGACAAATAAAAGATTTTGTAATATTTTATACTGGGAAATCCGGGTATGAAAATTTCGAGCATCTGAACACCCTTCTTTTCGCGATTAGAGCCATATTAACGGAGATATATAGATTTAAAGGTTTGGAAGGCCCACCAGCCGACAAATAAAAGATTTTGTAATATTTTATACTGGGAAATCCGGGTATGAAAATTTCGAGCATCTGAACACCCTTCTTTTCGCGGTTAGAGCCATATTAACGGAGATATATCGATTTAAAGGTTTGGAAGGCCCACCAGCCGACAAATAAAAGATTTTGTAATATTTTATACTGGGAAATCCGGGTATAAAAATTTCAAGCATCTGAACACCCCTCTTTTCGCGATTAGAGCCATATTAACGGAGATATATCGATTTAAAGGTTTGGAAGGCCCACCAGCCGACAAATAAAAGATTTTGTAATATTTTATACTGGGAAATCCGGGTATGAAAATTTCGAGCATCTGAACACCCTTCTTTTCGCGATTAGAGCCATATTAACGGAGATATATCGATTTAAAGGTTTGGAAGGCCCACCAGCCGACAAATAAAAGATTTTGTAATATTTTATACTGGGAAATCCAGGTTTGAAAATTTCGAGCATCTGAACACCCCCCTTTTCGCGATTAGAGCCATATTAACGGAGATATATCGATTTAAAGGTTTGGAAGGCCCACCAGCCGACAAATAAAAGATTTTGTAATAATTTATACTGGGAAATCCGGGTATGAAAACTTCGAGCATCTGAACACCTCTCTTTTCGCGATTAGAGCCATATTAACGGAGATAAATCGATTTAAAGGTTTGGAAGGCCCACCAGCCGACAAATAAAAGATTTTGTAATATTTTATACTGGGAAATCCGGGTATGAAAATTTCGAGCATCTGAACACCCTTCTTTTCGCGGTTAGAGCCATATTAACGGAGATATATCGATTTAAAGGTTTGGAAGGCCCACCAGCCGACAAATAAAAGATTTTGTAATATTTTATACTGGGAAATCCGGGTATAAAAATTTCAAGCATCTGAACACCCCTCTTTTCGCGATTAGAGCCATATTAACGGAGATATATCGATTTAAAGGTTTGGAAGGCCCACCAGCCGACAAATAAAAGATTTTGTAATATTTTATACTGGGAAATCCGGGTATGAAAATTTCGAGCATCTGAACACCCTTCTTTTCGCGATTAGAGCCATATTAACGGAGATATATCGATTTAAAGGTTTGGAAGGCCCACCAGCCGACAAATAAAAGATTTTGTAATATTTTATACTGGGAAATCCGGGTATGAAAATTTCGAGCATCTGAACACCTCTCTTTTCGCGATTAGAGCCATATTAACGGAGATAAATCGATTTAAAGGTTTGGAAGGCCCACCAGCCGACAAATAAAAGATTTTGTAATATTTTATACTGGGAAATCCGGGTATAAAAATTTCAAGCATGTGAACACCCCTCTTTTCGCGATTAGAGCCATATTAACGGAGATAAATCGATTTAAAGGTTTGGAAGGCCCACCAGCCGACAAATAAAAGATTTTGTAATATTTCATACTGGGAAATCCGGGTATGAAAATTTCGAGCATCTGAACACCTCTCTTTTCGCGATTAGAGCCATATTAACGGAGATAAATCGATTTAAAGGTTTGGAAGGCCCACCAGCCGACAAATAAAAGATTTTGTAATATTTCATACTGGGAAATCCGGGTATGAAAATTTCGAGCATCTGAACACCTCTCTTTTCGCGATTAGAGCCATATTAACGGAGATAAATCGATTTAAAGGTTTGGAAGGCCCACCAGCCGACAAATAAAAGATTTTGTAATATTTTATACTGGGAAATCCGGGTATAAAAATTTCAAGCATGTGAACACCCCTCTTTTCGCGATTAGAGCCATATTAACGGAGATAAATCGATTTAAAGGTTTGGAAGGCCCACCAGCCGACAAATAAAAGATTTTGTAATAATTTATACTGGGAAATCCGGGTATGAAAACTTCGAGCATCTGAACACCTCTCTTTTCGCGATTAGAGCCATATTAACGGAGATAAATCGATTTAAAGGTTTGGAAGGCCCACCAGCCGACAAATAAAAGATTTTGTAATATTTTATACTGGGAAATCCGGGTATGAAAATTTCGAGCATCTGAACACCCTTCTTTTCGCGGTTAGAGCCATATTAACGGAGATATATCGATTTAAAGGTTTGGAAGGCCCACCAGCCGACAAATAAAAGATTTTGTAATATTTTAAACTGGGAAATCCGGGTATAAAAATTTCAAGCATCTGAACACCCCTCTTTTCGCGATTAGAGCCATATTAACGGAGATATATCGATTTAAAGGTTTGGAAGGCCCACCAGCCGACAAATAAAAGATTTTGTAATATTTTATACTGGGAAATCCGGGTATAAAAATTTCGAGCATCTCAACACCTCTCTTTTCGCGATTAGAGCCATATTAACGGAGATAAATCGATTTAAAGGTTTGGAAGGCCCACCAGCCGACAAATAAAAGATTTTGTAATATTTTATACTGGGAAATCCGGGTATGAAAATTTCGAGCATCTGAACACCCTTCTTTTCGCGATTAGAGCCATATTAACGGAGATATATAGATTTAAAGGTTTGGAAGGCCCACCAGCCGACAAATAAAAGATTTTGTAATATTTTATACTGGGAAATCCGGGTATGAAAATTTCGAGCATCTGAACACCCTTCTTTTCGCGATTAGAGCCATATTAACGGAGATATATCGATTTAAAGGTTTGGAAGGCCCACCAGCCGACAAATAAAAGATTTTGTAATATTTTAAACTGGGAAATCCGGGTATGAAAATTTCGAGCATCTGAACACCTCTCTTTTCGCGATTAGAGCCATATTAACGGAGATATATCGATTTAAAGGTTTGGAAGGCCCACCAGCCGACAAATAAAAGATTTTGTAATATTTTATACTGGGAAATCCGGGTATGAAAATTTCGAGCATCTGAACACCCTTCTTTTCGCGGTTAGAGCCATATTAACGGAGATATATCGATTTAAAGGTTTGGAAGGCCCACCAGCCGACAAATAAAAGATTTTGTAATATTTTATACTGGGAAATCCGGGTATAAAAATTTCAAGCATCTGAACACCCCTCTTTTCGCGATTAGAGCCATATTAACGGAGATATATCGATTTAAAGGTTTGGAAGGCCCACCAGCCGACAAATAAAAGATTTTGTAATATTTTATACTGGGAAATCCGGGTATGAAAATTTCGAGCATCTGAACACCCTTCTTTTCGCGATTAGAGCCATATTAACGGAGATATATCGATTTAAAGGTTTGGAAGGCCCACCAGCCGACAAATAAAAGATTTTGTAATATTTTATACTGGGAAATCCGGGTATGAAAATTTCGAGCATCTGAACACCTCTCTTTTCGCGATTAGAGCCATATTAACGGAGATAAATCGATTTAAAGGTTTGGAAGGCCCACCAGCCGACAAATAAAAGATTTTGTAATATTTTATACTGGGAAATCCGGGTATAAAAATTTCAAGCATGTGAACACCCCTCTTTTCGCGATTAGAGCCATATTAACGGAGATAAATCGATTTAAAGGTTTGGAAGGCCCACCAGCCGACAAATAAAAGATTTTGTAATATTTCATACTGGGAAATCCGGGTATGAAAATTTCGAGCATCTGAACACCTCTCTTTTCGCGATTAGAGCCATATTAACGGAGATAAATCGATTTAAAGGTTTGGAAGGCCCACCAGCCGACAAATAAAAGATTTTGTAATATTTCATACTGGGAAATCCGGGTATGAAAATTTCGAGCATCTGAACACCTCTCTTTTCGCGATTAGAGCCATATTAACGGAGATAAATCGATTTAAAGGTTTGGAAGGCCCACCAGCCGACAAATAAAAGATTTTGTAATATTTTATACTGGGAAATCCGGGTATAAAAATTTCAAGCATGTGAACACCCCTCTTTTCGCGATTAGAGCCATATTAACGGAGATAAATCGATTTAAAGGTTTGGAAGGCCCACCAGCCGACAAATAAAAGATTTTGTAATAATTTATACTGGGAAATCCGGGTATGAAAACTTCGAGCATCTGAACACCTCTCTTTTCGCGATTAGAGCCATATTAACGGAGATAAATCGATTTAAAGGTTTGGAAGGCCCACCAGCCGACAAATAAAAGATTTTGTAATATTTTATACTGGGAAATCCGGGTATGAAAATTTCGAGCATCTGAACACCCTTCTTTTCGCGGTTAGAGCCATATTAACGGAGATATATCGATTTAAAGGTTTGGAAGGCCCACCAGCCGACAAATAAAAGATTTTGTAATATTTTAAACTGGGAAATCCGGGTATAAAAATTTCAAGCATCTGAACACCCCTCTTTTCGCGATTAGAGCCATATTAACGGAGATATATCGATTTAAAGGTTTGGAAGGCCCACCAGCCGACAAATAAAAGATTTTGTAATATTTTATACTGGGAAATCCGGGTATAAAAATTTCGAGCATCTCAACACCTCTCTTTTCGCGATTAGAGCCATATTAACGGAGATAAATCGATTTAAAGGTTTGGAAGGCCCACCAGCCGACAAATAAAAGATTTTGTAATATTTTATACTGGGAAATCCGGGTATGAAAATTTCGAGCATCTGAACACCCTTCTTTTCGCGATTAGAGCCATATTAACGGAGATATATAGATTTAAAGGTTTGGAAGGCCCACCAGCCGACAAATAAAAGATTTTGTAATATTTTATACTGGGAAATCCGGGTATGAAAATTTCGAGCATCTGAACACCCTTCTTTTCGCGATTAGAGCCATATTAACGGAGATATATCGATTTAAAGGTTTGGAAGGCCCACCAGCCGACAAATAAAAGATTTTGTAATATTTTAAACTGGGAAATCCGGGTATGAAAATTTCGAGCATCTGAACACCTCTCTTTTCGCGATTAGAGCCATATTAACGGAGATATATCGATTTAAAGGTTTGGAAGGCCCACCAGCCGACAAATAAAAGATTTTGTAATATTTTATACTGGGAAATCCGGGTATGAAAATTTCGAGCATCTGAACACCTCTCTTTTCGCGATTAGAGCCATATTAACGGAGATAAATCGATTTAAAGGTTTGGAAGGCCCACCAGCCGACACATAAAAGATTTTGTAATATTTTATACTGGGAAATCCAGGTTTGAAAATTTCGAGCATCTGAACACCCTTCTTTTCGCGATTAGAGCCATATTAACGGAGATATATAGATTTAAAGGTTTGGAAGGCCCACCAGCCGACAAATAAAAGATTTTGTAATATTTTATACTGGGAAATCCGGGTATGAAAATTTCGAGCATCTGAACACCTCTCTTTTCGCGATTAGAGCCATATTAACGGAGATAAATCGATTTAAAGGTTTGGAAGGCCCACCAGCCGACAAATAAAAGATTTTGTAATATTTTATACTGGGAAATCCGGGTATGAAAATTTCGAGCATCTGAACACCCTTCTTTTCGCGGTTAGAGCCATATTAACGGAGATATATCGATTTAAAGGTTTGGAAGGCCCACCAGCCGACAAATAAAAGATTTTGTAATATTTTAAACTGGGAAATCCGGGTATAAAAATTTCAAGCATCTGAACACCCCTCTTTTCGCGATTAGAGCCATATTAACGGAGATATATCGATTTAAAGGTTTGGAAGGCCCACCAGCCGACAAATAAAAGATTTTGTAATATTTTATACTGGGAAATCCGGGTATAAAAATTTCGAGCATCTCAACACCTCTCTTTTCGCGATTAGAGCCATATTAACGGAGATAAATCGATTTAAAGGTTTGGAAGGCCCACCAGCCGACAAATAAAAGATTTTGTAATATTTTATACTGGGAAATCCGGGTATGAAAATTTCGAGCATCTGAACACCCTTCTTTTCGCGATTAGAGCCATATTAACGGAGATATATAGATTTAAAGGTTTGGAAGGCCCACCAGCCGACAAATAAAAGATTTTGTAATATTTTATACTGGGAAATCCGGGTATAAAAATTTCGAGCATCTCAACACCTCTCTTTTCGCGATTAGAGCCATATTAACGGAGATAAATCGATTTAAAGGTTTGGAAGGCCCACCAGCCGACAAATAAAAGATTTTGTAATATTTTATACTGGGAAATCCGGGTATAAAAATTTCAAGCATCTGAACACCCCTCTTTTCGCGATTAGAGCCATATTAACGGAGATATATCGATTTAAAGGTTTGGAAGGCCCACCAGCCGACAAATAAAAGATTTTGTAATATTTTATACTGGGAAATCCGGGTATGAAAATTTCGAGCATCTGAACACCCTTCTTTTCGCGATTAGAGCCATATTAACGGAGATATATCGATTTAAAGGTTTGGAAGGCCCACCAGCCGACAAATAAAAGATTTTGTAATATTTTAAACTGGGAAATCCGGGTATGAAAATTTCGAGCATCTGAACACCTCTCTTTTCGCGATTAGAGCCATATTAACGGAGATAAATCGATTTAAAGGTTTGGAAGGCCCACCAGCCGACAAATAAAAGATTTTGTAATATTTTATACTGGGAAATCCGGGTATGAAAATTTCGAGCATCTGAACACCCTTCTTTTCGCGGTTAGAGCCATATTAACGGAGATATATCGATTTAAAGGTTTGGAAGGCCCACCAGCCGACAAATAAAAGATTTTGTAATATTTTAAACTGGGAAATCCGGGTATAAAAATTTCAAGCATCTGAACACCCCTCTTTTCGCGATTAGAGCCATATTAACGGAGATATATCGATTTAAAGGTTTGGAAGGCCCACCAGCCGACAAATAAAAGATTTTGTAATATTTTATACTGGGAAATCCGGGTATAAAAATTTCGAGCATCTCAACACCTCTCTTTTCGCGATTAGAGCCATATTAACGGAGATAAATCGATTTAAAGGTTTGGAAGGCCCACCAGCCGACAAATAAAAGATTTTGTAATATTTTATACTGGGAAATCCGGGTATGAAAATTTCGAGCATCTGAACACCCTTCTTTTCGCGATTAGAGCCATATTAACGGAGATATATAGATTTAAAGGTTTGGAAGGCCCACCAGCCGACAAATAAAAGATTTTGTAATATTTTATACTGGGAAATCCGGGTATAAAAATTTCGAGCATCTCAACACCTCTCTTTTCGCGATTAGAGCCATATTAACGGAGATATATCGATTTAAAGGTTTGGAAGGCCCACCAGCCGACAAATAAAAGATTTTGTAATATTTTAAACTGGGAAATCCGGGTATGAAAATTTCGAGCATCTGAACACCTCTCTTTTCGCGATTAGAGCCATATTAACGGAGATATATCGATTTAAAGGTTTGGAAGGCCCACCAGCCGACAAATAAAAGATTTTGTAATATTTTATACTGGGAAATCCGGGTATGAAAATTTCGAGCATCTGAACACCTCTCTTTTCGCGATTAGAGCCATATTAACGGAGATAAATCGATTTAAAGGTTTGGAAGGCCCACCAGCCGACAAATAAAAGATTTTGTAATATTTTAAACTGGGAAATCCGGGTATAAAAATTTCAAGCATCTGAACACCCCTCTTTTCGCGATTAGAGCCATATTAACGGAGATATATCGATTTAAAGGTTTGGAAGGCCCACCAGCCGACAAATAAAAGATTTTGTAATATTTTATACTGGGAAATCCGGGTATAAAAATTTCGAGCATCTCAACACCTCTCTTTTCGCGATTAGAGCCATATTAACGGAGATAAATCGATTTAAAGGTTTGGAAGGCCCACCAGCCGACAAATAAAAGATTTTGTAATATTTTATACTGGGAAATCCGGGTATGAAAATTTCGAGCATCTGAACACCCTTCTTTTCGCGATTAGAGCCATATTAACGGAGATATATAGATTTAAAGGTTTGGAAGGCCCACCAGCCGACAAATAAAAGATTTTGTAATATTTTATACTGGGAAATCCGGGTATGAAAATTTCGAGCATCTGAACACCCTTCTTTTCGCGATTAGAGCCATATTAACGGAGATATATCGATTTAAAGGTTTGGAAGGCCCACCAGCCGACAAATAAAAGATTTTGTAATATTTTAAACTGGGAAATCCGGGTATGAAAATTTCGAGCATCTGAACACCTCTCTTTTCGCGATTAGAGCCATATTAACGGAGATATATCGATTTAAAGGTTTGGAAGGCCCACCAGCCGACAAATAAAAGATTTTGTAATATTTTATACTGGGAAATCCGGGTATGAAAATTTCGAGCATCTGAACACCTCTCTTTTCGCGATTAGAGCCATATTAACGGAGATAAATCGATTTAAAGGTTTGGAAGGCCCACCAGCCGACAAATAAAAGATTTTGTAATATTTTATACTGGGAAATCCGGGTATGAAAATTTCGAGCATCTGAACACCCTTCTTTTCGCGATTAGAGCCATATTAACGGAGATATATAGATTTAAAGGTTTGGAAGGCCCACCAGCCGACAAATAAAAGATTTTGTAATATTTTATACTGGGAAATCCGGGTATGAAAATTTCGAGCATCTGAACACCCTTCTTTTCGCGATTAGAGCCATATTAACGGAGATATATCGATTTAAAGGTTTGGAAGGCCCACCAGCCGACAAATAAAAGATTTTGTAATATTTTATACTGGGAAATCCGGGTATGAAAATTTCGAGCATCTGAACACCTCTCTTTTCGCGATTAGAGCCATATTAACGGAGATAAATCGATTTAAAGGTTTGGAAGGCCCACCAGCCGACAAATAAAAGATTTTGTAATATTTTATACTGGGAAATCCGGGTATAAAAATTTCAAGCATGTGAACACCCCTCTTTTCGCGATTAGAGCCATATTAACGGAGATAAATCGATTTAAAGGTTTGGAAGGCCCACCAGCCGACAAATAAAAGATTTTGTAATATTTCATACTGGGAAATCCGGGTATGAAAATTTCGAGCATCTGAACACCTCTCTTTTCGCGATTAGAGCCATATTAACGGAGATAAATCGATTTAAAGGTTTGGAAGGCCCACCAGCCGACAAATAAAAGATTTTGTAATATTTCATACTGGGAAATCCGGGTATGAAAATTTCGAGCATCTGAACACCTCTCTTTTCGCGATTAGAGCCATATTAACGGAGATAAATCGATTTAAAGGTTTGGAAGGCCCACCAGCCGACAAATAAAAGATTTTGTAATATTTTATACTGGGAAATCCGGGTATAAAAATTTCAAGCATGTGAACACCCCTCTTTTCGCGATTAGAGCCATATTAACGGAGATAAATCGATTTAAAGGTTTGGAAGGCCCACCAGCCGACAAATAAAAGATTTTGTAATAATTTATACTGGGAAATCCGGGTATGAAAACTTCGAGCATCTGAACACCTCTCTTTTCGCGATTAGAGCCATATTAACGGAGATAAATCGATTTAAAGGTTTGGAAGGCCCACCAGCCGACAAATAAAAGATTTTGTAATATTTTATACTGGGAAATCCGGGTATGAAAATTTCGAGCATCTGAACACCCTTCTTTTCGCGGTTAGAGCCATATTAACGGAGATATATCGATTTAAAGGTTTGGAAGGCCCACCAGCCGACAAATAAAAGATTTTGTAATATTTTATACTGGGAAATCCGGGTATAAAAATTTCAAGCATCTGAACACCCCTCTTTTCGCGATTAGAGCCATATTAACGGAGATATATCGATTTAAAGGTTTGGAAGGCCCACCAGCCGACAAATAAAAGATTTTGTAATATTTTATACTGGGAAATCCGGGTATGAAAATTTCGAGCATCTGAACACCTCTCTTTTCGCGATTAGAGCCATATTAACGGAGATAAATCGATTTAAAGGTTTGGAAGGCCCACCAGCCGACAAATAAAAGATTTTGTAATATTTTATACTGGGAAATCCGGGTATGAAAATTTCGAGCATCTGAACACCCTTCTTTTCGCGGTTAGAGCCATATTAACGGAGATATATCGATTTAAAGGTTTGGAAGGCCCACCAGCCGACAAATAAAAGATTTTGTAATATTTTATACTGGGAAATCCGGGTATAAAAATTTCAAGCATCTGAACACCCCTCTTTTCGCGATTAGAGCCATATTAACGGAGATATATCGATTTAAAGGTTTGGAAGGCCCACCAGCCGACAAATAAAAGATTTTGTAATATTTTATACTGGGAAATCCGGGTATGAAAATTTCGAGCATCTGAACACCCTTCTTTTCGCGATTAGAGCCATATTAACGGAGATATATCGATTTAAAGGTTTGGAAGGCCCACCAGCCGACAAATAAAAGATTTTGTAATATTTTATACTGGGAAATCCGGGTATGAAAATTTCGAGCATCTGAACACCTCTCTTTTCGCGATTAGAGCCATATTAACGGAGATAAATCGATTTAAAGGTTTGGAAGGCCCACCAGCCGACAAATAAAAGATTTTGTAATATTTTATACTGGGAAATCCGGGTATAAAAATTTCAAGCATGTGACCACCCCTCTTTTCGCGATTAGAGCCATATTAACGGAGATAAATCGATTTAAAGGTTTGGAAGGCCCACCAGCCGACAAATAAAAGATTTTGTAATATTTTATACTGGGAAATCCGGGTATAAAAATTTCAAGCATCTGAACACCCCTCTTTTCGCGATTAGAGCCATATTAACGGAGATAAATCGATTTAAAGGTTTGGAAGGCCCACCAGCCGACAAATAAAAGATTTTGTTATATATTATATACTGGGAAATCCGGGTATGAAAATTTCGAGCATCTGAACACCCTTCTTTTCGCGATTAGAGCCATATTAACGGAGATATATCGATTTAAAGGTTTGGAAGGCCCACCAGCCGACAAATAAAAGATTTTGTAATATTTTATACTGGGAAATCCGGGTATAAAAATTTCAAGCATATTAACGGAGATATATTAACGGCATATTAACGGAGATATATCGATTTAAAGGTTTGGAAGGCCCACCAGCCGACAAATAAAAGATTTTGTAATATTTTATACTGGGAAATCCGGGTATGAAAATTTCGAGCATCTGAACACCCTTCTTTTCGCGATTAGAGCCATATTAACGGAGATAAATCGATTTAAAGGTTTGGAAGGCCCACCAGCCGACAAATAAAAGATTTTGTAATATTTTATACTGGGAAATCCGGGTATAAAAATTTCAAGCATCTCAACACCCCTCTTTTCGCGATTAGAGCCATATTAACGGAGATATATCGATTTAAAGGTTTGGAAGGCCCACCAGCCGACAAATAAAAGATTTTGTAATATTTTATACTGGGAAATCCGGGTATAAAAATTTCAAGCATCTGAACACCCCTCTTTTCACGATTAGAGCCATATTAACGGAGATATATCGATTTAAAGGTTTGGAAGGCCCACCAGCCTACAAATAAAAGATTTTGTAATATTTTAAACTGGGAAATCCGGGTATGAAAATTTCGAGCATCTGAACACCCCTCTTTTCGCGATTAGAGCCATATTAACGGAGATATATCGATTTAAAGGTTTGGAAGGCCCACCAGCCGACAAATAAAAGATTTTGTAATATTTTATACTGGGAAATCCGGGTATGAAAATTTCGAGCATCTGAACACCTCTCTTTTCGCGATTAGAGCCATATTAACGGAGATATATCGATTTAAAGGTTTGGAAGGCCCACCAGCCGACAAATAAAAGATTTTGTAATATTTTATACTGGGAAATCCGGGTATGAAAATTTCAAGCATCTGAACACCCCTCTTTTCGCGATTAAAGCCATATAAACGGAGATATATCGATTTAAAGGTTTGGAAGGCCCACCAGCCTACAAATAAAAGATTTTGTAATATTTTAAACTGGGAAATCCGGGTATAAAAATTTCGAGCATCTGAACACCCCTCTTTTCGCGATTAGAGCCATATTAACGGAGATATATCGATTTAAAGGTTTGGAAGGCCCACCAGCCTACAAATAAAAGATTTTGTAATATTTTAAACTGGGAAATCCGGGTATGAAAATTTCGAGCATCTGAACACCTCTCTTTTCGCGATTAGAGCCATATTAACGGAGATATATCGATTTAAAGGTTTGGAAGGCCCACCAGCCGACAAATAAAAGATTTTGTAATATTTTATACTGGGAAATCCGGGTATGAAAATTTCGAGCATCTGAACACCTCTCTTTTCGCGATTAGAGCCATATTAACGGAGATATATCGATTTAAAGGTTTGGAAGGCCCACCAGCCGACAAATAAAAGATTTTGTAATATTTTATACTGGGAAATCCGGGTATGAAAATTTCGAGCATCTGAACACCTCTCTTTTCGCGATTAGAGCCATATTAACGGAGATATATCGATTTAAAGGTTTGGAAGGCCCACCAGCCGACAAATAAAAGATTTTGTAATATTTTATACTGGGAAATCCGGGTATAAAAATTTCAAGCATCTGAACACCCCTCTTTTCGCGATTAGAGCCATATAAACGGAGATATATCGATTTAAAGGTTTGGAAGGCCCACCAGCCTACAAATAAAAGATTTTGTAATATTTTAAACTGGGAAATCCGGGTATAAAAATTTCGAGCATCTGAACACCCCTCTTTTCGCGATTAGAGCCATATTAACGGAGATATATCGATTTAAAGGTTTGGAAGGCCCACCAGCCGACAAATAAAAGATTTTGTAATATTTTATACTGGGAAATCCGGGTATGAAAATTTCGAGCATCTGAACACCTCTCTTTTCGCGATTAGAGCCATATTAACGGAGATAAATCGATTTAAAGGTTTGGAAGGCCCACCAGCCGACAAATAAAAGATTTTGTAATATTTTAAACTGGGAAATCCGGGTATAAAAATTTCAAGCATCTGAACACCCCTCTTTTCACGATTAGAGCCATATTAACGGAGATATATCGATTTAAAGGTTTGGAAGGCCCACCAGCCTACAAATAAAAGATTTTGTAATATTTTAAACTGGGAAATCCGGGTATAAAAATTTCAAGCATCTGAACACCCCTCTTTTCGCGATTAGAGCCATATTAACGGAGATATATCGATTTAAAGGTTTGGAAGGCCCACCAGCCGACAAATAAAAGATTTTGTAATATTTTATACTGGGAAATCCGGGTATAAAAATTTCGAGCATCTGAACACCTCTCTTTTCGCGATTAGAGCCATATTAACGGAGATATATCGATTTAAAGGTTTGGAAGGCCCACCAGCCGACAAATAAAAGATTTTGTAATATTTTATACTGGGAAATCCGGGTATGAAAATTTCGAGCATCTGAACACCTCTCTTTTCGCGATTAGAGCCATATTAACGGAGATAAATCGATTTAAAGGTTTGGAAGGCCCACCAGCCGACACATAAAAGATTTTGTAATATTTTATACTGGGAAATCCAGGTTTGAAAATTTCGAGCATCTGAACACCTCTCTTTTCGCGATTAGAGCCATATTAACGGAGATAAATCGATTTAAAGGTTTGGAAGGCCCACCAGCCGACAAATAAAAGATTTTGTAATATTTTATACTGGGAAATCCGGGTATGAAAATTTCGAGCATCTGAACACCCTTCTTTTCGCGATTAGAGCCATATTAACGGAGATATATAGATTTAAAGGTTTGGAAGGCCCACCAGCCGACAAATAAAAGATTTTGTAATATTTTATACTGGGAAATCCGGGTATGAAAATTTCGAGCATCTGAACACCCTTCTTTTCGCGATTAGAGCCATATTAACGGAGATATATCGATTTAAAGGTTTGGAAGGCCCACCAGCCGACAAATAAAAGATTTTGTAATATTTTAAACTGGGAAATCCGGGTATGAAAATTTCGAGCATCTGAACACCTCTCTTTTCGCGATTAGAGCCATATTAACGGAGATATATCGATTTAAAGGTTTGGAAGGCCCACCAGCCGACAAATAAAAGATTTTGTAATATTTTATACTGGGAAATCCGGGTATGAAAATTTCGAGCATCTGAACACCTCTCTTTTCGCGATTAGAGCCATATTAACGGAGATAAATCGATTTAAAGGTTTGGAAGGCCCACCAGCCGACAAATAAAAGATTTTGTAATATTTTATACTGGGAAATCCGGGTATGCAAATTTCGAGCATCTGAACACCTCTCTTTTCGCGATTAGAGCCATATTAACGGAGATAAATCGATTTAAAGGTTTGGAAGGCCCACCAGCCGACACATAAAAGATTTTGTAATATTTTATACTGGGAAATCCAGGTTTGAAAATTTCGAGCATCTGAACACCCCCCTTTTCGCGATTAGAGCCATATTAACGGAGATATATCGATTTAAAGGTTTGGAAGGCCCACCAGCCGACAAATAAAAGATTTTGTAATATTTTATACTGGGAAATCCGGGTATGCAAATTTCGAGCATCTGAACACCTCTCTTTTCGCGATTAGAGCCATATTAACGGAGATAAATCGATTTAAAGGTTTGGAAGGCCCACCAGCCGACACATAAAAGATTTTGTAATATTTTATACTGGGAAATCCAGGTTTGAAAATTTCGAGCATCTGAACACCCCCCTTTTCGCGATTAGAGCCATATTAACGGAGATATATCGATTTAAAGGTTTGGAAGGCCCACCAGCCGACAAATAAAAGATTTTGTAATATTTTATACTGGGAAATCCGGGTATGAAAATTTCGAGCATCTGAACACCTCTCTTTTCGCGATTAGAGCCATATTAACGGAGATAAATCGATTTAAAGGTTTGGAAGGCCCACCAGCCGACAAATAAAATATTTTGTAATATTTTATACTGGGAAATCCGGGTATGAAAATTTCGAGCATCTGAACACCTCTCTTTTCGCGATTAGAGCCATATTAACGGAGATAAATCGATTTAAAGGTTTGGAAGGCCCACCAGCCGACACATAAAAGATTTTGTAATATTTTATACTGGGAAATCCGGGTATGAAAATTTCGAGCATCTGAACACCCCCCTTTTCGCGATTAGAGCCATATTAACGGAGATATATCGATTTAAAGGTTTGGAAGGCCCACCAGCCGACAAATAAAAGATTTTGTAATATTTTATACTGGGAAATCCGGGTATGAAAATTTCGAGCATCTGAACACCCTTCTTTTCGCGATTAGAGCCATATTAACGGAGATATATCGATTTAAAGGTTTGGAAGGCCCACCAGCCGACAAATAAAAGATTTTGTAATATTTTATACTGGGAAATCCGGGTATAAAAATTTCAAGCATCTGAACACCCCTCTTTTCGCGATTAGAGCCATATTAACGGAGATATATCGATTTAAAGGTTTGGAAGGCCCACCAGCCGACAAATAAAAGATTTTGTAATATTTTAAACTGGGAAATCCGGGTATGAAAATTTCGAGCATCTGAACACCTCTCTTTTCGCGATTAGAGCCATATTAACGGAGATAAATCGATTTAAAGGTTTGGAAGGCCCACCAGCCGACACATAAAAGATTTTGTAATAATTTATACTGGGAAATCCGGGTATGAAAATTTCGAGCATCTGAACACCTCTCTTTTCGCGATTAGAGCCATATTAACGGAGATATATCGATTTAAAGGTTTGGAAGGCCCACCAGCCGACAAATAAAAGATTTTGTAATATTTTATACTGGGAAATCCGGGTATAAAAATTTCAAGCATATTAACGGAGATATATTAACGGCATATTAACGGAGATATATCGATTTAAAGGTTTGGAAGGCCCACCAGCCGACTGGGAAATCCGGGTATGAAAATTTCGAGCATCTGAACACCCTTCTTTTCGCGATTAGAGCCATATTAACGGAGATAAATCGATTTAAAGGTTTGGAAGGCCCACCAGCCGACAAATAAAAGATTTTGTAATATTTTATACTGGGAAATCCGGGTATAAAAATTTCAAGCATCTCAACACCCCTCTTTTCGCGATTAGAGCCATATTAACGGAGATATATCGATTTAAAGGTTTGGAAGGCCCACCAGCCGACAAATAAAAGATTTTGTAATATTTTATACTGGGAAATCCGGGTATAAAAATTTCAAGCATCTGAACACCCCTCTTTTCACGATTAGAGCCATATTAACGGAGATATATCGATTTAAAGGTTTGGAAGGCCCACCAGCCTACAAATAAAAGATTTTGTAATATTTTAAACTGGGAAATCCGGGTATGAAAATTTCGAGCATCTGAACACCTCTCTTTTCGCGATTAGAGCCATATTAACGGAGATATATCGATTTAAAGGTTTGGAAGGCCCACCAGCCGACAAATAAAAGATTTTGTAATATTTTATACTGGGAAATCCGGGTATGAAAATTTCGAGCATCTGAACACCTCTCTTTTCGCGATTAGAGCCATATTAACGGAGATATATCGATTTAAAGGTTTGGAAGGCCCACCAGCCGACAAATAAAAGATTTTGTAATATTTTATACTGGGAAATCCGGGTATGAAAATTTCAAGCATCTGAACACCCCTCTTTTCGCGATTAGAGCCATATAAACGGAGATATATCGATTTAAAGGTTTGGAAGGCCCACCAGCCTACAAATAAAAGATTTTGTAATATTTTAAACTGGGAAATCCGGGTATAAAAATTTCGAGCATCTGAACACCCCTCTTTTCGCGATTAGAGCCATATTAACGGAGATATATCGATTTAAAGGTTTGGAAGGCCCACCAGCCGACAAATAAAAGATTTTGTAATATTTTATACTGGGAAATCCGGGTATGAAAATTTCGAGCATCTGAACACCTCTCTTTTCGCGATTAGAGCCATATTAACGGAGATAAATCGATTTAAAGGTTTGGAAGGCCCACCAGCCGACAAATAAAAGATTTTGTAATATTTTAAACTGGGAAATCCGGGTATAAAAATTTCAAGCATCTGAACACCCCTCTTTTCACGATTAGAGCCATATTAACGGAGATATATCGATTTAAAGGTTTGGAAGGCCCACCAGCCGACAAATAAAAGATTTTGTAATATTTTATACTGGGAAATCCGGGTATGAAAATTTCGAGCATCTGAACACCTCTCTTTTCGCGATTAGAGCCATATTAACGGAGATATATCGATTTAAAGGTTTGGAAGGCCCACCAGCCTACAAATAAAAGATTTTGTAATATTTTAAACTGGGAAATCCGGGTATAAAAATTTCAAGCATCTGAACACCCCTCTTTTCGCGATTAGAGCCATATTAACGGAGATATATCGATTTAAAGGTTTGGAAGGCCCACCAGCCGACAAATAAAAGATTTTGTAATATTTTATACTGGGAAATCCGGGTATAAAAATTTCGAGCATCTGAACACCTCTCTTTTCGCGATTAGAGCCATATTAACGGAGATAAATCGATTTAAAGGTTTGGAAGGCCCACCAGCCGACAAATAAAAGATTTTGTAATATTTTATACTGGGAAATCCGGGTATGAAAATTTCGAGCATCTGAACACCCTTCTTTTCGCGATTAGAGCCATATTAACGGAGATATATAGATTTAAAGGTTTGGAAGGCCCACCAGCCGACAAATAAAAGATTTTGTAATATTTTATACTGGGAAATCCGGGTATGAAAATTTCGAGCATCTGAACACCCTTCTTTTCGCGATTAGAGCCATATTAACGGAGATATATCGATTTAAAGGTTTGGAAGGCCCACCAGCCGACAAATAAAAGATTTTGTAATATTTTAAACTGGGAAATCCGGGTATGAAAATTTCGAGCATCTGAACACCTCTCTTTTCGCGATTAGAGCCATATTAACGGAGATATATCGATTTAAAGGTTTGGAAGGCCCACCAGCCGACAAATAAAAGATTTTGTAATATTTTATACTGGGAAATCCGGGTATGAAAATTTCGAGCATCTGAACACCTCTCTTTTCGCGATTAGAGCCATATTAACGGAGATAAATCGATTTAAAGGTTTGGAAGGCCCACCAGCCGACACATAAAAGATTTTGTAATATTTTATACTGGGAAATCCAGGTTTGAAAATTTCGAGCATCTGAACACCCCCCTTTTCGCGATTAGAGCCATATTAACGGAGATATATCGATTTAAAGGTTTGGAAGGCCCACCAGCCGACAAATAAAAGATTTTGTAATATTTTATACTGGGAAATCCGGGTATAAAAATTTCGAGCATCTGAACACCCCTCTTTTCGCGATTAGAGCCATATTAACGGAGATATATCGATTTAAAGGTTTGGAAGGCCCACCAGCCGACACATAAAAGATTTTGTAATATTTTATACTGGGAAATCCGGGTATGAAAATTTCGAGCATCTGAACACCTCTCTTTTCGCGATTAGAGCCATATTAACGGAGATAAATCGATTTAAAGGTTTGGAAGGCCCACCAGCCGACAAATAAAATATTTTGTAATATTTTATACTGGGAAATCCGGGTATGAAAATTTCGAGCATCTGAACACCTCTCTTTTCGCGATTAGAGCCATATTAACGGAGATAAATCGATTTAAAGGTTTGGAAGGCCCACCAGCCGACACATAAAAGATTTTGTAATATTTTATACTGGGAAATCCGGGTATGAAAATTTCGAGCATCTGAACACCCCCCTTTTCGCGATTAGAGCCATATTAACGGAGATATATCGATTTAAAGGTTTGGAAGGCCCACCAGCCGACAAATAAAAGATTTTGTAATATTTTATACTGGGAAATCCGGGTATGAAAATTTCGAGCATCTGAACACCCTTCTTTTCGCGATTAGAGCCATATTAACGGAGATATATCGATTTAAAGGTTTGGAAGGCCCACCAGCCGACAAATAAAAGATTTTGTAATATTTTATACTGGGAAATCCGGGTATAAAAATTTCAAGCATCTGAACACCCCTCTTTTCGCGATTAGAGCCATATTAACGGAGATATATCGATTTAAAGGTTTGGAAGGCCCACCAGCCGACAAATAAAAGATTTTGTAATATTTTAAACTGGGAAATCCGGGTATGAAAATTTCGAGCATCTGAACACCTCTCTTTTCGCGATTAGAGCCATATTAACGGAGATAAATCGATTTAAAGGTTTGGAAGGCCCACCAGCCGACACATAAAAGATTTTGTAATAATTTATACTGGGAAATCCGGGTATGAAAATTTCGAGCATCTGAACACCCCTCTTTTCGCGATTAGAGCCATATTAACGGAGATAAATCGATTTAAAGGTTTGGAAGGCCCACCAGCCGACAAATAAAAGATTTTGTAATATTTTATACTGGGAAATCCGGGTATGAAAATTTCGAGCATCTGAACACCTCTCTTTTCGCGATTAGAGCCATATTAACGGAGATAAATCGATTTAAAGGTTTGGAAGGCCCACCAGCCGACAAATAAAAGATTTTGTAATATTTTATACTGGGAAATCCGGGTATAAAAATTTCAAGCATCTGAACACCCCTCTTTTCGCGATTAGAGCCATATTAACGGAGATATATCGATTTAAAGGTTTGGAAGGCCCACCAGCCGACAAATAAAAGATTTTGTAATATTTTATACTGGGAAATCCGGGTATGAAAATTTCGAGCATCTGAACACCTCTCTTTTCGCGATTAGAGCCATATTAACGGAGATAAATCGATTTAAAGGTTTGGAAGGCCCACCAGCCGACAAATTAAAGATTTTGTAATATTTTATACTGGGAAATCCGGGTATTAAAATTTCAAGCATCTGAACACCCCTCTTTTCGCGATTAGAGCCATATTAACGGAGATATATCGATTTAAAGGTTTGGAAGGCCCACCAGCCGACAAATAAAAGATTTTGTAATATTTTAAACTGGGAAATCCGGGTATAAAAATTTCGAGCATCTGAACACCTCTCTTTTCGCGATTAGAGCCATATTAACGGAGATAAATCGATTTAAAGGTTTGGAAGGCCCACCAGCCGACAAATAAAAGATTTTGTAATATTTTAAACTGGGAAATCCGGGTATGAAAATTTCGAGCATCTGAACACCTCTCTTTTCGCGATTAGAGCCATATTAACGGAGATAAATCGATTTAAAGGTTTGGAAGGCCCACCAGCCGACAAATAAAAGGTTTTGTAATATTTTAAACTGAGAAATCCGGGTATGAAAATTTCGAGCATCTGAACACCTCTCTTTTCGCGATTAGAGCCATATTAACGGAGATAAATCGATTTAAAGGTTTGGAAGGCCCACCAGCCGACACATAAAAGATTTTGTAATAATTTATACTGGGAAATCCGGGTATGAAAATTTCGAGCATCTGAACACCTCTCTTTTCGCGATTAGAGCCATATTAACGGAGATAAATCGATTTAAAGGTTTGGAAGGCCCACCAGCCGACAAATAAAAGATTTTGTAATATTTTATACTGGGAAATCCGGGTATGAAAATTTCGAGCATCTGAACACCTCTCTTTTCGCGATTAGAGCCATATTAACGGAGATAAATCGATTTAAAGGTTTGGAAGGCCCACCAGCCGACAAATAAAAGATTTTGTAATATTTTATACTGGGAAATCCGGGTATAAAAATTTCAAGCATCTGAACACCCCTCTTTTCGCGATTAGAGCCATATTAACGGAGATATATCGATTTAAAGGTTTGGAAGGCCCACCAGCCGACAAATAAAAGATTTTGTAATATTTTAAACTGGGAAATCCGGGTATAAAAATTTCAAGCATCTGAACACCCCTCTTTTCGCGATTAGAGCCATATTAACGGAGATATATCGATTTAAAGGTTTGGAAGGCCCACCAGCCGACAAATAAAAGATTTTGTAATATTTTATACTGGGAAATCCGGGTATAAAAATTTCGAGCATCTGAACACCTCTCTTTTCGCGATTAGAGCCATATTAACGGAGATAAATCGATTTAAAGGTTTGGAAGGCCCACCAGCCGACAAATAAAAGATTTTGTAATATTTTATACTGGGAAATCCGGGTATGAAAATTTCGAGCATCTGAACACCTCTCTTTTCGCGATTAGAGCCATATTAACGGAGATAAATCGATTTAAAGGTTTGGAAGGCCCACCAGCCGACAAATAAAAGATTTTGTAATATTTTATACTGGGAAATCCGGGTATTAAAATTTCAAGCATCTGAACACCCCTCTTTTCGCGATTAGAGCCATATTAACGGAGATATATCGATTTAAAGGTTTGGAAGGCCCACCAGCCGACAAATAAAAGGTTTTGTAATATTTTAAACTGGGAAATCCGGGTATGAAAATTTCGAGCATCTGAACACCTCTCTTTTCGCGATTAGAGCCATATTAACGGAGATAAATCGATTTAAAGGTTTGGAAGGCCCACCAGCCGACACATAAAAGATTTTGTAATAATTTATACTGGGAAATCCGGGTATGAAAATTTCGAGCATCTGAACACCTCTCTTTTCGCGATTAGAGCCATATTAACGGAGATAAATCGATTTAAAGGTTTGGAAGGCCCACCAGCCGACAAATAAAAGATTTTGTAATATTTTATACTGGGAAATCCGGGTATGAAAATTTCGAGCATCTGAACACCTCTCTTTTCGCGATTAGAGCCATATTAACGGAGATAAATCGATTTAAAGGTTTGGAAGGCCCACCAGCCGACAAATAAAAGATTTTGTAATATTTTATACTGGGAAATCCGGGTATAAAAATTTCAAGCATCTGAACACCCCTCTTTTCGCGATTAGAGCCATATTAACGGAGATAAATCGATTTAAAGGTTTGGAAGGCCCACCAGCCGACAAATAAAAGATTTTGTAATATTTTATACTGGGAAATCCGGGTATGAAAATTTCGAGCATCTGAACACCTCTCTTTTCGCGATTAGAGCCATATTAACGGAGATAAATCGATTTAAAGGTTTGGAAGGCCCACCAGCCGACAAATAAAAGATTTTGTAATATTTTATACTGGGAAATCCGGGTATAAAAATTTCAAGCATCTGAACACCCCTCTTTTCGCGATTAGAGCCATATTAACGGAGATATATCGATTTAAAGGTTTGGAAGGCCCACCAGCCTACAAATAAAAGATTTTGTAATATTTTAAACTGGGAAATCCGGGTATAAAAATTTCAAGCATCTGAACACCCCTCTTTTCGCGATTAGAGCCATATTAACGGAGATAAATCGATTTAAAGGTTTGGAAGGCCCACCAGCCGACAAATAAAAGATTTTGTAATATTTTATACTGGGAAATCCGGGTATAAAAATTTCGAGCATCTGAACACCTCTCTTTTCGCGATTAGAGCCATATTAACGGAGATAAATCGATTTAAAGGTTTGGAAGGCCCACCAGCCGACAAATAAAAGATTTTGTAATATTTTATACTGGGAAATCCGGGTATGAAAATTTCGAGCATCTGAACACCCTTCTTTTCGCGATTAGAGCCATATTAACGGAGATATATAGATTCAAAGGTTTGGAAGGCCCACCAGCCGACAAATAAAAGATTTTGTAATATTTTATACTGGGAAATCCGGGTATGAAAATTTCGAGCATCTGAACACCCTTCTTTTCGCGATTAGAGCCATATTAACGGAGATATATCGATTTAAAGGTTTGGAAGGCCCACCAGCCGACAAATAAAAGATTTTGTAATATTTTAAACTGGGAAATCCGGGTATAAAAATTTCAAGCATCTGAACACCCCTCTTTTCGCGATTAGAGCCATATTAACGGAGATATATCGATTTAAAGGTTTGGAAGGCCCACCAGCCGACAAATAAAAGATTTTGTAATATTTTATACTGGGAAATCCGGGTATGAAAATTTCGAGCATCTGAACACCCTTCTTTTCGCGATTAGAGCCATATTAACGGAGATAAATCGATTTAAAGGTTCGGAAGGCCCACCAGCCGACAAATTAAAGATTTTGTAATATTTTATACTGGGAAATCCGGGTATAAAAATTTCAAGCATCTGAACACCCCTCTTTTCGCGATTAGAGCCATATAAACGGAGATATATCGATTTAAAGGTTTGGAAGGCCCACCAGCCGACAAATAAAAGATTTTGTAATATTTTATACTGGGAAATCCGGGTATGAAAATTTCGAGCATCTGAACACCCTTCTTTTCGCGATTAGAGCCATATTAACGGAGATATATCGATTTAAAGGTTTGGAAGGCCCACCAGCCGACAAATAAAAGATTTTGTAATATTTTATACTGGGAAATCCGGGTATAAAAATTTCAAGCATCTGAACACCCCTCTTTTCGCGATTAGAGCCATATTAACGGAGATAAATCGATTTAAAGGTTTGGAAGGCCCACCAGCCGACAAATAAAAGATTTTGTAATATTTTATACTGGGAAATCCGGGTATGAAAATTTCGAGCATCTGAACACCTCTCTTTTCGCGATTAGAGCCATATTAAAGGAGATAAATCGATTTAAAGGTTTGGAAGGCCCACCAGCCGACAAATAAAAGATTTTGTAATATTTTATACTGGGAAATCCGGGTATGAAAATTTCGAGCATCTGAACACCCTTCTTTTCGCGATTAGAGCCATATTAACGGAGATATATAGATTTAAAGGTTTGGAAGGCCCACCAGCCGACAAATAAAAGATTTTGTAATATTTTATACTGGGAAATCCGGGTATGAAAATTTCGAGCATCTGAACACCCTTCTTTTCGCGATTAGAGCCATATTAACGGAGATATATAGATTTAAAGGTTTGGAAGGCCCACCAGCCGACAAATAAAAGATTTTGTAATATTTTAAACTGGGAAATCCGGGTATAAAAATTTCAAGCATCTGAACACCCCTCTTTTCGCGATTAGAGCCATATTAACGGAGATATATCGATTTAAAGGTTTGGAAGGCCCACCAGCCGACAAATAAAAGATTTTGTAATATTTTATACTGGGAAATCCGGGTATGAAAATTTCGAGCATCTGAACACCTCTCTTTTCGCGATTAGAGCCATATTAACAGAGATAAATCGATTTAAAGGTTCGGAAGGCCCACCAGCCGACAAATAAAAGATTTTGTAATATTTTATACTGGGAAATCCGGGTATAAAAATTTCAAGCATCTGAACACCCCTCCTTTCGCGATTAGAGCCATATAAACGGAGATATATCGATTTAAAGGTTTGGAAGGCCCACCAGCCGACAAATAAAAGATTTTGTAATATTTTATACTGGGAAATCCGGGTATGAAAATTTCGAGCATCTGAACACCCTTCTTTTCGCGATTAGAGCCATATTAACGGAGATATATCGATTTAAAGGTTTGGAAGGCCCACCAGCCGACAAATAAAAGATTTTGTAATATTTTATACTGGGAAATCCGGGTATAAAAATTTCAAGCATCTGAACACCCCTCTTTTCGCGATTAGAGCCATATTAACGGAGATAAATCGATTTAAAGGTTTGGAAGGCCCACCAGCCGACAAATAAAAGATTTTGTAATATTTTATACTGGGAAATCCGGGTATGAAAATTTCGAGCATCTGAACACCTCTCTTTTCGCGATTAGAGCCATATTAAAGGAGATAAATCGATTTAAAGGTTTGGAAGGCCCACCAGCCGACAAATAAAAGATTTTGTAATATTTTATACTGGGAAATCCGGGTATGAAAATTTCGAGCATCTGAACACCCTTCTTTTCGCGATTAGAGCCATATTAACGGAGATATATAGATTTAAAGGTTTGGAAGGCCCACCAGCCGACAAATAAAAGATTTTGTAATATTTTATACTGGGAAATCCGGGTATGAAAATTTCGAGCATCTGAACACCCTTCTTTTCGCGATTAGAGCCATATTAACGGAGATATATCGATTTAAAGGTTTGGAAGGCCCACCAGCCGACAAATAAAAGATTTTGTAATATTTTATACTGGGAAATCCGGGTATGAAAATTTCGAGCATCTGAACACCCTTCTTTTCGCGATTAGAGCCATATTAACGGAGATATATCGATTTAAAGGTTTGGAAGGCCCACCAGCCGACAAATAAAAGATTTTGTAATATTTTATACTGGGAAATCCGGGTATGAAAATTTCGAGCATCTGAACACCCTTCTTTTCGCGATTAGAGCCATATTAACGGAGATATATCGATTTAAAGGTTTGGAAGGCCCACCAGCCGACAAATAAAAGATTTTGTAATATTTTATACTGGGAAATCCGGGTATAAAAATTTCAAGCATCTGAACACCCCTCTTTTCGCGATTAGAGCCATATTAACGGAGATATATCGATTTAAAGGTTTGGAAGGCCCACCAGCCGACAAATAAAAGATTTTGTAATATTTTATACTGGGAAATCCGGGTATGAAAATTTCGAGCATCTGAACACCCTTCTTTTCGCGATTAGAGCCATATTAACGGAGATATATAGATTTAAAGGTTTGGAAGGCCCACCAGCCGACAAATAAAAGATTTTGTAATATTTTATACTGGGAAATCCGGGTATGAAAATTTCGAGCATCTGAACACCCTTCTTTTCGCGATTAGAGCCATATTAACGGAGATATATCGATTTAAAGGTTTGGAAGGCCCACCAGCCGACAAATAAAAGATTTTGTAATATTTTATACTGGGAAATCCGGGTATGAAAATTTCGAGCATCTGAACACCCTTCTTTTCGCGATTAGAGCCATATTAACGGAGATATATCGATTTAAAGGTTTGGAAGGCCCACCAGCCGACAAATAAAAGATTTTGTAATATTTTATACTGGGAAATCCGGGTATGAAAATTTCGAGCATCTGAACACCCTTCTTTTCGCGATTAGAGCCATATTAACGGAGATATATCGATTTAAAGGTTTGGAAGGCCCACCAGCCGACAAATAAAAGATTTTGTAATATTTTATACTGGGAAATCCGGGTATGAAAATTTCGAGCATCTGAACACCCTTCTTTTCGCGATTAGAGCCATATTAACGGAGATATATCGATTGAAAGGTTTGGAAGGCCCACCAGCCGACAAATAAAAGATTTTGTAATATTTTATACTGGGAAATCCGGGTATGAAAATTTCGAGCATCTGAACACCCTTCTTTTCGCGATTAGAGCCATATTAACGGAGATATATCGATTTAAAGGTTTGGAAGGCCCACCAGCCGACAAATAAAAGATTTTGTAATATTTTAAACTGGGAAATCCGGGTATGAAAATTTCGAGCATCTGAACACCTCTCTTTTCGCGATTAGAGCCATATTAACGGAGATAAATCGATTTAAAGGTTTGGAAGGCCCACCAGCCGACAAATAAAAGGTTTTGTAATATTTTAAACTGAGAAATCCGGGTATGAAAATTTCGAGCATCTGAACACCTCTCTTTTCGCGATTAGAGCCATATTAACGGAGATAAATCGATTTAAAGGTTTGGAAGGCCCACCAGCCGACAAATAAAAGATTTTGTAATATTTTATACTGGGAAATCCGGGTATGAAAATTTCGAGCATCTGAACACCCTTCTTTTCGCGATTAGAGCCATATTAACGGAGATATATCGATTTAAAGGTTTGGAAGGCCCACCAGCCGACACATAAAAGATTTTGTAATATTTTATACTGGGAAATCCGGGTATGAAAATTTCGAGCATCTGAACACCTCTCTTTTCGCGATTAGAGCCATATTAACGGAGATAAATCGATTTAAAGGTTTGGAAGGCCCACCAGCCGACAAATAAAATATTTTGTAATATTTTATACTGGGAAATCCGGGTATGAAAATTTCGAGCATCTGAACACCTCTCTTTTCGCGATTAGAGCCATATTAACGGAGATAAATCGATTTAAAGGTTTGGAAGGCCCACCAGCCGACACATAAAAGATTTTGTAATATTTTATACTGGGAAATCCGGGTATGAAAATTTCGAGCATCTGAACACCCCCCTTTTCGCGATTAGAGCCATATTAACGGAGATATATCGATTTAAAGGTTTGGAAGGCCCACCAGCCGACAAATAAAAGATTTTGTAATATTTTATACTGGGAAATCCGGGTATGAAAATTTCGAGCATCTGAACACCCTTCTTTTCGCGATTAGAGCCATATTAACGGAGATATATCGATTTAAAGGTTTGGAAGGCCCACCAGCCGACAAATAAAAGATTTTGTAATATTTTATACTGGGAAATCCGGGTATAAAAATTTCAAGCATCTGAACACCCCTCTTTTCGCGATTAGAGCCATATTAACGGAGATATATCGATTTAAAGGTTTGGAAGGCCCACCAGCCGACAAATAAAAGATTTTGTAATATTTTAAACTGGGAAATCCGGGTATGAAAATTTCGAGCATCTGAACACCTCTCTTTTCGCGATTAGAGCCATATTAACGGAGATAAATCGATTTAAAGGTTTGGAAGGCCCACCAGCCGACAAATAAAAGATTTTGTAATATTTTATACTGGGAAATCCGGGTATAAAAATTTCAAGCATCTGAACACCCCTCTTTTCGCGATTAGAGCCATATTAACGGAGATATATCGATTTAAAGGTTTGGAAGGCCCACCAGCCGACACATAAAAGATTTTGTAATAATTTATACTGGGAAATCCGGGTATGAAAATTTCGAGCATCTGAACACCTCTCTTTTCGCGATTAGAGCCATATTAACGGAGATAAATCGATTTAAAGGTTTGGAAGGCCCACCAGCCGACAAATAAAAGATTTTGTAATATTTTATACTGGGAAATCCGGGTATGAAAATTTCGAGCATCTGAACACCTCTCTTTTCGCGATTAGAGCCATATTAACGGAGATAAATCGATTTAAAGGTTTGGAAGGCCCACCAGCCGACAAATAAAAGATTTTGTAATATTTTATACTGGGAAATCCGGGTATGAAAATTTCGAGCATCTGAACACCCTTCTTTTCGCGATTAGAGCCATATTAACGGAGATATATCGATTTAAAGGTTTGGAAGGCCCACCAGCCGACAAATAAAAGATTTTGTAATATTTTATACTGGGAAATCCGGGTATGAAAATTTCGAGCATCTGAACACCCTTCTTTTCGCGATTAGAGCCATATTAACGGAGATAAATCGATTTAAAGGTTCGGAAGGCCCACCAGCCGACAAATAAAAGATTTTGTAATATTTTATACTGGGAAATCCGGGTATAAAAATTTCAAGCATCTGAACACCCCTCTTTTCGCGATTAGAGCCATATAAACGGAGATATATCGATTTAAAGGTTTGGAAGGCCCACCAGCCGACAAATAAAAGATTTTGTAATATTTTATACTGGGAAATCCGGGTATGAAAATTTCGAGCATCTGAACACCCTTCTTTTCGCGATTAGAGCCATATTAACGGAGATATATCGATTTAAAGGTTTGGAAGGCCCACCAGCCGACAAATAAAAGATTTTGTAATATTTTATACTGGGAAATCCGGGTATAAAAATTTCAAGCATCTGAACACCCCTCTTTTCGCGATTAGAGCCATATTAACGGAGATAAATCGATTTAAAGGTTTGGAAGGCCCACCAGCCGACAAATAAAAGATTTTGTAATATTTTATACTGGGAAATCCGGGTATGAAAATTTCGAGCATCTGAACACCTCTCTTTTCGCGATTAGAGCCATATTAAAGGAGATAAATCGATTTAAAGGTTTGGAAGGCCCACCAGCCGACAAATAAAAGATTTTGTAATATTTTATACTGGGAAATCCGGGTATGAAAATTTCGAGCATCTGAACACCCTTCTTTTCGCGATTAGAGCCATATTAACGGAGATATATAGATTTAAAGGTTTGGAAGGCCCACCAGCCGACAAATAAAAGATTTTGTAATATTTTATACTGGGAAATCCGGGTATGAAAATTTCGAGCATCTGAACACCCTTCTTTTCGCGATTAGAGCCATATTAACGGAGATATATAGATTTAAAGGTTTGGAAGGCCCACCAGCCGACAAATAAAAGATTTTGTAATATTTTAAACTGGGAAATCCGGGTATAAAAATTTCAAGCATCTGAACACCCCTCTTTTCGCGATTAGAGCCATATTAACGGAGATAAATCGATTTAAAGGTTTGGAAGGCCCACCAGCCGACAAATAAAAGGTTTTGTAATATTTTAAACTGAGAAATCCGGGTATGAAAATTTCGAGCATCTGAACACCCTTCTTTTCGCGATTAGAGCCATATTAACGGAGATATATCGATTTAAAGGTTTGGAAGGCCCACCAGCCGACAAATAAAAGATTTTGTAATATTTTATACTGGGAAATCCGGGTATAAAAATTTCAAGCATCTGAACACCCCTCTTTTCGCGATTAGAGCCATATTAACGGAGATATATCGATTTAAAGGTTTGGAAGGCCCACCAGCCGACAAATAAAAGATTTTGTAATATTTTATACTGGGAAATCCGGGTATGAAAATTTCGAGCATCTGAACACCCTTCTTTTCGCGATTAGAGCCATATTAACGGAGATATATAGATTTAAAGGTTTGGAAGGCCCACCAGCCGACAAATAAAAGATTTTGTAATATTTTATACTGGGAAATCCGGGTATGAAAATTTCGAGCATCTGAACACCCTTCTTTTCGCGATTAGAGCCATATTAACGGAGATATATCGATTTAAAGGTTTGGAAGGCCCACCAGCCGACAAATAAAAGATTTTGTAATATTTTATACTGGGAAATCCGGGTATGAAAATTTCGAGCATCTGAACACCCTTCTTTTCGCGATTAGAGCCATATTAACGGAGATATATCGATTTAAAGGTTTGGAAGGCCCACCAGCCGACAAATAAAAGATTTTGTAATATTTTATACTGGGAAATCCGGGTATAAAAATTTCAAGCATCTGAACACCCCTCTTTTCGCGATTAGAGCCATATTAACGGAGATATATCGATTTAAAGGTTTGGAAGGCCCACCAGCCGACAAATAAAAGATTTTGTAATATTTTATACTGGGAAATCCGGGTATGAAAATTTCGAGCATCTGAACACCCTTCTTTTCGCGATTAGAGCCATATTAACGGAGATATATAGATTTAAAGGTTTGGAAGGCCCACCAGCCGACAAATAAAAGATTTTGTAATATTTTATACTGGGAAATCCGGGTATGAAAATTTCGAGCATCTGAACACCCTTCTTTTCGCGATTAGAGCCATATTAACGGAGATATATCGATTTAAAGGTTTGGAAGGCCCACCAGCCGACAAATAAAAGATTTTGTAATATTTTATACTGGGAAATCCGGGTATGAAAATTTCGAGCATCTGAACACCCTTCTTTTCGCGATTAGAGCCATATTAACGGAGATATATCGATTTAAAGGTTTGGAAGGCCCACCAGCCGACAAATAAAAGATTTTGTAATATTTTAAACTGGGAAATCCGGGTATGAAAATTTCGAGCATCTGAACACCTCTCTTTTCGCGATTAGAGCCATATTAACGGAGATAAATCGATTTAAAGGTTTGGAAGGCCCACCAGCCGACAAATAAAAGGTTTTGTAATATTTTAAACTGAGAAATCCGGGTATGAAAATTTCGAGCATCTGAACACCTCTCTTTTCGCGATTAGAGCCATATTAACGGAGATAAATCGATTTAAAGGTTTGGAAGGCCCACCAGCCGACAAATAAAAGATTTTGTAATATTTTATACTGGGAAATCCGGGTATGAAAATTTCGAGCATCTGAACACCCTTCTTTTCGCGATTAGAGCCATATTAACGGAGATATATCGATTTAAAGGTTTGGAAGGCCCACCAGCCGACACATAAAAGATTTTGTAATATTTTATACTGGGAAATCCGGGTATGAAAATTTCGAGCATCTGAACACCTCTCTTTTCGCGATTAGAGCCATATTAACGGAGATAAATCGATTTAAAGGTTTGGAAGGCCCACCAGCCGACAAATAAAATATTTTGTAATATTTTATACTGGGAAATCCGGGTATGAAAATTTCGAGCATCTGAACACCCTTCTTTTCGCGATTAGAGCCATATTAACGGAGATATATCGATTTAAAGGTTTGGAAGGCCCACCAGCCGACAAATAAAAGATTTTGTAATATTTTATACTGGGAAATCCGGGTATGAAAATTTCGAGCATCTGAACACCCTTCTTTTCGCGATTAGAGCCATATTAACGGAGATATATCGATTTAAAGGTTTGGAAGGCCCACCAGCCGACAAATAAAAGATTTTGTAATATTTTAAACTGGGAAATCCGGGTATGAAAATTTCGAGCATCTGAACACCTCTCTTTTCGCGATTAGAGCCATATTAACGGAGATAAATCGATTTAAAGGTTTGGAAGGCCCACCAGCCGACAAATAAAAGGTTTTGTAATATTTTAAACTGAGAAATCCGGGTATGAAAATTTCGAGCATCTGAACACCTCTCTTTTCGCGATTAGAGCCATATTAACGGAGATAAATCGATTTAAAGGTTTGGAAGGCCCACCAGCCGACAAATAAAAGATTTTGTAATATTTTATACTGGGAAATCCGGGTATGAAAATTTCGAGCATCTGAACACCCTTCTTTTCGCGATTAGAGCCATATTAACGGAGATATATCGATTTAAAGGTTTGGAAGGCCCACCAGCCGACACATAAAAGATTTTGTAATATTTTATACTGGGAAATCCGGGTATGAAAATTTCGAGCATCTGAACACCTCTCTTTTCGCGATTAGAGCCATATTAACGGAGATAAATCGATTTAAAGGTTTGGAAGGCCCACCAGCCGACAAATAAAATATTTTGTAATATTTTATACTGGGAAATCCGGGTATGAAAATTTCGAGCATCTGAACACCTCTCTTTTCGCGATTAGAGCCATATTAACGGAGATAAATCGATTTAAAGGTTTGGAAGGCCCACCAGCCGACACATAAAAGATTTTGTAATATTTTATACTGGGAAATCCGGGTATGAAAATTTCGAGCATCTGAACACCCCCCTTTTCGCGATTAGAGCCATATTAACGGAGATATATCGATTTAAAGGTTTGGAAGGCCCACCAGCCGACAAATAAAAGATTTTGTAATATTTTATACTGGGAAATCCGGGTATGAAAATTTCGAGCATCTGAACACCCTTCTTTTCGCGATTAGAGCCATATTAACGGAGATATATCGATTTAAAGGTTTGGAAGGCCCACCAGCCGACAAATAAAAGATTTTGTAATATTTTATACTGGGAAATCCGGGTATAAAAATTTCAAGCATCTGAACACCCCTCTTTTCGCGATTAGAGCCATATTAACGGAGATATATCGATTTAAAGGTTTGGAAGGCCCACCAGCCGACAAATAAAAGATTTTGTAATATTTTAAACTGGGAAATCCGGGTATGAAAATTTCGAGCATCTGAACACCTCTCTTTTCGCGATTAGAGCCATATTAACGGAGATAAATCGATTTAAAGGTTTGGAAGGCCCACCAGCCGACAAATAAAAGATTTTGTAATATTTTATACTGGGAAATCCGGGTATAAAAATTTCAAGCATCTGAACACCCCTCTTTTCGCGATTAGAGCCATATTAACGGAGATAAATCGATTTAAAGGTTTGGAAGGCCCACCAGCCGACAAATAAAAGATTTTGTAATATTTTATACTGGGAAATCCGGGTATGAAAATTTCGAGCATCTGAACACCTCTCTTTTCGCGATTAGAGCCATATTAACGGAGATAAATCGATTTAAAGGTTTGGAAGGCCCACCAGCCGACAAATAAAAGATTTTGTAATATTTTATACTGGGAAATCCGGGTATGAAAATTTCGAGCATCTGAACACCCTTCTTTTCGCGATTAGAGCCATATTAACGGAGATATATCGATTTAAAGGTTTGGAAGGCCCACCAGCCGACAAATAAAAGATTTTGTAATATTTTATACTGGGAAATCCGGGTATAAAAATTTCAAGCATCTGAACACCCCTCTTTTCGCGATTAGAGCCATATTAACGGAGATATATCGATTTAAAGGTTTGGAAGGCCCACCAGCCGACACATAAAAGATTTTGTAATAATTTATACTGGGAAATCCGGGTATGAAAATTTCGAGCATCTGAACGCCTCTCTTTTCGCGATTAGAGCCATATTAACGGAGATAAATCGATTTAAAGGTTTGGAAGGCCCACCAGCCGACAAATAAAAGATTTTGTAATATTTTATACTGGGAAATCCGGGTATGAAAATTTCGAGCATCTGAACACCTCTCTTTTCGCGATTAGAGCCATATTAACGGAGATAAATCGATTTAAAGGTTTGGAAGGCCCACCAGCCGACAAATAAAAGATTTTGTAATATTTTATACTGGGAAATCCGGGTATAAAAATTTCAAGCATCTGAACACCCCTCTTTTCGCGATTAGAGCCATATTAACGGAGATATATCGATTTAAAGGTTTGGAAGGCCCACCAGCCGACAAATAAAAGATTTTGTAATATTTTAAACTGGGAAATCCGGGTATGAAAATTTCGAGCATCTGAACACCTCTCTTTTCGCGATTAGAGCCATATTAACGGAGATAAATCGATTTAAAGGTTTGGAAGGCCCACCAGCCGACAAATAAAAGATTTTGTAATATTTTATACTGGGAAATCCGGGTATGAAAATTTCGAGCATCTGAACACCTCTCTTTTCGCGATTAGAGCCATATTAACGGAGATAAATCGATTTAAAGGTTTGGAAGGCCCACCAGCCGACAAATTAAAGATTTTGTAATATTTTATACTGGGAAATCCGGGTATTAAAATTTCAAGCATCTGAACACCCCTCTTTTCGCGATTAGAGCCATATTAACGGAGATATATCGATTTAAAGGTTTGGAAGGCCCACCAGCCGACAAATAAAAGATTTTGTAATATTTTAAACTGGGAAATCCGGGTATAAAAATTTCGAGCATCTGAACACCTCTCTTTTCGCGATTAGAGCCATATTAACGGAGATAAATCGATTTAAAGGTTTGGAAGGCCCACCAGCCGACAAATAAAAGATTTTGTAATATTTTAAACTGGGAAATCCGGGTATGAAAATTTCGAGCATCTGAACACCTCTCTTTTCGCGATTAGAGCCATATTAACGGAGATAAATCGATTTAAAGGTTTGGAAGGCCCACCAGCCGACAAATAAAAGGTTTTGTAATATTTTAAACTGAGAAATCCGGGTATGAAAATTTCGAGCATCTGAACACCTCTCTTTTCGCGATTAGAGCCATATTAACGGAGATAAATCGATTTAAAGGTTTGGAAGGCCCACCAGCCGACACATAAAAGATTTTGTAATAATTTATACTGGGAAATCCGGGTATGAAAATTTCGAGCATCTGAACACCTCTCTTTTCGCGATTAGAGCCATATTAACGGAGATAAATCGATTTAAAGGTTTGGAAGGCCCACCAGCCGACAAATAAAAGATTTTGTAATATTTTATACTGGGAAATCCGGGTATGAAAATTTCGAGCTTCTGAACACCTCTCTTTTCGCGATTAGAGCCATATTAACGGAGATAAATCGATTTAAAGGTTTGGAAGGCCCACCAGCCGACAAATAAAAGATTTTGTAATATTTTATACTGGGAAATCCGGGTATAAAAATTTCGAGCATCTGAACACCTCTCTTTTCGCGATTAGAGCCATATTAACGGAGATAAATCGATTTAAAGGTTTGGAAGGCCCACCAGCCGACAAATAAAAGATTTTGTAATATTTTATACTGGGAAATCCGGGTATGAAAATTTCGAGCATCTGAACACCCCTCTTTTCGCGATTAGAGCCATATTAACGGAGATATATCGATTTAAAGGTTTGGAAGGCCCACCAGCCGACAAATAAAAGATTTTGTAATATTTTATACTGGGAAATCCGGGTATAAAAATTTCGAGCATCTGAACACCTCTCTTTTCGCGATTAGAGCCATATTAACGGAGATATATCGATTTAAAGGTTTGGAAGGCCCACCAGCCGACAAATAAAAGATTTTGTAATATTTTAAACTGGGAAATCCGGGTATAAAAATTTCAAGCATCTGAACACCCCTCTTTTCGCGATTAGAGCCATATTAACGGAGATAAATCGATTTAAAGGTTTGGAAGGCCCACCAGCCGACAAATAAAAGATTTTGTAATATTTTATACTGGGAAATCCGGGTATGAAAATTTCGAGCATCTGAACACCTCTCTTTTCGCGATTAGAGCCATATTAACGGAGATAAATCGATTTAAAGGTTTGGAAGGCCCACCAGCCGACAAATAAAAGATTTTGTAATATTTTATACTGGGAAATCCGGGTATGAAAATTTCGAGCATCTGAACACCTCTCTTTTCGCGATTAGAGCCATATTAACGGAGATAAATCGATTTAAAGGTTTGGAAGGCCCACCAGCCGACAAATAAAAGATTTTGTAATATTTTATACTGGGAAATCCGGGTATAAAAATTTCAAGCATCTGAACACCCCTCTTTTCGCGATTAGAGCCATATTAACGGAGATATATCGATTTAAAGGTTTGGAAGGCCCACCAGCCGACAAATAAAAGATTTTGTAATATTTTAAACTGGGAAATCCGGGTATAACAATTTCAAGCATCTGAACACCCCTCTTTTCGCGATTAGAGCCATATTAACGGAGATATATCGATTTAAAGGTTTGGAAGGCCCACCAGCCGACAAATAAAAAATTTTGTAATATTTTATACTGGGAAATCCGGGTATAAAAATTTCGAGCATCTGAACACCTCTCTTTTTGCGATTAGAGCCATATTAACGGAGATAAATCGATTTAAAGGTTTGGAAGGCCCACCAGCCGACAAATAAAAGATTTTGTAATATTTTATACTGGGAAATCCGGGTATGAAAATTTCGAGCATCTGAACACCTCTCTTTTCGCGATTAGAGCCATATTAACGGAGATAAATCGATTTAAAGGTTTGGAAGGCCCACCAGCCGACAAATAAAAGATTTTGTAATATTTTATACTGGGAAATCCGGGTATTAAAATTTCAAGCATCTGAACACCCCTCTTTTCGCGATTAGAGCCATATTAACGGAGATATATCGATTTAAAGGTTTGGAAGGCCCACCAGCCGACAAATAAAAGGTTTTGTAATATTTTAAACTGGGAAATCCGGGTATGAAAATTTCGAGCATCTGAACACCTCTCTTTTCGCGATTAGAGCCATATTAACGGAGATAAATCGATTTAAAGGTTTGGAAGGCCCACCAGCCGACACATAAAAGATTTTGTAATAATTTATACTGGGAAATCCGGGTATGAAAATTTCGAGCATCTGAACACCTCTCTTTTCGCGATTAGAGCCATATTAACGGAGATAAATCGATTTAAAGGTTTGGAAGGCCCACCAGCCGACAAATAAAAGATTTTGTAATATTTTATACTGGGAAATCCGGGTATAAAAATTTCAAGCATCTGAACACCCCTCTTTTCGCGATTAGAGCCATATTAACGGAGATAAATCGATTTAAAGGTTTGGAAGGCCCACCAGCCGACAAATAAAAGATTTTGTAATATTTTATACTGGGAAATCCGGGTATAAAAATTTCAAGCATCTGAACACCCCTCTTTTCGCGATTAGAGCCATATTAACGGAGATAAATCGATTTAAAGGTTTGGAAGGCCCACCAGCCGACAAATAAAAGATTTTGTAATATTTTATACTGGGAAATCCGGGTATAAAAATTTCAAGCATCTGAACACCCCTCTTTTCGCGATTAGAGCCATATTAACGGAGATATATCGATTTAAAGGTTTGGAAGGCCCACCAGCCGACAAATAAAAGATTTTGTAATATTTTATACTGGGAAATCCGGGTATGAAAATTTCGAGCATCTGAACACCCTTCTTTTCGCGATTAGAGCCATATTAACGGAGATATATAGATTCAAAGGTTTGGAAGGCCCACCAGCCGACAAATAAAAGATTTTGTAATATTTTATACTGGGAAATCCGGGTATAAAAATTTCAAGCATCTGAACACCCCTCTTTTCGCGATTAGAGCCATATTAACGGAGATATATCGATTTAAAGGTTTGGAAGGCCCACCAGCCGACAAATAAAAGATTTTGTAATATTTTAAACTGGGAAATCCGGGTATAAAAATTTCAAGCATCTGAACACCCCTCTTTTCGCGATTAGAGCCATATTAACGGAGATATATCGATTTAAAGGTTTGGAAGGCCCACCAGCCGACAAATAAAAGATTTTGTAATATTTTATACTGGGAAATCCGGGTATGAAAATTTCGAGCATCTGAACACCCTCCTTTTCGCGATTAGAGCCATATTAACGGAGATATATCGATTTAAAGGTTTGGAAGGCCCACCAGCCGACAAATAAAAGATTTTGTAATATTTTATACTGGGAAATCCGGGTATGAAAATTTCGAGCATCTGAACACCCTTCTTTTCGCGATTAGAGCCATATTAACGGAGATATATCGATTTAAAGGTTTGGAAGGCCCACCAGCCGACAAATAAAAGATTTTGTAATATTTTAAACTGGGAAATCCGGGTATAAAAATTTCAAGCATCTGAACACCCCTCTTTTCGCGATTAGAGCCATATTAACGGAGATATATCGATTTAAAGGTTTGGAAGGCCCACCAGCCGACAAATAAAAGATTTTGTAATATTTTATACTGGGAAATCCGGGTATGAAAATTTCGAGCATCTGAACACCCTCCTTTTCGCGATTAGAGCCATATTAACGGAGATATATCGATTTAAAGGTTTGGAAGGCCCACCAGCCGACAAATAAAAGATTTTGTAATATTTTATACTGGGAAATCCGGGTATAAAAATTTCAAGCATCTGAACACCCCTCTTTTCGCGATTAGAGCCATATTAACGGAGATAAATCGATTTAAAGGTTTGGAAGGCCCACCAGCCGACAAATAAAAGATTTTGTAATATTTTATACTGGGAAATCCGGGTATGAAAATTTCGAGCATCTGAACACCTCTCTTTTCGCGATTAGAGCCATATTAACGGAGATAAATCGATTTAAAGGTTTGGAAGGCCCACCAGCCGACAAATAAAAGATTTTGTAATATTTTATACTGGGAAATCCGGGTATGAAAATTTCGAGCATCTGAACACCCTTCTTTTCGCGATTAGAGCCATATTAACGGAGATATATCGATTTAAAGGTTTGGAAGGCCCACCAGCCGACAAATAAAAGATTTTGTAATATTTTAAACTGGGAAATCCGGGTATAAAAATTTCAAGCATCTGAACACCCCTCTTTTCGCGATTAGAGCCATATTAACGGAGATATATAGATTTAAAGGTTTGGAAGGCCCACCAGCCGACAAATAAAAGATTTTGTAATATTTTATACTGGGAAATCCGGGTATGAAAATTTCGAGCATCTGAACACCCTTCTTTTCGCGATTAGAGCCATATTAACGGAGATATATCGATTTAAAGGTTTGGAAGGCCCACCAGCCGACAAATAAAAGATTTTGTAATATTTTATACTGGGAAATCCGGGTATGAAAATTTCGAGCATCTGAACACCTCTCTTTTCGCGATTAGAGCCATATTAACGGAGATAAATCGATTTAAAGGTTCGGAAGGCCCACCAGCCGACAAATAAAAGATTTTGTAATATTTTATACTGGGAAATCCGGGTATAAAAATTTCAAGCATCTGAACACCCCTCTTTTCGCGATTAGAGCCATATAAACGGAGATATATCGATTTAAAGGTTTGGAAGGCCCACCAGCCGACAAATAAAAGATTTTGTAATATTTTATACTGGGAAATCCGGGTATGAAAATTTCGAGCATCTGAACACCCTTCTTTTCGCGATTAGAGCCATATTAACGGAGATATATCGATTTAAAGGTTTGGAAGGCCCACCAGCCGACAAATAAAAGATTTTGTAATATTTTATACTGGGAAATCCGGGTATAAAAATTTCAAGCATCTGAACACCCCTCTTTTCGCGATTAGAGCCATATTAACGGAGATAAATCGATTTAAAGGTTTGGAAGGCCCACCAGCCGACAAATAAAAGATTTTGTAATATTTTATACTGGGAAATCCGGGTATGAAAATTTCGAGCATCTGAACACCTCTCTTTTCGCGATTAGAGCCATATTAACGGAGATAAATCGATTTAAAGGTTTGGAAGGCCCACCAGCCGACAAATAAAAGATTTTGTAATATTTTATACTGGGAAATCCGGGTATGAAAATTTCGAGCATCTGAACACCCTTCTTTTCGCGATTAGAGCCATATTAACGGAGATATATAGATTTAAAGGTTTGGAAGGCCCACCAGCCGACAAATAAAAGATTTTGTAATATTTTATACTGGGAAATCCGGGTATGAAAATTTCGAGCATCTGAACACCCTTCTTTTCGCGATTAGAGCCATATTAACGGAGATATATCGATTTAAAGGTTTGGAAGGCCCACCAGCCGACAAATAAAAGATTTTGTAATATTTTAAACTGGGAAATCCGGGTATGAAAATTTCGAGCATCTGAACACCCTTCTTTTCGCGATTAGAGCCATATTAACGGAGATATATAGATTTAAAGGTTTGGAAGGCCCACCAGCCGACAAATAAAAGATTTTGTAATATTTTATACTGGGAAATCCGGGTATAAAAATTTCAAGCATCTGAACACCCCTCTTTTCGCGATTAGAGCCATATTAACGGAGATATATCGATTTAAAGGTTTGGAAGGCCCACCAGCCGACAAATAAAAGATTTTGTAATATTTTAAACTGGGAAATCCGGGTATAAAAATTTCAAGCATCTGAACACCCCTCTTTTCGCGATTAGAGCCATATTAACGGAGATATATCGATTTAAAGGTTTGGAAGGCCCACCAGCCGACAAATAAAAGATTTTGTAATATTTTATACTGGGAAATCCGGGTATGAAAATTTCGAGCATCTGAACACCCTCCTTTTCGCGATTAGAGCCATATTAACGGAGATATATCGATTTAAAGGTTTGGAAGGCCCACCAGCCGACAAATAAAAGATTTTGTAATATTTTATACTGGGAAATCCGGGTATGAAAATTTCGAGCATCTGAACACCCTTCTTTTCGCGATTAGAGCCATATTAACGGAGATATATCGATTTAAAGGTTTGGAAGGCCCACCAGCCGACAAATAAAAGATTTTGTAATATTTTAAACTGGGAAAATCCGGGTATAAAAATTTCAAGCATCTGAACACCCCTCTTTTCGCGATTAGAGCCATATTAACGGAGATATATCGATTTAAAGGTTTGGAAGGCCCACCAGCCGACAAATAAAAGATTTTGTAATATTTTATACTGGGAAATCCGGGTATGAAAATTTCGAGCATCTGAACACCCTCCTTTTCGCGATTAGAGCCATATTAACGGAGATATATCGATTTAAAGGTTTGGAAGGCCCACCAGCCGACAAATAAAAGATTTTGTAATATTTTATACTGGGAAATCCGGGTATAAAAATTTCAAGCATCTGAACACCCCTCTTTTCGCGATTAGAGCCATATTAACGGAGATAAATCGATTTAAAGGTTTGGAAGGCCCACCAGCCGACAAATAAAAGATTTTGTAATATTTTATACTGGGAAATCCGGGTATGAAAATTTCGAGCATCTGAACACCTCTCTTTTCGCGATTAGAGCCATATTAACGGAGATAAATCGATTTAAAGGTTTGGAAGGCCCACCAGCCGACAAATAAAAGATTTTGTAATATTTTATACTGGGAAATCCGGGTATGAAAATTTCGAGCATCTGAACACCCTTCTTTTCGCGATTAGAGCCATATTAACGGAGATATATCGATTTAAAGGTTTGGAAGGCCCACCAGCCGACAAATAAAAGATTTTGTAATATTTTAAACTGGGAAATCCGGGTATGAAAATTTCGAGCATCTGAACACCCTCCTTTTCGCGATTAGAGCCATATTAACGGAGATATATCGATTTAAAGGTTTGGAAGGCCCACCAGCCGACAAATAAAAGATTTTGTAATATTTTATACTGGGAAATCCGGGTATAAAAATTTCAAGCATCTGAACACCCCTCTTTTCGCGATTAGAGCCATATTAACGGAGATATATCGATTTAAAGGTTTGGAAGGCCCACCAGCCGACAAATAAAAGATTTTGTAATATTTTATACTGGGAAATCCGGGTATGAAAATTTCGAGCATCTGAACACCCTCCTTTTCGCGATTAGAGCCATATTAACGGAGATATATCGATTTAAAGGTTTGGAAGGCCCACCAGCCGACAAATAAAAGATTTTGTAATATTTTAAACTGGGAAATCCGGGTATAAAAATTTCAAGCATCTGAACACCCCTCTTTTCGCGATTAGAGCCATATTAACGGAGATATATCGATTTAAAGGTTTGGAAGGCCCACCAGCCGACAAATAAAAGATTTTGTAATATTTTATACTGGGAAATCCGGGTATGAAAATTTCGAGCATCTGAACACCCTCCTTTTCGCGATTAGAGCCATATTAACGGAGATATATCGATTTAAAGGTTTGGAAGGCCCACCAGCCGACAAATAAAAGATTTTGTAATATTTTATACTGGGAAATCCGGGTATGAAAATTTCGAGCATCTGAACACCCTTCTTTTCGCGATTAGAGCCATATTAACGGAGATATATCGATTTAAAGGTTTGGAAGGCCCACCAGCCGACAAATAAAAGATTTTGTAATATTTTAAACTGGGAAATCCGGGTATAAAAATTTCAAGCATCTGAACACCCCTCTTTTCGCGATTAGAGCCATATTAACGGAGATATATCGATTTAAAGGTTTGGAAGGCCCACCAGCCGACAAATAAAAGATTTTGTAATATTTTATACTGGGAAATCCGGGTATGAAAATTTCGAGCATCTGAACACCCTCCTTTTCGCGATTAGAGCCATATTAACGGAGATATATCGATTTAAAGGTTTGGAAGGCCCACCAGCCGACAAATAAAAGATTTTGTAATATTTTATACTGGGAAATCCGGGTATAAAAATTTCAAGCATCTGAACACCCCTCTTTTCGCGATTAGAGCCATATTAACGGAGATAAATCGATTTAAAGGTTTGGAAGGCCCACCAGCCGACAAATAAAAGATTTTGTAATATTTTATACTGGGAAATCCGGGTATGAAAATTTCGAGCATCTGAACACCTCTCTTTTCGCGATTAGAGCCATATTAACGGAGATAAATCGATTTAAAGGTTTGGAAGGCCCACCAGCCGACAAATAAAAGATTTTGTAATATTTTATACTGGGAAATCCGGGTATGAAAATTTCGAGCATCTGAACACCCTTCTTTTCGCGATTAGAGCCATATTAACGGAGATATATCGATTTAAAGGTTTGGAAGGCCCACCAGCCGACAAATAAAAGATTTTGTAATATTTTATACTGGGAAATCCGGGTATGAAAATTTCGAGCATCTGAACACCCTCCTTTTCGCGATTAGAGCCATATTAACGGAGATATATCGATTTAAAGGTTTGGAAGGCCCACCAGCCGACAAATAAAAGATTTTGTAATATTTTATACTGGGAAATCCGGGTATAAAAATTTCAAGCATCTGAACACCCCTCTTTTCGCGATTAGAGCCATATTAACGGAGATATATCGATTTAAAGGTTTGGAAGGCCCACCAGCCGACAAATAAAAGATTTTGTAATATTTTAAACTGGGAAATCCGGGTATAAAAATTTCAAGCATCTGAACACCCCTCTTTTCGCGATTAGAGCCATATTAACGGAGATATATCGATTTAAAGGTTTGGAAGGCCCACCAGCCGACAAATAAAAGATTTTGTAATATTTTATACTGGGAAATCCGGGTATGAAAATTTCGAGCATCTGAACACCCTCCTTTTCGCGATTAGAGCCATATTAACGGAGATATATCGATTTAAAGGTTTGGAAGGCCCACCAGCCGACAAATAAAAGATTTTGTAATATTTTATACTGGGAAATCCGGGTATAAAAATTTCAAGCATCTGAACACCCCTCTTTTCGCGATTAGAGCCATATTAACGGAGATAAATCGATTTAAAGGTTTGGAAGGCCCACCAGCCGACAAATAAAAGATTTTGTAATATTTTATACTGGGAAATCCGGGTATGAAAATTTCGAGCATCTGAACACCTCTCTTTTCGCGATTAGAGCCATATTAACGGAGATAAATCGATTTAAAGGTTTGGAAGGCCCACCAGCCGACAAATAAAAGATTTTGTAATATTTTATACTGGGAAATCCGGGTATGAAAATTTCGAGCATCTGAACACCCTCCTTTTCGCGATTAGAGCCATATTAACGGAGATATATCGATTTAAAGGTTTGGAAGGCCCACCAGCCGACAAATAAAAGATTTTGTAATATTTTATACTGGGAAATCCGGGTATAAAAATTTCAAGCATCTGAACACCCCTCTTTTCGCGATTAGAGCCATATTAACGGAGATATATCGATTTAAAGGTTTGGAAGGCCCACCAGCCGACAAATAAAAGATTTTGTAATATTTTATACTGGGAAATCCGGGTATGAAAATTTCGAGCATCTGAACACCCTCCTTTTCGCGATTAGAGCCATATTAACGGAGATATATCGATTTAAAGGTTTGGAAGGCCCACCAGCCGACAAATAAAAGATTTTGTAATATTTTATACTGGGAAATCCGGGTATGAAAATTTCGAGCATCTGAACACCCTTCTTTTCGCGATTAGAGCCATATTAACGGAGATATATCGATTTAAAGGTTTGGAAGGCCCACCAGCCGACAAATAAAAGATTTTGTAATATTTTAAACTGGGAAATCCGGGTATAAAAATTTCAAGCATCTGAACACCCCTCTTTTCGCGATTAGAGCCATATTAACGGAGATATATCGATTTAAAGGTTTGGAAGGCCCACCAGCCGACAAATAAAAGATTTTGTAATATTTTATACTGGGAAATCCGGGTATGAAAATTTCGAGCATCTGAACACCCTCCTTTTCGCGATTAGAGCCATATTAACGGAGATATATCGATTTAAAGGTTTGGAAGGCCCACCAGCCGACAAATAAAAGATTTTGTAATATTTTATACTGGGAAATCCGGGTATAAAAATTTCAAGCATCTGAACACCCCTCTTTTCGCGATTAGAGCCATATTAACGGAGATAAATCGATTTAAAGGTTTGGAAGGCCCACCAGCCGACAAATAAAAGATTTTGTAATATTTTATACTGGGAAATCCGGGTATGAAAATTTCGAGCATCTGAACACCTCTCTTTTCGCGATTAGAGCCATATTAACGGAGATAAATCGATTTAAAGGTTTGGAAGGCCCACCAGCCGACAAATAAAAGATTTTGTAATATTTTATACTGGGAAATCCGGGTATGAAAATTTCGAGCATCTGAACACCCTTCTTTTCGCGATTAGAGCCATATTAACGGAGATATATCGATTTAAAGGTTTGGAAGGCCCACCAGCCGACAAATAAAAGATTTTGTAATATTTTAAACTGGGAAATCCGGGTATGAAAATTTCGAGCATCTGAACACCCTCCTTTTCGCGATTAGAGCCATATTAACGGAGATATATCGATTTAAAGGTTTGGAAGGCCCACCAGCCGACAAATAAAAGATTTTGTAATATTTTATACTGGGAAATCCGGGTATAAAAATTTCAAGCATCTGAACACCCCTCTTTTCGCGATTAGAGCCATATTAACGGAGATATATCGATTTAAAGGTTTGGAAGGCCCACCAGCCGACAAATAAAAGATTTTGTAATATTTTATACTGGGAAATCCGGGTATAAAAATTTCAAGCATCTGAACACCCCTCTTTTCGCGATTAGAGCCATATTAACGGAGATATATCGATTTAAAGGTTTGGAAGGCCCACCAGCCGACAAATAAAAGATTTTGTAATATTTTATACTGGGAAATCCGGGTATGAAAATTTCGAGCATCTGAACACCCTCCTTTTCGCGATTAGAGCCATATTAACGGAGATATATCGATTTAAAGGTTTGGAAGGCCCACCAGCCGACAAATAAAAGATTTTGTAATATTTTATACTGGGAAATCCGGGTATAAAAATTTCAAGCATCTGAACACCCCTCTTTTCGCGATTAGAGCCATATTAACGGAGATAAATCGATTTAAAGGTTTGGAAGGCCCACCAGCCGACAAATAAAAGATTTTGTAATATTTTATACTGGGAAATCCGGGTATGAAAATTTCGAGCATCTGAACACCTCTCTTTTCGCGATTAGAGCCATATTAACGGAGATAAATCGATTTAAAGGTTTGGAAGGCCCACCAGCCGACAAATAAAAGATTTTGTAATATTTTATACTGGGAAATCCGGGTATGAAAATTTCGAGCATCTGAACACCTCTCTTTTCGCGATTAGAGCCATATTAACGGAGATAAATCGATTTAAAGGTTTGGAAGGCCCACCAGCCGACAAATAAAAGATTTTGTAATATTTTATACTGGGAAATCCGGGTATAAAAATTTCAAGCATCTGAACACCCCTCTTTTCGCGATTAGAGCCATATTAACGGAGATATATAGATTTAAAGGTTTGGAAGGCCCACCAGCCGACAAATAAAAGATTTTGTAATATTTTATACTGGGAAATCCGGGTATGAAAATTTCGAGCATCTGAACACCCTTCTTTTCGCGATTAGAGCCATATTAACGGAGATATATCGATTTAAAGGTTTGGAAGGCCCACCAGCCGACAAATAAAAGATTTTGTAATATTTTATACTGGGAAATCCGGGTATGAAAATTTCGAGCATCTGAACACCTCTCTTTTCGCGATTAGAGCCATATTAACGGAGATAAATCGATTTAAAGGTTCGGAAGGCCCACCAGCCGACAAATAAAAGATTTTGTAATATTTTATACTGGGAAATCCGGGTATAAAAATTTCAAGCATCTGAACACCCCTCTTTTCGCGATTAGAGCCATATAAACGGAGATATATCGATTTAAAGGTTTGGAAGGCCCACCAGCCGACAAATAAAAGATTTTGTAATATTTTATACTGGGAAATCCGGGTATGAAAATTTCGAGCATCTGAACACCCTTCTTTTCGCGATTAGAGCCATATTAACGGAGATATATCGATTTAAAGGTTTGGAAGGCCCACCAGCCGACAAATAAAAGATTTTGTAATATTTTATACTGGGAAATCCGGGTATAAAAATTTCAAGCATCTGAACACCCCTCTTTTCGCGATTAGAGCCATATTAACGGAGATAAATCGATTTAAAGGTTTGGAAGGCCCACCAGCCGACAAATAAAAGATTTTGTAATATTTTATACTGGGAAATCCGGGTATGAAAATTTCGAGCATCTGAACACCTCTCTTTTCGCGATTAGAGCCATATTAACGGAGATAAATCGATTTAAAGGTTTGGAAGGCCCACCAGCCGACAAATAAAAGATTTTGTAATATTTTATACTGGGAAATCCGGGTATGAAAATTTCGAGCATCTGAACACCCTTCTTTTCGCGATTAGAGCCATATTAACGGAGATATATAGATTTAAAGGTTTGGAAGGCCCACCAGCCGACAAATAAAAGATTTTGTAATATTTTATACTGGGAAATCCGGGTATGAAAATTTCGAGCATCTGAACACCCTTCTTTTCGCGATTAGAGCCATATTAACGGAGATATATCGATTTAAAGGTTTGGAAGGCCCACCAGCCGACAAATAAAAGATTTTGTAATATTTTATACTGGGAAATCCGGGTATGAAAATTTCGAGCATCTGAACACCCTTCTTTTCGCGATTAGAGCCATATTAACGGAGATATATCGATTTAAAGGTTTGGAAGGCCCACCAGCCGACAAATAAAAGATTTTGTAATATTTTATACTGGGAAATCCGGGTATAAAAATTTCAAGCATCTGAACACCCCTCTTTTCGCGATTAGAGCCATATTAACGGAGATATATCGATTTAAAGGTTTGGAAGGCCCACCAGCCGACAAATAAAAGATTTTGTAATATTTTATACTGGGAAATCCGGGTATGAAAATTTCGAGCATCTGAACACCTCTCTTTTCGCGATTAGAGCCATATTAAAGGAGATAAATCGATTTAAAGGTTTGGAAGGCCCACCAGCCGACAAATAAAAGATTTTGTAATATTTTATACTGGGAAATCCGGGTATAAAAATTTCAAGCATCTGAACACCCCTCTTTTCGCGATTAGAGCCATATTAACGGAGATATATCGATTTAAAGGTTTGGAAGGCCCACCAGCCGACAAATAAAAGATTTTGTAATATTTTATACTGGGAAATCCGGGTATGAAAATTTCGAGCATCTGAACACCCTTCTTTTCGCGATTAGAGCCATATTAACGGAGATAAATCGATTTAAAGGTTTGGAAGGCCCACCAGCCGACAAATAAAAGATTTTGTAATATTTTATACTGGGAAATCCGGGTATGAAAATTTCGAGCATCTGAACACCCTTCTTTTCGCGATTAGAGCCATATTAACGGAGATATATAGATTTAAAGGTTTGGAAGGCCCACCAGCCGACAAATAAAAGATTTTGTAATATTTTATACTGGGAAATCCGGGTATGAAAATTTCGAGCATCTGAACACCCTTCTTTTCGCGATTAGAGCCATATTAACGGAGATATATCGATTTAAAGGTTTGGAAGGCCCACCAGCCGACAAATAAAAGATTTTGTAATATTTTATACTGGGAAATCCGGGTATGAAAATTTCGAGCATCTGAACACCCTTCTTTTCGCGATTAGAGCCATATTAACGGAGATATATCGATTTAAAGGTTTGGAAGGCCCACCAGCCGACAAATAAAAGATTTTGTAATATTTTATACTGGGAAATCCGGGTATAAAAATTTCAAGCATCTGAACACCCCTCTTTTCGCGATTAGAGCCATATTAACGGAGATATATCGATTTAAAGGTTTGGAAGGCCCACCAGCCGACAAATAAAAGATTTTGTAATATTTTATACTGGGAAATCCGGGTATGAAAATTTCGAGCATCTGAACACCCTTCTTTTCGCGATTAGAGCCATATTAACGGAGATAAATCGATTTAAAGGTTTGGAAGGCCCACCAGCCGACAAATAAAAGATTTTGTAATATTTTATACTGGGAAATCCGGGTATGAAAATTTCGAGCATCTGAACACCCTTCTTTTCGCGATTAGAGCCATATTAACGGAGATATATCGATTTAAAGGTTTGGAAGGCCCACCAGCCGACAAATAAAAGATTTTGTAATATTTTATACTGGGAAATCCGGGTATGAAAATTTCGAGCATCTGAACACCTCTCTTTTCGCGATTAGAGCCATATTAACGGAGATTAATCGATTTAAAGGTTTGGAAGGCCCACCAGCCGACAAATAAAAGATTTTGTAATATTTTATACTGGGAAATCCGGGTATGAAAATTTCGAGCATCTGAACACCTCTCTTTTCGCGATTAGAGCCATATTAACGGAGATAAATCGATTTAAAGGTTTGGAAGGCCCACCAGCCGACAAATAAAAGATTTTGTAATATTTTATACTGGGAAATCCGGGTATGAAAATTTCGAGCATCTGAACACCCTTCTTTTCGCGATTAGAGCCATATTAACGGAGATATATAGATTTAAAGGTTTGGAAGGCCCACCAGCCGACAAATAAAAGATTTTGTAATATTTTATACTGGGAAATCCGGGTATGAAAATTTCGAGCATCTGAACACCCTTCTTTTCGCGATTAGAGCCATATTAACGGAGATATATCGATTTAAAGGTTTGGAAGGCCCACCAGCCGACAAATAAAAGATTTTGTAATATTTTATACTGGGAAATCCGGGTATGAAAATTTCGAGCATCTGAACACCTCTCTTTTCGCGATTAGAGCCATATTAACGGAGATAAATCGATTTAAAGGTTTGGAAGGCCCACCAGCCGACAAATAAAAGATTTTGTAATATTTTATACTGGGAAATCCGGGTATGAAAATTTCGAGCATCTGAACACCTCTCTTTTCGCGATTAGAGCCATATTAACGGAGATATATAGATTTAAAGGTTTGGAAGGCCCACCAGCCGACAAATAAAAGATTTTGTAATATTTTATACTGGGAAATCCGGGTATGAAAATTTCGAGCATCTGAACACCCTTCTTTTCGCGATTAGAGCCATATTAACGGAGATATATCGATTTAAAGGTTTGGAAGGCCCACCAGCCGACAAATAAAAGATTTTGTAATATTTTAAACTGGGAAATCCGGGTATGAAAATTTCGAGCATCTGAACACCCTTCTTTTCGCGATTAGAGCCATATTAACGGAGATATATCGATTTAAAGGTTTGGAAGGCCCACCAGCCGACAAATAAAAGATTTTGTAATATTTTATACTGGGAAATCCGGGTATGAAAATTTCGAGCATCTGAACACCTCTCTTTTCGCGATTAGAGCCATATTAACGGAGATAAATCGATTTAAAGGTTTGGAAGGCCCACCAGCCGACAAATAAAAGATTTTGTAATATTTTATACTGGGAAATCCGGGTATGAAAATTTCGAGCATCTGAACACCTCTCTTTTCGCGATTAGAGCCATATTAACGGAGATAAATCGATTTAAAGGTTTGGAAGGCCCACCAGCCGACAAATAAAAGATTTTGTAATATTTTATACTGGGAAATCCGGGTATAAAAATTTCAAGCATCTGAACACCCCTCTTTTCGCGATTAGAGCCATATTAACGGAGATATATCGATTTAAAGGTTTGGAAGGCCCACCAGCCTACAAATAAAAGATTTTGTAATATTTTAAACTGGGAAATCCGGGTATAAAAATTTCAAGCATCTGAACACCCCTCTTTTCGCGATTAGAGCCATATTAACGGAAATATATCGATTTAAAGGTTTGGAAGGCCCACCAGCCGACAAATAAAAGATTTTGTAATATTTTATACTGGGAAATCCGGGTATAAAAATTTCGAGCATCTGAACACCTCTCTTTTCGCGATTAGAGCCATATTAACGGAGATAAATCGATTTAAAGGTTTGGAAGGCCCACCAGCCGACAAATAAAAGATTTTGTAATATTTTATACTGGGAAATCCGGGTATGAAAATTTCGAGCATCTGAACACCCTTCTTTTCGCGATTAGAGCCATATTAACGGAGATATATCGATTTAAAGGTTTGGAAGGCCCACCAGCCGACAAATAAAAGATTTTGTAATATTTTAAACTGGGAAATCCGGGTATAAAAATTTCAAGCATCTGAACACCCCTCTTTTCGCGATTAGAGCCATATTAACGGAGATATATCGATTTAAAGGTTTGGAAGGCCCACCAGCCGACAAATAAAAGATTTTGTAATATTTTATACTGGGAAATCCGGGTATGAAAATTTCGAGCATCTGAACACCCTTCTTTTCGCGATTAGAGCCATATTAACGGAGATATATCGATTTAAAGGTTTGGAAGGCCCACCAGCCGACAAATAAAAGATTTTGTAATATTTTATACTGGGAAATCCGGGTATGAAAATTTCGAGCATCTGAACACCTCTCTTTTCGCGATTAGAGCCATATTAACGGAGATAAATCGATTTAAAGGTTTGGAAGGCCCACCAGCCGACAAATAAAAGATTTTGTAATATTTTATACTGGGAAATCCGGGTATAAAAATTTCAAGCATCTGAACACCCCTCTTTTCGCGATTAGAGCCATATAAACGGAGATATATCGATTTAAAGGTTTGGAAGGCCCACCAGCCGACAAATAAAAGATTTTGTAATATTTTATACTGGGAAATCCGGGTATAAAAATTTCAAGCATCTGAACACCCCTCTTTTCACGATTAGAGCCATATTAACGGAGATATATCGATTTAAAGGTTTGGAAGGCCCACCAGCCTACAAATAAAAGATTTTGTAATATTTTATACTGGGAAATCCGGGTATAAAAATTTCAAGCATCTGAACACCCCTCTTTTCGCGATTAGAGCCATATTAACGGAGATATATCGATTTAAAGGTTTGGAAGGCCCACCAGCCGACAAATAAAAGATTTTGTAATATTTTATACTGGGAAATCCGGGTATAAAAATTTCAAGCATCTGAACACCCCTCTTTTCGCGATTAGAGCCATATTAACGGAGATAAATCGATTTAAAGGTTTGGAAGGCCCACCAGCCGACAAATAAAAGATTTTGTAATAATTTATACTGGGAAATCCGGGTATGAAAATTTCGAGCATCTGAACATCCCTCTTTTCGCGATTAGAGCCATATTAACGGAGATATATCGATTTAAAGGTTTGGAAGGCCCACCAGCCGACAAATAAAAGATTTTGTAATATTTTAAACTGGGAAATCCGGGTATGAAAATTTCGAGCATCTGAACACCTCTCTTTTCGCGATTAGAGCCATATTAACGGAGATAAATCGATTTAAAGGTTTGGAAGGCCCACCAGCCGACACATAAAAGATTTTGTAATAATTTATACTGGGAAATCCGGGTATGAAAATTTCGAGCATCTGAACACCCCTCTTTTCGCGATTAGAGCCATATTAACGGAGATATATCGATTTAAAGGTTTGGAAGGCCCACCAGCCGACAAATAACAGATTTTGTAATATTTTATACTGGGAAATCCGGGTATAAAAATTTCAAGCATCTGAACACCCCTCTTTTCGCGATTAGAGCCATATTAACGGAGATAAATCGATTTAAAGGTTTGGAAGGCCCACCAGCCGACACATAAAAGATTTTGTAATAATTTATACTGGGAAATCCGGGTATGAAAATTTCGAGCATCTGAACACCCTTCTTTTCGCGATTAGAGCCATATTAACGGAGATAAATCGATTTAAAGGTTTGGAAGGCCCACCAGCCGACAAATAAAAGATTTTGTAATGTTTTATACTGGGAAATCCGGGTATAAAAATTTCAAGCATCTGAACACCCCTCTTTTCGCGATTAGAGCCATATTAACGGAGATAAATCGATTTAAAGGTTTGGAAGGCCCACCAGCCTACAAATAAAAGATTTTGTAATATTTTATACTGGGAAATCCGGGTATAAAAATTTCAAGCATCTGAACACCCCTCTTTTCGCGATTAGAGCCATATTAACGGAGATAAATCGATTTAAAGGTTTGGAAGGCCCACCAGCCGACAAATAAAAGATTTTGTAATATTTTAAACTGGGAAATCCGGGTATGAAAATTTCGAGCATCTGAACACCTCTCTTTTCGCGATTAGAGCCATATTAACGGAGATAAATCGATTTAAAGGTTTGGAAGGCCCACCAGCCGACACATAAAAGATTTTGTAATAATTTATACTGGGAAATCCGGGTATGAAAATTTCGAGCATCTGAACACCCCTCTTTTCGCGATTAGAGCCATATTAACGGAGATATATCGATTTAAAGGTTTGGAAGGCCCACCAGCCGACAAATAAAAGATTTTGTAATATTTTATACTGGGAAATCCGGGTATAAAAATTTCAAGCATCTGAACACCTCTCTTTTCGCGATTAGAGCCATATTAACGGAGATAAATCGATTTAAAGGTTTGGAAGGCCCACCAGCCGACACATAAAAGATTTTGTAATAATTTATACTGGGAAATCCGGGTATGAAAATTTCGAGCATCTGAACACCCCTCTTTTCGCGATTAGAGCCATATTAACGGAGATATATCGATTTAAAGGTTTGGAAGGCTCACCAGCCGATAAATAAAAGATTTTGTAATATTTTATACTGGGAAATCCGGGTATGAAAATTTCGAGCATCTCAACACCCCCTTTTCGCGATTAGAGCCATATTAACGGAGATATATCGATTTAAAGGTTTGGAAGGCCTACCAGCCGACAAATAAAAGATTTTGTAATATTTTATACTGGGAAATCCGGGTATGAAAATTTCGAGCATCTGAACACCCTTCTTTTCGCGATTAGAGCCATATTAACGGAGATATATAGATTTAAAGGTTTGGAAGGCCCACCAGCCGACAAATAAAAGATTTTGTAATATTTTATACTGGGAAATCCGGGTATGAAAATTTCGAGCATCTGAACACCTCTCTTTTCGCGATTAGAGCCATATTAACGGAGATATATCGATTTAAAGGTTTGGAAGGCCCACCAGCCGACAAATAAAAGATTTTGTAATATATTATACTGGGAAATCCGGGTATGAAAATTTCGAGCATCTGAACACCCCTCTTTTCGCGATTAGAGCCATATTAACGGAGATATATCGATTTAAAGGTTTGGAAGGCTCACCAGCCGATAAATAAAAGATTTTGTAATATTTTATACTGGGAAATCCGGGTATGAAAATTTCGAGCATCTCAACACCCCCTTTTCGCGATTAGAGCCATATTAACGGAGATATATCGATTTAAAGGTTTGGAAGGCCTACCAGCCGACAAATTAAAGATTTTGTAATATTTTATACTGGGAAATCCGGGTATGAAAATTTCGAGCATCTGAACACCCTTCTTTTCGCGATTAGAGCCATATTAACGGAGATAAATCGATTTAAAGGTTTGGAAGGCCCACCAGCCGACAAATAAAAGATTTTGTAATATTTTATACTGGGAAATCCGGGTATAAAAATTTCAAGCATCTGAACACCCCTCTTTTCACGATTAGAGCCATATTAACGGAGATATATCGATTTAAAGGTTTGGAAGGCCCACCAGCCTACAAATAAAAGATTTTGTAATATTTTAAACTGGGAAATCCGGGTATAAAAATTTCAAGCATCTGAACACCCCTCTTTTCGCGATTAGAGCCATATTAACGGAGATATATCGATTTAAAGGTTTGGAAGGCCCACCAGCCGACAAATAAAAGATTTTGTAATATATTATACTGGGAAATCCGGGTATGAAAATTTCGAGCATCTGAACACCCCTCTTTTCGCGATTAGAGCCATATTAACGGAGATATATCGATTTAAAGGTTTGGAAGGCCCACCAGCCGACAAATAAAAGATTTTGTAATATTTTATACTGGGAAATCCGGGTATAAAAATTTCAAGCATCTGAACACCCCTCTTTTCGCGATTAGAGCCATATTAACGGAGATAAATCGATTTAAAGGTTTGGAAGGCCCACCAGCCGACACATAAAAGATTTTGTAATAATTTATACTGGGAAATCCGGGTATGAAAATTTCGAGCATCTGAACACCCTTCTTTTCGCGATTAGAGCCATATTAACGGAGATAAATCGATTTAAAGGTTTGGAAGGCCCACCAGCCGACAAATAAAAGATTTTGTAATATTTTATACTGGGAAATCCGGGTATGAAAATTTCGAGCATCTGAACACCCTTCTTTTCGCGATTAGAGCCATATTAACGGAGATATATAGATTTAAAGGTTTAGAAGGCCCACCAGCCGACAAATAAAAGATTTTGTAATATTTTATACTGGGAAATCCGGGTATAAAAATTTCAAGCATCTGAACACCCCTCTTTTCGCGATTAGAGCCATATTAACGGAGATAAATCGATTTAAAGGTTTGGAAGGCCCACCAGCCGACAAATAAAAGATTTTGTAATATTTTAAACTGGGAAATCCGGGTATGAAAATTTCGAGCATCTGAACACCTCTCTTTTCGCGATTAGAGCCATATTAACGGAGATAAATCGATTTAAAGGTTTGGAAGGCCCACCAGCCGACACATAAAAGATTTTGTAATAATTTATACTGGGAAATCCGGGTATGAAAATTTCGAGCATCTGAACACCCCTCTTTTCGCGATTAGAGCCATATTAACGGAGATATATCGATTTAAAGGTTTGGAAGGCCCACCAGCCGACAAATAAAAGATTTTGTAATATTTTAAACTGGGAAATCCGGGTATGAAAATTTCGAGCATCTGAACACCTCTCTTTTCGCGATTAGAGCCATATTAACGGAGATAAATCGATTTAAAGGTTTGGAAGGCCCACCAGCCGACAAATAAAAGATTTTGTAATATTTTATACTGGGAAATCCGGGTATAAAAATTTCAAGCATCTGAACACCCCTCTTTTCGCGATTAGAGCCATATTAACGGAGATATATCTATTTAAAGGTTTGGGAGGCTCACCAGCCGATAAATAAAAGATTTTGTAATATTTTATACTGGGAAATCCAAGTATGAAAATTTCGAGCATCTCAACACCCCCTTTTCGCGATTAGAGCCATATTAACGGAGATATATCGATTTAAAGGTTTGGAAGGCCTACCAGCCGACAAATTAAAGATTTTGTTATATTTTATACTGGGAAATCCGGGTATGAAAATTTCGAGCATCTGAACACCCTTCTTTTCGCGATTAGAGCCATATTAACGGAGATAAATCGATTTAAAGGTTTGGAAGGCCCACCAGCCGACAAATAAAAGATTTTGTAATATTTTATACTGGGAAATCCGGGTATGAAAATTTCGAGCATCTGAACACCCTTCTTTTCGCGATTAGAGCCATATTAACGGAGATATATAGATTTAAAGGTTTGGAAGGCCCACCAGCCGACAAATAAAAGATTTTGTAATATTTTATACTGGGAAATCCGGGTATGAAAATTTCGAGCATCTGAACACCTCTCTTTTCGCGATTAGAGCCATATTAACGGAGATAAATCGATTTAAAGGTTTGGAAGGCCCACCAGCCGACAAATAAAAGATTTTGTAATATTTTATACTGGGAAATCCGGGTATAAAAATTTCAAGCATCTGAACACCCCTCTTTTCGCGATTAGAGCCATATTAACGGAGATAAATCGATTTAAAGGTTTGGAAGGCCCACCAGCCGACAAATAAAAGATTTTGTAATATTTTATACTGGGAAATCCGGGTATGAAAATTTCGAGCATCTGAACACCTCTCTTTTCGCGATTAGAGCCATATTAACGGAGATAAATCGATTTAAAGGTTTGGAAGGCCCACCAGCCGACAAATAAAAGATTTTGTAATATTTTATACTGGGAAATCCGGGTATAAAAATTTCAAGCATCTGAACACCCCTCTTTTCGCGATTAGAGCCATATTAACGGAGATATATCGATTTAAAGGTTTGGAAGGCCCACCAGCCGACAAATAAAAGATTTTGTAATATTTTATACTGGGAAATCCGGGTATGAAAATTTCGAGCATCTGAACACCCTTCTTTTCGCGATTAGAGCCATATTAACGGAGATATATCGATTTAAAGGTTTGGAAGGCCCACCAGCCGACAAATAAAAGATTTTGTAATATTTTATACTGGGAAATCCGGGTATAAAAATTTCAAGCATCTGAACACCCCTCTTTTCGCGATTAGAGCCATATTAACGGAGATAAATCGATTTAAAGGTTTGGAAGGCCCACCAGCCGACAAATAAAAGATTTTGTAATATTTTATACTGGGAAATCCGGCTATGAAAATTTCGAGCATCTGAACACCTCTCTTTTCGCGATTAGAGCCATATTAACGGAGATAAATCGATTTAAAGGTTTGGAAGGCCCACCAGCCGACAAATAAAAGATTTTGTAATATTTTATACTAGGAAATCCGGGTATAAAAATTTCAAGCATCTGAACACCCCTCTTTTCGCGATTAGAACCATATTAACGGAGATATATCGATTTAAAGGTTTGGAAGGCCCACCAGCCGACAAATAAAAGATTTTGTAATATTTTAAACTGGGAAATCCGGGTATGAAAATTTCGAGCATCTGAACACCTCTCTTTTCGCGATTAGAGCCATATTAACGGAGATAAATCGATTTAAAGGTTTGGAAGGCCCACCAGCCGACAAATAAAAGATTTTGTAATATTTTATACTGGGAAATCCGGGTATAAAAATTTCAAGCATCTGAACACCCCTCTTTTCGCGATTAGAGCCATATTAACGGAGATAAATCGATTTAAAGGTTTGGAAGGCCCACCAGCCGACAAATAAAAGATTTTGTAATATTTTATACTGGGAAATCCGGGTATGAAAATTTCGAGCATCTGAACACCTCTCTTTTCGCGATTAGAGCCATATTAACGGAGATAAATCGATTTAAAGGTTTGGAAGGCCCACCAGCCGACAAATAAAAGATTTTGTAATATTTTATACTGGGAAATCCGGGTATAAAAATTTCAAGCATCTGAACACCCCTCTTTTCGCGATTAGAGCCATATTAACGGAGATAAATCGATTTAAAGGTTTGGAAGGCCCACCAGCCGACAAATAAAAGATTTTGTAATATTTTATACTGGGAAATCCGGGTATGAAAATTTCGAGCATCTGAACACCTCTCTTTTCGCGATTAGAGCCATATTAACGGAGATAAATCGATTTAAAGGTTTGGAAGGCCCACCAGCCGACAAATAAAAGATTTTGTAATATTTTATACTAGGAAATCCGGGTATAAAAATTTCAAGCATCTGAACACCCCTCTTTTCGCGATTAGAACCATATTAACGGAGATATATCGATTTAAAGGTTTGGAAGGCCCACCAGCCGACAAATAAAAGATTTTGTAATATTTTAAACTGGGAAATCCGGGTATGAAAATTTCGAGCATCTGAACACCTCTCTTTTCGCGATTAGAGCCATATTAACGGAGATAAATCGATTTAAAGGTTTGGAAGGCCCACCAGCCGACACATAAAAGATTTTGTAATATTTTATACTGGGAAATCCGGGTATAAAAATTTCAAGCATCTGAACACCCCTCTTTTCGCGATTAGAGCCATATTAACGGAGATATATCGATTTAAAGGTTTGGAAGGCCCACCAGCCGACAAATAAAAGATTTTGTAATATTTTATACTGGGAAATCCGGGTATAAAAATTTCAAGCATCTGAACACCCCTCTTTTCGCGATTAGAGCCATATTAACGGAGATATATCGATTTAAAGGTTTGGAAGGCCCACCAGCCGACAAATTAAAGATTTTGTAATATTTTATACTGGGAAATCCGGGTATGAAAATTTCGAGCATCTGAACACCCCCCTTTTCGCGATTAGAGCCATATTAACGGAGATATATCTATTTAAAGGCTCACCAGCCGATAAATAAAAGATTTTGTAATATTTTATACTGGGAAATCCGGGTATGAAAATTTCGAGCATCTCAACACCCCCTTTTCGCGATTAGAGCCATATTAACGGAGATAAATCGATTTAAAGCACCAGCCGATAAATAAAAGATTTTGTAATATTTTATACTGGAAAATCCGGGTATGAAAATTTCGAGCATCTGAACACCCCTCTTTTCGCGATTAGAGCCATATTAACGGAGATAAATCGATTTAAAGGTTTGGAAGGCCTACCAGCCGACAAATTAAAGATTTTGTTATATTTTATACTGGGAAATCCGGGTATGAAAATTTCGAGCATCTCAACACCCCCCTTTTCGCGATTAGAGCCATATTAACGGAGATAAATCGATTTAAAGGTTTGGAAGGCCCACCAGCCGACAAATAAAAGATTTTGTAATATTTTATACTGGGAAATCCGGGTATGAAAATTTCGAGCATCTCAACACCCCCCTTTTCGCGATTAGAGCCATATTAACGGAGATAAATCGATTTAAAGGTTTGGAAGGCCTACCAGCCGACAAATAAAAGATTTTGTTATATTTTATACTGGGAAATCCGGGTATGAAAATTTCGAGCATCTCAACACCCCCCTTTTCGTGATTAGAGCCATATTAACGGAGATAAATCGATTTAAAGGTTTGGAAGGCCCACCAGCCGACAAATTAAAGATTTTGTTATATTTTATACTGGGAAATCCGGGTATGAAAATTTCGAGCATCTCAACACCCCCCTTTTCGCGATTAGAGCCATATTAACGGAGATATATCTATTTAAAGGTTTGGAAGGCTCACCAGCCGATAAATAAAAGATTTTGTAATATTTTATACTGGGAAATCCGGGTATGAAAATTTCGAGCATCTCAACACCCCCCTTTTCGCGATTAGAGCCATATTAACGGAGATAAATCGATTTAAAGGTTTGGAAGGCCCACCAGCCGACAAATAAAAGATTTTGTAATATTTTATACTGGGAAATCTGGGTATGAAAATTTCGAGCATCTGAACACCCCCCTTTTTGCGATTAGAGCCATATTAACGGAGATAAATCGATTTAAAGGTTTGGAAGGCCCACCAGCCGACAAATAAAAGATTTTGTAATATTTTATACTGGGAAATCCGGGTATGAAAATTTCGAGCATCTGAACCCCCCCCTTTTTGCGATTAGAGCCATATTAACGGAGATAAATCGATTTAAAGGTTTGGAAGACCCACCAGCCGACAAATAAAAGATTTTGTAATATTTTATACTGGGAAATCTGGGTATGAAAATTTCGAGCATCTGAACCCCCCCCTTTTTGCGATTAGAGCCATATTAACGGAGATAAATCGATTTAAAGGTTTGGAAGACCCACCAGCCGACAAATAAAAGATTTTGTAATATTTTATACTGGGAAATCTGGGTATGAAAATTTCGAGCATCTGAACACCCCCCTTTTTGCGATTAGAGCCATATTAACGGAGATAAATCGATTTAAAGGTTTGGAAGACCCACCAGCCGACAAATAAAAGATTTTGTAATATTTTATACTGGGAAATCTGGGTATGAAAATTTCGAGCATCTGAACACCCCCCTTTTTGCGATTAGAGCCATATTAACGGAGATAAATCGATTTAAAGGTTTGGAAGACCCACCAGCCGACAAATAAAAGATTTTGTAATAATTTATACTGGGAAATCCGGGTATGAAAATTTCGAGCATCTGAACACCTCTCTTTTCGCGATTAGAGCCATATTAACGGAGATAAATCGATTTAAAGGTTTGGAAGGCCCACCAGCCGACAAATAAAAGATTTTGTAATATTTTATACTGTGAAATCCGGGTATAAAAATTTCAAGCATCTGAACACCCCTCTTTTCGCGATTAGAGCCATATTAACGGAGATAAATCGATTTAAAGGTTTGGAAGGCCCACCAGCCGACAAATAAAAGATTTTGTAATAATTTATACTGGGAAATCCGGGTATGAAAATTTCGAGCATCTGAACACCTCTCTTTTCGCGATTAGAGCCATATTAACGGAGATAAATCGATTTAAAGGTTTGGAAGGCCCACCAGCCGACAAATAAAAGATTTTGTAATATTTTATACTGTGAAATCCGGGTATAAAAATTTCAAGCATCTGAACACCCCTCTTTTCGCGATTAGAGCCATATTAACGGAGATATATCGATTTAAAGGTTTGGAAGGCCCACCAGCCGACAAATAAAAGATTTTGTAATAATTTATACTGGGAAATCCGGGTATGAAAATTTCGAGCATCTGAACACCTCTCTTTTCGCGATTAGAGCCATATTAACGGAGATAAATCGATTTAAAGGTTTGGAAGGCCCACCAGCCGACAAATTAAAGATTTTGTTATATTTTATACTGGGAAATCTGGGTATGAAAATTTCGAGCATCTGAACACCCCCCTTTTTGCGATTAGAGCCATATTAACGGAGATAAATCGATTTAAAGGTTTGGAAGACCCACCAGCCGACAAATAAAAGATTTTGTAATATTTTATACTGGGAAATCTGGGTATGAAAATTTCGAGCATCTGAACACCCCCCTTTTTGCGATTAGAGCCATATTAACGGAGATAAATCGATTTAAAGGTTTGGAAGACCCACCAGCCGACAAATAAAAGATTTTGTAATATTTTATACTGGGAAATCTGGGTATGAAAATTTCGAGCATCTGAACCCCCCCCTTTTTGCGATTAGAGCCATATTAACGGAGATAAATCGATTTAAAGGTTTGGAAGACCCACCAGCCGACAAATAAAAGATTTTGTAATATTTTATACTGGGAAATCTGGGTATGAAAATTTCGAGCATCTGAACACCCCCCTTTTTGCGATTAGAGCCATATTAACGGAGATAAATCGATTTAAAGGTTTGGAAGACCCACCAGCCGACAAATAAAAGATTTTGTAATATTTTATACTGGGAAATCTGGGTATGAAAATTTCGAGCATCTGAACACCCCCCTTTTTGCGATTAGAGCCATATTAACGGAGATAAATCGATTTAAAGGTTTGGAAGACCCACCAGCCGACAAATAAAAGATTTTGTAATAATTTATACTGGGAAATCCGGGTATGAAAATTTCGAGCATCTGAACACCTCTCTTTTCGCGATTAGAGCCATATTAACGGAGATAAATCGATTTAAAGGTTTGGAAGGCCCACCAGCCGACAAATAAAAGATTTTGTAATAATTTATACTGGGAAATCCGGGTATGAAAATTTCGAGCATCTGAACACCTCTCTTTTCGCGATTAGAGCCATATTAACGGAGATAAATCGATTTAAAGGTTTGGAAGGCCCACCAGCCGACAAATAAAAGATTTTGTAATATTTTATACTGGGAAATCCGGGTATGAAAATTTCGAGCATCTGAACACCTCTCTTTTCGCGATTAGAGCCATATTAACGGAGATAAATCGATTTAAAGGTTTGGAAGGCCCACCAGCCGACAAATAAAAGATTTTGTAATATTTTATACTGGGAAATCCGGGTATAAAAATTTCAAGCATCTGAACACCCCTCTTTTCGCGATTAGAGCCATATTAACGGAGATATATCGATTTAAAGGTTTGGAAGGCCCACCAGCCGACAAATAAAAGATTTTGTAATATTTTAAACTGGGAAATCCGGGTATGAAAATTTCGAGCATCTGAACACCTCTCTTTTCGCGATTAGAGCCATATTAACGGAGATAAATCGATTTAAAGGTTTGGAAGGCCCACCAGCCGACACATAAAAGATTTTGTAATATTTTATACTGGGAAATCCGGGTATAAAAATTTCAAGCATCTGAACACCCCTCTTTTCGCGATTAGAGCCATATTAACGGAGATATATCGATTTAAAGGTTTGGAAGGCCCACCAGCCGACAAATAAAAGATTTTGTAATATTTTATACTGGGAAATCCGGGTATAAAAATTTCAAGCATCTGAACACCCCTCTTTTCGCGATTAGAGCCATATTAACGGAGATATATCGATTTAAAGGTTTGGAAGGCCCACCAGCCGACAAATAAAAGATTTTGTAATATTTTATACTGGGAAATGCGGGTATAAAAATTTCAAGCATCTGAACACCCCTCTTTTCGCGATTAGAGCGATATTAACGGAGATATATCGATTTAAAGGTTTGGAAGGCCCACCAGCCGACAAATAAAAGATTTTGTAATATTTTAAACTGGGAAATCCGGGTATGAAAATTTCGAGCATCTGAACACCTCTCTTTTCGCGATTAGAGCCATATTAACGGAGATAAATCGATTTAAAGGTTTGGAAGGCCCACCAGCCGACACATAAAAGATTTTGTAATATTTTATACTGGGAAATCCGGGTATAAAAATTTCAAGCATCTGAACACCCCTCTTTTCGCGATTAGAGCCATATTAACGGAGATATATCGATTTAAAGGTTTGGAAGGCCCACCAGCCGACAAATAAAAGATTTTGTAATATTTTATACTGGGAAATCCGGGTATAAAAATTTCAAGCATCTGAACACCCCTCTTTTCGCGATTAGAGCGATATTAACGGAGATATATCGATTTAAAGGTTTGGAAGGCCCACCAGCCGACAAATAAAAGATTTTGTAATATTTTAAACTGGGAAATCCGGGTATGAAAATTTCGAGCATCTGAACACCTCTCTTTTCGCGATTAGAGCCATATTAACGGAGATAAATCGATTTAAAGGTTTGGAAGGCCCACCAGCCGACACATAAAAGATTTTGTAATATTTTATACTGGGAAATCCGGGTATAAAAATTTCAAGCATCTGAACACCCCTCTTTTCGCGATTAGAGCCATATTAACGGAGATATATCGATTTAAAGGTTTGGAAGGCCCACCAGCCGACAAATAAAAGATTTTGTAATATTTTAAACTGGGAAATCCGGGTATGAAAATTTCGAGCATCTGAACACCTCTCTTTTCGCGATTAGAGCCATATTAACGGAGATAAATCGATTTAAAGGTTTGGAAGGCCCACCAGCCGACACATAAAAGATTTTGTAATATTTTATACTGGGAAATCCGGGTATAAAAATTTCAAGCATCTGAACACCCCTCTTTTCGCGATTAGAGCCATATTAACGGAGATATATCGATTTAAAGGTTTGGAAGGCCCACCAGCCGACAAATAAAAGATTTTGTAATATTTTATACTGGGAAATCCGGGTATGAAAATTTCGAGCATCTGAACACCCCTCTTTTCGCGATTAGAGCCATATTAACGGAGATATATCGATTTAAAGGTTTGGAAGGCCCACCAGCCGACAAATAAAAGATTTTGTAATATTTTATACTGGGAAATCCGGGTATGAAAATTTCGAGCATCTTAACACCTCTCTTTTCGCGATTAGAGCCATATTAACGGAGATAAATCGATTTAAAGGTTTGGAAGGCCCACCAGCCGACACATAAAAGATTTTGTAATAATTTATACTGGGAAATCCGGGTATGAAAATTTCGAGCATCTGAACACCCCTCTTTTCGCGATTAGAGCCATATTAACGGAGATATATCGATTTAAAGGTTTGGAAGGCCCACCAGCCGACAAATAAAAGATTTTGTAATATTTTATACTGGGAAATCCGGGTATAAAAATTTCAAGCATCTGAACACCCCTCTTTTCGCGATTAGAGCGATATTAACGGAGATATATCGATTTAAAGGTTTGGAAGGCCCACCAGCCGACAAATAAAAGATTTTGTAATATTTTAAACTGGGAAATCCGGGTATGAAAATTTCGAGCATCTGAACACCTCTCTTTTCGCGATTAGAGCCATATTAACGGAGATAAATCGATTTAAAGGTTTGGAAGGCCCACCAGCCGACAAATAAAAGATTTTGTAATATTTTATACTGGGAAATCCGGGTATAAAAATTTCAAGCATCTGAACACCCCTCTTTTCGCGATTAGAGCCATATTAACGGAGATATATCGATTTAAAGGTTTGGAAGGCCCACCAGCCGACAAATAAAAGATTTTGTAATATTTTATACTGGGAAATCCGGGTATAAAAATTTCAAGCATCTGAACACCCCTCTTTTCGCGATTAGAGCCATATTAACGGAGATATATCGATTTAAAGGTTTGGAAGGCCCACCAGCCGACAAATAAAAGATTTTGTAATATTTTAAACTGGGAAATCCAGGTATGAAAATTTCGAGCATCTGAACACCTCTCTTTTCGCGATTAGAGCCATATTAACGGAGATAAATCGATTTAAAGGTTTGGAAGGCCCACCAGCCGACACATAAAAGATTTTGTAATATTTTATACTGGGAAATCCGGGTATAAAAATTTCAAGCATCTGAACACCCCTCTTTTCGCGATTAGAGCCATATTAACGGAGATATATCGATTTAAAGGTTTGGAAGGCCCACCAGCCGACAAATAAAAGATTTTGTAATATTTTATACTGGGAAATCCGGGTATAAAAATTTCAAGCATCTGAACACCCCTCTTTTCGCGATTAGAGCCATATTAACGGAGATATATCGATTTAAAGGTTTGGAAGGCCCACCAGCCGACAAATAAAAGATTTTGTAATATTTTATACTGGGAAATCCGGGTATGAAAATTTCGAGCATCTGAACACCTCTCTTTTCGCGATTAGAGCCATATTAACGGAGATAAATCGATTTAAAGGTTTGGAAGGCCCACCAGCCGACAAATAAAAGATTTTGTAATATTTTATACTGGGAAATCCGGGTATGAAAATTTCGAGCATCTGAACACCTCTCTTTTCGCGATTAGAGCCATATTAACGGAGATAAATCGATTTAAAGGTTTGGAAGGCCCACCAGCCGACAAATAAAAGATTTTGTAATATTTTATACTGGGAAATCCGGGTATAAAAATTTCAAGCATCTGAACACCCCTCTTTTCGCGATTAGAGCCATATTAACGGAGATATATCGATTTAAAGGTTTGGAAGGCCCACCAGCCGACAAATAAAAGATTTTGTAATATTTTATACTGGGAAATCCGGGTATAAAAATTTCAAGCATCTGAACACCCCTCTTTTCGCGATTAGAGCCATATTAACGGAGATATATCGATTTAAAGGTTTGGAAGGCCCACCAGCCGACAAATAAAAGATTTTGTAATATTTTAAACTGGGAAATCCGGGTATGAAAATTTCGAGCATCTGAACACCTCTCTTTTCGCGATTAGAGCCATATTAACGGAGATAAATCGATTTAAAGGTTTGGAAGGCCCACCAGCCGACAAATAAAAGATTTTGTAATATTTTATACTGGGAAATCCGGGTATAAAAATTTCAAGCATCTGAACACCCCTCTTTTCGCGATTAGAGCCATATTAACGGAGATATATCGATTTAAAGGTTTGGAAGGCCCACCAGCCGACAAATAAAAGATTTTGTAATATTTTAAACTGGGAAATCCGGGTATGAAAATTTCGAGCATCTGAACACCTCTCTTTTCGCGATTAGAGCCATATTAACGGAGATAAATCGATTTAAAGGTTTGGAAGGCCCACCAGCCGACAAATAAAAGATTTTGTAATATTTTATACTGGGAAATCCGGGTATAAAAATTTCAAGCATCTGAACACCCCTCTTTTCGCGATTAGAGCCATATTAACGGAGATATATCGATTTAAAGGTTTGGAAGGCCCACCAGCCGACAAATAAAAGATTTTGTAATATTTTATACTGGGAAATCCGGGTATAAAAATTTCAAGCATCTGAACACCCCTCTTTTCGCGATTAGAGCCATATTAACGGAGATATATCGATTTAAAGGTTTGGAAGGCCCACCAGCCGACAAATAAAAGATTTTGTAATATTTTATACTGGGAAATGCGGGTATAAAAATTTCAAGCATCTGAACACCCCTCTTTTCGCGATTAGAGCGATATTAACGGAGATATATCGATTTAAAGGTTTGGAAGGCCCACCAGCCGACAAATAAAAGATTTTGTAATATTTTAAACTGGGAAATCCGGGTATGAAAATTTCGAGCATCTGAACACCCCTCTTTTCGCGATTAGAGCCATATTAACGGAGATATATCGATTTAAAGGTTTGGAAGGCCCACCAGCCGACAAATAAAAGATTTTGTAATATTTTATACTGGGAAATCCGGGTATAAAAATTTCAAGCATCTGAACACCCCTCTTTTCGCGATTAGAGCGATATTAACGGAGATATATCGATTTAAAGGTTTGGAAGGCCCACCAGCCGACAAATAAAAGATTTTGTAATATTTTAAACTGGGAAATCCGGGTATGAAAATTTCGAGCATCTGAACACCTCTCTTTTCGCGATTAGAGCCATATTAACGGAGATAAATCGATTTAAAGGTTTGGAAGGCCCACCAGCCGACACATAAAAGATTTTGTAATATTTTATACTGGGAAATCCGGGTATAAAAATTTCAAGCATCTGAACACCCCTCTTTTCGCGATTAGAGCCATATTAACGGAGATATATCGATTTAAAGGTTTGGAAGGCCCACCAGCCGACAAATAAAAGATTTTGTAATATTTTAAACTGGGAAATCCGGGTATGAAAATTTCGAGCATCTGAACACCTCTCTTTTCGCGATTAGAGCCATATTAACGGAGATAAATCGATTTAAAGGTTTGGAAGGCCCACCAGCCGACACATAAAAGATTTTGTAATATTTTAAACTGGGAAATCCGGGTATGAAAATTTCGAGCATCTGAACACCCCTCTTTTCGCGATTAGAGCCATATTAACGGAGATATATCGATTTAAAGGTTTGGAAGGCCCACCAGCCGACAAATAAAAGATTTTGTAATATTTTATACTGGGAAATCCGGGTATAAAAATTTCAAGCATCTGAACACCCCTCTTTTCGCGATTAGAGCGATATTAACGGAGATATATCGATTTAAAGGTTTGGAAGGCCCACCAGCCGACAAATAAAAGATTTTGTAATATTTTAAACTGGGAAATCCGGGTATGAAAATTTCGAGCATCTGAACACCTCTCTTTTCGCGATTAGAGCCATATTAACGGAGATAAATCGATTTAAAGGTTTGGAAGGCCCACCAGCCGACACATAAAAGATTTTGTAATATTTTATACTGGGAAATCCGGGTATAAAAATTTCAAGCATCTGAACACCCCTCTTTTCGCGATTAGAGCCATATTAACGGAGATATATCGATTTAAAGGTTTGGAAGGCCCACCAGCCGACAAATAAAAGATTTTGTAATATTTTAAACTGGGAAATCCGGGTATGAAAATTTCGAGCATCTGAACACCTCTCTTTTCGCGATTAGAGCCATATTAACGGAGATAAATCGATTTAAAGGTTTGGAAGGCCCACCAGCCGACACATAAAAGATTTTGTAATATTTTATACTGGGAAATCCGGGTATAAAAATTTCAAGCATCTGAACACCCCTCTTTTCGCGATTAGAGCCATATTAACGGAGATATATCGATTTAAAGGTTTGGAAGGCCCACCAGCCGACAAATAAAAGATTTTGTAATATTTTATACTGGGAAATCCGGGTATGAAAATTTCGAGCATCTGAACACCCCTCTTTTCGCGATTAGAGCCATATTAACGGAGATATATCGATTTAAAGGTTTGGAAGGCCCACCAGCCGACAAATAAAAGATTTTGTAATATTTTATACTGGGAAATCCGGGTATGAAAATTTCGAGCATCTTAACACCTCTCTTTTCGCGATTAGAGCCATATTAACGGAGATAAATCGATTTAAAGGTTTGGAAGGCCCACCAGCCGACACATAAAAGATTTTGTAATAATTTATACTGGGAAATCCGGGTATGAAAATTTCGAGCATCTGAACACCCCTCTTTTCGCGATTAGAGCCATATTAACGGAGATATATCGATTTAAAGGTTTGGAAGGCCCACCAGCCGACAAATAAAAGATTTTGTAATATTTTATACTGGGAAATCCGGGTATAAAAATTTCAAGCATCTGAACACCCCTCTTTTCGCGATTAGAGCGATATTAACGGAGATATATCGATTTAAAGGTTTGGAAGGCCCACCAGCCGACAAATAAAAGATTTTGTAATATTTTAAACTGGGAAATCCGGGTATGAAAATTTCGAGCATCTGAACACCTCTCTTTTCGCGATTAGAGCCATATTAACGGAGATAAATCGATTTAAAGGTTTGGAAGGCCCACCAGCCGACAAATAAAAGATTTTGTAATATTTTATACTGGGAAATCCGGGTATAAAAATTTCAAGCATCTGAACACCCCTCTTTTCGCGATTAGAGCCATATTAACGGAGATATATCGATTTAAAGGTTTGGAAGGCCCACCAGCCGACAAATAAAAGATTTTGTAATATTTTATACTGGGAAATCCGGGTATAAAAATTTCAAGCATCTGAACACCCCTCTTTTCGCGATTAGAGCCATATTAACGGAGATATATCGATTTAAAGGTTTGGAAGGCCCACCAGCCGACAAATAAAAGATTTTGTAATATTTTAAACTGGGAAATCCGGGTATGAAAATTTCGAGCATCTGAACACCTCTCTTTTCGCGATTAGAGCCATATTAACGGAGATAAATCGATTTAAAGGTTTGGAAGGCCCACCAGCCGACACATAAAAGATTTTGTAATATTTTATACTGGGAAATCCGGGTATAAAAATTTCAAGCATCTGAACACCCCTCTTTTCGCGATTAGAGCCATATTAACGGAGATATATCGATTTAAAGGTTTGGAAGGCCCACCAGCCGACAAATAAAAGATTTAGTAATATTTTATACTGGGAAATCCGGGTATAAAAATTTCAAGCATCTGAACACCCCTCTTTTCGCGATTAGAGCCATATTAACGGAGATATATCGATTTAAAGGTTTGGAAGGCCCACCAGCCGACAAATAAAAGATTTTGTAATATTTTATACTGGGAAATCCGGGTATGAAAATTTCGAGCATCTGAACACCTCTCTTTTCGCGATTAGAGCCATATTAACGGAGATAAATCGATTTAAAGGTTTGGAAGGCCCACCAGCCGACAAATAAAAGATTTTGTAATATTTTATACTGGGAAATCCGGGTATGAAAATTTCGAGCATCTGAACACCTCTCTTTTCGCGATTAGAGCCATATTAACGGAGATAAATCGATTTAAAGGTTTGGAAGGCCCACCAGCCGACAAATAAAAGATTTTGTAATATTTTATACTGGGAAATCCGGGTATAAAAATTTCAAGCATCTGAACACCCCTCTTTTCGCGATTAGAGCCATATTAACGGAGATATATCGATTTAAAGGTTTGGAAGGCCCACCAGCCGACAAATAAAAGATTTTGTAATATTTTATACTGGGAAATCCGGGTATAAAAATTTCAAGCATCTGAACACCCCTCTTTTCGCGATTAGAGCCATATTAACGGAGATATATCGATTTAAAGGTTTGGAAGGCCCACCAGCCGACAAATAAAAGATTTTGTAATATTTTAAACTGGGAAATCCGGGTATGAAAATTTCGAGCATCTGAACACCTCTCTTTTCGCGATTAGAGCCATATTAACGGAGATAAATCGATTTAAAGGTTTGGAAGGCCCACCAGCCGACACATAAAAGATTTTGTAATATTTTATACTGGGAAATCCGGGTATAAAAATTTCAAGCATCTGAACACCCCTCTTTTCGCGATTAGAGCCATATTAACGGAGATATATCGATTTAAAGGTTTGGAAGGCCCACCAGCCGACAAATAAAAGATTTTGTAATATTTTATACTGGGAAATCCGGGTATAAAAATTTCAAGCATCTGAACACCCCTCTTTTCGCGATTAGAGCCATATTAACGGAGATATATCTATTTAAAGGTTTGGAAGGCTCACCAGCCGATAAATAAAAGATTTTGTAATATTTTATACTGGGAAATCCGGGTATGAAAATTTCGAGCATCTCAACACCCCCTTTTCGCGATTAGAGCCATATTAACGGAGATATATCGATTTAAAGGTTTGGAAGGCCTACCAGCCGACAAATTAAAGATTTTGTTATATTTTATACTGGGAAATCCGGGTATGAAAATTTCGAGCATCTCAACACCCCCCTTTTCGCGATTAGAGCCATATTAACGGAGATAAATCGATTTAAAGGTTTGGAAGGCCCACCAGCCGACAAATTAAAGATTTTGTTATATTTTATACTGGGAAATCCGGGTATGAAAATTTCGAGCATCTCAACACCCCCCTTTTCGCGATTAGAGCCATATTAACGGAGATATATCTATTTAAAGGCTCACCAGCCGATAATTAAAAGATTTTGTAATATTTTATACTGGGAAATCCGGGTATGAAAATTTCGAGCATCTCAACACCCCCTTTTCGCGATTAGAGCCATATTAACGGCGATAAATCGATTTAAAGCACCAGCCGATAAATAAAAGATTTTGTAATATTTTATACTGGAAAATCCGGGTATGAAAATTTTGAGCATCTCAACACCCCCCTTTTCGCGATTAGAGCCATATTAACGGAGATAAATCGATTTAAAGGTTTGGAAGGCCTACCAGCCGACAAATTAAAGATTTTCTTATATTTTATACTGGGAAATCCGGGTATGAAAATTTCGAGCATCTCAACACCCCCTTTTCGCGATTAGAGCCATATTAACGGCGATAAATCGATTTAAAGCACCAGCCGATAAATAAAAGATTTTGTAATAATTTATACTGGAAAATCCGGGTATGAAAATTTCGAGCATCTCAACACCCCCCTTTTCGCGATTAGAGCCATATTAACGGAGATATATCTATTTAAAGGCTCACCAGCCGATAAATAAAAGATTTTGTAATATTTTATACTGGGAAATCCGGGTATGAAAATTTCGAGCATCTCAACACCCCCTTTTCGCGATTAGAGCCATATTAACGGCGATAAATCGATTTAAAGCACCAGCCGATAAATAAAAGATTTTGTAATATTTTATACTGGAAGATCCGGGTATGAAAATTTTGAGCATCTCAACACCCCCCTTTTCGCGATTAGAGCCATATTAACGGAGATAAATCGATTTAAAGGTTTGGAAGGCCTACCAGCCGACAAATTAAAGATTTTCTTATATTTTATACTGGGAAATCCGGGTATGAAAATTTCGAGCATCTCAACACCCCCCTTTTCGCGATTAGAGCCATATTAACGGAGATAAATCGATTTAAAGGTTTGGAAGGCCCACCAGCCGACAAATTAAAGATTTTGTTATATTTTATACTGGGAAATCCGGGTATGAAAATTTCGAGCATCTCAACACCCCCCTTTTCGCGATTAGAGCCATATTAACGGAGATATATCTATTTAAAGGTTTGGAAGGCTCACCAGCCGATAAATAAAAGATTTTGTAATATTTTATACTGGGAAATCCGGGTATGAAAATTTCGAGCATCTCAACACCCCCCTTTTCGCGATTAGAGCCATATTAACGGAGATAAATCGATTTAAAGGTTTGGAAGGCCCACCAGCCGACAAATTAAAGATTTTGTTATATTTTATACTGGGAAATCCGGGTATGAAAATTTCGAGCATCTGAACACCCCCCTTTTTGCGATTAGAGCCATATTAACGGAGATAAATCGATTTAAAGGTTTGGAAGACCCACCAGCCGACAAATAAAAGATTTTGTAATATTTTATACTGGGAAATCTGGGTATGAAAATTTCGAGCATCTGAACACCCCCCTTTTTGCGATTAGAGCCATATTAACGGAGATAAATCGATTTAAATGTTTGGAAGACCCACCAGCCGACAAATAAAAGATTTTGTAATATTTTATACTGGGAAATCCGGGTATGAAAATTTCGAGCATCTGAACACCCCCCTCTTTGCGATTAGAGCCATATTAACGGAGATAAATCGATTTAAAGGTTTGGAAGGCCTACCAGCCGACAAATTAAAGATTTTCTTATATTTTATACTGGGAAATCCGGGTATGAAAATTTCGAGCATCTCAACACCCCCCTTTTCGCGATTAGAGCCATATTAACGGAGATAAATCGATTTAAAGGTTTGGAAGGCCCACCAGCTGACAAATTAAAGATTTTGTTATATTTTATACTGGGAAATCCGGGTATGAAAATTTCGAGCATCTCAACACCCCCCTTTTTGCGATTAGAGCCATATTAACGGAGATAAATCGATTTAAAGGTTTGGAAGACCCACCAGCCGACAAATTAAAGATTTTGTTATATTTTATACTGGGAAATCCGGGTATGAAAATTTCGAGCATCTGAACACCCCCCTTTTTGCGATTAGAGCCATATTAACGGAGATAAATCGATTTAAAGGTTTGGAAGACCCACCAGCCGACAAATAAAAGATTTTGTAATATTTTATACTGGGAAATCTGGGTATGAAAATTTCGAGCATCTGAACACCCCCCTTTTTGCGATTAGAGCCATATTAACGGAGATAAATCGATTTAAATGTTTGGAAGACCCACCAGCCGACAAATAAAAGATTTTGTAATATTTTATACTGGGAAATCTGGGTATGAAAATTTCGAGCATCTGAACACCCCCCTTTTTGCGATTAGAGCCATATTAACGGAGATAAATCGATTTAAATGTTTGGAAGACCCACCAGCCGACAAATAAAAGATTTTTAATATTTTATACTGGGAAATCTTGGTATGAAAATTTCGAGCATCTGAACACCCCCCTTTTTGCGATTAGAGCCATATTAACGGAGATAAATCGATTTAAAGGTTTGGAAGACCCACCAGCCGACAAATAAAAGATTTTGTAATAATTTATACTGGGAAATCCGGGTATAAAAATTTCGAGCATCTGAACACCCCCCTTTTTGCGATTAGAGCCATATTAACGGAGATAAATCGATTTAAAAGTTTGGAAGACCCACCAGCCGACAAATAAAAGATTTTGTAATATTTTATATTGGGAAATCTGGGTATGAAAATTTCGAGCATCTCAACACCCCCCTTTTTGCGATTAGAGCCATATTAACGGAGATAAATCGATTTAAAGGTTTGGAAGGCCTACCAGCCGACAAATTAAAGATTTTGTTATATTTTATACTGGGAAATCCGGGTATGAAAATTTCGAGCATCTCAACACCCCTCTTTTCGTGATTAGAGCCATATTAACGGAGATATATCTATTTAAAGGTTTGGAAGGCTCACCAGCCGATAAATAAAAGATTTTGTAATATTTTATACTGGGAAATCCGGGTATGAAAATTTCGAGCATCTCAACACCCCCTTTTCGCGATTAGAGCCATATTAACGGAGATAAATCGATTTAAAGGTTTGGAAGGCCCACCAGCCGACAAATAAAAGATTTTGTTATATTTTATACTGGGAAATCCGGGTATGAAAATTTCGAGCATCTCAACACCCCCTTTTCGCGATTAGAGCCATATTAACGGAGATATATCTATTTAAAGGCTCACCAGCCGATAAATAAAAGATTTTGTAATATTTTATACTGGGAAATCCGGGTATGAAAATTTCGAGCATCTCAACACCCCTCTTTTCGTGATTAGAGCCATATTAACGGAGATATATCTATTTAAAGGTTTGGAAGGCTCACCAGCCGATAAATAAAAGATTTTGTAATATTTTATACTGGGAAATCCGGGTATGAAAATTTCGAGCATCTCAACACCCCCTTTTCGCGATTAGAGCCATATTAACGGAGATAAATCGATTTAAAGGTTTGGAAGGCCCACCAGCCGACAAATAAAAGATTTTGTTATATTTTATACTGGGAAATCCGGGTATGAAAATTTCGAGCATCTCAACACCCCCTTTTCGCGATTAGAGCCATGTTAACGGAGATATATCTATTTAAAGGCTCACCAGCCGATAAATAAAAGATTTTGTAATATTTTATACTGGGAAATCCGGGTATGAAAATTTCGAGCATCTCAACACCCCCTTTTCGCGATTAGAGCCATATTAACGGAGATAAATCGATTTAAAAGCTTGGAAGGCCCACCAGCCGATAAATAAAAGATTTTGTAATATTTTATACTGGGTATGAAAATTTCGAGCATCTCAACACCCCCCTTTTCGCGATTAGAGCCATATTAACGGAGATAAATCGATTTAAAGGTTTGGAAGACCCACCAGCCGACAAATAAAAGATTTTGTAATATTTTATACTGGGAAATCTGGGTATGAAAATTTCGAGCATCTGAACACCCCCCTTTTTGCGATTAGAGCCATATTAACGGAGATAAATCGATTTAAAGGTTTGGAAGGCCCACCAGCCGACAAATAAAAGATTTTGTAATATTTTATACTGGGAAATCTGGGTATGAAAATTTCGAGCATCTGAACACCCCCCTTTTTGCGATTAGAGCCATATTAACGAAGATAAATCGATTTAAAGGTTTGGAAGGCCCACCAGCCGACAAATAAAAGATTTTGTAATATTTTATTCTGGGAAATCCGGGTATGAAAATTTCGAGCATCTGAACACCCCCCTTTTTGCGATTAGAGCCATATTAACGGAGATAAATCGATTTAAAGGTTTGGAAGACCCACCAGCCGACAATTAAAAGATTTTGTAATATTTTATACTGGAAAATTCGGGTATGAAAATTTTGAGCATCTCAACACCCCCCTTTTCGCGATTAGAGCCATATTAACGGAGATAAATCGATTTAAAGGTTTGGAAGACCCACCAGCCGACAAATAAAAGATTTTGTAATATTTTATACTGGGAAATCCGGGTATGAAAATTTCGAGCATCTGAACACCCCCCTTTTTGCGATTAGAGCCAAATTAACGGAGATAAATCGATTTAAAGGTTTGGAAGACCCACCAGCCGACACATTAAAGATTTTGTAATATTTTATACTGGAAAATTCGGGTATGAAAATTTTGAGCATCTCAACACCCCCCTTTTTGCGATTAGAGCCATATTAACGGAGATAAATCGATTTAAAGGTTTGGAAGGCCCACCAGCCGACAAATAAAAGATTTTGTAATATTTTATACTGGGAAATCCGGGTATGAAAATTTCGAGCATCTGAATACCCCCCTCTTCGCGATTAGAGCCATATTAACGGAGATAAATCGATTTAAAGGTTTGGAAGACCCACCAGCCGACAAATAAAAGATTTTGTAATATTTTATACTGGGAAATCTGGATATGAAAATTTCGAGCATCTGAACACCCCCCTTTTTGTGATTAGAGCCATATTAACGGAGATAAATCGATTTAAAGGTTTGGAAGACCCACCAGCCGACAAATAAAAGATTTTGTAATATTTTATTCTGGGAAATCCGGGTATGAAAATTTCGAGCATCTGAACACCCCCCTTTTTGCGATTAGAGCCATATTAACGGAGATAAATCGATTTAAAGGTTTGGAAGACCCACCAGCCGACAATTAAAAGATTTTGTAATATTTTATACTGGAAAATCTGGGTATGAAAATTTCGAGCATCTGAACACCCCCCTTTTCGCGATTAGAGCCATATTAACGGAGATAAATCGATTTAAAGGTTTGGAAGACCCACCAGCTGACAAATAAAAGATTATGTAATATTTTATACTGGGAAATCTGGGTATGAAAATTTCGAGCATCTGAACACCCCCCTTTTTGCGATTAGAGCCATATTAACGGAGAAAAATCGATTTAAAGGTTTGGAATACCCACCAGCCGACAAATAAAAGATTTTGTAATATTTTATACTCGGAAATCCGGGTATGAAAATTTCGAGCATCTGAACACCCCCCTTTTTGCGATTAGAGCCATATTAACGGAGATAAATCGATTTAAAGGTTTGGAAGACCCACCAGCTGACAAATAAAAGATTATGTAATATTTTATACTGGGAAATCTGGGTATGAAAATTTCGAGCATCTGAACACCCCCCTTTTTGCGATTAGAGCCATATTAACGGAGATAAATCGATTTAAAGGTTTGGAAGACCCACCAGCCGACAATTAAAAGATTTTGTAATATTTTATACTGGAAAATCTGGGTATGAAAATTTCGAGCATCTGAACACCCCCCTTTTCGCGATTAGAGCCATATTAACGGAGATAAATCGATTTAAAGGTTTGGAAGACCCACCAGCTGACAATTAAAAGATTATGTAATATTTTATACTGGGAAATCTGGGTATGAAAATTTCGAGCATCTGAACACCCCCCTTTTTGCGATTAGAGCCATATTAACGGAGAAAAATCGATTTAAAGGTTTGGAATACCCACCAGCCGACAAATAAAAGATTTTGTAATATTTTATACTCGGAAATCCGGGTATGAAAATTTCGAGCATCTGAACACCCCCCTTTTTGCGATTAGAGCCATATTAACGGAGATAAATCGATTTAAAGGTTTGGAAGACCCACCAGCCGACAAATAAAAGATTTTGTAATATTTTATACTGGGAAATCCGGGTATGAAAATTTCGAGTATCTGAACACCCCCCTTTTTGCGATTAGAGCCATATTAACGGAGATAAATCGATTTAAAGGTTTGGAAGACCCACCAGCCGACAATTAAAAGATTTTGTAATATTTTATACTGGAAAATCTGGGTATGAAAATTTCGAGCATCTGAACACCCCCCTTTTCGCGATTAGAGCCATATTAACGGAGATATATCGATTTAAAGGTTTGGAAGGCCCACCAGCCGACAAATAAAAGATTTTGTAATATTTTATTCTGGAAAATCCGGGTATGAAAATTTCGAGCATCTGAACACCCCCCTTTTTGCGATTAGAGCCATATTAACGGAGATAAATCGATTTAAAGGTTTGGAAGGCCCACCAGCCGACAAATAAAAGATTTTGTAATATTTTATACTGGGAAATCTGGGTATGAAAATTTCGAGTATCTGAACACCCCCCTTTTTGCGATTAGAGCCATATTAACGGAGATAAATCGATTTAAAGGTTTGGAAGACCCACCAGCCGACAATTAAAAGATTTTGTAATATTTTATACTGGAAAATCTGGGTATGAAAATTTCGAGCATCTGAACACCCCCCTTTTCGCGATTAGAGCCATATTAACGGAGATATATCGATTTAAAGGTTTGGAAGGCCCACCAGCCGACAAATAAAAGATTTTGTAATATTTTATTCTGGAAAATCCGGGTATGAAAATTTCGAGTATCTGAACACCCCCTTTTTTGCGATTAGAGCCATATTAACGGAGATAAATCGATTTAAAGGTTTGGAAGACCCACCAGCCGACAATTAAAAGATTTTGTAATATTTTATACTGGAAAATCTGGGTATGAAAATTTCGAGCATCTGAACACCCCCCTTTTCGCGATTAGAGCCATATTAACGGAGATATATCGATTTAAAGGTTTGGAAGGCCCACCAGCCGACAAATAAAAGATTTTGTAATATTTTATTCTGGAAAATCCGGGTATGAAAATTTCGAGCATCTGAACACCCCCCTTTTTGCGATTAGAGCCATATTAACGGAGATAAATCGATTTAAAGGTTTGGAAGGCCCACCAGCCGACAAATAAAAGATTTTGTAATATTTTATACTGGGAAATCTGGGTATGAAAATTTCGAGCATCTGAACACCCCCCTTTTTGCGATTAGAGCCATATTAACGAAGATAAATCGATTTAAAGGTTTGGAAGGCCCACCAGCCGACAAATAAAAGATTTTGTAATATTTTATTCTGGGAAATCCGGGTATGAAAATTTCGAGCATCTGAACACCCCCCTTTTTGCGATTAGAGCCATATTAACGGAGATAAATCGATTTAAAGGTTTGGAAGACCCACCAGCCGACAATTAAAAGATTTTGTAATATTTTATACTGGAAAATTCGGGTATGAAAATTTTGAGCATCTCAACACCCCCCTTTTCGCGATTAGAGCCATATTAACGGAGATAAATCGATTTAAAGGTTTGGAAGACCCACCAGCCGACAAATAAAAGATTTTGTAATATTTTATACTGGGAAATCCGGGTATGAAAATTTCGAGCATCTGAACACCCCCCTTTTTGCGATTAGAGCCAAATTAACGGAGATAAATCGATTTAAAGGTTTGGAAGACCCACCAGCCGACACATTAAAGATTTTGTAATATTTTATACTGGAAAATTCGGGTATGAAAATTTTGAGCATCTCAACACCCCCCTTTTTGCGATTAGAGCCATATTAACGGAGATAAATCGATTTAAAGGTTTGGAAGGCCCACCAGCCGACAAATAAAAGATTTTGTAATATTTTATACTGGGAAATCCGGGTATGAAAATTTCGAGCATCTGAATACCCCCCTCTTCGCGATTAGAGCCATATTAACGGAGATAAATCGATTTAAAGGTTTGGAAGACCCACCAGCCGACAAATAAAAGATTTTGTAATATTTTATACTGGGAAATCTGGATATGAAAATTTCGAGCATCTGAACACCCCCCTTTTTGTGATTAGAGCCATATTAACGGAGATAAATCGATTTAAAGGTTTGGAAGACCCACCAGCCGACAAATAAAAGATTTTGTAATATTTTATTCTGGGAAATCCGGGTATGAAAATTTCGAGCATCTGAACACCCCCCTTTTTGCGATTAGAGCCATATTAACGGAGATAAATCGATTTAAAGGTTTGGAAGACCCACCAGCCGACAATTAAAAGATTTTGTAATATTTTATACTGGAAAATCTGGGTATGAAAATTTCGAGCATCTGAACACCCCCCTTTTCGCGATTAGAGCCATATTAACGGAGATAAATCGATTTAAAGGTTTGGAAGACCCACCAGCTGACAAATAAAAGATTATGTAATATTTTATACTGGGAAATCTGGGTATGAAAATTTCGAGCATCTGAACACCCCCCTTTTTGCGATTAGAGCCATATTAACGGAGAAAAATCGATTTAAAGGTTTGGAATACCCACCAGCCGACAAATAAAAGATTTTGTAATATTTTATACTCGGAAATCCGGGTATGAAAATTTCGAGCATCTGAACACCCCCCTTTTTGCGATTAGAGCCATATTAACGGAGATAAATCGATTTAAAGGTTTGGAAGACCCACCAGCTGACAAATAAAAGATTATGTAATATTTTATACTGGGAAATCTGGGTATGAAAATTTCGAGCATCTGAACACCCCCCTTTTTGCGATTAGAGCCATATTAACGGAGATAAATCGATTTAAAGGTTTGGAAGACCCACCAGCCGACAATTAAAAGATTTTGTAATATTTTATACTGGAAAATCTGGGTATGAAAATTTCGAGCATCTGAACACCCCCCTTTTCGCGATTAGAGCCATATTAACGGAGATAAATCGATTTAAAGGTTTGGAAGACCCACCAGCTGACAATTAAAAGATTATGTAATATTTTATACTGGGAAATCTGGGTATGAAAATTTCGAGCATCTGAACACCCCCCTTTTTGCGATTAGAGCCATATTAACGGAGAAAAATCGATTTAAAGGTTTGGAATACCCACCAGCCGACAAATAAAAGATTTTGTAATATTTTATACTCGGAAATCCGGGTATGAAAATTTCGAGCATCTGAACACCCCCCTTTTTGCGATTAGAGCCATATTAACGGAGATAAATCGATTTAAAGGTTTGGAAGACCCACCAGCCGACAAATAAAAGATTTTGTAATATTTTATACTGGGAAATCCGGGTATGAAAATTTCGAGTATCTGAACACCCCCCTTTTTGCGATTAGAGCCATATTAACGGAGATAAATCGATTTAAAGGTTTGGAAGACCCACCAGCCGACAATTAAAAGATTTTGTAATATTTTATACTGGAAAATCTGGGTATGAAAATTTCGAGCATCTGAACACCCCCCTTTTCGCGATTAGAGCCATATTAACGGAGATATATCGATTTAAAGGTTTGGAAGGCCCACCAGCCGACAAATAAAAGATTTTGTAATATTTTATTCTGGAAAATCCGGGTATGAAAATTTCGAGCATCTGAACACCCCCCTTTTTGCGATTAGAGCCATATTAACGGAGATAAATCGATTTAAAGGTTTGGAAGACCCACCAGCCGACAAATAAAAGATTTTGTAATATTTTATACTCGGAAATCCGGGTATGAAAATTTCGAGCATCTGAACACCCCCCTTTTTACGATTAGAGCCATATTAACGGAGATAAATCGATTTAAAGGTTTGGAAGACCCACCAGCCGACAAATAAAAGATTTTGTAATATTTTATACTGGGAAATCCGGGTATGAAAATTTCGAGTATCTGAACACCCCCCTTTTTGCGATTAGAGCCATATTAACGGAGATAAATCGATTTAAAGGTTTGGAAGACCCACCAGCCGACAATTAAAAGATTTTGTAATATTTTATACTGGAAAATCTGGGTATGAAAATTTCGAGCATCTGAACACCCCCCTTTTCGCGATTAGAGCCATATTAACGGAGATATATCGATTTAAAGGTTTGGAAGGCCCACCAGCCGACAAATAAAAGATTTTGTAATATTTTATTCTGGAAATTCCGGGTATGAAAATTTCGAGCATCTGAACACCCCCCTTTTTGCGATTAGAGCCATATTAACGGAGATAAATCGATTTAAAGGTTTGGAAGACCCACCAGCCGACAAATAAAAGATTTTGTAATATTTTATACTGGGAAATCTGGGTATGAAAATTTCGAGCATCTGAACACCCCCCTTTTTGCGATTAGAGCCATATTAACGGAGATAAATCGATTTAAAGGTTTGGAAGACCCACCAGCCGACAATTAAAAGATTTTGTAATATTTTATACTGGAAAATCTGGGTATGAAAATTTCGAGCATCTGAACACCCCCCTTTTTGCGATTAGAGCCATATTAACGGAGATAAATCGATTTAAAGGTTTGGAAGACCCACCAGCCGACAAATAAAAGATTTTGTAATATTTTATACTGGGAAATCTGGGTATGAAAATTTCGAGCATCTGAACACCCCCCTTTTTGCGATTAGAGCCATATTAACGGAGATAAATCGATTTAAAGGTTTGGAAGACCCACCAGCCGACAAATAAAAGATTTTGTAATATTTTATTCTGGGAAATCCGGGTATGAAAATTTCGAGCATCTGAACACCCCCCTTTTTGCGATTAGAGCCATATTAACGGAGATAAATCGATTTAAAGGTTTGGAAGACCCACCAGCCGACAAATAAAAGATTTTGTAATATTTTATACTGGGAAATCTGGGTATGAAAATTTCGAGCATCTGAACACCCCCCTTTTTGCGATTAGAGCCATATTAACGGAGATAAATCGATTTAAAGGTTTGGAAGACCCACCAGCCGACAAATAAAAGATTTTGTAATATTTTATACTGGGAAATCTTGGTATGAAAATTTCGAGCATCTGAACACCCCCCTTTTTGCGATTAGAGCCATATTAACGGAGATAAATCGATTTAAAGGTTTGGAAGACCCACCAGCCGACAAATAAAAGATTTTGTAATATTTTATACAGGGAAATCCGGGTATGAAAATTTCGAGCATCTGAACATTCCCCTTTTCGCGATTAGAGCCATATTAAGGGAGATAAATCGATTTAAAGGTTTGGAATACCCACCAGCCGACAAATAAAAGATTTTGTAATATTTTATACTGGGAAATCCGGGTATAAAAATTTCGAGCATCTGAACACCCCCCTTTTTACGATTAGAGCCATATTAACGGAGATAAATCGATTTAAAGGTTTGGAAGACCCACCAGCCGACAAATAAAAGATTTTGTAATATTTTATACTGGGAAATCTTGGTATGAAAATTTCGAGCATCTGAACACCCCCCTTTTTGCGATTAGAGCCATATTAACGGAGATAAATCGATTTAAAGGTTTGGAAGACCCACCAGCCGACAAATAAAAGATTTTGTAATATTTTATACTGGGAAATCCGGGTATGAAAATTTCGAGCATCTGAACATTCCCCTTTTCGCGATTAGAGCCATATTAAGGGAGATAAATCGATTTAAAGGTTTGGAATACCCACCAGCCGACAAATAAAAGATTTTGTAATATTTTATACTGGGAAATCCGGGTATGAAAATTTCGAGCATCTGAACACCCCTCTTTTTGCGATTAGAGCCATATTAACGGAGATAAATCGATTTAAAGGTTTGGAAGACCCACCAGCCGACAATTAAAAGATTTTGTAATATTTTATACTGGAAAATCTGGGTATGAAAATTTCGAGCATCTGAACACCCCCCTTTTTGCGATTAGAGCCATATTAACGGAGATAAATCGATTTAAAGGTTTGGAAGACCCACCAGCCGACAAATAAAAGATTTTGTAATATTTTATACTGGGAAATCTGGATATGAAAATTTCGAGCATCTGAACACCCCCCTTTTTGCGATTAGAGCCATATTAACGGAGATAAATCGATTTAAAGGTTTGGAAGACCCACCAGCCGACAAATAAAAGATTTTGTAATATTTTATTCTGGGAAATCCGGGTATGAAAATTTCGAGCATCTGAACACCCCCCTTTTTGCGATTAGAGCCATATTAACGGAGATAAATCGATTTAAAGGTTTGGAAGACCCACCAGCCGACAAATAAAAGATTTTGTAATATTTTATACTGGGAAATCTGGGTATGAAAATTTCGAGCATCTGAACACCCCCCTTTTTGCGATTAGAGCCATATTAAGGGAGATATATCGATTTAAAGGTTTGGAAGGCCCACCAGCCGACAAATAAAAGATTTTGTAATATTTTATACTGGGAAATCCGGGTATGAAAATTTCGAGCATCTGAACACCCCCCTTTTTGCGATTAGAGCCATATTAACGGAGATATATCGATTTAAAGGTTTGGAAGGCCCACCAGCCGACAAATAAAATATTTTGTGATAATTTATACTGGGAAATCCGGGTATGAAAATTTCGAGCATCTGAACACCCCTCTTTTCGCGATTAGAGCCATATTAACGGAGATATATCGATTTAAAGGTTTGGAAGGCCCACCAGCCGACAAATAAATGATTTTGTAATAATTTATACTGGGAAATCAGGGTATGAAAATTTCGAGCATCTGAACACCCCTCTTTTCGCGATTAGAGCCATATTAACGGAGATATATCGATTTAAAGGTTTGGAAGGCCCACCAGCCGACAAATAAAAGATTTTGTAATAATTTATACTGGGAAATCCGGGTATGAAAATTTAACGGAGATATATCGATTTTGTAATATTTTATATTGGGAAATCTGGGTATGAAAATTTCGAGCATCTCAACACCCCCCTTTTTGCGATTAGAGCCATATTAACGGAGATAAATCGATTTAAAGGTTTGGAAGGCCTACCAGCCGACAAATTAAAGATTTTGTTATATTTTATACTGGGAAATCCGGGTATGAAAATTTCGAGCATCTCAACACCCCCCTTTTCGCGATTAGAGTCATATTAACGGAGATAAATCGATTTAAAGGTTTGGAAGACCCACCAGCCGACAAATAAATATAAAAAAAAATACCAGCCGGGTATGAAAATTTCGAGCATCTGAACACCCCTCTTTTCGCGATTAGAGCCATATTAACGGAGATATATCGATTTAAAGGTTTGGAAGGCCCACCAGCCGATAAATAAAAGATTTTGTAATATTTTATACTGGGAAATCTGGGTATGAAAATTTCGAGCACCTGAACACCCCCCTTTTTGCGATTAGAGCCATATTAACGGAGATAAATCGATTTAAAGGTTTGGAAGACCCACCAGCCGACAAATAAAAGATTTTGTAATATTTTATATTGGGAAATCTGGGTATGAAAATTTCGAGCATCTCAACACCCCCCTTTTTGCGATTAGAGCCATATTAACGGAGATAAATCGATTTAAAGGTTTGGAAGACCCACCAGCCGACAAATAAAAGATTTTGTAATAATTTAAACTGGCAAATCCGGGTATGAAAATTTCGAGCATCTGAACACCCCCCTTTTTGCGATTAGAGCCATATTAACGGAGATAAATCGATTTAAAGGTTTGGAAGACCCACCAGCCGACAAATAAAAGATTTTGTAATATTTTATACTGGGAAATCTGGGTATGAAAATTTAGAGCATCTGAACACCCCCCTTTTTGCGATTAGAGCCATATTAACGGAGATAAATCGATTTAAAGGTTTGGAAGACCCACCAGCCGACAAATAAAAGATTTTGTAATATTTTATATTGGGAAATCTGGGTATGAAAATTTCGAGCATCTCAACACCCCCCTTTTTGCGATTAGAGCCATATTAACGGAGATAAATCGATTTAAAGGTTTGGAAGGCCTACCAGCCGACAAATTAAAGAGTTTGTTATATTTTATACTGGGAAATCCGGGTATGAAAATTTCGAGCATCTCAACACCCCCCTTTTCGCGATTAGAGTCATATTAACGGAGATAAATCGATTTAAAGGTTTGGAAGACCCACCAGCCGACAAATAAAAGATTTTGTAATATTTTATACTGGGAAATCCGGGTATGAAAATTTCGAGCATCTGAATACCCCCCTCTTCGCGATTAGAGCCATATTAACGGAGATAAATCGATTTAAAGGTTTGGAAGACCCACCAGCCGACAAATAAAAGATTTTGTAATATGTTATACTGGGAAATCTGGGTATGAAAATTTCGAGCACCTGAACACCCCCCTTTTTGCGATTAGAGCCATATTAACGGAGATAAATCGATTTAAAGGTTTGGAAGACCCACCAGCCGACAAATAAAAGATTTTGTAATATTTTATACTGGGAAATCTGGATATGAAAATTTCGAGCATCTGAACACCCCCCTTTTTGCGATTAGAGCCATATTAACGGAGATAAATCGATTTAAAGGTTTGGAAGACCCACCAGCCGACAAATAAAAGATTTTGTAATATTTTATACTGGGAAATCCGGGTATGAAAATTTCGAGCATCTGAACACCCCCCTCTTTGCGATTAGAGCCATATTAACGGAGATAAATCGATTTAAAGGTTTGGAAGACCCACCAGCCGACAAATAAAAGATTTTGTAATAATTTATACTGGCAAATCCGGGTATGAAAATTTCGAGCATCTGAACACCCCCCTTTTTGCGATTAGAGCCATATTAACGGAGATAAATCGATTTAAAGGTTTGGAAGACCCACCAGCCGACAAATAAAAGATTTTGTAATATTTTATATTGGGAAATCTGGGTATGAAAATTTCGAGCATCTCAACACCCCCCTTTTTACGATTAGAGCCATATTAACGGAGATAAATCGATTTAAAGGTTTGGAAGGCCTACCAGCCGACAAATTAAAGATTTTGTTATATTTTATACTGGGAAATCCGGGTATGAAAATTTCGAGCATCTCAACACCCCTCTTTTCGTGATTAGAGCCATATTAACGGAGATATATCTATTTAAAGGTTTGGAAGGCTCACCAGCCGATAAATAAAAGATTTTGTAATATTTTATACTGGGAAATCCGGGTATGAAACTTTCGAGCATCTCAACACCCCCTTTTCGCGATTAGAGCCATATTAACGGAGATATATCGATTTAAAGGTTTGGAAGGCCTACCAGCCGACAAATTAAAGATTTTGTTATATTTTATACTGGGAAATCCGGGTATGAAAATTTCGAGCATCTCAACACCCCCCTTTTCGCGATAAGAGTCATATTAACGGAGATAAATCGATTTAAAGGTTTGGAAGGCCCACCAGCCGACAAATTAAAGATTTTGTTATATTTTATACTGGGAAATCCGTGTATGAAAATTTCGAGCATCTCAACACCCCCCTTTTTGCGATTAGAGCCATATTAACGGAGATAAATCGATTTAAAGGTTTGGAAGGCCCACCAGCCGACAAATAAAAGATTTTGTAATAATTTATACTGGGAAATCTGGGTATGAAAATTTCGAGCATCTGAACACCCCCCTTTTTGCGATTAGAGCCATATTAACGGAGATAAATCGATTTAAAGGTTTGGAAGGCCCACCAGCCGACAAATAAAAGATTTTGTAATATTTTATACTGGGAAATCCGGGTATGAAAATTTCGAGCATCTGAATACCCCCCTCTTCGCGATTAGAGCCATATTAACGGAGATAAATCGATTTAAAGGTTTGGAAGACCCACCAGCCGACAAATAAAAGATTTTGTAATATTTTATACTGGGAAATCTGGATATGAAAATTTCGAGCATCTGAACACCCCCCTTTTTGCGATTAGAGCCATATTACCGGAGATAAATCGATTTAAAGGTTTGGAAGACCCACCAGCCGACAAATAAAAGATTTTGTAATATTTTATACTGGGAAATCCGGGTATGAAAATTTCGAGTATCTGAACACCCCCCTTTTTGCGATTAGAGCCAAATAAACGGAGATAAATCGATTTAAAGGTTTGGAAGACCCACCAGCCGACACATTAAAGATTTTGTAATATTTTATACTGGGAAATCTGGGTATGAAAATTTCGAGCATCTGAACACCCCCCTTTTTGCGATTAGAGCCATATTAACGGAGGTAAATCGATTTAAAGGTTTGGAAGACCCACCAGCCGACAAATAAAAGATTTTGTAATATTTTATACTGGGAAATCTGGGTATGAAAATTTCGAGCATCTGAACACCCCCCTTTTTGCGATTAGAGCCATATTAACGGAGATAAATCGATTTAAAGGTTTGGAAGACCCACCAGCCGACACATTAAAGATTTTGTAATATTTTATACTGGGAAATCTGGGTATGAAAATTTCGAGCATCTGAACACCCCCCTTTTTGCGATTAGAGCCATATTAACGGAGATAAATCGATTTAAAGGTTTGGAAGGCCCACCAGCCGACAAATAAAAGATTTTGTAATATTTTATACTGGGAAATCCGGGTATGAAAATTTCGAGCATCTGAATACCCCCCTCTTCGCGATTAGAGCCATATTAACGGAGATAAATCGATTTAAAGGTTTGGAAGACCCACCAGCCGACAAATAAAAGATTTTGTAATATTTTATACTGGGAAATCTGGATATGAAAATTTCGAGCATCTGAACACCCCCCTTTTTGCGATTAGAGCCATATTACCGGAGATAAATCGATTTAAAGGTTTGGAAGACCCACCAGCCGACAAATAAAAGATTTTGTAATATTTTATACTGGGAAATCCGGGTATGAAAATTTCGAGTATCTGAACACCCCCCTTTTTGCGATTAGAGCCATATTAACGGAGATAAATCGATTTAAAGGTTTGGAAGACCCACCAGCCGACAATTAAAAGATTTTGTAATATTTTATACTGGGAAATCTGGGTATGAAAATTTCGAGCATCTGAACACCCCCCTTTTCGCGATTAGAGCCATATTAACGGAGATATATCGATTTAAAGGTTTGGAAGGCCCACCAGCCGACAAATAAAAGATTTTGTAGTATTTTATTCTGGAAAATCCGGGTATGAAAATTTCGAGCATCTGAACACCCCCCTTTTTGCGATTAGAGCCATATTAACGGAGATAAATCGATTTAAAGGTTTGGAAGACCCACCAGCCGACAATTAAAAGATTTTGTAGTATTTTATTCTGGAAAATCCGGGTATGAAAATTTCGAGCATCTCAACACCCCCCTTTTCGCGATTAGAGCCATATTAACGGAGATATATCGATTTAAAGGTTTGGAAGGCCCACCAGCCGACAAATAAAAGATTTTGTAATATTTTATTCTGGAAAATCCGGGTATGAAAATTTCGAGCATCTGAACACCCCCCTTTTTGCGATTAGAGCCATATTAACGGAGATAAATCGATTTAAAGGTTTGGAATACCCACCAGCCGACAAATAAAAGATTTTGTAATATTTTATACTCGGAAATCCGGGTATGAAAATTTCGAGCATCTGAACACCCCCCTTTTTACGATTAGAGCCATATTAACGGAGATAAATCGATTTAAAGGTTTGGAAGACCCACCAGCCGACAATTAAAAGATTATGTAATATTTTATACTGGGAAATCTGGGTATGAAAATTTCGAGCACATGAACACCCCTCTTTTCGCGATTAGAGCCATATTAACGGAGATATATCGATTTAAAGGTTTGGAAGGCCCACCAGCCGACAAATAAAAGATTTTGTAATATTTTATACTGGGAAATCCGGGTATGAAAATTTCGAGCATCTGAACACCCCTCTTTTTGCGATTAGAGCCATATTAACGGAGATAAATCGATTTAAAGGTTTGGAAGACCCACCAGCCGACAATTAAAAGATTATGTAATATTTTATACTGGGAAATCTGGGTATGAAAATTTCGAGCACATGAACACCCCTCTTTTCGCGATTAGAGCCATATTAACGGAGATATATCGATTTAAAGGTTTGGAAGGCCCACCAGCCGACAAATAAAAGATTTTGTAATATTTTATACTGGGAAATCCGGGTATGAAAATTTCGAGCATCTGAACACCCCCCTTTTTGCGATTAGAGCCATATTAACGGAGATATATCGATTTAAAGGTTTGGAAGGCCCACCAGCCGACAAATAAAATATTTTGTGATAATTTATACTGGGAAATCCGGGTATGAAAATTTCGAGCATCTGAACACCCCTCTTTTCGCGATTAGAGCCATATTAACGGAGATATATCGATTTAAAGGTTTGGAAGGCCCACCAGCCGACAAATAAAAGATTTTGTAATATTTTATACTGGGAAATCCGGGTATGAAAATTTCGAGCATCTGAACACCCCCCTTTTTGCGATTAGAGCCATATTAACGGAGATATATCGATTTAAAGGTTTGGAAGGCCCACCAGCCGACAAATAAAATATTTTGTGATAATTTATACTGGGAAATCCGGGTATGAAAATTTCGAGCATCTGAACACCCCTCTTTTCGCGATTAGAGCCATATTAACGGAGATATATCGATTTAAAGGTTTGGAAGGCCCACCAGCCGACAAATAATTTTTTTTGTAATAATTTATACTGGGAAATCCGGGTATGAAAATTTCGAGCATCTCAACACCCCCTTTTCGCGATTAGAGCCATATTAACGGAGATATATCGATTTAAAGGTTTGGAAGGCCCACCAGCCGACAAATAAAGGATTTTGTAATAATTTATACTGGGAAATCAGGGTATGAAAATTTCGAGCATCTGAACACCCCTCTTTTCGCGATTAGAGCCATATTAACGGAGATATATCGATTTAAAGGTTTGGAAGGCCCACCAGCCGACAAATAAAAGATTTTGTAATATTTTATTCTGGGAAATCCGGGTATGAAAATTTCGAGCATCTGAACACCCCCCTTTTTGCGATTAGAGCCATATTAACGGAGATAAATCGATTTAAAGGTTTGGAAGACCCACCAGCCGACAAATAAAAGATTTTGTAATATTTTATTCTGGGAAATCCGGGTATGAAAATTTCGAGCATCTGAACACCCCCCTTTTTGCGATTAGAGCCATATTAACGGAGATAAATCGATTTAAAGGTTTGGAATACCCACCAGCCGACAAATAAAAGATTTTGTAATATTTTATACTCGGAAATCCGGGTATGAAAATTTCGAGCATCTGAACACCCCCCTTTTTACGATTAGAGCCATATTAACGGAGATAAATCGATTTAAAGGTTTGGAAGACCCACCAGCCGACAAATAAAAGATTTTGTAATATTTTATACTGGGAAATCCGGGTATGAAAATTTCGAGCATCTGAACACCCCCCTTTTTGCGATTAGAGCCATATTAACGGAGATAAATCGATTTAAAGGTTTGGAATACCCACCAGCCGACAAATAAAAGATTTTGTAATATTTTATACTCGGAAATCCGGGTATGAAAATTTCGAGCATCTGAACACCCCCCTTTTTACGATTAGAGCCATATTAACGGAGATAAATCGATTTAAAGGTTTGGAAGACCCACCAGCCGACAAATAAAAGATTTTGTAATATTTTATACTGGGAAATCCGGGTATGAAAATTTCGAGTATCTGAACACCCCCCTTTTTGCGATTAGAGCCATATTAACGGAGATAAATCGATTTAAAGGTTTGGAAGACCCACCAGCCGACAATTAAAAGATTTTGTAATATTTTATACTGGGAAATCTGGGTATGAAAATTTCGAGCATCTGAACACCCCCCTTTTCGCGATTAGAGCCATATTAACGGAGATATATCGATTTAAAGGTTTGGAAGGCCCACCAGCCGACAAATAAAAGATTTTGTAGTATTTTATTCTGGAAAATCCGGGTATGAAAATTTCGAGCATCTCAACACCCCCCTTTTCGCGATTAGAGCCATATTAACGGAGATATATCGATTTAAAGGTTTGGAAGGCCCACCAGCCGACAAATAAAAGATTTTGTAATATTTTATTCTGGAAAATCCGGGTATGAAAATTTCGAGCATCTGAACACCCCCCTTTTTGCGATTAGAGCCATATTAACGGAGATAAATCGATTTAAAGGTTTGGAATACCCACCAGCCGACAAATAAAAGATTTTGTAATATTTTATACTCGGAAATCCGGGTATGAAAATTTCGAGCATCTGAACACCCCCCTTTTTACGATTAGAGCCATATTAACGGAGATAAATCGATTTAAAGGTTTGGAAGACCCACCAGCCGACAAATAAAAGATTTTGTAATATTTTATACTGGGAAATCCGGGTATGAAAATTTCGAGCATCTGAACACCCCTCTTTTTGCGATTAGAGCCATATTAACGGAGATAAATCGATTTAAAGGTTTGGAAGACCCACCAGCCGACAATTAAAAGATTATGTAATATTTTATACTGGGAAATCTGGGTATGAAAATTTCGAGCACATGAACACCCCTCTTTTCGCGATTAGAGCCATATTAACGGAGATATATCGATTTAAAGGTTTGGAAGGCCCACCAGCCGACAAATAAAAGATTTTGTAATATTTTATACTGGGAAATCCGGGTATGAAAATTTCGAGCATCTGAACACCCCCCTTTTTGCGATTAGAGCCATATTAACGGAGATATATCGATTTAAAGGTTTGGAAGGCCCACCAGCCGACAAATAAAATATTTTGTGATAATTTATACTGGGAAATCCGGGTATGAAAATTTCGAGCATCTGAACACCCCTCTTTTCGCGATTAGAGCCATATTAACGGAGATATATCGATTTAAAGGTTTGGAAGGCCCACCAGCCGACAAATAATTTTTTTTGTAATAATTTATACTGGGAAATCCGGGTATGAAAATTTCGAGCATCTCAACACCCCCTTTTCGCGATTAGAGCCATATTAACGGAGATATATCGATTTAAAGGTTTGGAAGGCCCACCAGCCGACAAATAAAGGATTTTGTAATAATTTATACTGGGAAATCAGGGTATGAAAATTTCGAGCATCTGAACACCCCTCTTTTCGCGATTAGAGCCATATTAACGGAGATATATCGATTTAAAGGTTTGGAAGGCCCACCAGCCGACAAATAAAATATTTTGTAATAATTTAAACTGGGAAATCCGGGTATGAAAATTTCGAGCATCTGAACACCCCCCTTTTTGCGATTAGAGCCATATTAACGGAGATATATCGATTTAAAGGTTTGGAAGGCCCACCAGCCGACAAATAAAATATTTTGTGATAATTTATACTGGGAAATCCGGGTATGAAAATTTCGAGCATCTGAACACCCCTCTTTTCGCGATTAGAGCCATATTAACGGAGATATATCGATTTAAAGGTTTGGAAGGCCCACCAGCCGACAAATAAAGGATTTTGTAATAATTTATACTGGGAAATCAGGGTATGAAAATTTCGAGCATCTGAACACCCCTCTTTTCGCGATTAGAGCCATATTAACGGAGATATATCGATTTAAAGGTTTGGAAGGCCCACCAGCCGACAAATAAAATATTTTGTAATAATTTAAACTGGGAAATCCGGGTATGAAAATTTCGAGCATCTGAACACCCCCCTTTTTGCGATTAGAGCCATATTAACGGAGATATATCGATTTAAAGGTTTGGAAGGCCCACCAGCCGACAAATAAAGGATTTTGTAATAATTTATACTGGGAAATCAGGGTATGAAAATTTCGAGCATCTGAACACCCCTCTTTTCGCGATTAGAGCCATATTAACGGAGATATATCGATTTAAAGGTTTGGAAGGCCCACCAGCCGACAAATAAAATATTTTGTAATAATTTATACTGGGAAATCAGGGTATGAAAATTTCGAGCATCTGAACACCCCTCTTTTCGCGATTAGAGCCATATTAACGGAGATATATCGATTTAAAGGTTTGGAAGGCCCACCAGCCGACAAATAAAAGATTTTGTAATCATCTATACTGGGAAATCCGGGTATGAAAATTTCGAGCATCTGAACACCCCCCTTTTCGCGATTAGAGCCATATTAACGGAGATATATCGATTTAAAGGTTTGGAAGGCCCACCAGCCGACAAATAAAAAATTTTGTAATATTTTATACTGGGAAATCCGGGTATGAAAATTTCAAGCCTCTCAACAGCATCACAAATCGATTTAAAGGTTTGGAAGGCCCACCAGCCGACAAATAAAAGATTTTGTAATAATTTATACTGGGAAATCCGGGTATGAAAATTTCGAGCATCTGAACACCCCTCTTTTCGCAATTAGAGCCATATTAACGGAGATATATCGATTTAAAGGTTTGGAAGGCCCACCAGCCGATAAATAAAAGATTTTGTAATAATCTATACTGGGAAATCCGGGTATGAAAATTTCGAGCATCTCAACACCCCCCTTTTCACGATTAGAGCCATATTAACGGAGATATATCGATTTAAAGGTTTGGAAGGCCCACCAGCCGATAAATAAAAGATTTTGTAATAATTTATACTGGGAAATCCGGGTATGAAAATTTAACGGAGATATATCGATTTTGTAATTATTTATACTGGGAAATCAGGGTATGAAAATTTCGAGCATCTGAAAACCCCTCTTTTCGCGATTAGAGCCATATTAACGGAGATATATCGATTTAAAGGTTTGGAAGGCCCACCAGCCGATAAATAAAAGATTTTGTAATAATTTATACTGGGAAATCAGGGTATGAAAATTTCGAGCATCTGAACACCCCTCTTTTCGCGATTAGAGCCATATTAACGGAGATATATCGATTTAAAGGTTTGGAAGGCCCACCAGCCGATAAATAAAAGATTTTGTAATAATTTATACTGGGAAATCCGGGTATGAAAATTTAACGGAGATATATCGATTTTGTAATAATTTATACTGGGAAATCAGGGTATGAAAATTTCGAGCATCTGAACACCCCTCTTTTCGCGATTAGAGCCATATTAACGGAGATATATCGATTTAAAGGTTTGGAAGGCCCACCAGCCGACAAATAAAAGATTTTGTAATATTTTATACTGGGAAATCCGGGTATGAAAATTTCGAGCATCTGAATACCCCCCTCTTCGCGATTAGAGCCATATTAACGGAGATAAATCGATTTAAAGGTTTGGAAGACCCACCAGCCGACAATTAAAAGATTTTGTAATATTTTATACTGGAAAATCTGGGTATGAAAATTTCGAGCATCTGAACACCCCCCTTTTCGCGATTAGAGCCATATTAACGGAGATAAATCGATTTAAAGGTTTGGAAGACCCACCAGCTGACAAATAAAAGATTATGTAATATTTTATACTGGGAAATCTGGGTATGAAAATTTCGAGCATCTGAACACCCCCCTTTTTGCGATTAGAGCCATATTAACGGAGAAAAATCGATTTAAAGGTTTGGAATACCCACCAGCCGACAAATAAAAGATTTTGTAATATTTTATACTCGGAAATCCGGGTATGAAAATTTCGAGCATCTGAACACCCCCCTCTTTGCGATTAGAGCCATATTAACGGAGATAAATCGATTTAAAGGTTTGGAAGACCCACCAGCCGACAAATAAAAGATTTTGTAATATTTTATTCTGGGAAATCCGGGTATGAAAATTTCGAGCATCTGAACACCCCCCTTTTTGCGATTAGAGCCATATTAACGGAGATAAATCGATTTAAAGGTTTGGAATACCCACCAGCCGACAAATAAAAGATTTTGTAATATTTTATACTCGGAAATCCGGGTATGAAAATTTCGAGCATCTGAACACCCCCCTTTTTACGATTAGAGCCATATTAACGGAGATAAATCGATTTAAAGGTTTGGAAGACCCACCAGCCGACAAATAAAAGATTTTGTAATATTTTATACTGGGAAATCCGGGTATGAAAATTTCGAGTATCTGAACACCCCCCTTTTTGCGATTAGAGCCATATTAACGGAGATAAATCGATTTAAAGGTTTGGAAGACCCACCAGCCGACAATTAAAAGATTTTGTAATATTTTATACTGGAAAATCTGGGTATGAAAATTTCGAGCATCTGAACACCCCCCTTTTCGCGATTAGAGCCATATTAACGGAGATATATCGATTTAAAGGTTTGGAAGGCCCACCAGCCGACAAATAAAAGATTTTGTAATATTTTATTCTGGAAAATCCGGGTATGAAAATTTCGAGCATCTGAACACCCCCCTTTTTGCGATTAGAGCCATATTAACGGAGATATATCGATTTAAAGGTTTGGAAGGCCCACCAGCCGATAAATAAAAGATTTTGTAATAATTTATACTGGGAAATCCGGGTATGAAAATTTCGAGCATCTGAACACCCCTCTTTTCGCGATTAGAGCCATATTAACGGAGATATATCGATTTAAAGGTTTGGAAGGCCCACCAGCCGATAAATAAAAGATTTTGTAATAATTTATACTGGGAAATCCGGGTATGAAAATTTAACGGAGATATATCGATTTTGTAATAATTTATACTGGGAAATCAGGGTATGAAAATTTCGAGCATCTGAACACCCCTCTTTTCGCGATTAGAGCCATATTAACGGAGATATATCGATTTAAAGGTTTGGAAGGCCCACCAGCCGACAAATAAAAGATTTTGTAATCATCTATACTGGGAAATCCGGGTATGAAAATTTCGAGCATCTGAACACCCCCCTTTTCGCGATTAGAGCCATATTAACGGAGATATATCGATTTAAAGGTTTGGAAGGCCCACCAGCCGACAAATAAAAGATTTTGTAAAAATTTATACTGGGAAATCCGGGTATGAAAATTTCGAGCATCTGAACACCCCTCTTTTCGCGATTAGAGCCATATTAACGGAGATATATCGATTTAAAGGTTTGGAAGGCCCACCAGCCGATAAATAAAAGATTTTGTAATAATTTATACTGGGAAATCCGGGTATGAAAATTTAACGGAGATATATCGATTTTGTAATAATGTATACTGGGAAATCAGGGTATGAAAATTTCGAGCATCTGAACACCCCTCTTTTCGCGATTAGAGCCATATTAACGGAGATATATCGATTTAAAGGTTTGGAAGGCCCACCAGCCGATAAATAAAAGATTTTGTAATAATTTATACTGGGAAATCCGGGTATGAAAACTTCAAGCATCTCAACACCCCCCTTTTCGCGATTAGAGCCATATTAACGGAGATATATCGATTTAAAGGTTTGGAAGGCCCACCAGCCGACAAATAAAAGATTTTGTAATAATTTATACTGGCAAATCCGGGTATGAAAATTTCGAGCATCTGAACACCCCCCTTTTTGCGATTAGAGCCATATTAACGGAGATAAATCGATTTAAAGGTTTGGAAGACCCACCAGCCGACAAATAAAAGATTTTGTAATATTTTATACTGGGAAATCCGGGTATGAAAATTTCGAGCATCTCAACACCCCCCTTTTTGCGATTAGAGCCATATTAACGGAGATAAATCGATTTAAAGGTTTGGAAGACCCACCAGCCGACACATTAAAGATTTTGTAATATTTTATACTGGGAAATCTGGGTATGAAAATTTCGAGCATCTGAACACCCCCCTTTTTGCGATTAGAGCCATATTAACGAAGATAAATCGATTTAAAGGTTTGGAAGGCCCACCAGCCGACAAATAAAAGATTTTGTAATAATTTATACTGGGAAATCCGGGTATGAAAATTTCGAGCATCTGAACACCCCCCTTTTTACGATTAGAGCCATATTAACGGAGATAAATCGATTTAAAGGTTTGGAAGACCCACCAGCCGACAAATAAAAGATTTTGTAATATTTTATACTGGGAAATCCGGGTATGAAAATTTCGAGCATCTGAACACCCCCCTTTTTGCGATTAGAGCCATATTAACGGAGATAAATCGATTTAAAGGTTTGGAATACCCACCAGCCGACAAATAAAAGATTTTGTAATATTTTATACTCGGAAATCCGGGTATGAAAATTTCGAGCATCTGAACACCCCCCTTTTTACGATTAGAGCCATATTAACGGAGATAAATCGATTTAAAGGTTTGGAAGACCCACCAGCCGACAAATAAAAGATTTTGTAATATTTTATACTGGGAAATCCGGGTATGAAAATTTCGAGTATCTGAACACCCCCCTTTTTGCGATTAGAGCCATATTAACGGAGATAAATCGATTTAAAGGTTTGGAAGACCCACCAGCCGACAATTAAAAGATTTTGTAATATTTTATACTGGGAAATCTGGGTATGAAAATTTCGAGCATCTGAACACCCCCCTTTTCGCGATTAGAGCCATATTAACGGAGATATATCGATTTAAAGGTTTGGAAGGCCCACCAGCCGACAAATAAAAGATTTTGTAGTATTTTATTCTGGAAAATCCGGGTATGAAAATTTCGAGCATCTCAACACCCCCCTTTTCGCGATTAGAGCCATATTAACGGAGATATATCGATTTAAAGGTTTGGAAGGCCCACCAGCCGACAAATAAAAGATTTTGTAATATTTTATTCTGGAAAATCCGGGTATGAAAATTTCGAGCATCTGAACACCCCCCTTTTTGCGATTAGAGCCATATTAACGGAGATAAATCGATTTAAAGGTTTGGAATACCCACCAGCCGACAAATAAAAGATTTTGTAATATTTTATACTCGGAAATCCGGGTATGAAAATTTCGAGCATCTGAACACCCCCCTTTTTACGATTAGAGCCATATTAACGGAGATAAATCGATTTAAAGGTTTGGAAGACCCACCAGCCGACAAATAAAAGATTTTGTAATATTTTATACTGGGAAATCCGGGTATGAAAATTTCGAGCATCTGAACACCCCTCTTTTTGCGATTAGAGCCATATTAACGGAGATAAATCGATTTAAAGGTTTGGAAGACCCACCAGCCGACAATTAAAAGATTATGTAATATTTTATACTGGGAAATCTGGGTATGAAAATTTCGAGCACATGAACACCCCTCTTTTCGCGATTAGAGCCATATTAACGGAGATATATCGATTTAAAGGTTTGGAAGGCCCACCAGCCGACAAATAAAAGATTTTGTAATATTTTATACTGGGAAATCCGGGTATGAAAATTTCGAGCATCTGAACACCCCCCTTTTTGCGATTAGAGCCATATTAACGGAGATATATCGATTTAAAGGTTTGGAAGGCCCACCAGCCGACAAATAAAATATTTTGTGATAATTTATACTGGGAAATCCGGGTATGAAAATTTCGAGCATCTGAACACCCCTCTTTTCGCGATTAGAGCCATATTAACGGAGATATATCGATTTAAAGGTTTGGAAGGCCCACCAGCCGACAAATAATTTTTTTTGTAATAATTTATACTGGGAAATCCGGGTATGAAAATTTCGAGCATCTCAACACCCCCTTTTCGCGATTAGAGCCATATTAACGGAGATATATCGATTTAAAGGTTTGGAAGGCCCACCAGCCGACAAATAAAGGATTTTGTAATAATTTATACTGGGAAATCAGGGTATGAAAATTTCGAGCATCTGAACACCCCTCTTTTCGCGATTAGAGCCATATTAACGGAGATATATCGATTTAAAGGTTTGGAAGGCCCACCAGCCGACAAATAAAATATTTTGTAATAATTTAAACTGGGAAATCCGGGTATGAAAATTTCGAGCATCTGAACACCCCCCTTTTTGCGATTAGAGCCATATTAACGGAGATATATCGATTTAAAGGTTTGGAAGGCCCACCAGCCGACAAATAAAATATTTTGTGATAATTTATACTGGGAAATCCGGGTATGAAAATTTCGAGCATCTGAACACCCCTCTTTTCGCGATTAGAGCCATATTAACGGAGATATATCGATTTAAAGGTTTGGAAGGCCCACCAGCCGACAAATAAAGGATTTTGTAATAATTTATACTGGGAAATCAGGGTATGAAAATTTCGAGCATCTGAACACCCCTCTTTTCGCGATTAGAGCCATATTAACGGAGATATATCGATTTAAAGGTTTGGAAGGCCCACCAGCCGACAAATAAAATATTTTGTAATAATTTAAACTGGGAAATCCGGGTATGAAAATTTCGAGCATCTGAACACCCCCCTTTTTGCGATTAGAGCCATATTAACGGAGATATATCGATTTAAAGGTTTGGAAGGCCCACCAGCCGACAAATAAAGGATTTTGTAATAATTTATACTGGGAAATCAGGGTATGAAAATTTCGAGCATCTGAACACCCCTCTTTTCGCGATTAGAGCCATATTAACGGAGATATATCGATTTAAAGGTTTGGAAGGCCCACCAGCCGACAAATAAAATATTTTGTAATAATTTATACTGGGAAATCAGGGTATGAAAATTTCGAGCATCTGAACACCCCTCTTTTCGCGATTAGAGCCATATTAACGGAGATATATCGATTTAAAGGTTTGGAAGGCCCACCAGCCGACAAATAAAAGATTTTGTAATCATCTATACTGGGAAATCCGGGTATGAAAATTTCGAGCATCTGAACACCCCCCTTTTCGCGATTAGAGCCATATTAACGGAGATATATCGATTTAAAGGTTTGGAAGGCCCACCAGCCGACAAATAAAAAATTTTGTAATATTTTATACTGGGAAATCCGGGTATGAAAATTTCAAGCCTCTCAACAGCATCACAAATCGATTTAAAGGTTTGGAAGGCCCACCAGCCGACAAATAAAAGATTTTGTAATAATTTATACTGGGAAATCCGGGTATGAAAATTTCGAGCATCTGAACACCCCTCTTTTCGCAATTAGAGCCATATTAACGGAGATATATCGATTTAAAGGTTTGGAAGGCCCACCAGCCGATAAATAAAAGATTTTGTAATAATCTATACTGGGAAATCCGGGTATGAAAATTTCGAGCATCTCAACACCCCCCTTTTCACGATTAGAGCCATATTAACGGAGATATATCGATTTAAAGGTTTGGAAGGCCCACCAGCCGATAAATAAAAGATTTTGTAATAATTTATACTGGGAAATCCGGGTATGAAAATTTAACGGAGATATATCGATTTTGTAATTATTTATACTGGGAAATCAGGGTATGAAAATTTCGAGCATCTGAAAACCCCTCTTTTCGCGATTAGAGCCATATTAACGGAGATATATCGATTTAAAGGTTTGGAAGGCCCACCAGCCGATAAATAAAAGATTTTGTAATAATTTATACTGGGAAATCAGGGTATGAAAATTTCGAGCATCTGAACACCCCTCTTTTCGCGATTAGAGCCATATTAACGGAGATATATCGATTTAAAGGTTTGGAAGGCCCACCAGCCGATAAATAAAAGATTTTGTAATAATTTATACTGGGAAATCCGGGTATGAAAATTTAACGGAGATATATCGATTTTGTAATAATTTATACTGGGAAATCAGGGTATGAAAATTTCGAGCATCTGAACACCCCTCTTTTCGCGATTAGAGCCATATTAACGGAGATATATCGATTTAAAGGTTTGGAAGGCCCACCAGCCGACAAATAAAAGATTTTGTAATATTTTATACTGGGAAATCCGGGTATGAAAATTTCGAGCATCTGAATACCCCCCTCTTCGCGATTAGAGCCATATTAACGGAGATAAATCGATTTAAAGGTTTGGAAGACCCACCAGCCGACAATTAAAAGATTTTGTAATATTTTATACTGGAAAATCTGGGTATGAAAATTTCGAGCATCTGAACACCCCCCTTTTCGCGATTAGAGCCATATTAACGGAGATAAATCGATTTAAAGGTTTGGAAGACCCACCAGCTGACAAATAAAAGATTATGTAATATTTTATACTGGGAAATCTGGGTATGAAAATTTCGAGCATCTGAACACCCCCCTTTTTGCGATTAGAGCCATATTAACGGAGAAAAATCGATTTAAAGGTTTGGAATACCCACCAGCCGACAAATAAAAGATTTTGTAATATTTTATACTCGGAAATCCGGGTATGAAAATTTCGAGCATCTGAACACCCCCCTCTTTGCGATTAGAGCCATATTAACGGAGATAAATCGATTTAAAGGTTTGGAAGACCCACCAGCCGACAAATAAAAGATTTTGTAATATTTTATTCTGGGAAATCCGGGTATGAAAATTTCGAGCATCTGAACACCCCCCTTTTTGCGATTAGAGCCATATTAACGGAGATAAATCGATTTAAAGGTTTGGAATACCCACCAGCCGACAAATAAAAGATTTTGTAATATTTTATACTCGGAAATCCGGGTATGAAAATTTCGAGCATCTGAACACCCCCCTTTTTACGATTAGAGCCATATTAACGGAGATAAATCGATTTAAAGGTTTGGAAGACCCACCAGCCGACAAATAAAAGATTTTGTAATATTTTATACTGGGAAATCCGGGTATGAAAATTTCGAGTATCTGAACACCCCCCTTTTTGCGATTAGAGCCATATTAACGGAGATAAATCGATTTAAAGGTTTGGAAGACCCACCAGCCGACAATTAAAAGATTTTGTAATATTTTATACTGGAAAATCTGGGTATGAAAATTTCGAGCATCTGAACACCCCCCTTTTCGCGATTAGAGCCATATTAACGGAGATATATCGATTTAAAGGTTTGGAAGGCCCACCAGCCGACAAATAAAAGATTTTGTAATATTTTATTCTGGAAAATCCGGGTATGAAAATTTCGAGCATCTGAACACCCCCCTTTTTGCGATTAGAGCCATATTAACGGAGATATATCGATTTAAAGGTTTGGAAGGCCCACCAGCCGATAAATAAAAGATTTTGTAATAATTTATACTGGGAAATCCGGGTATGAAAATTTCGAGCATCTGAACACCCCTCTTTTCGCGATTAGAGCCATATTAACGGAGATATATCGATTTAAAGGTTTGGAAGGCCCACCAGCCGATAAATAAAAGATTTTGTAATAATTTATACTGGGAAATCCGGGTATGAAAATTTAACGGAGATATATCGATTTTGTAATAATTTATACTGGGAAATCAGGGTATGAAAATTTCGAGCATCTGAACACCCCTCTTTTCGCGATTAGAGCCATATTAACGGAGATATATCGATTTAAAGGTTTGGAAGGCCCACCAGCCGACAAATAAAAGATTTTGTAATCATCTATACTGGGAAATCCGGGTATGAAAATTTCGAGCATCTGAACACCCCCCTTTTCGCGATTAGAGCCATATTAACGGAGATATATCGATTTAAAGGTTTGGAAGGCCCACCAGCCGACAAATAAAAGATTTTGTAAAAATTTATACTGGGAAATCCGGGTATGAAAATTTCGAGCATCTGAACACCCCTCTTTTCGCGATTAGAGCCATATTAACGGAGATATATCGATTTAAAGGTTTGGAAGGCCCACCAGCCGATAAATAAAAGATTTTGTAATAATTTATAATGGGAAATCCGGGTATGAAAATTTAACGGAGATATATCGATTTTGTAATAATGTATACTGGGAAATCAGGGTATGAAAATTTCGAGCATCTGAACACCCCTCTTTTCGCGATTAGAGCCATATTAACGGAGATATATCGATTTAAAGGTTTGGAAGGCCCACCAGCCGATAAATAAAAGATTTTGTAATAATTTATACTGGGAAATCCGGGTATGAAAACTTCAAGCATCTCAACACCCCCCTTTTCGCGATTAGAGCCATATTAACGGAGATATATCGATTTAAAGGTTTGGAAGGCCCACCAGCCGACAAATAAAAGATTTTGTAATAATTTATACTGGCAAATCCGGGTATGAAAATTTCGAGCATCTGAACACCCCCCTTTTTGCGATTAGAGCCATATTAACGGAGATAAATCGATTTAAAGGTTTGGAAGACCCACCAGCCGACAAATAAAAGATTTTGTAATATTTTATACTGGGAAATCCGGGTATGAAAATTTCGAGCATCTCAACACCCCCCTTTTTGCGATTAGAGCCATATTAACGGAGATAAATCGATTTAAAGGTTTGGAAGACCCACCAGCCGACACATTAAAGATTTTGTAATATTTTATACTGGGAAATCTGGGTATGAAAATTTCGAGCATCTGAACACCCCCCTTTTTGCGATTAGAGCCATATTAACGAAGATAAATCGATTTAAAGGTTTGGAAGGCCCACCAGCCGACAAATAAAAGATTTTGTAATAATTTATACTGGGAAATCCGGGTATGAAAATTTCGAGCATCTGAACACCCCCCCTTTTTGCGATTAGAGCCATATTAACGGAGATAAATCGATTTAAAGGTTTGGAAGACCCACCAGCCGACACATTAAAGATTTTGTAATATTTATACTGGGAAATCTGGGTATGAAAATTTCGAGCATCTGAACACCCCCCTTTTTGCGATTAGAGCCATATTAACGGAGATAAATCGATTTAAAGGTTTGGAAGACCCACCAGCCGACAAATAAAAGATTTTGTAATATTTTATACTGGGAAATCCGGGTATGAAAATTTCGAGCATCTGAATACCCCCCTCTTCGCGATTAGAGCCATATTAACGGAGATAAATCGATTTAAAGGTTTGGAAGACCCACCAGCCGACAAATAAAAGATTTTGTAATATTTTATACTGGGAAATCTGGATATGAAAATTTCGAGCATCTGAACACCCCCCTTTTTGCGATTAGAGCCATATTAACGGAGATAAATCGATTTAAAGGTTTGGAAGACCCACCAGCCGACAATTAAAAGATTTTGTAATATTTTATACTGGGAAATCTGGGTATGAAAATTTCGAGCATCTGAACACCCCCCTTTTTGCGATTAGAGCCATATTAACGGAGATAAATCGATTTAAAGGTTTGGAAGACCCACCAGCCGACAAATAAAAGATTTTGTAATATTTTATACTGGGAAATCCGGGTATGAAAATTTCGAGCATCTGAATACCCCCCTCTTCGCGATTAGAGCCATATTAACGGAGATAAATCGATTTAAAGGTTTGGAAGACCCACCAGCCGACAAATAAAAGATTTTGTAATATTTTATACTGGGAAATCTGGATATGAAAATTTCGAGCATCTGAACACCCCCCTTTTCGCGATTAGAGCCATATTAACGGAGATAAATCGATTTAAAGGTTTGGAAGACCCACCAGCTGACAAATAAAAGATTATGTAATATTTTATACTGGGAAATCTGGGTATGAAAATTTCGAGCATCTGAACACCCCCCTTTTTGCGATTAGAGCCATATTAACGGAGAAAAATCGATTTAAAGGTTTGGAATACCCACCAGCCGACAAATAAATGATTTTGTAATATTTTATACTCGGAAATCCGGGTATGAAAATTTCGAGCATCTGAACACCCCCCTTTTTACGATTAGAGCCATATTAACGGAGATAAATCGATTTAAAGGTTTGGAAGACCCACCAGCCGACAAATAAAAGATTTTGTAATATTTTATACTGGGAAATCCGGGTATGAAAATTTCGAGTATCTGAACACCCCCCTTTTTGCGATTAGAGCCATATTAACGGAGATAAATCGATTTAAAGGTTTGGAAGACCCACCAGCCGACAATTAAAAGATTTTGTAATATTTTATACTGGAAAATCTGGGTATGAAAATTTCGAGCATCTGAACACCCCCCTTTTCGCGATTAGAGCCATATTAACGGAGATATATCGATTTAAAGGTTTGGAAGGCCCACCAGCCGACAAATAAAAGATTTTGTAATATTTTATTCTGGGAAATCCGGGTATGAAAATTTCGAGCATCTGAACACCCCCTTTTTGCGATTAGAGCCATATTAACGGAGATAAATCGATTTAAAGGTTTGGAAGACCCACCAGCCGACAATTAAAAGATTTTGTAATATTTTATACTGGAAAATCTGGGTATGAAAATTTCGAGCATCTGAACACCCCCCTTTTCGCGATTAGAGCCATATTAACGGAGATATATCGATTTAAAGGTTTGGAAGACCCACCAGCCGACAGTTAAAAAATTTTGTAATATTTTATACTGGAAAATCTGGGTATGAAAATTTCGAGCATCTGAACACCCCCCTTTTCGCGATTAGAGCCATATTAACGGAGATATATCGATTTAAAGGTTTGGAAGGCCCACCAGCCGACAAATAAAAGATTTTGTAATATTTTATGCTGGGAAATCCGGGTATGAAAATTTCGAGCATCTGAACACCCCCCTTTTTGCGATTAGAGCCATATTAACGGAGATAAATCGATTTAAAGGTTTGGAAGACCCACCAGCCGACAATTAAAAGATTTTGTAATATTTTATACTGGAAAATCTGGGTATGAAAATTTCGAGCATCTGAACACCCCCCTTTTCGCGATTAGAGCCATATTAACGGAGATATATCGATTTAAAGGTTTGGAAGGCCCACCAGCCGACAAATAAAAGATTTTGTAATATTTTATTCTGGGAAATCCGGGTATGAAAATTTCGAGCATCTGAACACCCCCCTTTTTGCGATTAGAGCCATATTAACGGAGATAAATCGATTTAAAGGTTTGGAAACCCACCAGCCGACAAATAAAAGATTTTGTAATATTTTATACTGGGAAATCTGGGTATGAAAATTTCGAGCATCTGAACACCCCCCTTTTTGCGATTAGAGCCATATTAACGGAGATAAATCGATTTAAAGGTTTGGAAGACCCACCAGCCGATAAATAAAAGATTTTGTAATAATTTATACTGGGAAATCCGGGTATGAAAACTTCAAGCATCTCAACACCCCCCTTTTCGCGATTAGAGCCATATTAACGGAGATATATCGATTTAAAGGTTTGGAAGGCCCACCAGCCGACAAATAAAAGATTTTGTAATAATTTATACTGGCAAATCCGGGTATGAAAATTTCGAGCATCTGAACACCCCCCTTTTTGCGATTAGAGCCATATTAACGGAGATAAATCGATTTAAAGGTTTGGAAGACCCACCAGCCGACAAATAAAAGATTTTGTAATATTTTATACTGGGAAATCCGGGTATGAAAATTTCGAGCATCTCAACACCCCCCTTTTTGCGATTAGAGCCATATTAACGGAGATAAATCGATTTAAAGGTTTGGAAGACCCACCAGCCGACACATTAAAGATTTTGTAATATTTTATACTGGGAAATCTGGGTATGAAAATTTCGAGCATCTGAACACCCCCCTTTTTGCGATTAGAGCCATATTAACGAAGATAAATCGATTTAAAGGTTTGGAAGGCCCACCAGCCGACAAATAAAAGATTTTGTAATAATTTATACTGGGAAATCCGGGTATGAAAATTTCGAGCATCTGAACACCCCCCTTTTTGCGATTAGAGCCATATTAACGGAGATAAATCGATTTAAAGGTTTGGAAGACCCACCAGCCGACACATTAAAGATTTTGTAATATTTATACTGGGAAATCTGGGTATGAAAATTTCGAGCATCTGAACACCCCCCTTTTTGCGATTAGAGCCATATTAACGGAGGTAAATCGATTTAAAGGTTTGGAAGACCCACCAGCCGACAAATAAAAGATTTTGTAATATTTTATACTGGGAAATCTGGGTATGAAAATTTCGAGCATCTGAACACCCCCCTTTTTGCGATTAGAGCCATATTAACGGAGATAAATCGATTTAAAGGTTTGGAAGACCCACCAGCCGACAAATAAAAGATTTTGTAATATTTTATACTGGGAAATCCGGGTATGAAAATTTCGAGCATCTGAATACCCCCCTCTTCGCGATTAGAGCCATATTAACGGAGATAAATCGATTTAAAGGTTTGGAAGACCCACCAGCCGACAAATAAAAGATTTTGTAATATTTTATACTGGGAAATCTGGATATGAAAATTTCGAGCATCTGAACACCCCCCTTTTTGCGATTAGAGCCATATTAACGGAGATAAATCGATTTAAAGGTTTGGAAGACCCACCAGCCGACAATTAAAAGATTTTGTAATATTTTATACTGGAAAATCTGGGTATGAAAATTTCGAGCATCTGAACACCCCCCTTTTCGCGATTAGAGCCATATTAACGGAGATAAATCGATTTAAAGGTTTGGAAGACCCACCAGCTGACAAATAAAAGATTATGTAATATTTTATACTGGGAAATCTGGGTATGAAAATTTCGAGCATCTGAACACCCCCCTTTTTGCGATTAGAGCCATATTAACGGAGAAAAATCGATTTAAAGGTTTGGAATACCCACCAGCCGACAAATAAATGATTTTGTAATATTTTATACTCGGAAATCCGGGTATGAAAATTTCGAGCATCTGAACACCCCCCTTTTTACGATTAGAGCCATATTAACGGAGATAAATCGATTTAAAGGTTTGGAAGACCCACCAGCCGACAAATAAAAGATTTTGTAATATTTTATACTGGGAAATCCGGGTATGAAAATTTCGAGTATCTGAACACCCCCCTTTTTGCGATTAGAGCCATATTAACGGAGATAAATCGATTTAAAGGTTTGGAAGACCCACCAGCCGACAATTAAAAGATTTTGTAATATTTTATACTGGAAAATCTGGGTATGAAAATTTCGAGCATCTGAACACCCCCCTTTTCGCGATTAGAGCCATATTAACGGAGATATATCGATTTAAAGGTTTGGAAGGCCCACCAGCCGACAAATAAAAGATTTTGTAATATTTTATTCTGGGAAATCCGGGTATGAAAATTTCGAGCATCTGAACACCCCCCTTTTTGCGATTAGAGCCATATTAACGGAGATAAATCGATTTAAAGGTTTGGAAGACCCACCAGCCGACAATTAAAAGATTTTGTAATATTTTATACTGGAAAATCTGGGTATGAAAATTTCGAGCATCTGAACACCCCCCTTTTCGCGATTAGAGCCATATTAACGGAGATATATCGATTTAAAGGTTTGGAAGACCCACCAGCCGACAGTTAAAAATTTTTGTAATATTTTATACTGGAAAATCTGGGTATGAAAATTTCGAGCATCTGAACACCCCCCTTTTCGCGATTAGAGCCATATTAACGGAGATATATCGATTTAAAGGTTTGGAAGGCCCACCAGCCGACAAATAAAAGATTTTGTAATATTTTATGCTGGGAAATCCGGGTATGAAAATTTCGAGCATCTGAACACCCCCCTTTTTGCGATTAGAGCCATATTAACGGAGATAAATCGATTTAAAGGTTTGGAAGACCCACCAGCCGACAATTAAAAGATTTTGTAATATTTTATACTGGAAAATCTGGGTATGAAAATTTCGAGCATCTGAACACCCCCCTTTTCGCGATTAGAGCCATATTAACGGAGATATATCGATTTAAAGGTTTGGAAGGCCCACCAGCCGACAAATAAAAGATTTTGTAATATTTTATTCTGGGAAATCCGGGTATGAAAATTTCGAGCATCTGAACACCCCCCTTTTTGCGATTAGAGCCATATTAACGGAGATAAATCGATTTAAAGGTTTGGAAACCCACCAGCCGACAAATAAAAGATTTTGTAATATTTTATACTGGGAAATCTGGGTATGAAAATTTCGAGCATCTGAACACCCCCCTTTTTGCGATTAGAGCCATATTAACGGAGATAAATCGATTTAAAGGTTTGGAAGACCCACCAGCCGACAAATAAAAGATTTTGTAATATTTTATACTGGGAAATCTGGGTATGAAAATTTCGAGCATCTGAACACCCCCCTTTTTGCGATTAGAGCCATATTAACGGAGATAAATCGATTTAAAGGTTTGGAAGACCCACCAGCCGACAAATAAAAGATTTTGTAATATTTTATACTGGGAAATCTGGGTATGAAAATTTCGAGCATCTGAACACCCCCCTTTTTGCGATTAGAGCCATATTAACGGAGATAAATCGATTTAAAGGTTTGGAAGGCCCACCAGCTGACAAATAAAAGATTTTGTAATATTTTATGCAGGGAAATCCGGGTATGAAAATTTCGAGCATCTGAACATTCCCCTTTTCGCGATTAGAGCCATATTAACGGAGATAAATCGATTTAAAGGTTTGGAATACCCACCAGCCGACAAATAAAAGATTTTGTAATATTTTATACTGGGAAATCCGGGTATGAAAATTTCGAGCATCTGAACACCCCCCTTTTTACGATTAGAGCCATATTAACGGAGATAAATCGATTTAAAGGTTTGGAAGACCCACCAGCCGACAAATAAAAGATTTTGTAATATTTTATACTGGGAAATCCGGGTATGAAAATTTCGAGCATCTGAACACCCCTCTTTTTGCGATTAGAGCCATATTAACGGAGATAAATCGATTTAAAGGTTTGGAAGACCCACCAGCCGACAATTAAAAGATTATGTAATATTTTATACTGGGAAATCTGGGTATGAAAATTTCGAGCATCTGAACACCCCCCTTTTCGCGATTAGAGCCATATTAACGGAGATATATCGATTTAAAGGTTTGGAAGGCCCACCAGCCGACAAATAAAAGATTTTGTAATATTTTATACTGGGAAATCTGGGTATGAAAATTTCGAGCATCTGAACACCCCCCTTTTTGCGATTAGAGCCATATTAACGGAGATAAATCGATTTAAAGGTTTGGAAGACCCACCAGCCGACAAATAAAAGATTTAGTAATATTTTATACTGGGAAATCCGGGTATGAAAATTTCGAGCATCTGAACACCCCCCTTTTTACGATTAGAGCCATATTAACGGAGATATATCGATTTAAAGGTTTGGAAGACCCACCAGCCGACAATTAAAAGATTTTGTAATATTTTATACTGGAAAATCTGGGTATGAAAATTTCGAGCATCTGAACACCCCCCTTTTCGCGATTAGAGCCATATTAACGGAGATATATCGATTTAAAGGTTTGGAAGGCCCACCAGCCGACAAATAAAAGATTTTGTAATATTTTATTCTGGGAAATCCGGGTATGAAAATTTCGAGCATCTGAACACCCCCCTTTTTGCGATTAGAGCCATATTAACGGAGATAAATCGATTTAAAGGTTTGGAAGACCCACCAGCCGACAATTAAAAGATTTTGTAATATTTTATACTGGAAAATCTGGGTATGAAAATTTCGAGCATCTGAACACCCCCCTTTTCGCGATTAGAGCCATATTAACGGAGATATATCGATTTAAAGGTTTGGAAGGCCCACCAGCCGACAAATAAAAGATTTTGTAATATTTTATTCTGGGAAATCCGGGTATGAAAATTTCGAGCATCTGAACACCCCCCTTTTTGCGATTAGAGCCATATTAACGGAGATAAATCGATTTAAAGGTTTGGAAGACCCACCAGCCGACAAATAAAAGATTTTGTAATATTTTATACTGGGAAATCTGGGTATGAAAATTTCGAGCATCTGAACACCCCCCTTTTTGCGATTAGAGCCATATTAACGGAGATAAATCGATTTAAAGGTTTGGAATACCCACCAGCCGACAAATAAAAGATTTTGTAATATTTTATACTGGGAAATCCGGGTATGAAAATTTCGAGCATCTGAAAACCCCCCTTTTTACGATTAGAGCCATATTAACGGAGATAAATCGATTTAAAGGTTTGGAAGACCCACCAGCCGACAAATAAAAGATTTTGTAATATTTTATACTGGGAAATCTGGGTATGAAAATTTCGAGCATCTGAACACCCCTCTTTTTGCGATTAGAGCCATATTAACGGAGATAAATCGATTTAAAGGTTTGGAAGACCCACCAGCCGACAAATAAAAGATTTTGTAATATTTTATACTGGGAAATCTGGGTATGAAAATTTCGAGCATCTGAACACCCCCCTTTTTGCGATTAGAGCCATATTAACGGAGATAAATCGATTTAAAGGTTTGGAATACCCACCAGCCGACAAATAAAAGATTTTGTAATATTTTATACTGGGAAATCCGGGTATGAAAATTTCGAGCATCTGAAAACCCCCCTTTTTACGATTAGAGCCATATTAACGGAGATAAATCGATTTAAAGGTTTGGAAGACCCACCAGCCGACAAATAAAAGATTTTGTAATATTTTATACTGGGAAATCTGGGTATGAAAATTTCGAGCATCTGAACACCCCCCTTTTTGCGATTAGAGCCATATTAACGGAGATAAATCGATTTAAAGGTTTGGAAGACCCACCAGCCGACAAATAAAAGATTTTGTAATATTTTATACTGGGAAATCTGGGTATGAAAATTTCGAGCATCTGAACACCCCCCTTTTTGCGATTAGAGCCATATTAACGGAGATAAATCGATTTAAAGGTTTGGAATACCCACCAGCCGACAAATAAAAGATTTTGTAATATTTTATACTGGGAAATCCGGGTATGAAAATTTCGAGCATCTGAAAACCCCCCTTTTTACGATTAGAGCCATATTAACGGAGATAAATCGATTTAAAGGTTTGGAAGACCCACCAGCCGACAAATAAAAGATTTTGTAATATTTTATACTGGGAAATCTGGGTATGAAAATTTCGAGCATCTGAACACCCCTCTTTTTGCGATTAGAGCCATATTAACGGAGATAAATCGATTTAAAGGTTTGGAAGACCCACCAGCCGACAAATAAAAGATTTTGTAATATTTTATACTGGGAAATCTGGGTATGAAAATTTCGAGCATCTGAACACCCCCCTTTTCGCGATTAGAGCCATATTAACGGAGATATATCGATTTAAAGGTTTGGAAGGCCCACCAGCCGACAAATAAAAGATTTTGTAATATTTTATTCTGGGAAATCCGGGTATGAAAATTTCGAGCATCTGAACACCCCCCTTTTCGCGATTAGAGCCATATTAACGGAGATATATCGATTTAAAGGTTTGGAAGGCCCACCAGCCGACAAATAAAAGATTTTGTAATATTTTATTCTGGGAAATCCGGGTATGAAAATTTCGAGCATCTGAACACCCCCCTTTTTGCGATTAGAGCCATATTAACGGAGATAAATCGATTTAAAGGTTTGGAAGACCCACCAGCCGACAAATAAAAGATTTTGTAATATTTTATACTGGGAAATCTGGGTATGAAAATTTCGAGCATCTGAACACCCCCCTTTTCGCGATTAGAGCCATATTAACGGAGATATATCGATTTAAAGGTTTGGAAGGCCCACCAGCCGACAAATAAAAGATTTTGTAATATTTTATTCTGGGAAATCCGGGTATGAAAATTTCGAGCATCTGAACATTCCCCTTTTCGCGATTAGAGCCATATTAACGGAGATAAATCGATTTAAAGGTTTGGAATACCCACCAGCCGACAAATAAAAGATTTTGTAATATTTTATACTGGGAAATCCGGGTATGAAAATTTCGAGCATCTGAACACCCCCCTTTTTACGATTAGAGCCATATTAACGGAGATAAATCGATTTAAAGGTTTGGAAGGCCCACCAGCCGACAAATAAAAGATTTTGTAATATTTTATACTGGGAAATCCGGGTATGAAAATTTCGAGCATCTGAACACCCCCCTTTTCGCGATTAGAGCCATATTAACGGAGATATATCGATTTAAAGGTTTGGAAGGCCCACCAGCCGACAAATAAAAGATTTTGTAATATTTTATTCTGGGAAATCCGGGTATGAAAATTTCGAGCATCTGAACACCCCCCTTTTCGCGATTAGAGCCATATTAACGGAGATATATCGATTTAAAGGTTTGGAAGGCCCACCAGCCGACAAATAAAAGATTTTGTAATATTTTATTCTGGGAAATCCGGGTATGAAAATTTCGAGCATCTGAACACCCCCCTTTTTGCGATTAGAGCCATATTAACGGAGATAAATCGATTTAAAGGTTTGGAAGACCCACCAGCCGACAAATAAAAGATTTTGTAATATTTTATACTGGGAAATCTGGGTATGAAAATTTCGAGCATCTGAACACCCCCCTTTTCGCGATTAGAGCCATATTAACGGAGATATATCGATTTAAAGGTTTGGAAGGCCCACCAGCCGACAAATAAAAGATTTTGTAATATTTTATTCTGGGAAATCCGGGTATGAAAATTTCGAGCATCTGAACATTCCCCTTTTCGCGATTAGAGCCATATTAACGGAGATAAATCGATTTAAAGGTTTGGAATACCCACCAGCCGACAAATAAAAGATTTTGTAATATTTTATACTGGGAAATCCGGGTATGAAAATTTCGAGCATCTGAACACCCCCCTTTTTGCGATTAGAGCCATATTAACGGAGATAAATCGATTTAAAGGTTTGGAAGGCCCACCAGCTGACAAATAAAAGATTTTGTAATATTTTATGCAGGGAAATCCGGGTATGAAAATTTCGAGCATCTGAACATTCCCCTTTTCGCGATTAGAGCCATATTAACGGAGATAAATCGATTTAAAGGTTTGGAATACCCACCAGCCGACAAATAAAAGATTTTGTAATATTTTATACTGGGAAATCCGGGTATGAAAATTTCGAGCATCTGAACACCCCCCTTTTTACGATTAGAGCCATATTAACGGAGATAAATCGATTTAAAGGTTTGGAAGACCCACCAGCCGACAAATAAAAGATTTTGTAATATTTTATACTGGGAAATCCGGGTATGAAAATTTCGAGCATCTGAACACCCCTCTTTTTGCGATTAGAGCCATATTAACGGAGATAAATCGATTTAAAGGTTTGGAAGACCCACCAGCCGACAATTAAAAGATTATGTAATATTTTATACTGGGAAATCTGGGTATGAAAATTTCGAGCATCTGAACACCCCCCTTTTCGCGATTAGAGCCATATTAACGGAGATATATCGATTTAAAGGTTTGGAAGGCCCACCAGCCGACAAATAAAAGATTTTGTAATATTTTATACTGGGAAATCTGGGTATGAAAATTTCGAGCATCTGAACACCCCCCTTTTTGCGATTAGAGCCATATTAACGGAGATAAATCGATTTAAAGGTTTGGAAGACCCACCAGCCGACAAATAAAAGATTTAGTAATATTTTATACTGGGAAATCCGGGTATGAAAATTTCGAGCATCTGAACACCCCCCTTTTTACGATTAGAGCCATATTAACGGAGATATATCGATTTAAAGGTTTGGAAGACCCACCAGCCGACAATTAAAAGATTTTGTAATATTTTATACTGGAAAATCTGGGTATGAAAATTTCGAGCATCTGAACACCCCCCTTTTCGCGATTAGAGCCATATTAACGGAGATATATCGATTTAAAGGTTTGGAAGGCCCACCAGCCGACAAATAAAAGATTTTGTAATATTTTATTCTGGGAAATCCGGGTATGAAAATTTCGAGCATCTGAACACCCCCCTTTTTGCGATTAGAGCCATATTAACGGAGATAAATCGATTTAAAGGTTTGGAAGACCCACCAGCCGACAATTAAAAGATTTTGTAATATTTTATACTGGAAAATCTGGGTATGAAAATTTCGAGCATCTGAACACCCCCCTTTTCGCGATTAGAGCCATATTAACGGAGATATATCGATTTAAAGGTTTGGAAGGCCCACCAGCCGACAAATAAAAGATTTTGTAATATTTTATTCTGGGAAATCCGGGTATGAAAATTTCGAGCATCTGAACACCCCCCTTTTTGCGATTAGAGCCATATTAACGGAGATAAATCGATTTAAAGGTTTGGAAGACCCACCAGCCGACAAATAAAAGATTTTGTAATATTTTATACTGGGAAATCTGGGTATGAAAATTTCGAGCATCTGAACACCCCCCTTTTTGCGATTAGAGCCATATTAACGGAGATAAATCGATTTAAAGGTTTGGAATACCCACCAGCCGACAAATAAAAGATTTTGTAATATTTTATACTGGGAAATCCGGGTATGAAAATTTCGAGCATCTGAAAACCCCCCTTTTTACGATTAGAGCCATATTAACGGAGATAAATCGATTTAAAGGTTTGGAAGACCCACCAGCCGACAAATAAAAGATTTTGTAATATTTTATACTGGGAAATCTGGGTATGAAAATTTCGAGCATCTGAACACCCCTCTTTTTGCGATTAGAGCCATATTAACGGAGATAAATCGATTTAAAGGTTTGGAAGACCCACCAGCCGACAAATAAAAGATTTTGTAATATTTTATACTGGGAAATCTGGGTATGAAAATTTCGAGCATCTGAACACCCCCCTTTTTGCGATTAGAGCCATATTAACGGAGATAAATCGATTTAAAGGTTTGGAATACCCACCAGCCGACAAATAAAAGATTTTGTAATATTTTATACTGGGAAATCCGGGTATGAAAATTTCGAGCATCTGAAAACCCCCCTTTTTACGATTAGAGCCATATTAACGGAGATAAATCGATTTAAAGGTTTGGAAGACCCACCAGCCGACAAATAAAAGATTTTGTAATATTTTATACTGGGAAATCTGGGTATGAAAATTTCGAGCATCTGAACACCCCCCTTTTTGCGATTAGAGCCATATTAACGGAGATAAATCGATTTAAAGGTTTGGAAGACCCACCAGCCGACAAATAAAAGATTTTGTAATATTTTATACTGGGAAATCTGGGTATGAAAATTTCGAGCATCTGAACACCCCCCTTTTTGCGATTAGAGCCATATTAACGGAGATAAATCGATTTAAAGGTTTGGAATACCCACCAGCCGACAAATAAAAGATTTTGTAATATTTTATACTGGGAAATCCGGGTATGAAAATTTCGAGCATCTGAAAACCCCCCTTTTTACGATTAGAGCCATATTAACGGAGATAAATCGATTTAAAGGTTTGGAAGACCCACCAGCCGACAAATAAAAGATTTTGTAATATTTTATACTGGGAAATCTGGGTATGAAAATTTCGAGCATCTGAACACCCCTCTTTTTGCGATTAGAGCCATATTAACGGAGATAAATCGATTTAAAGGTTTGGAAGACCCACCAGCCGACAAATAAAAGATTTTGTAATATTTTATACTGGGAAATCTGGGTATGAAAATTTCGAGCATCTGAACACCCCCCTTTTCGCGATTAGAGCCATATTAACGGAGATATATCGATTTAAAGGTTTGGAAGGCCCACCAGCCGACAAATAAAAGATTTTGTAATATTTTATTCTGGGAAATCCGGGTATGAAAATTTCGAGCATCTGAACACCCCCCTTTTCGCGATTAGAGCCATATTAACGGAGATATATCGATTTAAAGGTTTGGAAGGCCCACCAGCCGACAAATAAAAGATTTTGTAATATTTTATTCTGGGAAATCCGGGTATGAAAATTTCGAGCATCTGAACACCCCCCTTTTTGCGATTAGAGCCATATTAACGGAGATAAATCGATTTAAAGGTTTGGAAGACCCACCAGCCGACAAATAAAAGATTTTGTAATATTTTATACTGGGAAATCTGGGTATGAAAATTTCGAGCATCTGAACACCCCCCTTTTCGCGATTAGAGCCATATTAACGGAGATATATCGATTTAAAGGTTTGGAAGGCCCACCAGCCGACAAATAAAAGATTTTGTAATATTTTATTCTGGGAAATCCGGGTATGAAAATTTCGAGCATCTGAACACCCCCCTTTTTGCGATTAGAGCCATATTAACGGAGATAAATCGATTTAAAGGTTTGGAAGACCCACCAGCCGACAATTAAAAGATTTTGTAATATTTTATACTGGAAAATCTGGGTATGAAAATTTCGAGCATCTGAACACCCCCCTTTTCGCGATTAGAGCCATATTAACGGAGATATATCGATTTAAAGGTTTGGAAGACCCACCAGCCGACAATTAAAAGATTTTGTAATATTTTATACTGGAAAATCTGGGTATGAAAATTTCGAGCATCTGAACACCCCCCTTTTCGCGATTAGAGCCATATTAACGGAGATATATCGATTTAAAGGTTTGGAAGACCCACCAGCCGACAATTAAAAGATTTTGTAATATTTTATACTGGAAAATCTGGGTATGAAAATTTCGAGCATCTGAACACCCCCCTTTTCGCGATTAGAGCCATATTAACGGAGATATATCGATTTAAAGGTTTGGAAGGCCCACCAGCCGACAAATAAAAGATTTTGTAATATTTTATTCTGGGAAATCCGGGTATGAAAATTTCGAGCATCTGAACACCCCCCTTTTTGCGATTAGAGCCATATTAACGGAGATAAATCGATTTAAAGGTTTGGAAGACCCACCAGCCGACAATTAAAAGATTTTGTAATATTTTATACTGGAAAATCTGGGTATGAAAATTTCGAGCATCTGAACACCCCCCTTTTCGCGATTAGAGCCATATTAACGGAGATATATCGATTTAAAGGTTTGGAAGGCCCACCAGCCGACAAATAAAAGATTTTGTAATATTTTATTCTGGGAAATCCGGGTATGAAAATTTCGAGCATCTGAACACCCCCCTTTTTGCGATTAGAGCCATATTAACGGAGATAAATCGATTTAAAGGTTTGGAAACCCACCAGCCGACAAATAAAAGATTTTGTAATATTTTATACTGGGAAATCTGGGTATGAAAATTTCGAGCATCTGAACACCCCCCTTTTTGCGATTAGAGCCATATTAACGGAGATATATCGATTTAAAGGTTTGGAAGGCCCACCAGCCGACAAATAAAAGATTTTGTAATATTTTATACTGGGAAATCCGGGTATGAAAATTTCGAGCATCTGAACACCCCCCTTTTTGCGATAAGAGCCATATTAACGGAGATATATCGATTTAAAGGTTTGGAAGGCCCACCAGCCGACAAATAAAATATTTTGTAATAATTTATACTGGGAAATCCGGGTATGAAAATTTCGAGCATCTGAACACCCCTCTTTTCGCGATTAGAGCCATATTAACGGAGATATATCGATTTAAAGGTTTGGAAGGCCCACCAGCCGACAAATAAAAGATTTTGTAATATTTTATACTGGGAAATCCGGGTATGAAAATTTCGAGCATCTGAACACCCCCCTTTTTGCGATAAGAGCCATATTAACGGAGATATATCGATTTAAAGGTTTGGAAGGCCCACCAGCCGACAAATAAAATATTTTGTAATAATTTATACTGGGAAATCCGGGTATGAAAATTTCGAGCATCTGAACACCCCTCTTTTCGCGATTAGAGCCATATTAACGGAGATATATCGATTTAAAGGTTTGGAAGGCCCACCAGCCGACAAATAAATTTTTTTGTAATAATTTATACTGGGAAATCCGGGTATGAAAATTTCGAGCATCTGAACACCCCTCTTTTCGCGATTAGAGCCATATTAACGGAGATAAATCGATTTAAAGGTTTGGAAGACCCACCAGCCGACAATTAAAAGATTTTGTAATATTTTATACTGGAAAATCTGGGTATGAAAATTTCGAGCATCTGAACACCCCCCTTTTCGCGATTAGAGCCATATTAACGGAGATATATCGATTTAAAGGTTTGGAAGGCCCACCAGCCGACAAATAAAAGATTTTGTAATATTTTATTCTGGGAAATCCGGGTATGAAAATTTCGAGCATCTGAACACCCCTCTTTTCGCGATTAGAGCCATATTAACGGAGATATATCGATTTAAAGGTTTGGAAGGCCCACCAGCCGACAAATAAAAGATTTTGTAATATTTTATACTGGGAAATCCGGGTATGAAAATTTCGAGCATCTGAACACCCCCCTTTTTGCGATAAGAGCCATATTAACGGAGATATATCGATTTAAAGGTTTGGAAGGCCCACCAGCCGACAAATAAAATATTTTGTAATAATTTATACTGGGAAATCCGGGTATGAAAATTTCGAGCATCTGAACACCCCTCTTTTCGCGATTAGAGCCATATTAACGGAGATATATCGATTTAAAGGTTTGGAAGGCCCACCAGCCGACAAATAAAATATTTTGTAATAATTTATACTGGGAAATCCGGGTATGAAAATTTCGAGCATCTGAACACCCCTCTTTTCGCGATTAGAGCCATATTAACGGAGATATATCGATTTAAAGGTTTGGAAGACCCACCAGCCGACAAATAAAAGATTTTGTAATATTTTATACTGGGAAATCTGGGTATGAAAATTTCGAGCATCTGAACACCCCTCTTTTCGCGATTAGAGCCATATTAACGGAGATATATCGATTTAAAGGTTTGGAAGGCCCACCAGCCGACAAATAAAAGATTTTGTAATATTTTATACTGGGAAATCCGGGTATGAAAATTTCGAGCATCTGAACACCCCCCTTTTTGCGATAAGAGCCATATTAACGGAGATATATCGATTTAAAGGTTTGGAAGGCCCACCAGCCGACAAATAAAATATTTTGTAATAATTTATACTGGGAAATCCGGGTATGAAAATTTCGAGCATCTGAACACCCCTCTTTTCGCGATTAGAGCCATATTAACGGAGATATATCGATTTAAAGGTTTGGAAGGCCCACCAGCCGACAAATAAATTTTTTTGTAATAATTTATACTGGGAAATCCGGGTATGAAAATTTCGAGCATCTGAACACCCCTCTTTTCGCGATTAGAGCCATATTAACGGAGATAAATCGATTTAAAGGTTTGGAAGACCCACCAGCCGACAATTAAAAGATTTTGTAATATTTTATACTGGAAAATCTGGGTATGAAAATTTCGAGCATCTGAACACCCCCCTTTTCGCGATTAGAGCCATATTAACGGAGATATATCGATTTAAAGGTTTGGAAGGCCCACCAGCCGACAAATAAAAGATTTTGTAATATTTTATTCTGGGAAATCCGGGTATGAAAATTTCGAGCATCTGAACACCCCCCTTTTTGCGATTAGAGCCATATTAACGGAGATAAATCGATTTAAAGGTTTGGAAACCCACCAGCCGACAAATAAAAGATTTTGTAATATTTTATACTGGGAAATCTGGGTATGAAAATTTCGAGCATCTGAACACCCCCCTTTTTGCGATTAGAGCCATATTAACGGAGATAAATCGATTTAAAGGTTTGGAAGACCCACCAGCCGACAAATAAAAGATTTTGTAATATTTTATACTGGGAAATCTGGGTATGAAAATTTCGAGCATCTGAACACCCCCCTTTTTGCGATTAGAGCCATATTAACGGAGATAAATCGATTTAAAGGTTTGGAAGACCCACCAGCCGACAAATAAAAGATTTTGTAATATTTTATACTGGGAAATCTGGGTATGAAAATTTCGAGCATCTGAACACCCCTCTTTTCGCGATTAGAGCCATATTAACGGAGATATATCGATTTAAAGGTTTGGAAGGCCCACCAGCCGACAAATAAAAGATTTTGTAATATTTTATACTGGGAAATCCGTGTATGAAAATTTCGAGTATCTGAACACCCCCCTTTTTGCGATTAGAGCCATATTAACGGAGTTATATCGATTTAAAGGTTTGGAAGGCCCACCAGCCGACAAATAAAATATTTTGTAATAATTTAAACTGGGAAATCCGGGTATGAAAATTTCGAGCATCTGAACACCCCTCTTTTCGCGATTAGAGCCATATTAACGGAGATATATCGATTTAAAGGTTTGGAAGGCCCACCAGCCGACAAATAAATGATTTTGTAATAATTTATACTGGAAAATCAGGGTATGAAAATTTCGAGCATCTGAACACCCCTCTTTTCGCGATTAGAGCCATATTAACGGAGATATATCGATTTAAAGGTTTGGAAGGCCCACCAGCGGACAAATAAAAGATTTTGTAATAATTTATACTGGGAAATCAGGGTATGAAAATTTCGAGCATCTGAACACCCCCCTTTTCGCGATTAGAGCCATATTAACGGAGATAAATCGATTTAAAGGTTTGGAAGGTCCACCAGCCGATAAATCAAAGATTTTGTAATAATTTATACTGGGAAATCAGGGTATGAAAATTTAACGGAGATATATCGATTTTGTAATAATTTATACTGGGAAATCTGGGTATGAAAATTTCGAGCATCTGAACACCCCCCTTTTTGCGATTAGAGCCATATTAACGGAGATAAATCGATTTAAAGGTTTGGAAGACCCACCAGCCGACAAATAAAAGATTTTGTAATATTTTATTCTGGGAAATCCGGGTATGAAAATTTCGAGCATCTGAACACCCCCCTTTTTGCGATTAGAGCCATATTAACGGAGATAAATCGATTTAAAGGTTTGGAAGACCCACCAGCCGACAAATAAAAGATTTTGTAATATTTTATACTGGGAAATCTGGGTATGAAAATTTCGAGCATCTGAACACCCCCCTTTTCGCGATTAGAGCCATATTAACGGAGATATATCGATTTAAAGGTTTGGAAGGCCCACCAGCCGACAAATAAAAGATTTTGTAATATTTTATTCTGGGAAATCCGGGTATGAAAATTTCGAGCATCTGAACACCCCCCTTTTTGCGATTAGAGCCATATTAACGGAGATAAATCGATTTAAAGGTTTGGAAGACCCACCAGCCGACAATTAAAAGATTTTGTAATATTTTATACTGGAAAATCTGGGTATGAAAATTTCGAGCATCTGAACACCCCCCTTTTCGCGATTAGAGCCATATTAACGGAGATATATCGATTTAAAGGTTTGGAAGGCCCACCAGCCGACAAATAAAAGATTTTGTAATATTTTATTCTGGGAAATCCGGGTATGAAAATTTCGAGCATCTGAACACCCCCCTTTTTGCGATTAGAGCCATATTAACGGAGATAAATCGATTTAAAGGTTTGGAAGACCCACCAGCCGACAAATAAAAGATTTTGTAATATTTTATTCTGGGAAATCCGGGTATGAAAATTTCGAGCATCTGAACACCCCCCTTTTTGCGATTAGAGCCATATTAACGGAGATAAATCGATTTAAAGGTTTGGAAGACCCACCAGCCGACAAATAAAAGATTTTGTAATATTTTATACTGGGAAATCTGGGTATGAAAATTTCGAGCATCTGAACACCCCCCTTTTCGCGATTAGAGCCATATTAACGGAGATATATCGATTTAAAGGTTTGGAAGGCCCACCAGCCGACAAATAAAAGATTTTGTAATATTTTATTCTGGGAAATCCGGGTATGAAAATTTCGAGCATCTGAACACCCCCCTTTTTGCGATTAGAGCCATATTAACGGAGATAAATCGATTTAAAGGTTTGGAAGACCCACCAGCCGACAAATAAAAGATTTTGTAATATTTTATACTGGGAAATCTGGGTATGAAAATTTCGAGCATCTGAACACCCCTCTTTTCGCGATTAGAGCCATATTAACGGAGATATATCGATTTAAAGGTTTGGAAGGCCCACCAGCCGACAAATAAAAGATTTTGTAATATTTTATACTGGGAAATCCGGGTATGAAAATTTCGAGCATCTGAACACCCCCCTTTTTGCGATAAGAGCCATATTAACGGAGATATATCGATTTAAAGGTTTGGAAGGCCCACCAGCCGACAAATAAAATATTTTGTAATAATTTATACTGGGAAATCCGGGTATGAAAATTTCGAGCATCTGAACACCCCTCTTTTCGCGATTAGAGCCATATTAACGGAGATATATCGATTTAAAGGTTTGGAAGGCCCACCAGCCGACAAATAAATTTTTTTGTAATAATTTATACTGGGAAATCCGGGTATGAAAATTTCGAGCATCTGAACACCCCTCTTTTCGCGATTAGAGCCATATTAACGGAGATAAATCGATTTAAAGGTTTGGAAGACCCACCAGCCGACAATTAAAAGATTTTGTAATATTTTATACTGGAAAATCTGGGTATGAAAATTTCGAGCATCTGAACACCCCCCTTTTCGCGATTAGAGCCATATTAACGGAGATATATCGATTTAAAGGTTTGGAAGGCCCACCAGCCGACAAATAAAAGATTTTGTAATATTTTATTCTGGGAAATCCGGGTATGAAAATTTCGAGCATCTGAACACCCCCCTTTTTGCGATTAGAGCCATATTAACGGAGATAAATCGATTTAAAGGTTTGGAAACCCACCAGCCGACAAATAAAAGATTTTGTAATATTTTATACTGGGAAATCTGGGTATGAAAATTTCGAGCATCTGAACACCCCCCTTTTTGCGATTAGAGCCATATTAACGGAGATAAATCGATTTAAAGGTTTGGAAGACCCACCAGCCGACAAATAAAAGATTTTGTAATATTTTATACTGGGAAATCTGGGTATGAAAATTTCGAGCATCTGAACACCCCCTCTTTTTGCGATTAGAGCCATATTAACGGAGATAAATCGATTTAAAGGTTTGGAAGACCCACCAGCCGACAAATAAAAGATTTTGTAATATTTTATACTGGGAAATCTGGGTATGAAAATTTCGAGCATCTGAACACCCCTCTTTTCGCGATTAGAGCCATATTAACGGAGATATATCGATTTAAAGGTTTGGAAGGCCCACCAGCCGACAAATAAAAGATTTTGTAATATTTTATACTGGGAAATCCGGGTATGAAAATTTCGAGTATCTGAACACCCCCCTTTTTGCGATTAGAGCCATATTAACGGAGTTATATCGATTTAAAGGTTTGGAAGGCCCACCAGCCGACAAATAAAATATTTTGTAATAATTTAAACTGGGAAATCCGGGTATGAAAATTTCGAGCATCTGAACACCCCTCTTTTCGCGATTAGAGCCATATTAACGGAGATATATCGATTTAAAGGTTTGGAAGGCCCACCAGCCGACAAATAAATGATTTTGTAATAATTTATACTGGAAAATCAGGGTATGAAAATTTCGAGCATCTGAACACCCCTCTTTTCGCGATTAGAGCCATATTAACGGAGATATATCGATTTAAAGGTTTGGAAGGCCCACCAGCGGACAAATAAAAGATTTTGTAATAATTTATACTGGGAAATCAGGGTATGAAAATTTCGAGCATCTGAACACCCCCCTTTTCGCGATTAGAGCCATATTAACGGAGATAAATCGATTTAAAGGTTTGGAAGGTCCACCAGCCGATAAATAAAAGATTTTGTAATAATTTATACTGGGAAATCAGGGTATGAAAATTTAACGGAGATATATCGATTTTGTAATAATTTATACTGGGAAATCAGGGTATGAAAATTTCGAGCATCTGAACACCCCTCTTTTCGCGATTAGAGCCATATTAACGGAGATATATCGATTTAAAGGTTTGGAAGGCCCACCAGCCGATAAATAAAAGATTTTGTAATAATTTATACTGGGAAATCAGGGTATGAAAATTTCGAGCATCTGAACACCCCTCTTTTCGCGATTAGAGCCATATTAACGGAGATATATCGATTTAAAGGTTTGGAAGGCCCACCAGCGGACAAATAAAAGATTTTGTAATAATTTATACTGGGAAATCAGGGTATGAAAATTTCGAGCATCTGAACACCCCCCTTTTCGCGATTAGAGCCATATTAACGGAGATAAATCGATTTAAAGGTTTGGAAGGTCCACCAGCCGATAAATCAAAGATTTTGTAATAATTTATACTGGGAAATCAGGGTATGAAAATTTAACGGAGATATATCGATTTTGTAATAATTTATACTGGGAAATCAGGGTATGAAAATTTCGAGCATCTGAACACCCCTCTTTTCGCGATTAGAGCCATATTAACGGAGATATATCGATTTAAAGGTTTGGAAGGCCCACCAGCCGACAAATAAAAGATTTTGTAATATTTTATTCTGGGAAATCCGGGTATGAAAATTTCGAGCATCTGAACACCCCCCTTTTTGCGATTAGAGCCATATTAACGGAGATATATCGATTTAAAGGTTTGGAAGACCCACCAGCCGACAATTAAAAGATTTTGTAATATTTTATACTGGAAAATCTGGGTATGAAAATTTCGAGCATCTGAACACCCCCCTTTTCGCGATTAGAGCCATATTAACGGAGATATATCGATTTAAAGGTTTGGAAGACCCACCAGCCGACAATTAAAAGATTTTGTAATATTTTATACTGGAAAATCTGGGTATGAAAATTTCGAGCATCTGAACACCCCCCTTTTTGCGATTAGAGCCATATTAACGGAGATATATCGATTTAAAGGTTTGGAAGGCCCACCAGCCGACAAATAAAAGATTTTGTAATATTTTATTCTGGGAAATCCGGGTATGAAAATTTCGAGCATCTGAACACCCCCCTTTTTGCGATTAGAGCCATATTAACGGAGATAAATCGATTTAAAGGTTTGGAAGACCCACCAGCCGACAATTAAAAGATTTTGTAATATTTTATACTGGAAAATCTGGGTATGAAAATTTCGAGCATCTGAACACCCCCCTTTTCGCGATTAGAGCCATATTAACGGAGATATATCGATTTAAAGGTTTGGAAGGCCCACCAGCCGACAAATAAAAGATTTTGTAATATTTTATTCTGGGAAATCCGGGTATGAAAATTTCGAGCATCTGAACACCCCCCTTTTTGCGATTAGAGCCATATTAACGGAGATAAATCGATTTAAAGGTTTGGAAACCCACCAGCCGACAAATAAAAGATTTTGTAATATTTTATACTGGGAAATCTGGGTATGAAAATTTCGAGCATCTGAACACCCCCCTTTTTGCGATTAGAGCCATATTAACGGAGATAAATCGATTTAAAGGTTTGGAAGACCCACCAGCCGACAAATAAAAGATTTTGTAATATTTTATACTGGGAAATCTGGGTATGAAAATTTCGAGCATCTGAACACCCCCCTTTTTGCGATTAGAGCCATATTAACGGAGATAAATCGATTTAAAGGTTTGGAAGACCCACCAGCCGACAAATAAAAGATTTTGTAATATTTTATACTGGGAAATCTGGGTATGAAAATTTCGAGCATCTGAACACCCCTCTTTTCGCGATTAGAGCCATATTAACGGAGATATATCGATTTAAAGGTTTGGAAGGCCCACCAGCCGACAAATAAAAGATTTTGTAATATTTTATACTGGGAAATCCGGGTATGAAAATTTCGAGTATCTGAACACCCCCCTTTTTGCGATTAGAGCCATATTAACGGAGTTATATCGATTTAAAGGTTTGGAAGGCCCACCAGCCGACAAATAAAATATTTTGTAATAATTTAAACTGGGAAATCCGGGTATGAAAATTTCGAGCATCTGAACACCCCTCTTTTCGCGATTAGAGCCATATTAACGGAGATATATCGATTTAAAGGTTTGGAAGGCCCACCAGCCGACAAATAAATGATTTTGTAATAATTTATACTGGAAAATCAGGGTATGAAAATTTCGAGCATCTGAACACCCCTCTTTTCGCGATTAGAGCCATATTAACGGAGATATATCGATTTAAAGGTTTGGAAGGCCCACCAGCGGACAAATAAAAGATTTTGTAATAATTTATACTGGGAAATCAGGGTATGAAAATTTCGAGCATCTGAACACCCCCCTTTTCGCGATTAGAGCCATATTAACGGAGATAAATCGATTTAAAGGTTTGGAAGGTCCACCAGCCGATAAATAAAAGATTTTGTAATAATTTATACTGGGAAATCAGGGTATGAAAATTTAACGGAGATATATCGATTTTGTAATAATTTATACTGGGAAATCAGGGTATGAAAATTTCGAGCATCTGAACACCCCTCTTTTCGCGATTAGAGCCATATTAACGGAGATATATCGATTTAAAGGTTTGGAAGGCCCACCAGCCGATAAATAAAAGATTTTGTAATAATTTATACTGGGAAATCCGGGTATGAAAATTTCGAGCATCTGAACACCCCTCTTTTCGCGATTAGAGCCATATTAACGGAGATATATCGATTTAAAGGTTTGGAAGGCCCACCAGCGGACAAATAAAAGATTTTGTAATAATTTATACTGGGAAATCAGGGTATGAAAATTTCGAGCATCTGAACACCCCCCTTTTCGCGATTAGAGCCATATTAACGGAGATAAATCGATTTAAAGGTTTGGAAGGTCCACCAGCCGATAAATCAAAGATTTTGTAATAATTTATACTGGGAAATCAGGGTATGAAAATTTAACGGAGATATATCGATTTTGTAATAATTTATACTGGGAAATCAGGGTATGAAAATTTCGAGCATCTGAACACCCCTCTTTTCGCGATTAGAGCCATATTAACGGAGATATATCGATTTAAAGGTTTGGAAGGCCCACCAGCCGACAAATAAAAGATTTTGTAATATTTTATTCTGGGAAATCCGGGTATGAAAATTTCGAGCATCTGAACACCCCCCTTTTTGCGATTAGAGCCATATTAACGGAGATATATCGATTTAAAGGTTTGGAAGACCCACCAGCCGACAATTAAAAGATTTTGTAATATTTTATACTGGAAAATCTGGGTATGAAAATTTCGAGCATCTGAACACCCCCCTTTTCGCGATTAGAGCCATATTAACGGAGATATATCGATTTAAAGGTTTGGAAGACCCACCAGCCGACAATTAAAAGATTTTGTAATATTTTATACTGGAAAATCTGGGTATGAAAATTTCGAGCATCTGAACACCCCCCTTTTCGCGATTAGAGCCATATTAACGGAGATATATCGATTTAAAGGTTTGGAAGGCCCACCAGCCGACAAATAAAAGATTTTGTAATATTTTATTCTGGGAAATCCGGGTATGAAAATTTCGAGCATCTGAACACCCCCCTTTTTGCGATTAGAGCCATATTAACGGAGATAAATCGATTTAAAGGTTTGGAAGACCCACCAGCCGACAATTAAAAGATTTTGTAATATTTTATACTGGAAAATCTGGGTATGAAAATTTCGAGCATCTGAACACCCCCCTTTTCGCGATTAGAGCCATATTAACGGAGATATATCGATTTAAAGGTTTGGAAGGCCCACCAGCCGACAAATAAAAGATTTTGTAATATTTTATTCTGGGAAATCCGGGTATGAAAATTTCGAGCATCTGAACACCCCCCTTTTTGCGATTAGAGCCATATTAACGGAGATAAATCGATTTAAAGGTTTGGAAACCCACCAGCCGACAAATAAAAGATTTTGTAATATTTTATACTGGGAAATCTGGGTATGAAAATTTCGAGCATCTGAACACCCCCCTTTTTGCGATTAGAGCCATATTAACGGAGATAAATCGATTTAAAGGTTTGGAAGACCCACCAGCCGACAAATAAAAGATTTTGTAATATTTTATACTGGGAAATCTGGGTATGAAAATTTCGAGCATCTGAACACCCCCCTTTTTGCGATTAGAGCCATATTAACGGAGATAAATCGATTTAAAGGTTTGGAAGACCCACCAGCCGACAAATAAAAGATTTTGTAATATTTTATACTGGGAAATCTGGGTATGAAAATTTCGAGCATCTGAACACCCCTCTTTTCGCGATTAGAGCCATATTAACGGAGATATATCGATTTAAAGGTTTGGAAGGCCCACCAGCCGACAAATAAAAGATTTTGTAATATTTTATACTGGGAAATCCGGGTATGAAAATTTCGAGCATCTGAACACCCCCCTTTTTGCGATAAGAGCCATATTAACGGAGATATATCGATTTAAAGGTTTGGAAGGCCCACCAGCCGACAAATAAAATATTTTGTAATAATTTATACTGGGAAATCCGGGTATGAAAATTTCGAGCATCTGAACACCCCTCTTTTCGCGATTAGAGCCATATTAACGGAGATATATCGATTTAAAGGTTTGGAAGGCCCACCAGCCGACAAATAAATTTTTTTGTAATAATTTATACTGGGAAATCCGGGTATGAAAATTTCGAGCATCTGAACACCCCTCTTTTCGCGATTAGAGCCATATTAACGGAGATATATCGATTTAAAGGTTTGGAAGGCCCACCAGCCGACAAATAAAAGATTTTGTAATATTTTATACTGGGAAATCCGGGTATGAAAATTTCGAGTATCTGAACACCCCCCTTTTTGCGATTAGAGCCATATTAACGGAGTTATATCGATTTAAAGGTTTGGAAGGCCCACCAGCCGACAAATAAAATATTTTGTAATAATTTAAACTGGGAAATCCGGGTATGAAAATTTCGAGCATCTGAACACCCCTCTTTTCGCGATTAGAGCCATATTAACGGAGATATATCGATTTAAAGGTTTGGAAGGCCCACCAGCCGACAAATAAATGATTTTGTAATAATTTATACTGGAAAATCAGGGTATGAAAATTTCGAGCATCTGAACACCCCTCTTTTCGCGATTAGAGCCATATTAACGGAGATATATCGATTTAAAGGTTTGGAAGGCCCACCAGCGGACAAATAAAAGATTTTGTAATAATTTATACTGGGAAATCAGGGTATGAAAATTTCGAGCATCTGAACACCCCCCTTTTCGCGATTAGAGCCATATTAACGGAGATAAATCGATTTAAAGGTTTGGAAGGTCCACCAGCCGATAAATAAAAGATTTTGTAATAATTTATACTGGGAAATCAGGGTATGAAAATTTAACGGAGATATATCGATTTTGTAATAATTTATACTGGGAAATCAGGGTATGAAAATTTCGAGCATCTGAACACCCCTCTTTTCGCGATTAGAGCCATATTAACGGAGATATATCGATTTAAAGGTTTGGAAGGCCCACCAGCCGATAAATAAAAGATTTTGTAATAATTTATACTGGGAAATCAGGGTATGAAAATTTCGAGCATCTGAACACCCCTCTTTTCGCGATTAGAGCCATATTAACGGAGATATATCGATTTAAAGGTTTGGAAGGCCCACCAGCGGACAAATAAAAGATTTTGTAATAATTTATACTGGGAAATCAGGGTATGAAAATTTCGAGCATCTGAACACCCCCCTTTTCGCGATTAGAGCCATATTAACGGAGATAAATCGATTTAAAGGTTTGGAAGGTCCACCAGCCGATAAATCAAAGATTTTGTAATAATTTATACTGGGAAATCAGGGTATGAAAATTTAACGGAGATATATCGATTTTGTAATAATTTATACTGGGAAATCAGGGTATGAAAATTTCGAGCATCTGAACACCCCTCTTTTCGCGATTAGAGCCATATTAACGGAGATATATCGATTTAAAGGTTTGGAAGGCCCACCAGCCGACAAATAAAAGATTTTGTAATATTTTATACTGGGAAATCCGGGTATGAAAATTTCGAGTATCTGAACACCCCCCTTTTTGCGATTAGAGCCATATTAACGGAGTTATATCGATTTAAAGGTTTGGAAGGCCCACCAGCCGACAAATAAAATATTTTGTAATAATTTAAACTGGGAAATCCGGGTATGAAAATTTCGAGCATCTGAACACCCCTCTTTTCGCGATTAGAGCCATATTAACGGAGATATATCGATTTAAAGGTTTGGAAGGCCCACCAGCCGACAAATAAATGATTTTGTAATAATTTATACTGGAAAATCAGGGTATGAAAATTTCGAGCATCTGAACACCCCTCTTTTCGCGATTAGAGCCATATTAACGGAGATATATCGATTTAAAGGTTTGGAAGGCCCACCAGCGGACAAATAAAAGATTTTGTAATAATTTATACTGGGAAATCAGGGTATGAAAATTTCGAGCATCTGAACACCCCCCTTTTCGCGATTAGAGCCATATTAACGGAGATAAATCGATTTAAAGGTTTGGAAGGTCCACCAGCCGATAAATAAAAGATTTTGTAATAATTTATACTGGGAAATCAGGGTATGAAAATTTAACGGAGATATATCGATTTTGTAATAATTTATACTGGGAAATCAGGGTATGAAAATTTCGAGCATCTGAACACCCCTCTTTTCGCGATTAGAGCCATATTAACGGAGATATATCGATTTAAAGGTTTGGAAGGCCCACCAGCCGATAAATAAAAGATTTTGTAATAATTTATACTGGGAAATCCGGGTATGAAAATTTAACGGAGATATATCGATTTTGTAATAATTTATACTGGGAAATCAGGGTATGAAAATTTCGAGCATCTGAACACCCCTCTTTTCGCGATTAGAGCCATATTAACGGAGATATATCGATTTAAAGGTTTGGAAGGCCCACCAGCCGACAAATAAAAGATTTTGTAATATTTTATACTGGGAAATCCGGGTATGAAAATTTCGAGCATCTGAACACCCCCCTTTTCGCGATTAGAGCCATATTAACGGAGATATATCGATTTAAAGGTTTGGAAGGCCCACCAGCCGACAGATAAAAGATTTTGTAATATTTTATACTGGGAAATCCGGGTATGAAAATTTCGAGCATCTGAACACCCCCCTTTTTGCGATTAGAGCCATATTAACGGAGATATATCGATTTAAAGGTTTGGAAGGCCCACAAGCCGACAAATAAAATATTTTGTAATAATTTATACTGGGAAATCCGGGTATGAAAATTTCGAGCATCTGAACACCCCTCTTTTCGCGATTAGAGCCATATTAACGGAGATATATCGATTTAAAGGTTTGGAAGGCCCACCAGCCGACAGATAAAAGATTTTGTAATATTTTATACTGGGAAATCCGGGTATGAAAATTTCGAGCATCTGAACACCCCCCTTTTTGCGATTAGAGCCATATTAACGGAGATATATCGATTTAAAGGTTTGGAAGGCCCACCAGCCGACAAATAAAAGATTTTGTAATCATCTATACTGGGAAATCGGGGTATGAAAATTTCGAGCATCTGAACACCCCCCTTTTCGCGATTAGAGCCATATTAACGGAGATATATCGATTTAAAGGTTTGGAAGGCCCACCAGCCGACAAATAAAAAATTTTGTAATAATTTATACTGGGAAATCCGGGTATGAAAATTTCGAGCATCTGAACACCCCTCTTTTCGCGATTAGAGCCATATTAACGGAGATATATCGATTTAAAGGTTTGGAAGGCCCACCAGCCGACAAATAAAAGATTTTGTAATAATTTATACTGGGAAATCAGGGTATGAAAATTTCGAGCATCTGAACACCCCTCTTTTTGCGATTAGAGCCATATTAACGGAGATATATCGATTTGAAGGTTTGGAAGGCCCACCAGCCGATAAATTTCGTGATTAGAGCCATATTAACGGAGATATATCGATTTAAAGGTTTGGAAGGCCCACCAGCCGACAAATAAAAGATTTTGTAATATTATATATTGGGAAAACCGGGTATGAAAATTTCGAGCAACTGAACACCCCTCTTTTCGCGATTAGAGCTACATTAACGGAGATATATCGATTTAAAGGTTTGGAAGGCCCACCAGCCGACAAATAAAAGATTTTGTAATATTTTATACTGGGAAATCCGGGTATGAAAATTTCGAGCATCTGAACACCCCTCTTTTCGCGATTAGAGCCATATTAACGGAGATATATCGGTTTGAAGGTTTGGAAGGCCCACCAGCCGATAAATTTCGTGATTAGAGCCATATTAACGGAGATATATCGATTTAAAGGTTTGGAAGGCCCACCAGCCGACAAATAAAAGATTTTGTAATAATTTATACTGGGAAATCCGGGTATGAAAATTTCGAGCAACTGAACACCCCTCTTTTCGCGATTAGAGCCATATTAACGGAGATATATCGATTTAAAGGTTTGGAAGGCCCACCAGCCGACAAATAAAAAATTTTGTAATATTTTATATTAGGAAATCCGGGTATGAAAATTTCGAGCATCTGAACACCCCTCTTTTCGCGATTAGAGCCATATTAACGGAGATATATCGATTTAAAGGTTTGGAAGGCCCACCAGCCGACAAATAAAAGATTTTGTAATAATTTATACTGGGAAATCCGGGTATGAAAATTTCGAGCAACTGAACACCCCTCTTTTCGCGATTAGAGCTACATTAACGGAGATATATCGATTTAAAGGTTTGGAAGGCCCACCAGCCGTCAAATAAAAGATTTTGTAATATTTTATACTGGGAAATCCGGGTATGAAAATTTCGAGCATCTGAACACCCCTCTTTTTGCGATTAGAGCCATATTAAAGGAGATATATCGATTTGAAGGTTTGGAAGGCCCACCAGCCGATAAATTTCGTGATTAGAGCCATATTAACGGAGATATATCGATTTAAAGGTTTGGAAGGCCCACCAGCCGACAAATAAAAGATTTTGTAATCATCTATACTGGGAAATCCGGGTATGAAAATTTCGAGCATCTGAACACCCCCCTTTTCGCGATTAGAGCCATATTAACGGAGATATATCGATTTAAAGGTTTGGAAGGCCCACCAGCCGACAAATAAAAATTTTTGTAATATTTTATATTAGGAAATCCGGGTATGAAAATTTCGAGCATCTGAACACCCCTCTTTTCGCGATTAGAGCCATATTAACGGAGATATATCGATTTAAAGGTTTGGAAGGCCCACCAGCCAATAAATAAAAGATTTTGTAATATTTTATATTAGGAAATCCGGGTATGAAAATTTCGAGCATCTGAACACCCCTCTTTTCGCGATTAGAGCCATATTAACGGAGATATATCGATTTAAAGGTTTGGAAGGCCCACCAGCCGTCAAATAAAAGATTTTGTAATATTATATATTGGGAAAACCGGGTATGAAAATTTCGAGCATCTGAACACCCCTCTTTTCTCGATTAGAGCCATATTAACGGAGATATATCGATTTAAAGGTTTGGAAGGCCCACCAGCCAATAAATAAAAGATTTTGTAATATTTTATATTAGGAAATCCGGGTATGAAAATTTCGAGCATCTGAACACCCCTCTTTTCGCGATTAGAGCCATATTAACGGAGATATATCGATTTAAAGGTTTGGAAGGCCCACCAGCCGTCAAATAAAAGATTTTGTAATATTATATATTGGGAAAACCGGGTATGAAAATTTCGAGCAACTGAACACCCCTCTTTTCGCGATTAGAGCTACATTAACGGAGATATATCGATTTAAAGGTTTGGAAGGCCCACCAGCCGACAAATAAAAGATTTTGTAATATTTTATACTGGGAAATCCGGGTATGAAAATTTCGAGCATCTGAACACCCCTCTTTTCGCGATTAGAGCCATATTAACGGAGATATATCGATTTAAATGTTTGGAAGGCCCACCAGCCGATAAATAAAAGATTTTGTAATAATTTATACTGGGAAATCCGGGTATGAAAATTTCGAGCATCTGAACACCCCTCTTTTTGCGATTAGAGCCATATTAACGGAGATATATCGATTTGAAGGTTTGGAAGGCCCACCAGCCGATAAATTTCGCGATTAGAGCCATATTAACGGAGATATATCGATTTAAAGGTTTGGAAGGCCCACCAGCCGACAAATAAAAGATTTTGTAATATTTTAAACTGGGAAAACCGGGTATGAAAATTTCGAGCAACTGAACACCCCTCTTTTCGCGATTAGAGCTACATTAACGGAGATATATCGATTTAAAGGTTTGGAAGGCCCACCAGCCGACAAATAAAAGATTTTGTAATATTTTATACTGGGAAATCCGGGTATGAAAATTTCGAGCATCTGAACACCCCTCTTTTTGCGATTAGAGCCATATTAACGGAGATATATCGATTTGAAGGTTTGGAAGGCCCACCAGCCGATAAATTTCGTGATTAGAGCCATATTAACGGAGATATATCGATTTAAAGGTTTGGAAGGCCCACCAGCCGACAAATAAAAGATTTTGTAATATTTTAAACTGGGAAAACCGGGTATGAAAATTTCGAGCAACTGAACACCCCTCTTTTCGCGATTAGAGCTAAATTAACGGAGATATATCGATTTAAAGGTTTGGAAGGCCCACCAGCCGACAAATAAAAGATTTTGTAATATTTTATACTGGGAAATCCGGGTATGAAAATTTCGAGCATCTGAACACCCCTCTTTTCGCGATTAGAGCCATATTAACGGAGATATATCGATTTAAAGGTTTGGAAGGCCCACCAGCCGACAAATAAAAGATTTTGTAATATTTTATACTGGGAAATCCGGGTATGAAAATTTCGAGCATCTGAACACCCCTCTTTTCGCGATTAGAGCCATATTAACGGAGATATATCGATTTGAAGGTTTGGAAGGCCCACCAGCCGATAAATTTCGTGATTAGAGCCATATTAACGGAGATATATCGATTTAAAGGTTTGGAAGGCCCACCAGCCGACAAATAAAAGATTTTGTAATATTATATATTGGGAAAACCGGGTATGAAAATTTCGAGCAACTGAACACCCCTCTTTTCGCGATTAGAGCTACATTAACGGAGATATATCGATTTAAAGGTTTGGAAGGCCCACCAGCCGACAAATAAAAGATTTTGTAATATTTTATACTGGGAAATCCGGGTATGAAAATTTCGAGCATCTGAACACCCCTCTTTTCGCGATTAGAGCCATATTAACGGAGATATATCGATTTAAATGTTTGGAAGGCCCACCAGCCGATAAATAAAAGATTTTGTAATAATTTATACTGGGAAATCCGGGTATGAAAATTTCGAGCATCTGAACACCCCTCTTTTCGCGATTAGAGCCATATTAACGGAGATATATCGATTTAAAGGTTTGGAAGGCCCACCAGCCGACAAATAAAAGATTTTGTAATATTTTATACTGGGAAATCCGGGTATGAAAATTTCGAGCATCTGAACACCCCTCTTTTTGCGATTAGAGCCATATTAACGGAGATATATCGATTTGAAGGTTTGGAAGGCCCACCAGCCGATAAATTTCGTGATTAGAGCCATATTAACGGAGATATATCGATTTAAAGGTTTGGAAGGCCCACCAGCCGACAAATAAAAGATTTTGTAATATTTTAAACTGGGAAAACCGGGTATGAAAATTTCGAGCAACTGAACACCCCTCTTTTCGCGATTAGAGCTACATTAACGGAGATATATCGATTTAAAGGTTTGGAAGGCCCACCAGCCGACAAATAAAAGATTTTGTAATATTTTATACTGGGAAATCCGGGTATGAAAATTTCGAGCATCTGAACACCCCTCTTTTCGCGATTAGAGCCATATTAACGGAGATATATCGATTTAAAGGTTTGGAAGGCCCACCAGCCGACAAATAAAAGATTTTGTAATATTTTATACTGGGAAATCCGGGTATGAAAATTTCGAGCATCTGAACACCCCTCTTTTCGCGATTAGAGCCATATTAACGGAGATATATCGATTTGAAGGTTTGGAAGGCCCACCAGCCGATAAATTTCGTGATTAGAGCCATATTAACGGAGATATATCGATTTAAAGGTTTGGAAGGCCCACCAGCCGACAAATAAAAGATTTTGTAATATTATATATTGGGAAAACCGGGTATGAAAATTTCGAGCAACTGAACACCCCTCTTTTCGCGATTAGAGCTACATTAACGGAGATATATCGATTTAAAGGTTTGGAAGGCCCACCAGCCGACAAATAAAAGATTTTGTAATATTTTATACTGGGAAATCCGGGTATGAAAATTTCGAGCATCTGAACACCCCTCTTTTCGCGATTAGAGCCATATTAACGGAGATATATCGATTTAAATGTTTGGAAGGCCCACCAGCCGATAAATAAAAGATTTTGTAATAATTTATACTGGGAAATCCGGGTATGAAAATTTCGAGCATCTGAACACCCCTCTTTTCGCGATTAGAGCCATATTAACGGAGATATATCGATTTAAAGGTTTGGAAGGCCCACCAGCCGACAAATAAAAGATTTTGTAATATTTTATACTGGGAAATCCGGGTATGAAAATTTCGAGCATCTGAACACCCCTCTTTTTGCGATTAGAGCCATATTAACGGAGATATATCGATTTGAAGGTTTGGAAGGCCCACCAGCCGATAAATTTCGTGATTAGAGCCATATTAACGGAGATATATCGATTTAAAGGTTTGGAAGGCCCACCAGCCGACAAATAAAAGATTTTGTAATATTTTAAACTGGGAAAACCGGGTATGAAAATTTCGAGCAACTGAACACCCCTCTTTTCGCGATTAGAGCTACATTAACGGAGATATATCGATTTAAAGGTTTGGAAGGCCCACCAGCCGACAAATAAAAGATTTTGTAATATTTTATACTGGGAAATCCGGGTATGAAAATTTCGAGCATCTGAACACCCCTCTTTTCGCGATTAGAGCCATATTAACGGAGATATATCGATTTAAAGGTTTGGAAGGCCCACCAGCCGACAAATAAAAGATTTTGTAATATTTTATACTGGGAAATCCGGGTATGAAAATTTCGAGCATCTGAACACCCCTCTTTTCGCGATTAGAGCCATATTAACGGAGATATATCGATTTGAAGGTTTGGAAGGCCCACCAGCCGATAAATTTCGTGATTAGAGCCATATTAACGGAGATATATCGATTTAAAGGTTTGGAAGGCCCACCAGCCGACAAATAAAAGATTTTGTAATATTATATATTGGGAAATCCGGGTATGAAAATTTCGAGCATCTGAACACCCCTCTTTTCGCGATTAGAGCCATATTAACGGAGATATATCGATTTAAATGTTTGGAAGGCCCACCAGCCGATAAATAAAAGATTTTGTAATAATTTATACTGGGAAATCCGGGTATGAAAATTTCGAGCATCTGAACACCCCTCTTTTCGCGATTAGAGCCATATTAACGGAGATATATCGATTTAAAGGTTTGGAAGGCCCACCAGCCGACAAATAAAAGATTTTGTAATATTTTATACTGGGAAATCCGGGTATGAAAATTTCGAGCATCTCAACACCCCCCTTTTCGCGATTAGAGCCATATTAACGGAGATATATCGATTTAAATGTTTGGAAGGCCCACCAGCCGACAAATAAAAGATTTTGTAATAATCTATACTGGGAAATCCGGGTATGAAAATTTCGAGCATCTGAACAACCCTCTTTTCGCGATTAGAGCCATATTAACGGAGATATATCGATTTAAAGGTTTGGAAGGCCCACCAGCCGACAAATAAAAGATTTTGTAATATTTTATACTGGGAAATCCGGGTATGAAAATTTCGAGCATCTGAACACCCCTCTTTTCGCGATTAGAGCCATATTAACGGAGATATATCGATTTGAAGGTTTGGAAGGCCCACCAGCCGATAAATTTCGTGATTAGAGCCATATTAACGGAGATATATCGATTTAAAGGTTTGGAAGGCCCACCAGCCGACAAATAAAAGATTTTGTAATATTATATATTGGGAAATCCGGGTATGAAAATTTCGAGCATCTGAACACCCCTCTTTTCGCGATTAGAGCCATATTAACGGAGATATATCGATTTAAATGTTTGGAAGGCCCACCAGCCGATAAATAAAAGATTTTGTAATAATTTATACTGGGAAATCCGGGTATGAAAATTTCGAGCATCTGAACACCCCTCTTTTCGCGATTAGAGCCATATTAACGGAGATATATCGATTTAAAGGTTTGGAAGGCCCACCAGCCGACAAATAAAAGATTTTGTAATATTTTATACTGGGAAATCCGGGTATGAAAATTTCGAGCATCTCAACACCCCCCTTTTCGCGATTAGAGCCATATTAACGGAGATATATCGATTTAAATGTTTGGAAGGCCCACCAGCCGACAAATAAAAGATTTTGTAATAATCTATACTGGGAAATCCGGGTATGAAAATTTCGAGCATCTGAACAACCCTCTTTTCGCGATTAGAGCCATATTAACGGAGATATATCGATTTAAAGGTTTGGAAGGCCCACCAGCCGACAAATAAAAGATTTTGTAATATTTTATACTGGGAAATCCGGGTATGAAAATTTCGAGCATCTGAACACCCCTCTTTTTGCGATTAGAGCCATATTAACGGAGATATATCGATTTAAAGGTTTGGAAGGCCCACCAGCCGATAAATTTCGTGATTAGAGCCATATTAACGGAGATATATCGATTTAAAGGTTTGGAAGGCCCACCAGCCAATAAATAAAAGATTTTGTAATATTTTATATTAGGAAATCCGGGTATGAAAATTTCGAGCATCTGAACACCCCTCTTTTCGCGATTAGAGCCATATTAACGGAGATATATCGATTTAAAGGTTTGGAAGGCCCACCAGCCGTCAAATAAAAGATTTTGTAATATTTTATACTGGGAAATCCGGGTATGAAAATTTCGAGCATCTCAACACCCCCCTTTTCGCGATTAGAGCCATATTAACGGAGATATATCGATTTAAATGTTTGGAAGGCCCACCAGCCGATAAATAAAAGATTTTGTAATAATTTATACTGGGAAATCCGGGTATGAAAATTTCAAGCATCTGAACACCCCCCTTTTCGCGATTAGAGCCATAATAACGGAGATATATCGATTTAAAGGTTTGGAAGGCCCACCAGCCGACAAATAAAAGATTTTGTAATAATCTATACTGGGAAATCCGGGTATGAAAATTTCGAGCATCTGAACACCCCTCTTTTTGCGATTAGAGCCATATTAACGGAGATATATCGATTTGAAGGTTTGGAAGGCCCACCAGCCGATAAATTTCGTGATTAGAGCCATATTAACGGAGATATATCGATTTAAAGGTTTGGAAGGCCCACCAGCCAATAAATAAAAGATTTTGTAATATTTTATATTAGGAAATCCGGGTATGAAAATTTCGAGCATCTGAACACCCCTCTTTTTGCGATTAGAGCCATATTAACGGAGATATATCGATTTGAAGGTTTGGAAGGCCCACCAGCCGATAAATTTCGTGATTAGAGCCATATTAACGGAGATATATCGATTTAAAGGTTTGGAAGGCCCACCAGCCGACAAATAAAAGATTTTGTAATATTATATATTGGGAAAACCGGGTATGAAAATTTCGAGCAACTGAACACCCCTCTTTTCGCGATTAGAGCTACATTAACGGAGATATATCGATTTAAAGGTTTGGAAGGCCCACCAGCCGACAAATAAAAGATTTTGTAATATTTTATACTGGGAAATCCGGGTATGAAAATTTCGAGCATCTGAACACCCCTCTTTTCGCGATTAGAGCCATATTAACGGAGATATATCGATTTAAAGGTTTGGAAGGCCCACCAGCCGACAAATTAAAGATTTTGTAATATTTTATACTGGGAAATCCGGGTATGAAAATTTCGAGCATCTCAACACCCCCCTTTTCGCGATTAGAGCCATGTTAACGGAGATATATCTATTTAAAGGCTCACCAGCCGATAAATAAAAGATTTTGTAATATTTAATACTGGGAAATCCGGGTATGAAAATTTCGAGCATCTCAACACCCCCTTTTCGCGATTAGAGCCATATTAACGGAGATAAATCGATTTAAAAGCTTGGAAGGCCCACCAGCCGATAAATAAAAGATTTTGTAATATTTTATACTGGGTATGAAAATTTCGAGCATCTCAACACCCCCCTTTTCGCGATTAGAGCCATATTAACGGAGATAAATTGATTTAAAGGTTTGGAAGGCCCACCAGCCGACAAATAAAAGATTTTGTAATATTTTATACTGGGAAATCCGGGTATGAAAATTTCGAGCATCTGAACACCCCTCTTTTTGCGATTAGAGCCATATTAACGGAGATATATCGATTTGAAGGTTTGGAAGGCCCACCAGCCGATAAATTTCGTGATTAGAGCCATATTAACGGAGATATATCGATTTAAAGGTTTGGAAGGCCCACCAGCCGACAAATAAAAGATTTTGTAATATTATATATTGGGAAAACCGGGTATGAAAATTTCTAGCATCTCAACACCCCCCTTTTCGCGATTAGAGCCACATTAACGGAGATATATCGATTTAAAGGTTTGGAAGGCCCACCAGCCGACAAATAAAAGATTTTGTAATATTTGATACTGGGAAATCCGGGTATGAAAATTTCGAGCATCTCAACACCCCTCTTTTCGCGATTAGAGCCATATTAACGGAGATATATCGATTTAAAGGTTTGGAAGGCCCACCAGCCGATAAATGAAAGATTTTGTAATAATTTATACTGGGAAATCCGGGTATGAAAATTTCGAGCATCTCAACACCCCCCTTTTCGCGATTAGAGCCATATTAACGGAGATATATCGATTTAAAGGTTTGGAATGCCCACCAGCCGATAAATAAAAGATTTTGTAATATTTTATACTGGGAAATCTGGGTATGGAAATTTCGAGCATCTGAACACCCCTCTTTTCGCGATTAGAGCCATATTAACGGAGATAAATCGATTTAAAAGTTTGGAAGGCCCACCAGCCGATAAATAAAAGATTTTCTAATTTTTTATACTGGGAAATCCGGGTATGAAAATTTCGAGCATCTGAACACCCCTCTTTTCGCGATTAGAGCCATATTAACGGAGATAAATCGATTTAAAGGTTTGGATGGCCCACCAGCCGACAAATTAAATGTTTTGTAATAATTTATACTGGGAAATCCGGGTATGAAAATTTCGAGCATCTCAACACCCCCCTTTTCGCGATTAGAGCCATATTAACGGAGATAAATCGATTTAAAGGTTTGGAAGACCCACAAGCCGACAAATAAAAGATTTTGTTATATTTTATACTGGGAAATCCGGGTATGAAAATTTCGAGCATCTGAACACCCCCCTTTTCGCGATTAGAGCCATATTAACGGAGATAAATCGATTTAAAGGTTTGGAAGGCCCACCAGCCGACAAATTAAATGTTTTGTAATAATTTATACTGGGAAATCCGGGTATGAAAATTTCGAGCATCTGAACACCCCCCTTTTCGCGATTAGAGCCATATTAACGGAGATAAATCGATTTAAAGGTTTGGAAGGCCCACCAGCCGACAAATTAAATATTTTGTAATATTTTATACTGGGAAATCCGGGTATGAAAATTTCGAGCATCTGAACACCCTCCTTTTCGCGATTAGAGCCATATTAACGGAGATAAATCGATTTAAAGGTTTGGAAGGCCCACCAGCCGACAAATTAAATATTTTGTAATATTTTATACTGGGAAATCCGGGTATGAAAATTTCGAGCATCTGAACACCCTCCTTTTCGCGATTAGAGCCATATTAACGGAGATAAATCGATTTAAAGGTTTGGAAGACCCACCAGCCGACAAATAAATATTTGTAATATTTGATACTGAGAAATCCGGGTATGAAAATTTCGAGCATCTGAACACCCCCCTTTTCGCGATTAGAGCCATATTAACGGAGATAAATCGATTTAAAGGTTTGGAAGGCCCACCAGCCGACAAATAAAATATTTTGTAATAATTTATACTGGGAAATCAGGGTATGAAAATTTCGAGCATCTGAACACCCCTCTTTTTGCGATTAGAGCCATATTAACGGAGATATATCGATTTGAAGGTTTGGAAGGCCCACCAGCCGATAAATTTCGTGATTAGAGCCATATTAACGGAGATATATCGATTTAAAGGTTTGGAAGGCCCACCAGCCGACAAATAAAAAATTTTGTAATATTTTACATTAGGAAATCCGGGTATGAAAATTTCGAGCATCTGAACACCCCTCTTTTCGCGATTAGAGCCATATTAACGGAGATATATCGATTTAAAGGTTTGGAAGGCCCACCAGCCGACAAATAAAAGATTTTGTAATAATTTATACTGGGAAATCCGGGTATGAAAATTTCGAGCAACTGAACACCCCTCTTTTCGCGATTAGAGCTACATTAACGGAGATATATCGATTTAAAGGTTTGGAAGGCCCACCAGCCGTCAAATAAAAGATTTTGTAATAATATATACTGGGAAATCCGGGTATGAAAATTTCGAGCATCTGAACACCCCTCTTTTTGCGATTAGAGCCATATTAAAGGAGATATATCGATTTGAAGGTTTGGAAGGCCCACCAGCCGATAAATTTCGTGATTAGAGCCATATTAACGGAGATATATCGATTTAAAGGTTTGGAAGGCCCACCAGCCGACAAATAAAAGATTTTGTAATCATCTATACTGGGAAATCCGGGTATGAAAATTTCGAGCATCTGAACACCCCCCTTTTCGCGATTAGAGCCATATTAACGGAGATATATCGATTTAAAGGTTTGGAAGGCCCACCAGCCGACAAATAAAAAATTTTGTAATATTTTATATTAGGAAATCCGGGTATGAAAATTTCGAGCATCTGAACACCCCTCTTTTCGCGATTAGAGCCATATTAACGGAGATATATCGATTTAAATGTTTGGAAGGCCCACCAGCCGATAAATAAAAGATTTTGTAATAATTTATACTGGGAAATCCGGGTATGAAAATTTCGAGCATCTGAACACCCCTCTTTTCGCGATTAGAGCCATATTAACGGAGATATATCGATTTAAAGGTTTGGAAGGCCCACCAGCCGACAAATAAAAGATTTTGTAATATTTTATACTGGGAAATCCGGGTATGAAAATTTCGAGCATCTGAACACCCCTCTTTTCGCGATTAGAGCCATATTAACGGAGATATATCGATTTAAAGGTTTGGAAGGCCCACCAGCCGTCAAATAAAAGATTTTGTAATATTATATATTGGGAAAACCGGGTATGAAAATTTCGAGCATCTGAACACCCCTCTTTTCTCGATTAGAGCCATATTAACGGAGATATATCGATTTAAAGGTTTGGAAGGCCCACCAGCCATAAATAAAAGATTTTGTAATATTTTATATTAGGAAATCCGGGTATGAAAATTTCGAGCATCTGAACACCCCTCTTTTTGCGATTAGAGCCATATTAACGGAGATATATCGATTTAAAGGTTTGGAAGGCCCACCAGCCGTCAAATAAAAGATTTTGTAATATTATATATTGGGAAAACCGGGTATGAATATTTCGAGCAACTGAACACCCCTCTTTTCGCGATTAGAGCTACATTAACGGAGATATATCGATTTAAAGGTTTGGAAGGCCCACCAGCCGACAAATAAAAGATTTTGTAATTTTTTATACTGGGAAATCCGGGTATGAAAATTTCGAGCATCTGAACACCCCTCTTTTCGCGATTAGAGCCATATTAACGGAGATATATCGATTTAAATGTTTGGAAGGCCCACCAGCCGATAAATAAAAGATTTTGTAATAATTTATACTGGGAAATCCGGGTATGAAAATTTCGAGCATCTGAACACCCCTCTTTTTGCGATTAGAGCCATATTAAAGGAGATATATCGATTTGAAGGTTTGGAAGGCCCACCAGCCGATAAATTTCGTGATTAGAGCCATATTAACGGAGATATATCGATTTAAAGGTTTGGAAGGCCCACCAGCCGACAAATAAAAGATTTTGTAATCATCTATACTGGGAAATCCGGGTATGAAAATTTCGAGCATCTGAACACCCCCCTTTTCGCGATTAGAGCCATATTAACGGAGATATATCGATTTAAAGGTTTGGAAGGCCCACCAGCCGACAAATAAAAAATTTTGTAATATTTTATATTAGGAAATCCGGGTATGAAAATTTCGAGCATCTGAACACCCCTCTTTTCGCGATTAGAGCCATATTAACGGAGATATATCGATTTAAAGGTTTGGAAGGCCCACCAGCCAATAAATAAAAGATTTTGTAATATTTTATATTAGGAAATCCGGGTATGAAAATTTCGAGCATCTGAACACCCCTCTTTTCGCGATTAGAGCCATATTAACGGAGATATATCGATTTAAAGGTTTGGAAGGCCCACCAGCCGTCAAATAAAAGATTTTGTAATATTTTATACTGGGAAATCCGGGTATGAAAATTTCGAGCATCTGAACACCCCTCTTTTTGCGATTAGAGCCATATTAACGGAGATATATCGATTTGTAGGTTTGGAAGGCCCACCAGCCGATAAATTTCGTGATTAGAGCCATATTAACGGAGATATATCGATTTAAAGGTTTGGAAGGCCCACCAGCCAATAAATAAAAGATTTTGTAATATTTTATATTAGGAAATCCGGGTATGAAAATTTCGAGCATCTGAACACCCCTCTTTTCGCGATTAGAGCCATATTAACGGAGATATATCGATTTAAAGGTTTGGAAGGCCCACCAGCCGACAAATAAAAGATTTTGTAATATTTTATACTGGGAAATCCGGGTATGAAAATTTCGAGCATCTGAACACCCCTCTTTTTGCGATTAGAACCATATTAACGGAGATATATCGATTTGAAGGTTTGGAAGGCCCACCAGCCGATAAATTTCGTGATTAGAGCCATATTAACGGAGATATATCGATTTAAAGGTTTGGAAGGCCCACCAGCCAATAAATAAAAGATTTTGTAATATTTTATATTAGGAAATCCGGGTATGAAAATTTCGAGCATCTGAACACCCCTCTTTTCGCGATTAGAGCCATATTAACGGAGATATATCGATTTAAAGGTTTGGAAGGCCCACCAGCCGTCAAATAAAAGATTTTGTAATATTTTATACTGGGAAATCCGGGTATGAAAATTTCGAGCATGTCAACACCCCCCTTTTCGCGATTAGAGCCATATTAACGGAGATATATCGATTTAAATGTTTGGAAGGCCCACCAGCCGATAAATAAAAGATTTTGTAATAATTTATACTGGGAAATCCGGGTATGAAAATTTCAAGCATCTGAACACCCCCCTTTTCGCGATTAGAGCCATATTAACGGAGATATATCGATTTAAAGGTTTGGAAGGCCCACCAGCCGACAAATAAAAGATTTTGTAATAATCTATACTGGGAAATCCGGGTATGAAAATTTCGAGCATCTGAACACCCCTCTTTTCGCGATTAGAGCCATATTAACGGAGATATATCGATTTAAAGGTTTGGAAGGCCCACCAGCCGACAAATAAAAGATTTTGTAATATTTTATACTGGGAAATCCGGGTATGAAAATTTCGAGCATCTGAACACCCCTCTTTTTGCGATTAGAGCCATATTAACGGAGATATATCGATTTGAAGGTTTGGAAGGCCCACCAGCCGATAAATTTCGTGATTAGAGCCATATTAACGGAGATATATCGATTTAAAGGTTTGGAAGGCCCACCAGCCAATAAATAAAAGATTTTGTAATATTTTATATTAGGAAATCCGGGTATGAAAATTTCGAGCATCTGAACACCCCTCTTTTTGCGATTAGAGCCATATTAACGGAGATATATCGATTTGAAGGTTTGGAAGGCCCACCAGCCGATAAATTTCGTGATTAGAGCCATATTAACGGAGATATATCGATTTAAAGGTTTGGAAGGCCCACCAGCCGACAAATAAAAGATTTTGTAATATTATATATTGGGAAAACCGGGTATGAAAATTTCGAGCAACTGAACACCCCTCTTTTCGCGATTAGAGCCATATTAACGGAGATATATCGATTTGAAGGTTTGGAAGGCCCACCAGCCGACAAATAAAAGATTTTGTAATATTTTATACTGGGAAATCCGGGTATGAAAATTTCGAGCATCTGAACACCCCTCTTTTTGCGATTAGAGCCATATTAACGGAGATATATCGATTTGAAGGTTTGGAAGGCCCACCAGCCGATAAATTTCGTGATTAGAGCCATATTAACGGAGATATATCGATTTAAAGGTTTGGAAGGCCCACCAGCCAATAAATAAAAGATTTTGTAATATTTTATATTAGGAAATCCGGGTATGAAAATTTCGAGCATCTCAACACCCCCCTTTTCGCGATTAGAGCCATATTAACGGAGATATATCGATTTAAATGTTTGGAAGGCCCACCAGCCGATAAATAAAAGATTTTGTAATAATTTATACTGGGAAATCCGGGTATGAAAATTTCAAGCATCTGAACACCCCCCTTTTCGCGATTAGAGCCATATTAACGGAGATATATCGATTTAAAGGTTTGGAAGGCCCACCAGCCGACAAATAAAAGATTTTGTAATAATTTATACTGGGAAATCCGGGTATGAAAATTTCGAGCATCTGAACACCCCTCTTTTTGCGATTAGAGCCATATTAACGGAGATATATCGATTTGAAGGTTTGGAAGGCCCACCAGCCGATAAATTTCGTGATTAGAGCCATATTAACGGAGATATATCGATTTAAAGGTTTGGAAGGCCCACCAGCCAATAAATAAAAGATTTTGTAATATTTTATATTAGGAAATCCGGGTATGAAAATTTCGAGCATCTGAACACCCCTCTTTTTGCGATTAGAGCCATATTAACGGAGATATATCGATTTGAAGGTTTGGAAGGCCCACCAGCCGACAAATAAAAGATTTTGTAATATTTTATACTGGGAAATCCGGGTATGAAAATTTCGAGCATCTGAACACCCCTCTTTTTGCGATTAGAGCCATATTAACGGAGATATATCGATTTGAAGGTTTGGAAGGCCCACCAGCCGATAAATTTCGTGATTAGAGCCATATTAACGGAGATATATCGATTTAAAGGTTTGGAAGGCCCACCAGCCAATAAATAAAAGATTTTGTAATATTTTATATTAGGAAATCCGGGTATGAAAATTTCGAGCATCTGAACACCCCTCTTTTTGCGATTAGAGCCATATTAACGGAGATATATCGATTTGAAGGTTTGGAAGGCCCACCAGCCGATAAATTTCGTGATTAGAGCCATATTAACGGAGATATATCGATTTAAAGGTTTGGAAGGCCCACCAGCCGACAAATAAAAGATTTTGTAATATTATATATTGGGAAAACCGGGTATGAAAATTTCGAGCAACTGAACACCCCTCTTTTCGCGATTAGAGCTACATTAACGGAGATATATCGATTTAAAGGTTTGGAAGGCCCACCAGCCGACAAATAAAAGATTTTGTAATATTTTATACTGGGAAATCCGGGTATGAAAATTTCGAGCATCTGAACACCCCTCTTTTTGCGATTAGAGCCATATTAACGGAGATATATCGATTTGAAGGTTTGGAAGGCCCACCAGCCGATAAATTTCGTGATTAGAGCCATATTAACGGAGATATATCGATTTAAAGGTTTGGAAGGCCCACCAGCCAATAAATAAAAGATTTTGTAATATTTTATATTAGGAAATCCGGGTATGAAAATTTCGAGCATCTCAACACCCCCCTTTTCGCGATTAGAGCCATATTAACGGAGATATATCGATTTAAATGTTTGGAAGGCCCACCAGCCGATAAATAAAAGATTTTGTAATAATTTATACTGGGAAATCCGGGTATGAAAATTTCAAGCATCTGAACACCCCCCTTTTCGCGATTAGAGCCATATTAACGGAGATATATCGATTTAAAGGTTTGGAAGGCCCACCAGCCGTCAAATAAAAGATTTTGTAATATTATATATTGGGAAAACCGGGTATGAATATTTCGAGCAACTGAACACCCCTCTTTTCGCGATTAGAGCTACATTAACGGAGATATATCGATTTAAAGGTTTGGAAGGCCCACCAGCCGACAAATAAAAGATTTTGTAATATTTTATACTGGGAAATCCGGGTATGAAAATTTCGAGCATCTGAACACCCCTCTTTTTGCGATTAGAGCCATATTAACGGAGATATATCGATTTGAAGGTTTGGAAGGCCCACCAGCCGATAAATTTCGTGATTAGAGCCATATTAACGGAGATATATCGATTTAAAGGTTTGGAAGGCCCACCAGCCGACAAATAAAAGATTTTGTAATATTTTATACTGGGAAATCCGGGTATGAAAATTTCGAGCATCTCAACACCCCCCTTTTCGCGATTAGAGCCATGTTAACGGAGATATATCTATTTAAAGGCTCACCAGCCGATAAATAAAAGATTTTGTAATATTTTATACTGGGAAATCCGGGTATGAAAATTTCGAGCATCTCAACACCCCCTTTTCGCGATTAGAGCCATATTAACGGAGATAAATCGATTTAAAAGCTTGGAAGGCCCACCAGCCGATAAATAAAAGATTTTGTAATATTTTATACTGGGTATGAAAATTTCGAGCATCTCAACACCCCCCTTTTCGCGATTAGAGCCATATTAACGGAGATAAATCGATTTAAAGGTTTGGAAGGCCCACCAGCCGACAAATAAAAGATTTTGTAATATTTTATACTGGGAAATCCGGGTATGAAAATTTCGAGCATCTGAACACCCCTCTTTTTGCGATTAGAGCCATATTAACGGAGATATATCGATTTGAAGGTTTGGAAGGCCCACCAGCCGATAAATTTCGTGATTAGAGCCATATTAACGGAGATATATCGATTTAAAGGTTTGGAAGGCCCACCAGCCGACAAATAAAAGATTTTGTAATATTATATATTGGGAAAACCGGGTATGAAAATTTCTAGCATCTCAACACCCCCCTTTTCGCGATTAGAGCCACATTAACGGAGATATATCGATTTAAAGGTTTGGAAGGCCCACCAGCCGACAAATAAAAGATTTTGTAATATTTGATACTGGGAAATCCGGGTATGAAAATTTCGAGCATCTCAACACCCCCCTTTTCGCGATTAGAGCCATATTAACGGAGATATATCGATTTAAAGGTTTGGAATGCCCACCAGCCGATAAATAAAAGATTTTGTAATATTTTATACTGGGAAATCCGGGTATGGAAATTTCGAGCATCTGAACACCCCTCTTTTCGCGATTAGAGCCATATTAACGGAGATAAATCGATTTAAAAGTTTGGAAGGCCCACCAGCCGATAAATAAAAGATTTTCTAATTTTTTATACTGGGAAATCCGGGTATGAAAATTTCGAGCATCTGAACACCCCTCTTTTCGCGATTAGAGCCATATTAACGGAGATAAATCGATTTAAAGGTTTGGATGGCCCACCAGCCGACAAATTAAATGTTTTGTAATAATTTATACTGGGAAATCCGGGTATGAAAATTTCGAGCATCTGAACACCCCTCTTTTTGCGATTAGAGCCATATTAACGGAGATATATCGATTTGAAGGTTTGGAAGGCCCACCAGCCGATAAATTTCGTGATTAGAGCCATATTAACGGAGATATATCGATTTAAAGGTTTGGAAGGCCCACCAGCCGACAAATAAAAGATTTTGTAATATTATATATTGGGAAAACCGGGTATGAAAATTTCTAGCATCTCAACACCCCCCTTTTCGCGATTAGAGCCACATTAACGGAGATATATCGATTTAAAGGTTTGGAAGGCCCACCAGCCGACAAATAAAAGATTTTGTAATATTTGATACTGGGAAATCCGGGTATGAAAATTTCGAGCATCTCAACACCCCCCTTTTCGCGATTAGAGCCATATTAACGGAGATATATCGATTTAAAGGTTTGGAATGCCCACCAGCCGATAAATAAAAGATTTTGTAATATTTTATACTGGGAAATCCGGGTATGGAAATTTCGAGCATCTGAACACCCCTCTTTTCGCGATTAGAGCCATATTAACGGAGATAAATCGATTTAAAAGTTTGGAAGGCCCACCAGCCGATAAATAAAAGATTTTCTAATTTTTTATACTGGGAAATCCGGGTATGAAAATTTCGAGCATCTGAACACCCCTCTTTTCGCGATTAGAGCCATATTAACGGAGATAAATCGATTTAAAGGTTTGGATGGCCCACCAGCCGACAAATTAAATGTTTTGTAATAATTTATACTGGGAAATCCGGGTATGAAAATTTCGAGCATCTGAACACCCCTCTTTTTGCGATTAGAGCCATATTAACGGAGATATATCGATTTGAAGGTTTGGAAGGCCCACCAGCCGATAAATTTCGTGATTAGAGCCATATTAACGGAGATATATCGATTTAAAGGTTTGGAAGGCCCACCAGCCGACAAATAAAAGATTTTGTAATATTATATATTGGGAAAACCGGGTATGAAAATTTCTAGCATCTCAACACCCCCCTTTTCGCGATTAGAGCCACATTAACGGAGATATATCGATTTAAAGGTTTGGAAGGCCCACCAGCCGACAAATAAAAGATTTTGTAATATTTGATACTGGGAAATCCGGGTATGAAAATTTCGAGCATCTCAACACCCCCCTTTTCGCGATTAGAGCCATATTAACGGAGATATATCGATTTAAAGGTTTGGAATGCCCACCAGCCGATAAATAAAAGATTTTGTAATATTTTATACTGGGAAATCCGGGTATGGAAATTTCGAGCATCTGAACACCCCTCTTTTCGCGATTAGAGCCATATTAACGGAGATAAATCGATTTAAAAGTTTGGAAGGCCCACCAGCCGATAAATAAAAGATTTTCTAATTTTTTATACTGGGAAATCCGGGTATGAAAATTTCGAGCATCTGAACACCCCTCTTTTCGCGATTAGAGCCATATTAACGGAGATAAATCGATTTAAAGGTTTGGATGGCCCACCAGCCGACAAATTAAATGTTTTGTAATAATTTATACTGGGAAATCCGGGTATGAAAATTTCGAGCATCTGAACACCCCTCTTTTTGCGATTAGAGCCATATTAACGGAGATATATCGATTTGAAGGTTTGGAAGGCCCACCAGCCGATAAATTTCGTGATTAGAGCCATATTAACGGAGATATATCGATTTAAAGGTTTGGAAGGCCCACCAGCCGACAAATAAAAGATTTTGTAATATTATATATTGGGAAAACCGGGTATGAAAATTTCGAGCATCTCAACACCCCTCTTTTCGCGATTAGAGCCATATTAACGGAGATAAATCGATTTAAAGGTTTGGAAGGCCCACCAGCCGATAAATGAAAGATTTTGTAATAATTTATACTGGGAAATCCGGGTATGAAAATTTCGAGCATCTCAACACCCCCCTTTTCGCGATTAGAGCCATATTAACGGAGATATATCGATTTAAAGGTTTGGAATGCCCACCAGCCGATAAATAAAAGATTTTGTAATATTTTATACTGGGAAATCCGGGTATGGAAATTTCGAGCATCTGAACACCCCTCTTTTCGCGATTAGAGCCATATTAACGGAGATAAATCGATTTAAAAGTTTGGAAGGCCCACCAGCCGATAAATAAAAGATTTTCTAATTTTTTATACTGGGAAATCCGGGTATGAAAATTTCGAGCATCTGAACACCCCTCTTTTCGCGATTAGAGCCATATTAACGGAGATAAATCGATTTAAAGGTTTGGATGGCCCACCAGCCGACAAATTAAATGTTTTGTAATAATTTATACTGGGAAATCCGGGTATGAAAATTTCGAGCATCTCAACACCCCCCTTTTCGCGATTAGAGCCATATTAACGGAGATAAATCGATTTAAAGGTTTGGAAGACCCACCAGCCGACAAATAAAAGATTTTGTTATATTTTATACTGGGAAATCCGGGTATGAAAATTTCGAGCATCTGAACACCCCCCTTTTCGCGATTAGAGCCATATTAACGGAGATAAATCGATTTAAAGGTTTGGAAGGCCCACCAGCCGAAAAATTAAATGTTTTGTAATAATTTATACTGGGAAATCCGGGTATGAAAATTTCGAGCATCTGAACACCCCCCTTTTCGCGATTAGAGCCATATTAACGGAGATAAATCGATTTAAAGGTTTGGAAGGCCCACCAGCCGACAAATTAAATATTTTGTAATATTTTATACTGGGAAATCCGGGTATGAAAATTTCGAGCATCTGAACACCCTCCTTTTCGCGATTAGAGCCATATTAACGGAGATAAATCGATTTAAAGGTTTGGAAGACCCACCAGCCGACAAATAAATATTTGTAATATTTGATACTGAGAAATCCGGGTATGAAAATTTCGAGCATCTGAACACCCCCCTTTTCGCGATTAGAGCCATATTAACGGAGATAAATCGATTTAAAGGTTTGGATGGCCCACCAGCCGACAAATTAAATGTTTTGTAATAATTTATACTGGGAAATCCGGGTATGAAAATTTCTAGCATCTCAACACCCCCCTTTTCGCGATTAGAGCCACATTAACGGAGATATATCGATTTAAAGGTTTGGAAGGCCCACCAGCCGACAAATAAAAGATTTTGTAATATTTGATACTGGGAAATCCGGGTATGAAAATTTCGAGCATCTCAACACCCCTCTTTTCGCGATTAGAGCCATATTAACGGAGATATATCGATTTAAAGGTTTGGAAGGCCCACCAGCCGATAAATGAAAGATTTTGTAATAATTTATACTGGGAAATCCGGGTATGAAAATTTCGAGCATCTCAACACCCCCCTTTTCGCGATTAGAGCCATATTAACGGAGATATATCGATTTAAAGGTTTGGAATGCCCACCAGCCGATAAATAAAAGATTTTGTAATATTTTATACTGGGAAATCTGGGTATGGAAATTTCGAGTATCTGAACACCCCTCTTTTCGCGATTAGAGCCATATTAACGGAGATAAATCGATTTAAAAGTTTGGAAGGCCCACCAGCCGATAAATAAAAGATTTTCTAATTTTTTATACTGGGAAATCCGGGTATGAAAATTTCGAGCATCTGAACACCCCTCTTTTCGCGATTAGAGCCATATTAACGGAGATAAATCGATTTAAAGGTTTGGATGGCCCACCAGCCGACAAATTAAATGTTTTGTAATAATTTATACTGGGAAATCCGGGTATGAAAATTTCGAGCATCTCAACACCCCCCTTTTCGCGATTAGAGCCATATTAACGGAGATAAATCGATTTAAAGGTTTGGAAGGCCCACCAGCCGACAAATTATATATTTTGTAATATTTTATACTGGGAAATCCGGGTATGAAAATTTCGAGCATCTGAACACCCTCCTTTTCGCGATTAGAGCCATATTAACGGAGATAAATCGATTTAAAGGTTTGGAAGGCCCACCAGCCGACAAATAAAATATTTTGTAATAATTTATACTGGGAAATCCGGGTATGAAAATTTCGAGCATCTGAACACCCTCCTTTTCGCGATTAGAGCCATATTAACGGAGATAAATCGATTTAAAGGTTTGGAAGACCCACCAGCCGACAAATTAATATTTGTAATATTTGATACTGAGAAATCCGGGTATGAAAATTTCGAGCATCTCAACACCCCTCTTTTCGCGATTAGAGCCATATTAACGGAGATATATCGATTTAAAGGTTCGGAAGGCCCACCAGCCGATAAATAAAAGATTTTGTAATATTTGATACTGGGAAATCCGGGTATGAAAATTTCGAATTAATTCAAATAAAATTTTCAGTTATACAAATGCAAATCACCTTGTAGAATCCCTCACAGCTCAGGTCACCTCAGGATGCCTTCGTCCCGTTACGTTTCTATATCGTTTTTTTTTTTTATCTCCACCAAGCACAAATTGGCTCAACATGTTTAAAATTCATTTACCTTATGTTTCTTGTTTGTACTTACTCGAATCCAATACTACAGGAACAAATTTTGGCTCCGGAAAAACCGAGCCATTTTTCCCGGATAATCGAGTCCTGTAGTTGGTATGAACTCGTTATCTAGACACTTTCATCCATTCGTTAGATAAACACATGAAAGCATATAGATTGGAATGTTACTTTTGTAGTATCTGCACAAAACGGAAAAGACGAGAGGACAAACTCCCAGACAGTGTTGGCCTTCTTAATATATGTATGCACTTTCCATTACACACCGCAGCAAATTTCATCGGACGCCGTTTCGCAAACACAATCGTAAAGTTATTTAATAGCGAGAATCAATTTGCGATTTAATTAAGCCTAAATTGTATGTATTACAAAGTATGCGCTCAACTGGATGGGGAAGGACAACAATGATTGCCTATTGATGCGCTCTTTTTTGTTATTTGCGAGTGGGAGATCTAATTTGGATATGGTTACTCCATCGAGGTAATGAACAGCCATCAATTTAAATGTTTAATTTTGCGCTCTGATTGCCTCGGTGGAACAGAACTGACTAGGGTGAGGTGGAATCCATTAACTCTCACCTGATCCTCAGCAGCAAATCCCAAATGAGGTACCTACCTGTATCCATCTTATCTGGGAAACGTTCTTCAGATTCAAATTTTTTTCTCTTCATTCGGCCCATAACTCTTGCCCTAACAGGCAGCAACAAATGTAAATTAAAGCAATTAAAAATAATGAGAAAATGTAAATATAATACCCCAAACACCACTCACTCCACGTTGCTTTATATGTAGCACACAATCACCCCTCCTACCACCCACTGTCTAATGTGGCCATTATTTTCACGGTGGTTTTTCTTTCGACTGGGCGACGACTACAACAACGACGACGGCGATGCCAAATGGTAAAAACACTACCAGGTTACAGATGTTCCCCCGGTGGTAATCCTCTTAAGCGCTTGCTCTCTATCCGGAGCGTAGAAACTAAGGCTCGAGAATAATGCCTCATACGGGACCTTAAACCGACCAATCTCTGCCTGCCTATAGATAGGTATTTGGCTATTTGGATCCGAAGCCCCGAAACCAAAGCCAAAGGCGTCATAAAGCAGGATCTGTCGGAATTTAAAACACCAGAGTTTCGGCTAATGCGGTAATACAACTATAGGGTAGCGAACTTTTTCGGCACATGCGCCCAGTTCCGTCATATCGAGCAGAAACTTCAAATCACTAATTTGGATGTGAACATTATATGAATATTTACAATCATTATTCGAAAAAACAAAATAAGCGTCTACCGAAGTGAATCCAATGCTGAAACGGCACGTGTTTGAATGTGTGTATGACGGAATTGGAATCAAGAAGCAGTGTTAGGCTTTTACAAATATCTCAACAATTTGTGGGTCTTTATCAAATCTTGACTTGGTTTAGACCATGACGGAAATTAGATCTCAACCCTGGTATTGTCTGGAGGTACGACCCAACGTGGTATGCCTACTGAATCATGCTAGAGAGGACATCCTGACCGACTGGCTCGATTCGATTGCTTCCTACGAGGATTCCAAACGGTCGAATAGAGCTCTTCGAAATCGGTGAGATTATGCGGCTTGATGTGAAATTCGCCTACTAGGTAGTTCCTCTCTGATGGTCTTACTATTGTCTTTTATTCGTGTTGCTATTCCGAAAGAAGTCCAATTAATTTGTTCAGATGTTGTGTTGATGAGCATGCCGTTTGTCCGACGGTTTGTGATGCGATGATCGTTGTTGCACCTGCTTGTGAAGTGGAGGGTTTGGTTGGCAATTTGCAATACTTGCATTTGAAGGCAACATTTTTTTTTGTGTTTCCAGAGTGATCCGAAATTTGTACGTAAATGCTTACAGATCACGATACAAAGGTTGCTCCTTATTCCTCCTTACTATTTTTATTATAGATTTTTGGCACTTCTCAGCAAAAATGCTGGAAAATTTCACCTACCCCGGATTGTCTTTATGCCAAGGGGATTAGGCTCTGTGGATCTTGTTCGTTAGTTGACTTACATCCTTATTTGTTTGCTTCAGCCGGATCAGTTATAATGATTCAGGAGCCGCCGGACAATACTACAGGATCCAAGAATCACTGTTTCCTGAATGCTGTTCAGTTATCATTGTAGTTCTAACTCTTCAAGGGAACGTATAAGGGCACGCGGAACAATTCCAGTCACCGAGATTACTACCGGAACTATACGCACATCCTTCAGGTGCCACATCTGCTTCAACTCCTCCGCCAAATCGTGGTACTTCATAATCTTGGTCGAGAACGTTCACTGAACACTGCGATTTAACGGTACAGCGATATCGATGAGGGTTACCCGGTGCCTCCTTTTGTCGTAGACCACAATTATAGTCGCTATATTTATAGTCTGGCGGATAGAATTTCGATCTATCAGAAGGCGGAACCAATTCAATATATTGTAGACCAACAATTGAAAAGGTTCTATCAACTTTTATAAACAAAACGTTGATTATTTTTTCCTCGCCAATCGAACGCAAATTATCAGCATCATCGGATAGGGGAAACTTGCCCCAACCCAAAGATGGTGTTAGTTTGCGTAGGCGAGCCTTGAGTCACGAGAAAAGGGTTTCTGAAGTTTTGTTCGTAATAGCTGATGTGCTCTTTTCTGTTGTTGGTCGTGATATACTCGATTGGTTCCGCTATTTGACAGCTCAATTGGTTTCCGAGATTCTATCCGCCAGACTATGAATGTAGCGACTATAACCACAATGTCAGGGCGATTGGCACGAATGTGAACATCCGTAATGATCTCGCGAATCCAGTACAGCTTTATGTAACTTTTGTCCAGTACCGGGTCTGGCAGGTACTTGTAGTAGGGTACGTACTGGTTTTGTGCACAACTTCTGGTATAAAATGTTCACCTCAATCCATGGGTGGATGGCGAAATGCTTCAATATGGTACTAGAAGGCCCCCAACAGCTACCAGAATTCATGACCAGAGGGGTAACACGTACCTTCTGCCCAAGGACCAAAACACGGCTAATCCAGCCGAGTACAGGCCAATAACATGTCTCTCAAGTAATCTCTTCTTCTTCTTCTTCTTCTTCTTCTTCTTATTATCCGCATTTCAAGTTTATTACTTATCGCATATTAGCTTATTGCGTGCTCTCAACTAAGTATTCTACACGGTTTGAAAAATTCATTTAAATTTCTGTGTAGATGCACTTCCACAGTTCTTAATTGAGAGCTTTCGATGCCTGTACCATTTTTGCATTAGTATCATTGTGTGGCAAGTACAATCATACTCACAATCATACTATGCCCAGGGAATTCGAGAAATTTTCCAACCCGAAAAATTCCTAGACCGGACCGGGAATTGAACCCAGCCACCTCCAGCATGGTCTTGCTTTGTAGCTGCGCCTTTACCGACTGAGCTAAGGGTGACCCCTGATCTCGTCAGTAATAAATCGGAAGATATAGAACCATTGCAATGTAAACAACGGTATGGCCGAAGAACAGATGGGCCATAGAGGTAACTCTAAGACTAGTAGGTCCCGAAGTAACGTGCTCAACTTTTTGGCTCAGTTCTGGTACTATTTTCGGTCCCAAGCTACCGTATGCGTGATAATGTTTTCACCATTGAGCAATGTCAAAATAAAAAAAAAAAATCTAAAAAAAATCGTTTTCGGGTTTTTTGTTTATTTATTTAAAGGGGGTATGTTTCTCAGTGTCTTAAACTATGTTAATCATCAATAGAGTTTCCACTTGCTGCAATTACGGCCTCCACACGCTTCCGGAATGCACAGCAGGTTCTAATAATGTAGTCTGGATCCATTTCTCTCCAGGTACGGGTCAATGTTTGTCTGAGGCTTACTGTACTCGGGTGGCATTTAGAACAGGCCTTGGCCTTCATGACGCGCCATATTGAGTAATCCAGCGGATTAAGATCCGGACGGAAGATGTTACTGCAACCACTTCTGAATGCGGTTCGAGGTGTGGCATGGAGCCCCATCTTGTTGAAATACAACATTTGGCATACTTACTTAAAATCCCGATGTAGACCTCCGTGTTGACCTTTTCACCTTCTGGAATGAACACCGGATCCATTTTTTTGCCATCGGAAGCCACCAATCCAAACACCATAACGCTAGCAGGATGCTTGGTCAGATACACGTTCTTGTGCTCGTTGGCCACGTATTTTACCGGAAGAGAACTAATATACCGGTCGGTTCTGGAATTTGATACGGGATCGACGGTAAACATGCTCTCGTCGGTGAACTGGATTACCGGATTTTTACGCTTAAGGAAGTTCAAGATTTTCTTGCATCGTTCGACTTGTAGCTCCCGGATGCGGTTGGTAATCATGTTAGTTTTTTCCGTGTCCTCGACTTCGCCCCACAATCTTCCTTTACGAACTTCCGTGCCGTAAAGTCACTGATCCTGTGTTCCTTTGCCATTTTCCTTATTGAACACACTGGATTCACCAGAATCTTCCTTTTGATAGCAACGATAACCCCTGGAAGCCGAGCTGACCTCGTACGACCTGTGGCCACCTTCGCGGGTAGTTGTCCTTTCTTTTCTCGGTTTGATTTGCGCGTGGGACAAATCACGAATACGCTGCCACTTCGTCATGGTGCAACTGTCAAATTAAGTAAATCTTTTTCTTTTATACACAGCCTACTACGGTATGAGCTATAGGTTAGGTGCATGCAAAGAAAACCAAGGCATTGCACTATGGGCAAAAATGGGTCCAAAATTACCCAAAATTCAATATCTCAACAGCACGCTGAATTCCGGCCATGAAAAACAATTTTTCCAAAGGGAAATTGTCCGGGGAATCGATTGCACGTGGTCCCATAGACCGGAGAGCCTTGCAGGTATGTGTTTGGGACAATTTTACCCCATTTTTCCCTACTTTTTGGAGGAAATGTTTTTTCACAGCTCTATTTTTCGTAAAACATAAGCACTTTATGCATGGTTTGAGAATACTATGTCTTTAAACAACAGTTCATGAGATATTAGGGGAATACAGGGTACACTGTATAGGGGAGTAAGGAGTCAATGTGAAAATACAATCAATGTTTTTTAATACAAAATCAATTCTTTTAAATATCATAATATTTTTTTTCTGAAAAAAATTTTAATTAACTTTTATTTGGTATTTTGAGTTCCGTCATCAGCCAAACAGTTCAAAAATTATAAATTTTTGAAAAAAATCGAAAAAAAAATTTTTTTTTTTGACCGCTCTAATTTATATATCCTTTAATAGTATCCTTATAATTTCTCAAAATGGGATTATACCATCTGCTTTCTGTTTATGGCCGTACGACTGCGCCCATTTATTTAACACACGGCGGCTATTTATCCAGGATTCGCTCCTCAAGCCGCTGCCATAAAATACTATCTAAGTTACACACCTGTGTATAATCCTTATGGGCGGAGTTGCATCGCGCTTATGAGCGGCGCGTTTCAACCGTCACCAAATGAGAATTTAACATAAGCGCGACAATATCAAACTTTTGAATTATATTGCTTAGCTGGAGGTTAATGGTGCCGTTGTCGTTGGAACTCGTACACTCCCGATCATAAGTTTAAGGACACCCCCAAAAAACATGACAAATTTATTATGTTCATATCTCTGTCATGTTACGTCCAATTTTCGTTCCCTTTAGATCATTTGAAAGGTATTGAATGGAACTTTCCTCGTAGGCAAATTGTTCAATATAATTTTCAAATTTTGTGTGCTAAAAGTTCACCCAAAGTTACAATATTTTTTAAAATTTACTCTGAAGAATCGTGACTGATTTTCTCAGAATTGTGTTGGCCAAATTTTGGAATAAAAGGAGTAGTAGAACACTTATGCCATACCATTCATACCTTTAGAGATCGAATATTGAACGTAAAATGAGAGATCATTGAACAAAACATATTTGCATGGTTTTTTGGGGGTGTCCTTAATCTTATGATCGGTAGTGTAACTAGATTTCAAACTGAACTGCCAAAATAAAAGCGTATGTTGAATGTCAATTCGGCTAAGAACTATCAGCAAGCTGCATGAAATTTTTGACTTCAAGCCGGCCAAGGATGCTAGGACTACAGTGGTTATTTGCCAGAGGCCAATGAAGCATAACTACCAGCAATTCGTTGTGCTGGTGGGCTCGAAGTTGAACTAATTGCAATTGCCACTGGTGGTCGTATCGTACCGCGTTTTGATAAATTTACATCGGTAAAGATGAGTTATGACGGACTGGTGAGGGAGTTGAGTGAGTATCCTGATAGCAACCGAAGGCTTTATGTGAAATCAACATGAATTTCTCACTTTTACCAGTAAGTAAGGATAAGAAAAATATTAATCTGTTCTGAAATTATAATTTATAACAAACCATTGATATACCAAACAAAACAATTTAGTTCCAACACGTTACTTATTTGTAAAATAATCCTAAGTTAAAATGTATGAATTTATTTCAAACCATTCCGCAAACAGTCCAAATTAAAGTTTTAACACATAGCCGTTTCTGATGAATGATAGAATCAATTAGAGAACGGATCTGAGATTAACATGGAGCAAATATGTTGGTTTGACCATGTCCAGCGTTATTACGGCTTAGATCTTATTTTGGGCCTAGTAAGCACAACCTGCCCTTTTCCTCTATTTTTAGAACGAAGTTTTTCACAAAATGGAATATTCTAACTGCAGATGCTTTCCAAATTTATTGAACTTTCCGTACGTATTGTAAGATTTGATAAAGAAAAACAAATTGTGGAGATATTGTCAAAAATCTAACACTGCTTCTTGACGCCAAACTCAGCCTTCGGATTTTAAACTCGGCCTAACGCATTGAAACGCCATTCAAACGCAATTGAATTCACTCTTTTGTTTTTTGAGAATAATGGGTGCAAACATTCATATCACACTTTCTTATTGACTTCGTTCGGTAGATTTGCAAAAAAAAAAAAAACAGTATCGTACCAAACGCATAATTGACTTGTTAACGCCGTAATCATGGTTTGATTTGATGTTTTCTGCTAAATAGGCCCAAAATGGGTGATTAGGCCGAAGTAGTTCTCTACCCTAATAAGCCTTAAGCAGTAGAGCATCGAAGGTTCCAAATCCGAGGAAATGTGATTCTCTTCTTATTCGGCGGCAATCTATAGGAGATATGGCTTTGCGGATGGTGCAGAAAGCTTTCGCAACTTCTTATTCAGCTTCAATCAGCGTAAAGGCCTGAAGTTATCGTCCAACGGTCAAGAACCTAATGAACGAAAAATCCATCTTTGTGGAGACATGGTTTTGGGATAGAAATATTTGCATAGAGAATTTGCTTCCACACGCAGTTTCTTCCACAGTAACTTTCCAAATAGTTCATTGTTCTTGCTTTGAATCACATGTGAATCGGTTTGGCAATGTAATATTCCTTGAATCAAAATGGTCTCCTCCTCGATTCCTACAAAAAAGGAATAAATTTAAAAATAATACTTGATTTTTCAAAATACGCACACACAAATTCTCGGAAGACACCGGGTAAATAATCGAATGAAATCTGTCTAGCAACGGAGGTAACAAACTAGCGCTAAATATTTCTGAGTATAATGCGAGAAATACAAAGTTTAGAGTGGGATGCCCCTAGGAAAATGATTTACTTAGTTTGACAGTTGCACCATGGCGAAGTGGCAGCGTATTCGTAATTTGTCCCACGCGCAAATGTTGCAAAAATAAATTTCAATCGCCGTGGGAGTGTCCCGGTGGAACGTCAAAAAGGTTTTAGACCGAGAAAAGAAAGGACAACTATCCGCGAAGGTGGCCACAGGTCGTCCGAGGTCAGCTCGGGTTCCGAGGGTTATCGCTGCTATCAAAAGGAAGATTCGGGTGAATCCAGTGCGTTCAAGAAGGAAAATAGCAAAGGAACACGGGATCAGTGACTTTACGGCACGGAAGATCGCTAGGAGCATCCCACTCTAAACTTTGTGTTGTGTATGTAAAATAATTTACGATCGAACTATATTCATTCTGGCAACACTGCCGTTCAGTTATCAAATGTAAAAACTAAAAGATAGTATCGCCTTTTCGTCGGTAATCGTTTTATTCATTTTAGTCGGTTCGACTATTAAACCAGACAATAAAAGTTTTTAAAAAATATTCGTGGTTGTCTTCTCTACTTCCGAGATCCCAAAATACGTAACATTTTGGTGTCAGAAGTGGGATTTAGAGGCAATTTTTCCGGTCGAAAGTAAGACGCGTACGTTTCGGTCCCGCGAAAAGCAAAATGGCTACTGCAGAGCTAATGGAATCTCTCACGCGGATGTTAGCCGATGCCCTGAAATCCTCCATTGAAACTTTGGGACAAGTGAACCCCGCTAGAGAAGCAACAGTGCCTACCGTCGAAACACCCTCGTTTTCAGTATCCGAGTATCGTTCCACGGATAACACGTCTGTGTTGGATTATTTCAACCGCTTTGAGTGGGCTCTGCAATTGAGCAATATTCCTGCAGCTCAATACGCACACTATGCTCGAGTGCATATGGGTAAGGAACTGAACAACGCCATCAAGTTCCTAGTGAGTCCCCGCGATCCGGCAGAGATTCCATACGATGAGCTCCGTACGGCATTAGTCGACCACTTTGACCAGGCAAAGGACAAGTACGTTGAGAGCATCAAATTCCGGGAAATAGTGCAGCAGAAAGGCTAATCAGTTTCCAGTTTTGTTCTCCGGCTCAAGCAAGGTGCTGCATATTGCGAGTATGGTGAATTTTTAGATAGGATGCTAATAGAGCAGCTCCTACACGGCCTTGAATCGCGCGAGATGTGTGACGAGATTATCGCCAAGAAGCCAGAAACGTTCAAATCGGCTTTTGAAGTTGCACACACACTCGAGGCCACCCGCAACACGACCAAGGAGGTAAGAACGGCAAGATCATCGTTGATTCCAGAGGCAACCAATAAGCTAGGCTACGAGCGGCCGAAGACACGGATCTGGCAGTTCCTCCTCGTCATATCAATTAACACCGCACAAACAAAAGTGGAGTGATAAACAAACACACGACCCGAGTATGTGTAGTGGATGTGGCGGTAAACATTCTCGTAATCATTGTATGTTCCGTGATGCAAAGTGCTACAACTGCGAGAAGAAGGGCCACATTTCCAAAGTCTGCAGAACTGGAAGGCAGCAATCTCAGGACCAATCAACCTCCCAGGTGCAATCGGAAGAACAACCAGCCTTGCAAGTTGACCTCGCTCAGTCACTTGGCAAAATTCATTCTGTCACCACGTCAGGGAAGCGAGTCATCAACGTAACCATCGAAGGACACAAGCTAGAAATGGAAGTGGATACCGGAGCACCGTGCGGAATCATCAGTGAAGCTAAACTACGAGCGATCAAATCCTCCTTCACACTGTTGCTAACAGACCGACAATTCTCCAGTTACACTGGGCACCGCATTCAGTGTTTGGGACGTCTTCCAGTGAACGTTAGCATCGGGACGACTACTCGTAAACTTGATTTGTATGTCGTGTCTGGAGACTATGATACGCTTTGTGGTAGAGAGTGGATTGCACAATTGACGAGAGAAGTGAATCTGAACGAGCTGTTCGCCCAAAGTGGTGCGGTGCAATCGTTAGTGTCTACCCCTTCTACGTTGCTGATGGATCAACGCCAGTCTCTATCGAAGCTGCTGGCAAACTACGAGGACGTTTTCAGCGACACTCCTGGTAAGCTGATAGGACCTCCTGCATCCGTGCATCTGAAACCAGGTACAGTTCCAGTTTTTGCTAAAGCTCGAGACGTACCGCTGGCATTGAAGAGCCAGTATGCACAAGAAATCGACAAGAAGCTTGCAGCAGGTGTGTACGAGAGAGTCGACTACTCCGAATGGGCATCCCCCACACACATCGTAGTGAAGAAGAATGGAAATCTACGTATCACCGGAAATTATAAGCCTAGGGTAAATTACCGGATGATCATCGACGAACACCCGATTCCTAGATTCCTAAAATCGAATCCATATTCCATCAAATGAGAGGAGTAAGTCTGTTCTGTCACTTGGACGTGACGGATGCTTACACCCACCTCCCAATCGACGCAGAGTTTCGACAGGTCCTCACACTCAACACACCGACACATGGGTTGGTTCGTCCGACAAGAGCGGTCTACGGTGCAGCCAACATCCCTGCGATCTGGCAACGTCGTATGGAAGCAGTGCTCCAAGGTTTGTCCAATGTCATTAATTTTTATGACGATGTTATAGTATTTGCAGATTGTTTCGAAAACCTGCTGATTGCCCTCACAGCAGTTTTCGAAAGAATGAAGCATCACGGTTTACGTCTAAATCGTTCAAAATGTGTTTTCGCCACCCCGGTTCTCGAATGCCTGGGCCACAAAATTGACGCTAACGGGTTGCACAAATCGGACCAACACATCGAAGCCATTCGTAATGCAGCTCGTCCGTCAAATCCGGATGAGCTACAGCTGTTTTTGGGAAAAGCCACATACTACAACGCTTTCATTCCCAATCTCTCCACTCGAGCTCGCTGTCTGCGCGACATGTTGCAAGGGGAACCTTTTGTGTGGAAACATGAACGGGTCACAGCATACGAAGACATCAAATCAGCCCTCATTTCGCCGTAGGTGCTGATGCAATACGATCCAGAACGTCCTTTGATTTTGGCCACGGACGCAAGCAAAACCGGTTTGGAAGCTGTTCTTTCACACCGACTGGGAAATGGACTGGAACGCCCGATAGCATACGCTAGCTGTTCCATGTCTCCCCGGAACAACGTTACCCGCAGATTGATAAAGAGGCTCTCGTCATCGTATGGGCAGTCAAGAAGTTTTTCTACTACCTATACGCTCGAAGATTCACGCTGATCACCGATAATAAGCCATTGAGTCAAATTCTGCACCCGACGAAATCGCTTCCAATCCTGTGTATCAGCAGAATGGCCAATTATGCTGATTATTTGGCACACTTTAATTACGATGTCGTGTACAAATCAACGAAAGAGAACGTCAATGCAGACTACTGCTCTCGAATTCAACGACAACCAGCTACCAACGAAGTAAACAAACTATCTTTCTGTGAGGGAAGAGATATTGGTGACGACGAGTTCGATCTGTTTGCCCTTCAACAAATCGCACAACTACCAATTCGCGCTGAACACATCGCTCGTGAAACGTGCAAAGATCCTAGCCTTGGTAAGATCGTTCAACTGTTGGAAGCAGGCACCGATGTGTCACGATTTGGCTACAAAGCACCGGAGGCAAAATACTCACTTGCTGCAAATTGTTTGCTATTTGAGCATCGAGTACTAGTACCGTCCGTTCTCCGTACGTCAGTGTTTAACGATCTTCAAGTAGCACACATTGGTATTGTGAAAATGAAAGGACTTGCACGTTCGTTTGTTTACTGGCCAAGAATCGATGCGGACATCGAAAGAACGGTGAAATCTTGCTGTGAGTGTGCTCGTCAAGCGCACGCTCCACCCAAATTCAGCGAACATCACTGGCAGTATCCCAAAGGCCCCTGGGAGAGGATACACATTGATTATGCAGGTCCAGTGGCAGGTTCAATGCTGCTGATTGTAGTCGATGCGTACAGTAAATGGTTGGAGGTCAAGGTCACCGCCTCTACAACAACAGCAGCAACGATTGGGATTATGGACGAGCTATTTTCCCGTTATGGAGCACCAGTCACTGTTGTTTCAGACAACGGTCCGCAATTTACGGCCGCGGAATTCAAGGAGTTTCTGCAGAAAAGTGGAGTCAAGTACCACAAGTTGTAGGCCCCCTACCACCCCGCAACGAATGGTCAGGCCGAACGTTACGTTCAGACGACGAAGGATGCACTGAAGGCAATGGGAACCACAGCGTCGACGTTGCATTCAAACCTGAACGTTTTCTTACAGAAGTATCGTTTAGCTCCACATGCAACCACCGGAGAATCACCGTCCAAATTGTTCCTTGGGCGAAACCTCAGAACGCGTTTAGATCTCCTCAAGCCTGAAGATGTTCACCTGAGAGTCACGACAAAGCAGCAAACCAATTTTGACCGAACTTTTCGTGAATTCAGCTCGGGTCAACCTATCTATTTTCTTTCCGGTAATTCCCGTATGGACAAGTGGATTCCTGGTGTAATTGCAGATCGACTAGGAGATCTCCACTACGAAATCGACTACGCTGGAAAACGGTTCAAGCGTCACATCGATCAAATTCGTTCGAGGCTCGGTGCAAACGGTCATCTCATGGTTGAAGCACCCGAAGCAGAAAAGTCAAGCCAGCAGGATGTGCCACGACGTGTAACTGTTCAGTTCTCCGATAATGGTGTTACAGTTCCGAGAGCACCATCAACTCCGCAAAATCCAAGGAATCTTCGAGGTGCTCCTGCCGAACCAGTTACTCCAGAGTTTCATACGCCATCTGGTAGCCCAGTTCATCAAGATGCAAGTTCTTCTCCCTTCATAGTGCGTCGTTCGACAAGAGAACGCCGCCCTCCCCGCAAATACTCACCGTAGACGTTTCAGTTCGAAAGGAGGGAAGAAATGTTGTGTATGTAAAATAATTTACCATCGAACTATATTCATTCTGGCAACACTGCCGTTCAGTTATCAAACGTAAAAACTAAAAGATAGTATCGCCTTTTCGTCGGTAATCGTTTTATTCATTTTAGTCGGTTCGACTATTAAACCAGACAATAAAAGTTTTTAAAAAGTATTCGTGGTTGTCTTCTCTACTTCCGAGATCCCAAAATACGTAACATTTTGTATTTCTATCGATATACCTATAGATACCTGGGAATATTTATAAATACTTAAGAAATATCTAGCGATGGTTTGTTTGCTCGGTTGCTATAATCTATAGACAAATTTCATTTGTTTGTTTATCTGACGTTTGGATTCAAATCTTAACCGAACGGTAACAGTTTTTTGTTGCGTATAATTTTCAGACGATAGGAATATAAACAGTGTTCAGTTTGCTCAGAAAGTTAACGGTCAATTTGTAGTCGATAGCCACACACTTAGAAAAATTGATGTAATATTAAGTGCTCTGAGGCTGACATATACGAGCGTCGGTTTTGACATAAAATTGAGTCCAAAGAGAGGCGGAATTCAGCTCAATCAAACGTAGTTTCAAGCTTTTCAGTCTCGGAACACTTAATTTTGCATTACATGTTTGTTTACGTCGCATCCTTTATGTCAAAGATGGATTCCGTCGCGTGTAAGATTAGGTATTTCTAAGTGTGCAGTCATCTACACGTTTCGTGACGGGTGGCGATCGGACTCCCATAATGAAGAGGACCACGATGGAACAGCGGATAGAGCTAAACGCATAACGAAAGGGAGCTGCTGGGTGGTGGATGATCTGCGATGAAGAGGCGAGAAGGTCAGTGAGTCTGGAGCTGTGGAACAGAGTGGATCTGGTGAAATTTGGATAGGATTCAGGGACGTGAGGCACGTTGGAAGGTAGTGTGTGAAGAGCGGTGATACCAACAATCAATACGAAACTATCGATTTTAAATTGGCTCACTACTTGACTAGCCTATTGGTCCCAAGCAAATCGATTAACGTACCCCATTTTAGTCGAAATTATAGTACCACACAATGTTTGTTTTGATTCGCTATGAAAGTTTGACAGATTAAATAAGGGGTTAGTGGATTTTCGTATGTTTCGAGGAGTGAATCGATTAGCTTAGGACCAAAGATAGTACCAGAGCTGAGCCAAAAAGTTGAATACGTTTATTCGGGACCTTCTAGTCTAAGAGTTACCTCTATGGTGATACTGTACCTATCGGAGACCGAGATTTCAACCTCTGGGACAGCTAACGTCCGTGGTCTCCCAGGATCTGGGATCAGTCCACACTACAGCCACCGATAGCCACGAAGATCGGTAGCCTGACATCGACAGCGGCCGGTTTCTCTATTGCAGCAGCGTAAATGTTTCAGCTCCCGTCCACCATTGGATCAATGAAACCTTAAAATTTAAGCCTAAATTAACCCTTTTTGTCAATCTTCTCATAATTCCGAAAACTCTCCCTACCTCGCCAACGCCCGGAGACCCGGGAGCAAAAGAGGCCATTGGTGCCCACCCCAACAGCTGCCGACTGGCTTACAACAGCAGTCAAGGATGTAGGCACGTCCCCTTCAGGAACGGCGCAGAAGCTCCCGGTATCAAACAGTTGTGAGTTTCAATATTAATAGAATTGGGTTGTTTAGGGGTAATAAGGTAAATACATATTCGTTATCTGGATTAAAAATGGAACCGAAATCTAAAATTTCATCAATTTTGGTACACTGCAAATATTTTAAATAAGTACGATTACATTAGCAAAAATTACCATCTTAGCGCCCCTTGGTGGGACTTTGTATGGGAGCGAGCTGTCAACGAATAGATTTTGTGTCAACGATCAAAAAATTAAATCTTTATTTAAAAATCGAGATGAATGTCTACGGGATCGATAAAAATATCGTTGTGCTCAGTTCTTTCAAATGATGTATAAAAACCGGCATGTTTTTTTTTAAATTCAACAACTCAATTAACTACACGCCACTGACCGTATCGTACGTGACTCGTTGATCCAGTCTCAAGCAGGGTTGAAAATTCTCTGGGAAGAATCACCCGGGTGCGAGAGATATCATTCTCTGGGGTGAATCTCTGCTTGTCTCCTCGGAGATTTTTCCTGTCACCACTGGAGAGATTGTTAGACACAGCACGAGAGTGAGAGAGTTGACAGTTCACTTCTTGTCTGTTTATACACTCACTTCCGTGAGAAAGATAGCAGCGCAAATGCGTTATTGTTTCTCCAAAGATTCCGGCAGAGCCTGACGTGAGTGAGTAAAAACAACAATAAAAATGGCTGAAAAACGCATTCAAGATGACAAAGTGCGGAGTTTTTTCACGTCGAAAAAAGTGCGATTTGAAGACGGTACCGAAAAGGTGTTTGTGAATTGTGTGCTTTGCGGGGAAAATGAAAAAACATTCAAAGTGAACACGGTTTTCAATTTGAAGCGGCACCTTGTAAATATTCATCGGGAAAAAGCAGTCGAAAGCGGTCTGTTTTTGGAAGAGGAATCGCCACTACGCAGCAATCCCGCTCCGCGAAGAAAAAAAGTGACAGTAACTTACGATCGCAATGAATACATTTCTTCATTGGTCCAGTGGGTTACGCAATGTAGTTTGCCCCTAAACTTCTTCTCGAAAAAATGTGTCCGCAAAATCCTCCACCCGATCGAAAAAGCCCTCAATTTCCCACATGTGAACCGCTCAAACATCCACCGTTTTCTGGAAGAATCCGAACAGAAAACAAGAAAGTTTATAATGGAGCTAATGCGTGGTCGAATGATTTGTCTCAAAGCCGATATTGCGTCAAAGAAGTGCAGAGTTATCCTGGGAATTACTGCTCAGTTCATATTGAACGGAAAAATCACAATCGTCACTCTTGCCATGATTGAGCGATTCGAACGCAATACGGCAGAAAACATAGTATGCGAAATACTCAAGGTGATGAAGAAGTTTGAAATTGACATTCGTCAGGTGTATTCGATCACCACAGACAATGGCAGCAATTTTATCAAAGCTGCCAAAATTTTACAGAAGAAACTTGCTGAGCTATGCGAGCCTGATGATGATGATGAGGATGAGCAAAACAAGGAAGATGATGATGTGCAGTCTGATTTGGAAGATTTTGAGAACCATGATACAAATTGGTAAGTAACACATCTAATCAGGAAATAGATTTTGTTTTGTTTTTGAATGACCGCTTTTGCAAAATCTAGATAGAGCTGGAATTAGGGCCTAACAGCTTTTGTAAACAATGACACCCACGCAAACCAACATCCTCATCGGAAGACTTCCCCTACCCGATAAGGATGTTGGTTTGCGTGGGTGAGTCTTGAATTTCTAGAAATCTCCAAGAGAAGTCATTGTTTACAAAAGCTGCTAGGCCCTAATTCCAGCTCTATCTAGAAATAATCATTCACAACTAATATGTGTTCTACGTTTTCTTCATATAGCGAAGACAACGAAAACAACGAAGACGTCCAGTCTTCGTTCTCAGATGAATACGAGGAAGACGTGATTGATGATGATCTACCATTATTAAAACAACCGCAGATAACCAGTACCAGATGTGCCGCTCACGATGTGCAACTGTCAGTACACGACGTTTTGAAAAAGAAGTCACTATCTTCGTTCCTGGCAAAAGTTCGCAAGCTTGTTAAAACTTAAGGTTCAACCGTATGTAAACTCATTCCGTTTGGACAAATCAAAACCTCTTCCATTTCTGGATGGCGAAACAAGGTGGGGATCAGCTCATCTCATGGTACAGCGAATTTTGGACCTCAAAGACTTCATTCTTGCGATATTACCAGCGGATGTATTGAAGACGTTCAACGAATCGTTTTGGAAAGCAGTAGAGAATTTCGTCATATCCACCAAACCAGTATTTATTTTATCAAAACGAGTGCAGGAAGAATCACTTACGTGTGGTAGCTTCTATTTATACTGGCAGGAGTGCTGTCTCGAACTGAATGAAATTGGAACTACATTATCAAAACAGTTGGAAAACTGTTTGCAGAAGCGTAACTATATGTGGTTTGATAACCCTGCTTTCATGGCTGCACTGCTTATCGATCCACGGCTTAGTGAATTTCAACCCTCAGTCCTTTCCATGGAACAGAAGGAGCAGGCAATAGTAAGAATCATACAAATTAAATCATTTAAAAATTTATTACATTTGCTTCTTTGTTTCAGTGACACCTCATGAACACATTCAAAACGTTGAAGGACATGAACATGATTACATGTGGGCCAATGCCAGTTGCTTCAACATCGGGATGTTCTAACCTGACACGTGTCGGTGCATTATTGGCAACAAACCGTCAAAGTCAAGCGTTTGATTTGAACATCGAAAATCGTATCAGGAAAATACAGCTGGAGCATTCTCTTCCCCTTGATGCAGATGTTATTGACTGGTGGGAGAAACAGAAGAAATATGATAAAGAGCTTGCAGTGCTTGCTCTTACATCATTACAAATGCCTTGCACACAAGTTTCCGTTGAGCGATGCTTCAACGGATTAGGGCAAGTGCTCACGAAATTTCGTATGAAGCTTGGAGCCATTCCTTTGGAAAACATCCTTTTCCTGAAGAGTAATAAAGATATCCTTGAGAGAATTGATTTCCAATGTGATGATGAAGATGCCGTTACTGCAGATTGATGCAGGCTCATCGAACTTTTTATTTAAAATATTAATATTAAAATTCTTCGTCTCAATTTAAACGAAAGTTGAAATAGAAATGAATAAAACGATCTAACAGCATATGTTTTTAAATATCTCAATTTTAAAATTGGTTTTACATAGAATTTTGAAAGAATTTGTCTGTGACTTTTGGGTGCAAAGCCTGTTCATGTACAGCTTCCAGTATCTAGTAGGTAACTGTTGTGGAGTTTTTCTTTTCAATACTCATGATCTAGTGTTTTAGATAACCCAATACTGACAATACTATACGGCATTTGAACATTGTCATCAGCACGAAGAAGTGTGTGTGGGTGTCTGGGTGTGTGTGTGCACGCGCGCGTGTGTGTGTGTGTGTGTGTGTGTGTGTGTGTGTGTGTGTGTGTGTGTGTGTGTATGCGAGTGTGTGTGTGTGCGTGTGTGTGTGTGTGTGTGTGTGTGTGTGTGTGTGTGTGTGTGTGTGTGTGTGTGTGTGTGTGTGTGTGTGTGCTATTTTTATCTAACCCTCCATTGAATAAATTTTGTAAAAGAATAAAACAAAACTGCAATCTTGTGGCCAATTTGAGAACTTGATCAACTTCTGGTTGCTTTTTTCAAATTATATTTTTATAACCGGAAGGTTTGCTGTCTGCAATATTTATATTGGGTGTTGCGATACTTTCTGAATCGATTCCATACTTATGCTGGGTTGTGTATGTATAGGCAGTAATGTAAACGGGATGTAAGCATTTTATTAATTTGACTGATTTGAAACATCATTTCATGGTTTCATTGGTTTGCAAGAAATAACTTTTAAAAGTCATATCAAGCTATTTTGCACTAAAGTATAGCAGTCTACTGCTGTGCTAGAAATAATAGCTAAACAATATTTTTACTCAAAGAAATAAAAAAATAACTTTTAAGTTTGAGTAGTTTCACCGCTAGCATGTTTTTTTATAATAAACGTAGTAGTAAATTAGGGACAAGCAGCCAAGAACCGAGTTAATACAGTAGTAGTACAATTTAGTCTTATATCGCAAATTGGACTGCTCCAAAAATGAAAAAGTGTGATAAAAGTGCACATGTAGGTCAAATTGTGTTGAGATTTTCAGAGCACTTGTTGTTTGCATCATAAGGAATAAGTGCTCCGAAGGCACTAAAACAATTACACGTGCACACTTAGAAAATATCTCCGACTTCGGTAATTTTTTTTACTGAAACTATTCGGTAACAGCAAAAATAACAATTCTTTCGGTAGTTTTATCAAATTTTACCGAAAAACCTTAAAAAATAGGCATAATGTTGTGGTAATCTTTTGCTTTACCGAAATTCGTCTAAAATTCACCGAAAATATTGTAAAACTTTTTAATTGCCGTACACTGTAATTTTTAACCGAAATATTGTAAATTAGGACAACGTTTTACCGAACTATCCGTAACTCAGCTTTACCTTGTCAGCCATTTTTATTCTCATATTTCACGTCAACTGCTGCTTCGAGAAGTTCTTTTTTAAATAAAAGGGAAAAAACAGTGAAAAAACCATGGAAGCGGTATTTAATGATCTGCATCAGCTGGATGAACGTCTGGTACACATTTTCCGTAAGTAATAAACTTGCATTTGTCTAAAAGTTCTTCCGTTAAGATTGCAATTAAATGTTTTCTGTGCGGGGCTGAAGTTAGTTCCGGTTAATTCAGATGGACGATGACCCTCCGCAAACTGCATCGATGATTCCTGTTTTGTACGTAAGAGGAGAGCCGTTGAAAAACAGCGAAGATTGCTTTATTCGCTGGAGCGAATGGTCCATTCCGGTTCTGGCAGAATTGAAACTTGCGTTGAACATACTTCTTGAGACATTTACTGTGCTCAATGTCCAACCAGCTCCAACTGACAGGCAGTTTTTTCTTTTTCTTCGCGGGGCTGTTTTGCATACTGCTACCATAGAGGTAACTCTAAGACCACTGGGTCCCGAAGAAAATCATTATTATTTTTGGATCACTCAGTACCAGAACAACGGTCCCAAGCAGTCCCAAGCTATTTTACTCACCCCTGCATGTTCTGCATGAATCCACACACCCCTGATGTTATCTGTCAAACTTTCATAGCTAATCAAAACAAACATAGTGTAGTAATAGAATTTCAACTAGAATAGGGTACGTTAATCGTTTGCTTGGGACCAATAGGCTACTAAAGTGGTGAGCCAATTTAAAATCGTTAGTTTCGTATTGATTGTTGCTGCTACTCTGAGCACCACGGGAGCTAAATTTTTGCATTCTCGTTAATAATTTATCCAACGATTTTCTACATTTTCACCTGTTTCTGAATGAATGAATTTACAAAAAAATGTATCCCAAATAACGAAAACGCATCCAATACAAAACAAAATTAAATACATTAATTCAAACTCATAATTACGTGTTTTGTTTTATTTTATTGAGAACCCAATTTTATTCCCACGGGCTTTTGAAATTAACAATATGTTCGGTAATTTAGTTTTACAATTAGTTCAGTAAACTTTACCGATCTTTTCGTATCATTTTGACAGCTGATTTTCAATCAGAATTACGGACAGTTCGGTAATTCTAAAATTTACCGAAAACATTACCGACCGCTCAGCGGTTGAGATTTCGGTAAAATAATTACCGAAGTCGGAGATATTTTCTAAGTGTGTGCACTTTTATCACACTTTTTAATTATAAAAAACGCACTTCTTAGTCCATCATGGTGTGAAATTAGCAATAACATGTTACAACAGAATAGTTCACACTTAACATTACCAGGCTATTCATTAAAATCACTTAGAACAACATCACTAGTACATGCCAAACTAAATTGAAGCCAATGTCAATAATTCAATAAGCCAAAGTGCATCAATGCACTCCCCGTATTCGCATTTACAAAATGTGTACATTATTATTTTACCAAATTTTAAAATTGTTGACTACATACTGTACGTTTATAGAAAAAGTAACCTTTCAAAAATCTTTGTATGCAACAAACTAACACCCAAAGTCTTCACCGGGGTGATTCTCCCCGGTGAAGCAAACGAACTCTCTGTGGTGCACCCTAGTGATCACTCATACGCTCCGGTGTGTTGGACTGGTGGAGGTGCGAACGACAGAAACTGTGTTTGTTTGCGAAGTGGGAGAAACGGTAGAAAGTGAAAACAAAATACAGATCTCTCGGGTGAGTTTGCTTTTGTCATAGTGCGAGGTGTCTTTTCAACTCATCACCCTGCTTACACTGGCGAGAATGGCATCCCTGGTCTCAAGAGGAAGCTATACTAATGGCCATTGGAACATTTCGACTATTGCTCGTTTAAATGTATCGTTCAAAATACAGATCTGGAAATGACTATCATGTTAAAAGTATAGTTTTCACGGAGGTTTTCACCGAGGTTTTAATCCACTAGCAGGGCTGATAGCGGGTCACTTTTTAGTGACTTTGTCACTTTTTTTAAGGTGGTCACTTCAAAGTCTCTATTTTCGTCAAAAAGTCACTAAAGTCACTTTTTTTAAAGCGAAAGAACGCAAAATATTTTTCTTGAAAAAAAAGGTTTTTTAAACCATAAAATCTTTTTCAGTGCACCTATGTATAGCACTCAGCTCTGTTTAGGAATATCGGTCAATTGGCGTTGACGGCGACTCTGTAGCTCTTTATTCCTATAAGAAAATCCATAAGCAAACGTCAGACTGTGCGTGAAACATGGCGGACTTTGTACTATCCTTTCACTCCACCAAAAGTTCCCATAAGAAACTGACGATATTTGCTGGAAGAGCAAATTTTTCTGCGGTGCCGTCAACGCCAATTCTTTTTCGCTTTGACAGGTTAAATGTTGACAGTGAAAACAACGACAAGAGAAATTTCATAAAACATAACCCCACCTAGTGCGTTTTTTTTATTGTGCATTTCTCACCCAACTAAACTACTTTTTCGGTAGCTTTCCAAATGGCGGAAATGGTCGTAAAACTGCGCTTTTGCATTGCATCGGCTTGAGGTGTTCGGCGCACTTTTTCCTTGCCTCGTAAGGAATACGCTCCGGAATTCACCTTCCTGTCCCGCATTACCAAATGTCCTGCAAAACGTCCCACATTATCAAGTGTCCCGGAAATTGCCTAGCGTTCGAAATGTTGCTTTTGGTTTTTCGTTAGTGTATTTTTGGTTGTTTTCGATTCCATCATTTCTACGGGCTTCTTCAACGTAGTCCTAAATCCTGGTTTCGGTTTATTTAGAACTATAAAAAAAAACCATAACACCGGTGTTGTAAATTTTGTTTTATGCTAGATATATTGTGCATTATTTTGAACCTGGTATATGCTGGAAAATCCTTTGAAGTACTTGAAGGTACTATGACGTTTTGAGAACTTCTCTAAAATGCTGGGATATTCTTGTGAGATTTTTCGTATTCTCTACAATTCTGGGAGCTTCTTTTGATTTTTAGCAGCTTTGGAGAAGCTTGGTGTTCTTATATTAAGTATTTGGACTAATTGAACTAGAACTTCAATCCGAAAAACAAAATTGATGTGCAAGGAAACTATCTGAAGTTCTGGGAAATAATTTAAAGTTCTATGAACTTTTCCTGAATTCTCACATTTTCTAAAGGAGCATTCTTCTAGCGTAGCATTTTTTAATAATTCAAGACCCCCTACCCCTTCGTCCTTAAAATCAATAAACTTCTCTGAAGCTCAAAGAGCTTTTTTAACTTCTGACATATTCTGCCAAGTTCCTCAAACTTCTTTGATGTTCTGCGATATTGAATGAAAAACTATAACCCTCTCTTTAGTTAGTTTGGCCTTGAAATATTTTGTTCTTTGGAATTCTTTGAGATTCAGGGAACTTTTTTATATGCTTTGAACATTATTGAAATTATAAAAAATTCCAAAGGATTAAAAAAAGTTTAGACTTCTTCGAAATGCTGGCAGATTCTAAAAGTTGTTTATTTTTTTTAGAAGCTGGGACAAATTCTCTCAATATATAAAGTTGTCTGAAATTCTTAAACTTTCTCTGATGTTCTAGGATCTTCTATGAAACTTTTAAGCTTCTTTAAAATTCTGTAAATTTCATTAGTTTTTAGGACTTCTCTGAAATTTGAGGAAAATCTTTAAAATTTTCAAAATTTACCTGAAGTTCTTTAAAACTTTCTGAAAACTTATGATCTTCTCTTAAGGCTTTGATTTAAGATAACATGCTGGAGGATTCTCAATAAACCCTTCAAATTGCTCTTAACTTTTGAGATTTTTTTTAAACTATATATTGTTGAAATAAACTGACGCAAGGTTCTTAAATAATTTTGAAGTTCTCCCAATGATCTTCTCTGAACTTCATTAATATCTATGGAACTTCTTGAAGTGATGAGTACTTCTATAAAGTTCTGAGGGCTTCCCTCTAAAATTGTCGTGTACTCCATGTTTCGTTGAAGTGAATTACTAAAGTCTAAAAAATAAGAACATTTATAAAGCTATTAAATAATTTTAATAAATTAATTTCACATAATGAAGGATTATTCATCTTCTCAGTGAGAAAAATATAAGTGAGTTTATATAGTAATATAATTGGTTAAGTATAACTAAACCGTTTTGTTTTTTTGAGAAAAACTAATTGTTGCACCAAAATAAAATATCTTTAGAATACGGGGATGTTGTTGCACACGGAGAACAAATTATAGCAGACGCAATTATTTTTCCGGTCAAAATAACTATATTGTTCAATTGTTTTAGAGATAACCCGAAACTATAGTTGATTTGACTATATATAGAGGGCAACAACTATAGTCCATAGTTGGCCCCTTTATTGGTTCAACTATATTTTTCAGTAGATGGACAAATGTCAAACTTCCAAATACAACTATGCTTTAGTTGATTCAAGAAAACTATTGTTAGGGAAGCAAAATTTTACAATGTTTATTAAACGAACTGCTCTTCATTATCGACAAACTTCCTTAATGTTTTGCTTCTTTATCGATCTCAAAAACACAACTGCAAAATCATAAAAAAAGGTGAACTAAGAGTTGAACCGTGTTCATCTGCGTGAGATGCAGCTATCTTATCGCCTGCTCTACGCATGGTACAAGGTAAAAGTGTGTGGATTTATGATGATCATTTGAAACCAAATTATACAATTAAATTACATTTGACAGTTGTTATAATTGATCAAAGTTATAGTTGAATTGAGTATAAGATGAACAGTTGAATCTATTAGGTAGATATTATTGAGTTGACGGTCAAATTAATGTTGGAATATCTATAGGTTTCTTTCAAACAACAATATTTTTCCATGTGAAAGTAACTATTAGGATTGTTATATTAACTTAACGAATTTGTTCTCCGTGTACGGTAGCGACACCTACTTGAGTTAAGAGAAGAATCAGAAATATGTAAAAAAAAAAGTGAGTTGCACGAAAAGACCTGTTTTTGTTTCAATAGTTTGAGTCCATATTAATAGTTTTTATGTGTTTTTTAGATGAAGTGGCTATGTTCAACCTTTTTCATGTATAAAATCAATGATTCCATGGAGCATTGTTGAATAACGAGGCGATTTGTGAATCGATGATTTTTGTGTGTTTAATTGTGTGTCCAAACTTCAATTTTTAGAAAATTATACGAAAACAAGGATATGGCTGAAATAGAGCTGGCTCAAGTCATGCTTGATGGTGTCGAATCAGTGCGCAAAAAGCAAGCGTCGCAAAAACGAGCAGCTGACAGCATGGAGGAAATAGTCAACAAGAAGAAAGCAACTGTTATAACTAACTACTTCGGAAAGAAGTAGTACTAATTTCCCTATTTTGGATCCTCTATTAGCTGTCACTAGATTCATGTACTATTCATTGTTGATTTTAAACTGTTTATTAATAAGGTGAACGTTAACCTGATACTTTAACTAGTCAAATATACAGGGTGTTTGGTTCCGGGTTTTACATATTTTTAGGGTAGATAGGGCTCCGAAAGTTATGAAAAAATCCTCATGAAACATAGGGTCGGAAATGACTGCTAAGTGAGTTATTCAACATTTTATGTTTTTTTTTGTATTGCCAACTTTGGTTAGAGTTTAATAAACTGATTATGAATTGTGCATACGACCTCGCATACGACTGAAACGCAAAACGACATTTCTCGATGGCATCACTGGACTTCCTATGCCACTAATGTTAATTTTGACGTCAGACAATGAGATGAATTTTAAGCTTGGATTTTATTTATTGTAAATCATTTCCGCATTCGCCCTATTCAGATAACCCTTCTGAAAATTGTGAGTTTGACAGAACCACCAGCACCAAATTGTCGGGGTACACCGCAGTTATGTTTTCTTTCGGCGCAGGAGATGTGCGGTAATCAAAAGTTAAGAATGTAGCTAAACATTTACAATAATATTCTACCAAATTTTCATGTGGGTAGTCCACTAAAACAGCCGAACGTACGAACGAATAGGGTGAAATAGCGCATTTTATGAAAACGTCACAAGTTTTTATGGCTGTTTTAAATCAATAATTACGAAGAAACCATAAATCCTACAAGGTTACTACCAAAGGCAAAAATCTAGGGAACTGCATGGAAAATGTTTTGTAGAACAACTAAATAAACAGAAATGAAAATTTTCAACTTAAAAACACTAAAATGTATAAAATTTCACCAGTTTTTTTGGTACTTTCAACATACTTTTCAATTTTAATGTATGATAATTAACTTTAATCGAGTTTTTTTTTAGAAAGCATTGATAGCTAAGACTTTAATCTTTCATTTGGTATATTGAAATCCGAAAACCACATTAAGATTAAAAAAATATAGCTAACCAAAGTTGGCAATACAAAAAAACATAAAATGTTTAATAACTCACTTAGCAGTCATTTCCGACCATGGGGATTTTTTCATAACTTTAGGAGCCCTATCTACCCTAAACATATGTAAAACCCGGAACCAAACACCCTGTATTGGTTCCATGCAATCTGCATTCAAAGTTGAAGTCATCATTACGTTTTTGTGGACCACTCAGTGTTCGCTGAAGGATTGTTTACGTTCTGATGATGGATGATAACAAACTTTTACTGGAAAACAAGGAGAAATTCATACTAATCAAAGGATCTAATCTCGGCACAGAAGCACAAGATAAGGTTGAATCACATTAAATTCAACCCAGAAATAGACATTCATTTTACATTTTTGTTGCAAAAAATGTTAATTAAAACAAGTGGTTCACTATGTGATGCTAAAAGCTTTAGGGTTTTAATTTGGAACATCTGACTATATGTTAGATTTTGCTGTGCTTCCGTAATTGGTAATTTTCCGTTTGATTTAATCAATATTTTTCATAAAATAGATACTGAAGAGTTGTGAAAGGAAATGGATTTTACCGGATAATCGCTCCAGTTTTTCTGACCAATTACAATAATACCAATAGTGCACTAAACGAAGCGGTCAAATTTAATAAGAGGCGTAATGCATTAGAAGATGCCATTAGATAACGAATAGTATTGCGAACTCAAAGCTGACAAAAACTCATATGGGACTGATGTGCAGCCCTGCCTGTAAGAAAACTGACAACATATAAGTGCTTGTATACAATACCAACCGAGGGTCACAGTCTCGCCATTCAACGCTCAAAGCTTGAGGGTATTTGTTCAAATGAAATACTATATGGATGCGCATGAAAGCTAGTAGAATTGCCAGTCTTCTTGGTACGTTGTGTTCCATCGAACAGCTGAAATTTAGATGTGTTTTCCTGCAGATGAAGACGGATTATATAGGTTTTTGTGTTATAAAACACGCAAAAAACCATACAATAGCGATTGTTTTTATTAACGATAATTATAATGAATTTTCATAGCATAATGTTTAAAATGTAACACACATTTTGGGTAACAATTATGAATTGGAACAGGTTTACTGAAAAAGGGATTTATCTTGAAAATTAAACAAAATGAAAGAGTAGCCAGCAGCAGGCTAGTGTAAATGTAAAAATCCATCACTCATGTCTGTTTACAACAGATATCGATCATACAAGAACAAATACTACTAATATTGACAAAATGCTTAAAATCTTCTTATACATTTTTAAATTGCAGCTCAATAAGTTCTACTTGGGTCTCCTTTTTTGGTCACTTTTTGTGTCTTAAAAGTCACTTAATGGTCACTTTTTTACTCATTTTAGTCACTTAATGGTCCCTTTTTTACTCATTTTAGTCACTAAAATCACTATTTTTGGATATATTTGGTGCTATCAGCCCTGCACTAGGATATTGATGCTGTGAAAATGACTACGGACATTTAGGCTGATGGGAGCAGAATTGGAACTTGTGGCATCCGGAGAGCCGAGTCTCATAGCTTCCGTAGCGTTATGGGCTGCAGAAATGAACAACATTCCCATGGATATCTCCCCACACGATGCCCTTCTACTTGAAGCTCATAAAGGTCGCCAAGTTGGACAAGTTCAAATCGGAAAATCGGTTCAGAACAAAATTATGAATGGTTATTAAAATTGACTATCATAACATTCAATTCACCTGTCATTTTTCTTACAGACGCTTACTTTGAACATTCCTATGTGGACATTATGGTCCTACAGGTTTAGTTTGAAGAAAATCTAGTATTCCAACGTAAAGAAACCAATAGAGTTGGAACCATTGAGTTGGAAATCATGCATTAACTACTCCTCGCAAAAATTAGAGAAAATATACCCCCCCCCCCTCCCATTCGTCACGTTATACCAATACCTAATGCATTGCTTGTCACATATTTGTAAATCCCCCTCCCCCCCTAAGATCGTGACGTATTTAATGGATGCTTCATGAAATAAACTTATTTTATACTCTAAAAAGTAATCAGATCACGCGACTAAAATTTTCGAACTGATGGAGCAAAAAACAACAAACATAGCACTAAATAGCAACCGGCCATAAAACAAAGTTACTACGATGAAAATAAAACCTAGAATTAAAATACTTAAAAATACTTAGCGATACTTACGAGATATTTAAAAATATTTAATAAATATTGGAACTAAACTTTAGAGTGGGATGCCCCTAGGGTACATTCTTTAGTTTCAGACAACTGCAAAATATTAAAAAAAAGTTCCGATACCTTCACGGTAATTCACATAAAGTTTGAGGATTTAAGGGTAACTCAACTAACTTTAGAGATGTTTCGAGTACTTTGAGAGAAATTCAGGCAACTTACAGCAGTTAAATTTATTTCAAGAAAGTGGCAAGAACTTACAAGAAATTCCGAGGAATTATGGGAAATTCCACAAAAACTATTCAAGAAAGTTCCATAACTTTCAGGATGATTTTCGGGACATTAGGCAAGTTTCAAAAACATCAAATAAGTTCAGGGAAGTTAAGAGATTTTAATGAAAGCCTCGTTGGATTAACTGCGACTCGTGCTGGAAAATTCTTCTTTTTGCAATAGCTATTTTTGTATGTATTTTCTCTAGCGTATGAATTTAAATGTTCATTAATTAAGACCACAATGTCAATCAGAAGAATAAGTACAAGCATACGCTCTCAAGTATTCCGAATCCTGAATCAACGCTTATGATCACATCAGTAATTCCTATCTCTATTTCCAATGCAATCCGAAAGCGGTAAATTCAATAACTCAAACAATGAGCCAAATTAATCGCAACCATTTTTCTTCCACGTTTCTGAACATCCGAAATCCGATAGAAATCAAATTTCCCATTCCTCCCGAGCACGCTAACAGCGTCGATCATCAACGCAAAACGTGAACGGCATTCGGAAATTTCCGCCGGTGGAACTGATTCTAAACGCTGCTGCCTCGGTCCCGGGTTCCCCTGGACTGAAAAACACGTCCTCGTTGGACGACGCTGACTCAGTACCAAAGGGCGCATCTTTCTTTCATCGCGTCGTCACACGGTGTTAAACAAGATTCAATAATAGAACAAATTAGATTCCTTCTCCGCTTCCGGTTTCCTTTCCGTCGTCGTCGTCGTTGTCCGCCTGTTGCTTCGAGCAAAATTGGACTCCTCTGCGAACGTGATTTTTGCAATGAAAGTTCGACTCATTTTCGGTGGAAAATTGATTTAAAATGTACTCCGATCGCATTTACCTACCTATTTGCTGCATCCTGAAAGGACGTTAAAGATTTATGTGGGAAAATCTTCCACTCCGATGACCTTGCATTGTTTTCATAGCTATTTGCAGGCATGCAGGCAAACCCTGGAGAACACAGTCTGTCATTATCGTGCATTCTTCCCAAGGCTTATTTTGCCATGCTTTAGCATAGCATTTTCCCTCCCATACACACACATGATGATGTTCTACGATGCTGCTACATCTTCGATGATAACAACAATAATGCTAATAATGATAGTAGTGTTCCTGGCTGTCATGTCTGGAAAATCGTTCAAATTTCATAGCATGTTGTGTCCCATTCCCGGGATGCAATCTGACATCATCATCTTCATTTTGTCTATACATATACTCTGGAAGGGTTGGAAAGCATCGTTCTAAATTTTTAAGATACCCACTGTCTTCCCCAGGAATGCTGTCAAAGCTGAAACTTTTGCTCCGTAAGTTCCGGAACCTGCTTGAGAAACTAGTCATTTGGTTGTTTTCTCTTCTTTCCGAAGAGCGCTGCGGCTGCTGCCGTCGCTATGGAAATTTCGAAAGCAACTCTGAATAATTAACAGACCGCAGGAAGTGAGACTGCATTTTTATAAAATTTTCAAACAAGCCTTACTTTTCGTTGACTGTTTCTTGGTCCGTGCAAAAGGCACTGCTAATCCCTATGCAAATTTTTTTTCTTCCGGAAGACAGGAATTAAGTGACCGCACTTGTTTCATAAATAAAAGGTCCGGTTTAGGATTTTGCAGCTGGAAAAATGAATTGAATTCTTTGCGCAACTTTACAGTTGTTAATTGAGAGCCTTCTCAGCAGTTCTGTATTCGAATGTTCTTTAGCTATACCACGCTTTTGCTCACTAGGCTAGTGGAAGTCCGAGATCGTTGGACTTTTTCTGAGGCAATCCAACCTCTGGTAACGTCTTCCTTCCGAAGTAAAGCCGTTGGTACCGTCCAATGTGTTGATGATGGGTTCGGTAGATTCCAGGTGTGGCAGTCGTCTCTCTAACACTCGATTGCCGTTAATGATTAATCACACATTTAATGTAGGGCTACGTCTTTCGGGAAGGGTGCCATTTCAGGGAAATGCAACGAAAATCGGTCAGACTTTAAATGCTAATAACTTGGCCAATAATCAATGGATTTTGATGATTTGTGTGTCGATCGATTCACCAGTGTTATAATATTTGTGTGGTATGTCACACATTATAATTGTTAAATATTTAAATAGTTAACAATGAAGAAATATGGAAATGAACCGCAAGGTGCTTACCCCTAACACAGCCATCAGAAAGTTGATCCCTAACGACACAGGGACGTTGCACGTTGGATGGATCGACCGCGGACTTGCAGCGTAAACATCGCAGTATTCCTAGGAGCTCAATACATACACCTCACACCAATGAAAAACAACCAGACGCAGACGCAAATCGGTCGAGGGAAATGGATAAGCTGCACTTACCGTCGGGAGATTCTGTTACAGATATATTGTCAAAAATACATTGGCATAAATTTAAGCTGTCATTATTATTACCAATCTGCAAACATTGAAGAACTTGATTGTTTTTAACTAGTTCGTTTATTTAGATAGGCTCAGTCGTGTGTAACACTTTGCGGAGCCAAAAATCCGTATTTTTTTTAATTAATATTTTAAACAGCAGTAAATCTAGGTTAGTATTGGGTACCAATTACTAGTGGCGGGCTCGAGGTTAATGGGTAACAATTTCGATTGGAAGGAGCTAGGTAGGAAACAGGTTTCTGAAGCCACTACTCTCGAACGGTTGACCAAATGCTGGCTGGGCAGGGGCAAGTGCACAGAAACAGGTGGATAATAAGACTGGGACACAATGGCTGGAAAATGTGCGGAAAGAAGGGGATGGTCACGTCAAACTCTAACATCAGACAAACAAGGGAATTCGTAGATCGCCTGCATGTAGGGAAGATCACGGGTTCCCAATACATCTCTTACTTCACGGAAGGGTTGTCTACCTCGGGCCAATAGGGTATCCAATAGTCGCGCTCAGGAGCCGTCATTACCCGGGCAATGCCAACCTGCGTGATCGATGTCATCATAACCGGTTCTGCACCTACATATATTGCTGTCAACGAGGTTTATTCTGTAGAGATGTGCGTTTAACGAGTAGTGGTTGGAAATAAGTCTTGATATCACGCAAATGAATCCCCGACTTACATCCAGACCTTTGTACCGCGCTCTCGAATAAACATTTGGAGTAATGGAATGTAACCACCGCCCAAGAGAATTACTTGTCCAATCGTTTTGCCAACTTAGAAGAGAACTCTGACGTACTAATGGGAAAAAATCATCAAGTTAAATTCTTCTATCATTATTGCTTCAATGGGTTTAATGAACTTACGGGAATCACTAATATCGTCTATCGATTTTATCCGTTTGTTGATGATTTGGTGAGCCCAGTGTAAATAATGGCGGTTCACTTCATAATCAATGTTTGGAGCCGTTTTAGCTCTAATGCAGCTTTATGCAGAAAAACACCGTTTAAACACTTAACACTAGCACATAATAATTTATTCAAACTGAACTTAGACCACACAACTAGCACATTTATTAAATAGTAGTTTTACTAAGGCAATACAAAATCACATAGTGATGTTTCACTTTCCTCTATCTTCGACCGTCTTCGATGCGAATAGTAGTAGCACTGTTCTGTTGTAGCTACGATGAGGATTCGCCGTTCTCACTCTCCTTATCAGATCAACATTTGTAGTGGTAGAACGTTCACTGAGCATGTCGTAGGTATTGAAAGTAGTCAATCCATTCTTTCTCCCGTATGACTCGCTGTGTCACGTCGATCACGTACTGCTATCCAGGACCATTTGCATATTACATGCAAACATCCTGCCTCCCTCAGAAATAACCATTTCTGCACATTGCTGCTAATGTTGTTGTGACGACTGTTGGTGATGCTGATGAAGACTGCTCCTGGCTGGCCTTGCGGTATATCCCTCAGTTAGAGTGGTGAGATGATACATGTAAAGAAAAGACCCGGTAGATCCGGAGAAAATAGCTGGACAGATTGGACAGGTCGTTACCTTGGATATTGGGCCTTGTATTTATTTGTTCTCTCCGGATGATGATGTGCCAACATTGATGCTTGCGATAGCCGCACCGCCGTTAGATCCTTTGTCGTCATAGAGTGAAGATGCTACCGGTAGAAAGGAAAGTTTTGCGACAGGACGAGTGATGAACCCACGTGGTGTTTGAAGTGTAACAACACGCACAATACCGTCCTTGCCGGGGTGAAGTTCGTGGATCCTGCCAGTCGGCCATTGCATTGATGGTAGATTCTCCTCCTTGATGATCACAAGACGATTCTTCTCTATTTTTACCGGAGGATTGCACCACTTGGCTCTGAGCTGCCATCGATTCCAAATTTTCTGGAACATCTTCTGCGTCTGCTGCCACTGAGTCAACCGATTGTACGGGACCGAATCGAGGTTGACGTCCGGAACAGCCTTCAATGTCGAGCCCACAAGGAAATGACCCGAGGTAAGAGGATCGAGGTCAGAAGGGTCGTCGCTTAATGAAGTGAGTGGACGGGAGTTTAGACAACATTCAATTTGAGCTAGAAATTGTCTCCATATCATCGTACGCCAACACTCGAGAACCTAGTACCCGAGTAAAATACTTCTGAGCTGATTTGATCGCCACCTCCCAAAGTCCGCCAAAGTGAGATCCTTTGGGAGGATTAAAGTGCCAACGGATTCCGTTTTCCGTACACTCTCGAGCTACCTGGTCATTTGTGTTCCTTGCTTCTCAAAAGCCGCTTCAGCTCATTCGCTGCACCCACAAAATTCTTCCCATTGTCTGAGTAGGCGTAGGCGTCTGAGCACAGCCCACGGCGTGCCACAAACCGCCGGAAAGCTTGCAGGAACTTGGCAATAGTCAAATTCACAACGAGTTCAAGGGGAACCGCTTTCGTCGCAAAACATACGAACACAGCTACGTATGCTTTGATCGGTGCATCGCGCCTGTGCCGTGGTTGGATGTAGATTGGTCTCCAAAAGTCTATTCCAACTTTAGAGAAGGGTCGTGATGCAGTCACACGAGCAGCCGGGAGCTCGGACATGAACTGTTCGATGAGCTTAGGTCGTGCGCGTACACAGGTGACGCATTTGTGTACGATCTGCCGAGCCACACTTCTTCCGCCCAAGAGCCAGTAACGGATTCGAATCGTATTGACCATCAGTTGAGGAGGAGCATGTAGTAGTTTCTGATGTACGATAGCAAGAGCAATGTCGACAAAGAGTGAGAGCCTGGCAGCAGGATTGGGTGCTTGAAGTCTTCATGTTTTACTGACTGGCCCAGACGACCACCGATCCGGATGATTCTATCGCTGGGAAAGATCATTGGATGGAACCATTTCAGTCGAGAGCTTTTCGAAATTGACTGTCCGTTCTCCAATCGCTTCCATTCATCCGAAAAGCATTGTTGCTGCAGTAATCGTATGAGTGCGTGTTCAGCAGATTTTAGTTCATCAGTCGTGAGGAAGATGAATATCCGATCTTCCTTTCGTATTAGCAAAAATGAAAAGAAGCGTCGCCAGTAAGCAGTAATTTGTACCATTTTCGAGTAGTTGGAGAATTTAGCAACGTATTCATCGATGTCATCGATGTTGCAATTATCAGTCGATCCGCACTGCTGTCCAGGAACAGGCCAATACTCCTTTTCTTTCTGCAACCATTCTGGACCTCTCCACCAGAGTGTGTTGTAGATGATATCTGACGCCAAGCAACCACGAGATATCACGTCAGCCGGGTTTTCCAGTCCTGCGATGTGTTTCCAAGTACAATACTGCGTTGCATGCTGAATCTTGGACACCCTGTTGGCAACAAAAGTAGTCCAAGTGGACGGAGTGGCCTTGAGCCAATTGATGACTGTCGTGGAATCAGTCCAGAAGATAGTAGAGAACGTCATCTGAAGAGAAGCGGCGATTCGTAGATATAACTCGGCGAAGAGTAGAGCACCACACAATTCGAGCCTGGGTGTGCTTTGTTTTTTCAAAGGTGCGATTCTGGACTTCGACGTCAGAAGAGCGATTTTGATTTGTCCATAGTTGTCGATTGACCTCAAGTAGGCACAGGTGCCGTATCCGATGTCGGAAGCATCCGAGAACAGGTGAAGTACAATCTCGACTGATTTCGGGAGAAGAACAAAGCGATCAATTCTCAATTCGTTAAGCGCAGGAAGATTGGAGTGATCGTTGATCCATTTATCCCGAAGACTTGATATAAGCTCTCGATCCCACTCCCAAACCGTTCCATTTTCGTCTCCATTTTCGAGCGTTTTGATCGTTTGATCACGATCGAGATCGATGGAATGCTGAAGAGCACGGTTTTCATGCGGGACGCCCTCTAGAACGGTCTCACAGTTTGATGCCCATTTTCTTAGCTGGAAGCCTCCCCGGGAAAGCATGGCGTCGAGTTGCTCCCGAAGCTTGATTGCTTCTGCTACGGTTGCTGCTCCAGAAAATAAGTCATCGGCATAAAAATCCTTCTCGACGACTTTTGCTGCTATTGGGAAATTATCGGCCTCGTCACTAGCTAGCTGCTTTAGGACACGTGTCGCCAAATAAGGAGCCGATGCAGTCCCGTACGTGACGGTCTTGAGAACGAAAGTTTGTAGTGGTTGGTCCGTAATACTTGGCGATACATTTTTTCGGCGTGTGGAATTAGGATGACTTCGTGGGTTCGGGAACGCATAACAATCGATCGCAAATCGTCCTGTACGACGGGACCGACAAGAAGAGCGTCGTTGAGTGAAATTCCTGAGCTCGTCTTGCTAGACGCATCGAAAACGACGCGTAGCTTCGTGGTCGTGCTGCTCTCTTTAATCACTGGATGATGTGGTAAATAGTACTTCGGATGGAGCTCATGTGGCCAAGTTGCGCATACTCAGCCATGAAATCCCGATACTGCTGAGCGATCGAAGCATTACGAGACAGCCGATTCTCCAACAAGCGCAAACGATGCAGAGCCGATTTCTTGTTGTCACCCAACCGCTGAGTTACAGTTTCCTTGAAAGGGAGTCTCACCATGTATCGACCCGACGAATCACGTGCAACAGTACGCTGAAAGAACTCTTCGCAGGCAGTTTCGTTCGGGGAGTAATTCGCAGCAGATGGGTCTTCCTCAATTTTCCAGAACTTCTCCATGTCGTTGTGTAGTTCGGCTATCGTTGCAACATTGCAGCGAACTGACCTTTCTGGATAGCCCTGAGAAGTTTTTCCTGATACCACCCACCCAAATACCGAGTTGGTGAGCGACGGAAGAGAATCTCCAAGCAAAATGCGTCCTGGAACAGAGAGTAGATCGAAGAATATTTCTGCCCCCAACACGATATCGATAGTGCTCGTTTTGAAAAAGCCAGGATCGGCAAGATCAAAATTGGCAGGAATGCTCCAATGATCGATGTCCAAGTTGACCGATGGCAGATCAATAGTGACCTTGGGCAGAATAAGCAAATCGACGCAGGTAAAGTAATTCGAATTTCGGGATTTGATGACGGCTCGAAATTGGTGCTTCACATTAGCAGAGGACTTTCTGATTCCAGCTATCGGCACATCGACTCTCCTTCGTGTAACAGTCATCGCCTGAGATAACTGTGTAGTGGCGAAGCAACATTCGCTCCCAGAATCCAGTAGAGCTCGTGCGAAATGTTGTGACATGTGAAATTTATATTGTCTTGGTTTGCGTCTCACCACGTTTGACAGATCTGGTCGCCCGTTTGACAGATCGAATTGCTCATTTGACAAATTGAATTGTGGACAAACGAAACGCTATGTGTCCGACACATAGATATCATTTGTTGATCACATTGTAAAAATTCATGAGTGGGACACATAAAAACAATATTTGAAATTTTATTAGTGCAGGGAACCGAAATTTGCATGAATTTTTCGTAGTGTGCAGTTCAATCGAGAGCTTCCTGGTAAATAAATCGATTTTGTTTTTCCCTCTCCAATTTCTATGAAATATCGTATATTTTTTCTAGAGTCGGTGTATAATGAGTCACGCCAAAAGTGAAGCCAAGTCTACCTATTAAACTGTCAAATCGGCTTCCTATCGTGCAAAGTAAACAAACATTACGATGCTATGAAAGGTTCACGAAAGGTATTGCAATAAAATATAAAATATAATCGAAGCAATCATCATAAACACGCAGTGAGCATTAAATTGTCATGGGATACGTTTTATAATGATCAGTAATGAGAATTTCTACTTTTTTTGTTCAGATAATTTGACAAAATCACTGAATTAACGATTTACTACAGCCGCTATTTTTTTTCTCGCTAGAAGTCATTTGAAGTTGATGTAGAAGTCCTCTGTTGCCAAGTGAAAAGAAAGGGAATCTTTCGAAAACCGTGATGCGAGTTCAACTGTTTTTCGCTTGGCGTGACTCATTATACACCGACTCTAATTTTTTCTTTAAGGATTACGTGAAGGAAAATTTTGACATCTCAGACGGCATTTCGTTCTGTGATTTATTGAAAAATAACGAATTTACCATTTTGAAAAATTAGTCGAGAGTCAAAATGGCGAAATACCAGCACAACTTATTGGTTCATTGCCTCTTGCGGACGAAATTTCATGGAATTCTGAGAGGTAAAATCAAAAATGTTTATTTTTTCGGTATTTGCACTCATAGAAAAAATCTTGTATATTTAGGTGCTGTGAGAGTGACATATACGAGCGTCAATTTTGTCATAAAGTTGAGTCATAACAGATGTCAAAAATTGCTAATCAAACTTACTTTGTATCGAGCAACGAACTTTTCAGTCTCGGAGCACTTAAGATTAAGCACATTTAGATTTTGTCGAAAACATCGATTTTGACGTAGAACTACGTCTTTGTCGACTATACTGGGGTGCAAATCAAAAAATATGTGTGGTGAAGGAGTGTTAGGTTTTGAACGCTTGTAACTTTGTCATTTATAGATGAAATAGGATATTACATTACAAACTTGCTGAAGTAAACATTTCTCCAATTTTGCTGCAATTGAACTTTTGAAAATGTACAAATGATAATTTTATCACTGTTTTCATGAAATAAGCCTTTTTTTTCCCAAACCCAGTCATCATAAACGAATACCACTTGGATGCACATTATTCTGCTTGAACCTGGAAAGATATAAATCAGCACTGCTCTCCTGCCTCTGCTCATTACCGCTTCGGACGGCGTGGCACTAGGTCCTGCATCAAGCAGGACTAGGTCAGCGGCTAAAGGTGGATCACGGCGTGTCCACCACAATGAGGAATGAGACTTGAAAAAACGTGCATTAAAACCCCCTCCCCCTTAACATAACCCGAAAAAGACATGGACGATCATTTTTTCCGGGAAATAAATTTTAAGCAAACCACAATTATGTATAAACAATTAAATTTTTACATGCAGAGCTAACATTTAAAAAAAAATTGCTTAACAGATACACTCAATGAATTACCAACAACTGACTGTAAAAGTAGCAGTAGTAAAATTATGTTTATTTCTGTTGATTATGGTAGTACATTGATTTATCATATTAATTGATTAGCCTACCTGGCTCTTCATCTTTGTTTACTTTGATATTCTAATTAAATATTTGCGTTTTTCAACTAGTTCAAGATCAACCATTGAAAAGGCCTTAACTCCATTTTGTAAACAAACCTTGTAAGGCCATTTTCTCGCGAACCAAAACCTTCATTCGCAAACCTAAACCACAATCGGGTAGAGGAGAATTTCCCCTACCTGTTCATTATGTTGGTTTGCCTTTGCGGACTTCGGTACGCGAGAATATGGCCTTACAAGATTTTTTTACAAAATGGAGTTAAGGCCATTTCAATTGTTGGTCTTGAGTTTACAGAATACCCCTTTGGGGATGTATTTTATTTGACTTGAAAAAAGTGATAACCTACCTAACTACGAGTATAACTTAACCTAACGTGCTAGATCACGTATGATCTGATGATTTGATCTCAGACAGAAGTCTCTGAACCTTTCCAGGATGACTACTCTCCGTTCTTCTAATGTCTGAATTCCAGCCAGGAGGTGGATCTCAGAATTTCTAGTCCGCGGGAGACTGTTTAGGACCATCCTAAGGATCTTGTTTTTGATCCTTTGGAGTTTAAGGTGATGGCATTTTGCGCAACTCTCCCAGATTGGCATACCGTACTCAATTACAGGAAGGAGGATTTGTTTGTAGACACAAGCTTATTTTTCAGGGACAGGGTTGACTTCCTGTTGATAAGTGGATACAACGATCTTATCAAGATGTTGCACTTGGTTTTCGTTTTGTCAACGTACTCTTTTAAAAGAAGCTCGCTGTCTAGTGTTAGCCCGAGGTACACGACCTCTTTGGACCATTCCACCACTGTGCCGTTCAGGCAGATCTTGTTATTCTCTGACGGAACAAGTCTAGGAGATTTAGAGTGTGGAAAGATAATGACCTGGGTCTTTGCCGCGTTGATACGGATCTTCCAGCTGTTGAAATATTCAGACAGGACGTCCAGGCCTCTCTGAAGTTTGGCAGTCAGAGCTCCGATGACCCTACCCTTGTAAACGATGGATGTGTCATCTGCGAACAGAGACAACGATCCACCATCAAGGAGAGCCGGCATATCGGAGGTGAACAGGTTGAATAGGATGGGGCCAAGGATGCTTCCTTGTGGAATCCCGGCACCGATGTTGAAAGCATCTGATGTGATGTCATTCAGAGAGACTCGGAACGTCCTGTCTGATAGATAGATAGATATATCATGATATATAGATATATATATATATATCACTAGGAAGATTGGAAGACCATACTGCTCAATTTGAACACCAGGCCATCATGCCAGACATTGCCGAAGCTTTTTCAACGGCCAACAACGTTATGGCAGATGTTTTCGAAACAGACTTGTTCCGTCTGAGAATGTTTGTTACTCGAGTCAGCTGATGGACAGTCGAACGACCTTCCCGAAAACCAAACTGTTCTTCGAGTAACAAGTTGTTTTCATCGGCAGATGTTAGGAGCCGGTGGAACACTGCTCTTTGGAACAGTTTTGATAACCTTGAGAGAAGGCTGATTGGTCGATAACTTGAAGGAGAGGACGGATCCTCCCCAAGTTTTCGGATGAGTATGACTTTAGCTGACTTCCAACACGAGGGGAAGTAGCCAAGTCTGAGGCACTGATTAAAAATCAGTGCCAGATGGTTGTAGAATCTGGAACTCAAGTGTTTGAGTTCCAGATTCAGGATGTTGTCGAAACCTGGGGCCTTCATGTTTTTAGATGATTTGGTATAGGCCAACAGTTCGTCAGTCGTAATCTCGGATTCCTCTGGAAAAATGTTAGGAATCTGAAGAAGATTGGTTGCATTTTCAGCAACCTCAGATTCATGAGGGCTGACGATGTTTTGTCCGAGATTATGGGAGCTGACGAAGTGTTGACCTATCGTGGCAGCCTTCTCTTCAGGAGTTATCAGGTGAACCACTGGGTCGCCGGGACGATCCAGTGGGGTCAGTGGTGGAATGGGCCTAGGCTTGTTTTTAATAATTTTTGTAAGTTTCCAGAAGGGCTTAGCACAATCTGGGAGAGAGCGAATCTTACTAGCAAAATCGTTATTTCTGAGATCCACCATCCTGGCCTGAATGATCTTTGTTAATCGATTACAATTGGTCTTCATGCTAGGCAGGCCAGTACGCTGGTACTGCTTACGAATGGTGTTACGGAGTCTAATGAGATCTTTGGTAGGGCTGTCAAGGTTCAGAGTGTTACTCACCTGTCTGGATACTGGCACGTGTTGTTCCCTGGCCCGGGAAATTGCCTCCTCGATGGTTTGTAGACACCGGTCAACATTTTCCGACGTTCCCGGTTGGACATCGTAGTCGATGGTTGTGTCGACGCAGTGTTGATATTGCGCCCAGTTGACTCGATGGTAGTTGCGCCGGGAAGCTTCGAATCGGTTTACCGAGGATCCAACTTCGGCCACCACTGGGTAGTGGTCCGAGCTCAGCTCCTGGAATGCCACAGGTTGCAAGATGTTGTGTCCCATGTTGCTTACGAAGATGTCGATGGTCGCATGGACCCCAGACAGACTCAACCGGGTGGGAGAGTCCAGGGCCAAGATGGTATAGTGGCCCTCTTGCAGGTCTTCATTGAGGATGATGCCGTTTCTATTGCTCCGACCATTGTCCCAAGCTTGGTGTTTTGCGTTCAGATCGCCAGCGATGATAAAGTTCCCGCTCCTCCGGGTGAGTTTGATGATGTCTTTCCCGAAGGCCACTGACGACCCGTCCCTGATGTTGGTTTGCTTGGGGCAGTAGGCCGCGATGATGGTGATTGGGCCAAGTGATGTGCTCACCTCCACTCCGATGGCTTCAATTGTTTTCAGCTGGAAGTTTGGTACCTGCCGGCAAGTGATGTTCCGTCTTGCAACGATGGCCACTCCTCCACCTCCAGAGCAGGTGCGATGTTCAGTTCGGGCTTCAAATGCGTCTCGGTGATGATAGCAATGTCGACCTCCTTGGTGCTGAGAAAATCGAGTAGCTCTCTACGCTTGTTTGTCAGTGAGCAAGCGTTCCAATTTGCAATTTTTATAGCTTCACGGTCCATACTTGGTGACGAGTGACAAGGTAGCATGAAGCTGTTCAGATCGAGTCTTGCAGGTGCGCATGATGATGATGACCTCGGCCACGAGCGTCACAAGTTCCTCCGAGGTGAACGGAGAATTGTCGATTCACCTGAGACAGCACCAGCGTATGATAAACCAGGGGCGGTGTATGAACCTGGAATTGGCTGGGCCGCAGCAGCAGCGAGACGATGCTGAACTGTCCGACTGTTGGGAACCATTTGGATACTCGCAGGATTGGCTTGTTGGTTGTTGAGCGGAAGCGGAGCTAGGTTCGGAACATGTCGACGGGGCTGAAGAACTGGGTACTACACTTCCGTGAGTACATGAGGCGAACGATGATTACGGAAGCGACCGAGCTGGTTGTTGATTGTGGCCTTCCGACGGATATTAATGAACTCCACTCGCTTGGGACATCCACGATTGGAGGCTTGGTGGTTTCCACCGCATCACGATGTTGGGGTTTGTAATGCTCCCAACTGATGATGACCTGAAACAGGTCCCGAATTTTGGATCTCAGGGCCGCAAGACTGGTAGATCCCTTCATGAAATGCATCAGGAACAACTGATCACGGAAGCTGGTGTTTTGGTTGGGACGCCGGTTCATCGGGTACACTGCCTCAGGCTTGAGCCCGAACCGCTCCAGCTCGGATTTTACCGCAGTCGCCTCGAACGACGGTAATCCACGCAAAACCACCTTCAGTGGCTTGCTCGATGGCAGATCATGCGTGAAGAAGTCCACGTTGTTGTTCTTCAGGAAACTTCCTATTTGTTTGTACTACTCCAGGCTGGAGCACATGATTTTGGTACCGATGCTGCAAAACTTGAAGCGATGCAGCAGCTTGTGTTTTGCCATTTCGGCACCCAGCTTGGCAACATCCTTCACCGGCGTGAAAAGCGGGGAATCCGCTCTTGTCTTGCAATGGGAACGGCATCACCATCGCCATTTTCTTCCGGGAGTACTGCATACTGGTTGGCTTGCAGTACTCGTTTTCCGGCGTCATCCTGCGACGCGCTGGGCTTGATAAGCACCTTCTTTGAAGAGCCCGCTACTGGCTCAATGGCACGTTTACGCACCATTTGTTTCGTATTTGCAAGTTCAATTAAACTTGTCAGAACGCGAGAAGGTGGCGACACTTCCAAGGCGCAACGCGACAGCACAAAACGAAACACAATCGAATCGAGAACTCGAGCGAAAATACGGACTGAACAGCTCGACAGTCGAGCAAACAATCCTGACTAACTGTAAAACATATCTGGTACCTCTATATAGGGTAAATTATGGCTTCGGCACCCATTGACTGTTTTCGGCAACCAAAATTGAAACGTTTATTTCACTGTATTTTCCCATCAAAACTCTTCGCTGAATGTATTGAGCCGATTCCTTACCTTTTCAGCTTCAATCTGATTACATTTTTACGACTGTGAATTTCTGTTATACCATATTTTTCTTTAAATGAAATATACATACTACAAAACACGGCTGATTTCGAGTTGCCGATAATAGAACAGCTGGTTAACACGCATTTCAAATGGAAAGGGTGCCGAAGAAAAAGAGACTGCCGACAATAGTCACTCTCACTTGAGAAGTTTGGAGCGTTGTAAAAACATGTTCAACCCGTTTTGATCAATTCTGTCGATTGGAATTGGTAGAACAGCAAGCAGCAGATAAATGTCAACAAACAAACCTGTCATGTATGTGTGTCCTGGCCGCTTTATTGTTTGTTTCACATCCTTGATGTGCAGCAGGCATTAATAATGACAAGAAAATGATAGATGTATCATTTTCCAGGATTCTTTCAAGTACTGGCTGTGTATGTGTAGACTAGACTAGACTAGACTAGACAAACAAACCTGTCATGTATGTGTGTGACGCTGAGAAATCGCTAATAGAAGTTCGGACGCTGCTTAGATTGACGAGAATACGTAAATTCCCCTATGCAATTTTATTAACATCCAAAGTCCATCCTTTTTTACATATTCTGCACAAAATAAACTTTTCGCTCCGCCCCATTCATAAAAAAACGGCGGGAAATCCTATCAGGTTCGGTTGCACATCGTTCTGCTTGAACCTGAAAAGATATAAAACAGCGCTGCTGTCGTGCTTTTGCTCATTGTTGCTTTAGACGGCGTGGCACTGGATCACGGTGTGATCACAATGAGGAAATGAGGAATGAGGAAAAACAATGTATGTAAACCCCTCCCCCCTTCACAACAACCTCCCTCCTTCACAACAACCTCCCCCTCACAACAACCTCTCTACCCCCCCCCCCTTCACAACGACCTCCCACCCTCAACAATAACCCGAAAAAGACATGGACTTTGACGATCACTTTTTTCCGGGAAATAAATTTTAAACAAGAAGTTTTTCCCTTAATTTCTTCCCACACCAAAACTTTCAAATTTGAGAAAAAAAAATGCTTGAAAGACATATTCGATGGTATTATCACAGACAAACAGACTGTTTGAATATTTCTCACTGTAAAACATCATCGCTAAAAGATTACTGCCATCTGTTGAGTACACTATAGTGGGTAATACGCAGAACAGATGGCGGTAGTGTGTTAACGTCAAACGCAAGGGAATTGACTATGCGCGCCACAGGTGGCGGTACTACCAACTACGATACTTTTAAATTGACCGTTAAATTCTTGTTCGATGAACAAATTGCGAGTGTTATGTCTGTTTGCCTGTGGTATTTTGTGGATGAATTACACACAACTGACTGTAAAACATATCTGGTACCTCTATATATGAAATTATATTAACATCTGCACAAAAGAAACGTTTCTGCTCCGCCCCCATTCATAATAAAATGGTGGGAAATCCTGTCAGTTGCGGGGCTTAGAAAGTATGTTTTGTGCAGAATATGTAAAAAAGGAGTATTGGATGTATTTTTTCTGAAAAACATGTAAAAAAGGAAGGACGTCGGATGTTAACTTAAATGCATATATCATGCATCATATAAAGATATGAATAGATAGATTCTACGTCAAACTGCGGTCGTGTCTAGGACACAACCCTTTAATTTTTTTTTTACATAAAACGAAAACTACACTTGTGTAGAATATATGTGTCAAAGGATATTCCGATACAATACGTTTTTTTTTGAGTTAGAGCGTCTCGAACGAACCCATGTCACGAACGGACCCATGTCAAGCCAAAAACTTTAAACGCGTTTTTCTCGGAACCATGTTTTGAGAACTCTTGTCAATGATAAGTCTTGTTCTATTCATCCGATTCGCTTCATTCAAATATAGTTTTAAAGTGAATACTTTTCTCTACGGCTTTTACCTATTATTGGCATGAAAAATTGTTTTTTATATTTTTTAACGAGATCAAAGTAAAAAAAAATAACTTTTTTTTTAATGTCCAAAGAGTTAGGATTTTTTCGTTAAACATTTGTTTAGGTTAGGTATATGCCGTAGGAAATTTGATGTATTTTCATGATGTATGACAGTTACTCATTTCAGTTTACCACGGAAGGCCCTACAATTGACAGCAGGGGACATTGTTTCGTGCGCAGAGGCCAACAAGATCCACCATTTTGAAGCCGCCATTTTGAATTTTTCAAAAACAAAAAAAAAACATTTAGTAGTCATCAATGTACAACGCATTAAAACTCAATAGCACAACTCTTTTCGTTTTCCCACAAAAAAATTCGCTAAGTTTGCACGATTTTCGGCCAAATCAAAATGAACCTCCCCTTAATATTACATGACATGTTTGTTTACGTCTAATTTTTTATGTCAATGATGGATTCCGTCACATGTTAAATTAGTTATTTTTAATTGTGTGGGCTGGAACTGGTCAGAAGAGTTATATGTAGAGAGGATGGATTCGTCCAAATCTAAAAGTACATCTTGAAGCAAAAGCAGAACTGCTGCATAGTATTTCAGAAGAATTAAATCTTTTCATCATGACATCATCATGTCAAAATTCCCTGAACTCGACTAAAGCATGTTCATCAAGCATAAAGCATGAATAATCGAATTAGTCAAGGTTGCTCATTAGTGTGAACAGAGCCGTGTTTCACCCCGCAACCCATAATGTCATGTCGCGGTAGTTATCCTCATCCATTAGTTCAATAGTTCCAACAACTCTAAAACCGAGCACAAAGTGTGATGATTAGCACGAGCCATTTCAACTCGTCTCGCTTGACTTTGTCGTTAGAAATTTATGACAGCAGGGTGTGATTATTAATGTTAATGAGTTGAAAAAGCTTTTCCATTTCCAGCCTCCCTACAGTCCCACTTTCTCTGTCCCATCGTTCATACTTTCCTTCATCGTCTGACGATGATGATGATGCTGATGACGATACTGTTGGTGGTGACTTTGTAGCCATCCGAAGCAGTGCCATCACAACAACCCAATAATGTTATGTTTAATCAAATTCTGTGGCTTTTGAAGCTTTGTCACTATGTTCCATCACCACTCAGGGCCGGAACACGATAATAAGCTTCGCGTTGTGGTTTTGATCCAAATGCGATATCTTTCTCACTCTCTCGCACACAGGCACACTCATGTATGTTTCATGACGTGTGGTTGTACTGAATTATTGCAAGTTTTATCGAGGTTTTAGAACCCTCATAAAACCAAAATTGTTTCTTGGCTGCTCTCAGCTGGATGTTGACGGTTTAAAGTCTTCGAATCTTGCAATATTTATTACACATCTTTATTTAAGCTGGTGAAATTTTGTCGGACATGACTTTCAGGTAATCCATTCCCTCGACAGCAATAAATATAACTCAATCAAAAACCTCGGTACCAGCATGAACTCGTTACGCAAACTCTTCTCTAATGTTAATTTGACCATTCCTTTACTGTCCACTTTTTTATGAATAGTCGCTTGGGGACACTTTTCAGCTTTGTCCTCCCCGAACGAAACGAGGCGATAAGGAAAACATGTCCGCTGGAGACAGAAAAAGAACAAATGTGAAAATGAGGGAATCACGGTTTTTTTTTCTCTGCTCTGCGGCAAGAGCAGCTAAGGGAGCAAGGATAAGCGAAAAACTCGTACCCTAGTTGTAACCATCAACCCACAGCAGAAAGAAGAGAAAACATCAGCGCATTTAATCAGCGTAAATTGTCACCTCGGTTCGTGCGGTTAGTAAACATTACATGGCACACTGAATTTGGTCAAAAAGCAATGGCCATCCATACAAGGACTAATGAACATCCCGGTGAGACTAAAATTTAAGTGAAAATAGTCATCTGTGTTGTAAAATTTAACTTATTGGTCTCACAACGGAATGTCGAATGCTGAGCTCCATTGTCGATGTCACTAGAAGCCAAAATGAAGTCACTTGAACTAACAAATGGCCACCGAAATCACACTGTGTGAAGTTCCCAGCATTATTCCAGCGAGACTCCTCTCATGCATGTGCAAAACGGTTAAACGAGTATTCAGTTATCGCAAGTCACGACAATTAGGTATTTATACCGTGCAGCAGCCCTTTCCCCTCCTCCATTGTAATCACACAATTACATCGAGTAAATGAGCACATTCCCAGCGAACGCGCGGTGGACAAACACTCAAAACCCGTAAGTTTTTGCGCTCTGCATTAAATGCTCATTTGAATAAATTTCCAATCCCATTCTGCTCCTGTTCACGAATTCCCCAGTTGACCGTCCTCATCGTCGTTCGTGCTACAGCTCGACGGGTGCAGTCCTAGTAGGTAGTGGTCCCATTTCGCTCGCTTTCGTGATGGTGCCTAGTCTGTCGGTCGCTGCGGATGGGAGAAAATGTAAAAATAGCTAATTTAAGGATTTTATTTGCTTTTAATTCTTGCCTCAGTTTATGTTTAATACATTTAGATAGCCGTGGCGCGAACGACGAGCATGGGAATCTCATTTGCACTTTTCTAATTTTTTTGGATGGTTTCGAGTTTTGGGAGACGTTGGACGCTTATTTTCATCTGAAATGCGGCTTTTGCAATTTCATGAGAAACGTTTCATCTGGATTTGTGGATTTTAGCGGGGAACCGACGAGGAAGGGAATGAATTAAACATGAATCTTTTTGATTTCCAGACGCCCGTTGGCAGAACCTAAACAATAACAATCCATCCTCAAAGCGATAGGCAGGTCAACGATTCAAGAAGTGCAGCTCTAAGCTCTAGTCTTCAAGACAGGCTGGGGATTTTGAACGAAAATGTAATTGGAAAATAAATCGTTCTGTATGTTGGGAGACGTTGAGGAACACTGAGATTATCGCGATTGGCAAATCAAAGTTGGTACTCGAGGAGAATAGAAGAATTATTAAAGTGATGATGGTTTCAAAATTTTACACGGTGAGGCATACGAGTTCAATCTTAAAATGCTTAATGCTTAAGAGTTTCGAAAAATTTAAAGGATTAATCATGGCTTCCAAGCTTTCACAACCTAATAGGTACATATCACTAAAGAAATCCATCGTAGGTTTAAGGAAAGACATAGCATTTCTTAAGAAATGCCGAAAATTAAATCTAACACCTATCAGTCATAAAATTAAGGTTAAGACACCAACTCCCTTAAAAGTAGTTCGTAAGATGGAGTCAGAATTTATAAAAGCAAGCATTCAGAGTCTCTACTCAAAGTTGGAAACAAAGTCGTTGGAATGTTATTCCCTGCATTTGAAATTGGCCAAAGAATTCACAATTGAATTTCCACTGTTTTTGACTAAAGTAAAAGTATTGGAGGACTGCGAGGAAAAAAGGAAAAGAAAGTTACATAACAACAAACTGAGGTCCCTACAATACTATTTGAATTACACAACACAACAGATAGACCAGAAATCACACAGTTCAGTTAACACAGCTGTGGTTCAATCCGTCGAAGGTTTTGTGGTGAATCGCTCGACGCAGCAGTTCTCAGAAGAACTATTGACACTTCTCAACAAGGGATTAGGGTATGCGATCTCCTCAAAACCTGACGTGGAAAAGACCATCGTTGACATGGAGACTGCAATCACTCACACACTTCCTATTCAATTACACGAGACTGCCAGGAATATTATTTCAAAGACAATACAAAACGGAAAGGGACATTCACTTAATAAAACCGAAAAAGAGGAAATTCGAATTCTCAAAGAACTAAAAACAAAGCCGGTATTCTACACAAAAGCGGACAAAGGTAATGCAGTAGTGATTTTGGACAAAGAGGACTATGACAATCGGATGACGGAAAAAATTACTAATGGCCCATACAGACAGTTGAGGATTGACCCGCTCCCATCTATAGTTAAACATGTGGATAAAACGTTGAAAGAGTGCAAGGCGTTTATTGGCAACAGTACGAATCAATTGAAAGTTTCAAACCCTATTCTACCTAGGATCAAAGGTTTACCAAAGATTCACAAACCAGGAAACGAAATGAGGGAGATTATCTCGGCTGAAGGATCCCCCACTCATAAGCTTGCCAAATGGCTAGTGAAGGAATTTCAAAATATCCTAAACCCTTTTCCACTCGCTCAGTTAACAGCACACAGGAGTTCGCAAGTCAGCTTCAGGCATCAGGAGAGATTCGGGAAGATGAAGTCATGGTTTCATTTGATGTCACAGCACTTTTTCCGAGTGTACCAGTAAAGGAAGCCATCAGCCTTTTAGAGCTTCTGAAGCAACGTAAGGATTCTACTTGGAAAAACAAAGTTCGGTCATATCTCAAGCTTACTCGTCTTTGTATGAAGATCTGCAGTAGGATAAATCAGCTGAAGTCACTGTTAGGATCAACTAAAGATTCAATAAATGTCTTAGGGAAAGCCGGAGTCTACAAAATCTCTTGTCCAGATTGCAATAAAATCTACATTGGTCAGACGAAAAGGACTTTAGAAACAAGGTTTAAGGAACACATCGCAGAGGTAAAAAAGGCTAACAAAGAGATGGATAAAGGGCTTCATTATGAATTTAAATCCAAGGTTGCAGAACATATCGTTAAAAAGGGGCACAATTTGACTAAGGAAAACATTAATATCCTGCGGACTGTATCTTCACCTTGGAAACTAGACGTAGCCGAAAGTCTAGAAATATTTAAACATAATCCATCAACATTGCTTAATAGAGATCAAGGAAACGGATACTCGAGACTCTTTAGCATGCTACCTAAAACAACACATCGTAGCATGCATCTACCTGTTGGAGACTTAATTTAGGTACCTGTTTAGGTAAATTTTGACATGGCAGTGGATACCTGCTGATTTTTAGTACCTATTGATTAGTATATAACTCGTAGATTAAAGATGGATTCTTCAGCACTTGGCACTTGGATACTTGGCACTGATGAAGTCTGCAAGTAGTAGACGAAATACGCGTATCTGTCAAAAGATAAGCAATTATAACGGAATTAAAAGGAAATAAACCAACCCACTCAAAGCTCTTCTTAAAATGCTTTTATTTTGCAAATGGAGCAGTTTATTTAAATCTGGTTAATGCTACGTTAGTAGAAAGCTTAATGACTACTCAATAGAGGTATAATATAGAAAAAATAATTTCTTTTCAGATTTTAGGTGTGTACTAAGATTTCAGCTTTTCTACCACTGTTTTCGGTTAATTTACAATTTTACATAAAAAGATAATAGAAAGACTTTTGAAGTTTAGCAAGACACACGCTTTTCTTTTAAAATATCGTTTCTTCCTCTATTTTAGAAGGAGTTATCACCAAATTTAATTGCAAAAGTGAGTGAACTTAAATAAGTTTAACTTAAGATAAAGAAAAAATGTATCTCCAGTTTACCCATATAATATACACTAAAGTATGCCCTTTCAAAAGGTGGCTAAAAATGACTGTACGTTTGCCCCATTTTGAGTGGCTGACATTTGAAAAGAGCCTATTTTGTATAGAAAATCTTCAATATCTTTTCATAGTCGAGAGATACAGATTTTATTTGTTAAACAAAGTTGTGTATTTTGACTAGTTCCCTTAAAATAGTTTTTACGAAAAATTTGAAATAAAAAAGTAAGAGCTGAAAAACTGATTTTTTTGGGTACACCCTAACGCAGTTCAGAAAAATATCTCTAAAATGAAAACGTTATGAAATACAAAAAAAAAACTTTTTTCAACAAAGTTGCTTGAAATTAACTCACCAAGAACTTCTTTGAACAATGTGTGTCTTTATTTTTTTAAATAAGAAAGTTAATTTTTGGATTTCAAAAAATTAAAGGATTACCCTAATGTTTGAAGGCACCAAAACAAGGATAATTGACGGGCGGTAGTGTCGCTCTGCAGCGTTGGTGGCAGTGATGGATGCGACGATGGTGGAGGCTATGGACCCAGCGCTCAACTGCGCCTGTTCACTATTCGGCGTCGTCGACCGCCGACGCTGTACCATGAGCAGCAGGGCGTGTTCTTGAACCGCCGGGAAGCCTGGCTATGGCGATATGACCTTGTTAGTGGGGTCGCCCGGAGCCAGTAGAGGCCGACGTTGTCCGATGGTGTGACGAGGGACTAGCGGACCGCGCTATGGCGCCGGTGGAAGGCCGGCGGGAGGGCGACCGACGAACGGGCAATCCGTGGAAGTAGAACCGGGGATGATCGCTGTACCTGGCCGGTACGTGGGCCGCTTGGCCTTGTAATAGCGGTGGTTGGCGGCCCCAATGGTCGACTTGCTGCTGGAACTAACAGTCCGCGCTTTCACGGCAACGAGAGGCCAATTCTTGCTAGGCGCTTCGGTGACGACCCGACAAGCACAGTTGCTGAATAACTTTCGGTCCGATAACCCGGAGATGATTAGACGGCCGTACTGATACCGGACACTTCACAAACCGCGTGGGTCGAAACGGGGGTCTTGATCCCGAAAACGTCTGGTTTTTCTCCAAATTTCATTCGTCCTCGGCAGAGGCTCGTCACTTACTGATCTTGTCGCTCAGTCGGGATCTCTCTTCTCCGTTCTGCTTCGACCAGTCGTTTGCGATCCTCTCCATCCGCCCACGATCGTAGGTAGGGTAGAGCGCTATCAGCTACCTACTGCTATCAGACGGCACAAGCGATCCACACCGTCGGGCGTTGATCGCTCCCACTTCAAATCGACCGTTAGCTACACTAACAATTTTATTTGCCCTACTCCCCACATCTAAAGATGGAAAACAAAATGTTACCTGCCGGTAACAACTGCAAAATTCTCTTTGTCGACTTTCTCTTTGCATCCTCACTACCAGCTATGTTCAGCACACAAATCGATGAAAGAAGCTCTTAGCTATAGCTTCTAATACGACAAACACAACAAGAAACGGTTCTGTACCCAAGGTAATAACGAAAGAGAAAGTCGATGAAGAGAATTGATCAATGTTACTTGCAATGCAATGCATTGTTCAGCTAATCATCTTCACACAGAAATTCAAAACAACCCAAAATTAAGTTCTTTTCACTCATCTCCCATGTTCCGTACAATAAGCCAAATTTGGGTAAACCGGCTCAAAGTAGTTTGCATTTAAGCACGGCAAAAAAAATTACCCATCGCTAAGTTATTTTCAATTTTTTCTACCCAAAATTAAGTTCAATTAACTCAAATTTGGGTATATCGCATATTACTCAATTTTGGCTTCTCGTACGGAACTAGACGGTTGAGTCGAATCTTTCGTTCTATTTTTGACAACAATAGCGAGAGAAAATGAAACGGGCTGAGGTCAAATAACTCAAATTTGAGTTTAAAAAACCCAAGCGGTGGGTAGTTTTGTTTTTCTGTGCAAGGTAAGAAAAAAGTACCCAACGGCCAGTTCACTTTTACCTACTTTTGACTCCTTTTCTCAGGGGGACCCTATCCCTGTCAACCACATATAGATGCACCATAGATCACATGATTTTGACATTTTTGGACAATCTGACATTTTTGGGCATACTGACAGCGGTAAAACTGATGGAGGTACTACAGAACAAAACAGCTTACTCTTTCACACTTGCACCGCAGTGTTGAATGCAAGAAAGAGTAGTTTGTTGCAGTCATCCTCAGCCACTATATTCATCACATTGATGTGAGCTCCGCCGAAATGCGTGTTTGTTGCCCCCGTGCCTTTTCTCCTTCTAATGTTGTCAAAAACGGAGGAATAAACCGCCCAACAGGGGTAGTAAAGTGTGGGAACCTGGGGGGGGGGGGGACGTGCTGTCAAATCAGCCTACTAATCATTCTTGTATGAAACTGGCTCCAAACGTAAACAATCGCTGTAGGTTTCTTATGGCTTGTTTACGTTTGGAACCAGTTATGCGAGGCATGCGAGGTAGGCGACGATTGTTCGTATTTGACAGCCACCTCCCCCCCTTGGTGGGAACCCAACGTTGAGTATAATCATGTCGACCTACTTTTGGGTACAACTAACTTACTTTTGGGTAGAAAGCTACACTCAAAATAATTTTCACTTCAATGCTACGTGAAAATATACGTAGATTTTTTCCATCGTACTTTTAACGTAAGAACTATATGATTCTCATGTAGGGGCACCCATTTCATGAAGCTTAAACGTCACAGGATTATCACGCAGAAGTTACGTGATACTGTCGATAGATTTCATAGTGGTTTCTTATACCATTATTTGTACTGCTGTTGGCTGCTTTTTCTTAATTTAAATGCTTATTACAACAAAATTCATGAAACTTCTCTGTTCGCCTTAAGCGCCCATTACACATATAAATATATTGACAATAAATTGACATACTGACAATATTTTTGAAAAAGGTGATATTGAAGACGATGATTGAAGACAAGTATTGACGAAACGCTTATTTTAATTTCACTTTGTCAATACTCAGAATGAATTGACAAAAAACCGTCAATTTTGCAATCAATATCATCAATATACGAATATTGACAACATTAATGGCAATACGTTAGAAGCCTTCTTATCTCAATGTATTAAAGTCAATATTATCTGTCTCAATTTCCCCACACAAGAAACATGGATCAGCGAAAGAAAGTGTGTTTAGAGTTAATGTTTGAATTCGGGTCCAAACAGAAACGATTGCTGGACCTGTATGTATAGAAAATACTAGCTACACACTGAATTCGGATCACCCGAAGTTTTACCGGGTTTTTGAACAGCTGAAAAAGTTGGTAAAATTTCTAATGACCTCGAAGGAAATCAATAAAACCGACAAATTTGATTTGTATCATTAAATGGAGTTAGTCCATACATTTTCGAAATAAATTTCCAAATTTTTAATTTTTTCACTGATTTGTAAACTTTTACCGAACAGTTCCGTAGTTAAAAAAATACCAAACAGCGGAGTTCTGGCTTAGAAGATATACATAGAAACCAATTTTCACCCAACATTTACTTATACTTGTACATTTTATATTATTTTTTTAGGATTTTTAGAATCAATAGTGTTTAATAATGATCTATTCCAGGTCTATTCTTAAGTTCTCATATAAATTTAAAAGAATTTGTTTACAGAATGATGTAAGAACTAGGTGATTGATTATAGCTTCCAATTTTATTTTTGATATGACTGATAGGACACGTTAGGACAGTAATGTTTACCTAATGTTATCCATACATATCCAGTATTTTATGATCACTTATGACCGCCACAATCTGGCAGAGTTTCTGGTAGGGAACATAAGATTTGAAGTTTGGCTTGTGGCGTTTGACGTGTAAACGATCAAATGTGAACGTTTACACGTCAAACGACACAACCTAAACGTCAAATCATATATTCCCTACCAAAAACTCTGCCAGATTGTGGCGGCCATAAGCACTCGTAAAATGCTGGATAATGCTTAGTTTTATCATAATGATACACAAGTTTTATCATTTATTAACTAACGATCAGAATGCACGTCTTTTCAAAAGTTAATTTAGGTCATATAAACTGTATTAATGGCCACACATATAGTTTATTAATTAACATAGGAAGTACCGTGAACGTGAGCTGTAATTCCGCGGCGTGTCATTCAAATACCAAATTGGAATATCAAATATTGTAACTGTTTGACAGGACACAGAAAATGCACAGGACCACAGATCACATGACATGTACTTTCAAATTGTTCGAATTTAATCAAATCGATTGTCGAGTGCACGGAATTACTACATTTGAATAACCCACGCTCACGGTACGCAGTTTCCCAAATAGAAACTATCATGTTGATGTTTTGGTAAACACTCATAAATGAAAATCATGCGTATAATAATTAATTTACGTTACGTGTAGGTATGTGAAACGCTGGTAGTATTTATTTTATTTTCTAGTAAAAAAAATAACATGATTATGCTTGTGAGAAAATGTGCATCCATATAAACAAAGCCTGGGTGATCGGTGACTGTAAAAAGATACATTTTTTATTTAGTTTGAAATCGATTTTATATCACACACGAATATTTAAACAAATGGCAACACTGCATCCCTCGCTGCATGCACGAAGGTGCTTTGTGAGTCAGTCGATCTAAATGACGTACGTGCTCCCTCCTCTAGGGAGGGGAAGAATATTGACGAAGTGAAATGCAAATAACTTTTTCAACAATACTCGTCAGCAATCCATCGTCATCAATATTACCTTTTCAATAATATTGTCAGTATGTCAATTTATTGTCAATATATTGATCCGTGCAACGAGCGCTTAAGCGTGTTATCATTCATGTTGTATATATTTATGCATTGATAATGTTGTAAGGAAAATTGACAATACGATGTTTGTCAATAAATTGACATGTGTAATGGGCGCTTTAGAGCATTCAATTTATTATAAACAAAAGAAAAAAAAACATTGCTATAAAACCCAATCAGGAACTCGATGTTTGGTCAACGTGCCTCCATGGGACGATTGCACTTCCCGGCTTCGTGATAGCTTTGCCTCCGTTTGAGCTGCCTATGACTGGTAATACTTCCCGTTCCGGTGAGGAGTCGTGAGCTGTAAACTCGACTGCTGCAGTTGAGCAAAGTGGAGGTGTTTGTTGAAGTGCAGGAGCCGTGCATTTTTGCTTCCGTGGCTATCGATTATCACGCTGATGGTATGTCAACTGCTTTTGCTGCTTGCCATCTTCAAATAAACTAATCAAAAATCGAATATTTCACAGCATAATTTAAATCTCATACTTACGTTTTTACCAGTCAAAAATACAACAGTAACACATCTACATCTTTACACTCATGCCGCCATGTTGAACACCCAACTGAGTGCCCTACTTTTTTCAAACGTGGAATTCACTTAAGACTTACGTGAAACGCACATAGATTCTAGGTATGTGGAAATCACATAATGTTCATTGGATAAATAAATGGGTGTGATTGGAATTTATTTTAACTTTCAGGTGGCGTTGCGTAGATTTTACGAGAGTCCGTAAAGTAGACTGAAGTGGAAAAATTGAAACGTTACGTGGTTTTTCACGTAGTATTAAAGTGTGGATTATTTTAAGTGTAGTAGAAGATTCCATACACTAATAATAATACAAAGCTACTTTTTATGTGTCCCACATATGAATTTTTGCAATGTGATAAACAAATGATATATATATATGCCGGACCGAGGGGGACGACTCTATCTACGATGCAGAAAAGATTGTGTTTTGCTGTGGCTAGCTGCGCACACGCTGAGTAGATAGAAAGAAGATTGATAACGATTCTGAAGATTTCCTGCAAAAAGATGATGAGCGATGCAAGTAGATGCGACAAATGAAAGAAGATTTTTCGAAGATTGATTCGCTAGTGTGAGATTTGTTGAGCATCCAAACTTGAGATTTAGATGTGTCGCCTCCCTCGTGCCGGACACATAGTTCTTATGTGTGCACATACAATTCATGTGTAACCACACATACAATTCATTTGACTCATAAATATCATGTGTACTTCTGAGTGGATTCTGTTTATGTGTGGAAACATGAAAATCATGTGGAATTTAACATGGAAATTCGCCAATAAAAATGTGTCGAATTTAAGGAGTGTACGAATTGCACACAAGTAAATGAAAAGTACTACATATGACCCGCTTTACCTACTTTTGAGTTCCTGCACTATAAGGTGATCCAGGAGACGTTTCTCACTGGAACTGACAGCTAGAAATCTAGAGTGTGTGAGTGTTCTGGTGTCAATGGTGCTGAATGTAAAAATAAACAAAGCAGAAATTAATATGAGAATAAACTGCCAGTTCTACTGTGATGTGTCAAAAGTTCTTGGTAAACAAAAAAGTCAGCTGATCGCATCTGTCTCGTAGACAGCCTTATAGCATAGAGGTAAATCTAAGACCAGAACGTCCCGAAGAAACGTGCTCAACTTTTTGGCTCAGCTCTGGTACTATCTTCGGTCCCAAGCTAATCGATGCACCCCTCGAAACATAGGAAAATCCACGAGCCCCTCATTGTATCTGTCAACATTTCATAGCGAATCAAAACAAACATAGTGTAGTACCAGAATTTCGACTAGAATGGGGTATGTTAATCGATTTGCTTGGGACCAATAGGCTAGTCAAGTAGTTAGCCAACTTAAAATCGTTAGTTTCCACCCGTTGCTCGAGGGGGACGACTCTATCTACGATGCAGAAAATATTGTGTTTTGCTGTGGCTAGCTGCTCGCACGCTGAGTAGATAGAAAGAAGATTGATGACGATTCTGAAGATTTCCTGTAAAAAGATGGTGCGCGATGCAAGTAGCTGCGCGAAATGAAAGAAGATTTTTTGAAGATTAATTCACTAGTGTGAGATTTTTTGAGCATCTACAATTGAGATTTAGATGTGTCGCCCCCCTCGCGGTTGCTTATAGTATCGAGATGAGTGAAAATAACTTACTTTTGGGTACCTTTTTCTAACCGTGTGACAAAGCAATGTTTGTTCTATGAGGTGGTGTAGTCAGATTCCATGGGTGTGTGGTCATTCGTGAGAAATCGAGGTTTAAAGTCATTGTTTACCTTCCGAGATAGACCCTTCCGACATGTTTCCCCTGCACTGATAAAATATTGGTGACTTTTATTTAATTGAGCAAGGACTCAGTCAAACAAACAACATCGACTCTTGCTATTGTCGTTGACGGCGACCCTGTTGTTCCCCGAGCAGGAACGAATATCTCGATACCTTAAATTGGTATGGATGAGCATGACATAAGAGGTAAAATACCAGGGGCGGGATGTGCTGTGAAATATGTCTACTGATCATCCATCAACGATATGTAAATAGGTAATGCGCAGTGAATTTGCCGTCTCTTTCATTCTTCCGCTTTTTAAATGGTTATACGAGTGTGACGTCCAACTCCGTCTTCCATTTAAACAACCGAATTGAGACGACAAATTCACTGGTCCTAACCTGTTTACGCTCATTGATTTTCCATATGTGAATTTGGTTCCAAACATCAACAAACCATCGTTACTTGTTGTCGTTTGGAACCAGTTATGCGAGGTAGGTGACGATTGTTCGTATTTGACAGTCACCTCCCCCCACCCTTGTAAAATAACAAAAAATGATACCAATAAAATGTTCCTACAATACCATTCCAATACCCAATTATGATAATGCAATACCAAAACAATGCCACATGGGTATTCTTTTTGTTTTCAAATATTATTTTTTGTTATTTACAAAGTATTTTGCATGTAATTTTTTGGTATTATTCTTTGGTATTTTACCTCTTATATCTTGCTGTTCAATACCAAATTTTGGTATCAGATCAGAATTAGGTATTCACTAGTTATTTTCCCCTCCTCGGGTCTTTACTCCTATGAGAAAATCCATAAGCAAACGTCAGACTGTGCGTAAAACATGGCGGAGTTTGTACGTCGATAACCGCAAAATACCCAATAATGACTATAAAAGACTCGATATTGACTACTAAGTAAGCATTTTCGAGGGAGACTGGGACTACCTATTAAATGAGTTAAAAGATTATCCATTTATGAGTATTTGTTACTACTTATTTTTGTAGTTGTAATAGGTTGAAAAAAAATTTAAACTCATTTAGTGGGTAGTCCCAGTTTCCCTCGAAATGCGGGGGAGAGGTAGCTCATCGATTCTTCCGGTTCGCCTCCTAGCATCGTGCTATAAGGTACCAGGCGATAACCAGGGTAGTTGATCGATAGCTCGATGACGTCATTTCGTTGGCGTCTGCAATGGGAAATTCTCATAGCAGGCGTTGACGATGGGACGTTGTCGAGTTGTTGAATAGCAACTATCGTAGTAACTCACCGATTACCTGTCGATCTGCCAAATTTGGAAAGACGTCTGCATTGAATTGTTTCATATAAATATAAGAAATTGCGAGTAGCTGAGTGGAATGGAGATAAGTTAAGCATTGGGTACAGGACCAAGTCTCCCCTGGGTGGTGCCAAAAGATGAGCGCAATAGAATCATCAAGTTGCCATAAGGCACGGAATGAGACTATTGCATGGCTGGGTAGTCAAAGTCTTCCATTCGTTAGTCATTTCAGGTGGATTAGAACAGGTTTAGGTTTAGGGTGGGCGTTGGCCAGATTTGGATTTTTCAGATGTATTCCTGGATAGGACCCTGTCATTGAACGTCGCGTGAAAGTGGAACTTAATGAAGGCCTAAGTACTTTTTCGTAGTTTTTAGTTTTTGGATTTGAAAGATCGTCGGTTACAGTGGCCTGCTTACTGAGCAGAAAAACGCGGTCCCAGGTCCTTACATATCAAAGAGATTTATGGTAAAATCGCTTGTGTATCGTGTATTTTGCGAAACTCGTTGTTGTCGTTGGTTCCGGGTTTGAATGGATACACAAATTTGAGCAACGGTATTATGTGATATGAGGGGCTCGGTGGCCTTAGTGCTTACTGAGCAGAACATCATGAGTCTAATCTCAGGCCCATCCCCATTCAAGATTCGTCAATCGTTTTATTTGTTAATATGACTACATGGTAATAACAGCAACTCGGTGATTAAAAAGGTGCTCGTCTGCCTAGTGGCAAACTTTTTTGCTTACTGAGCAGAAGACCGTGAGTTTAGTCCCAAGCTCCTTCGCGTTATATGATCGTTAGGACATCAATTCAGCTTATCGTTTACCAAAACGAACCCTGCTGCAAACCCAACCCTCTTATCCAACATCCCAGTGATTCCTCGTGGAAGTGCGGAGGTGTTCTCGGCTTCCATCAAAGCGAGTGTCATGTCAACACAATCCTTCCCATTCCTTTCTTGACCTGTGTTCGGGCGCGGCCGGCGCTGGTATTGCCTAATTTAAGATCACCAGTTTTTACACATTGAGGATGATTGCTAGTCCCAAGCATCGTCTATTGGTTCTCTGTGTAATTACAGCTAATCTGGCAGTAACAGAGTAGCAACCGTGGGCGGTCAATCAAGCTCAAGCTCAAGTCCCAGTTTCCCTCGAAATGCTTACTTTGTAGTCATTATTGAGTATTTTGAGGTTACCGTGTACTATCCTTTCGCCACAGAACAGAAGGGAAATTTCGGATCAGAAAGTGGCTCCCACTATTCATTGGCGAACACTAGCACACCTAGCGGTAGAAGGCATCTTCTGCCTGCAGTTAAGATATGAAGCATGCTATGATAGTGTGAGTGCGCATAGAAAGCCCGTGTGGAACGCTACCACAACGGATCGCTTGTTGAGCAGAAAAACATACCACTTTTTGATTCACCGATTTGTTTGCACTTCCCTTTCTGTTCTGTGCTTTCACTCCACACCCTATTTTGAGTCAACCCAGTGACTGAGTAGACTCCACTTATTCTTGCGTCAAGTGTGGTGGTGAGATTAATCGCGTGAAGTTTTCGTTTATTTTGTTATAAAATTCCAAGAAAAGGTTTCAATGTTTGTAAAAGGTAAAACGTCCTAGAATCCTAACGAACGCAGCCAGTAGAAGACACTTCCCTATAAAATGATGGACAATGACACTAGTCAGAGGACGCTGGGGCCCATTGCGAGGCCAATTCGTGGCACGTACAACGGTTCAACGACCACGGTTCGGGGTCATCTTTCACCAAGAGGCACAGTGATTAGCCTAGTGATCTTTGCAGACGATAGTCGCAAGAAAGTTATATTCAAAAGAAAAGTGGAATTTAGCGAAAGCAGAGTTTTCTATTTAGAGAGGAAGAGTAGAAGAAGTTACCACGTACCATTGGGCATCCAAGCCCTCACGATTTTACCGTAACGTATTTTTCCGGAGTCGACCACGCCAATCGCCGTTAGTGTATTGGAATCGCAGTTCGTGAACCTGATCCCATAGTTGCAATATGCGCCACCAATCCAGGCAAGCCAACTGACCTTTGTGGTTCGTTGACCGTCACTCGTTGCTCGAATCCGTCACCATACTCGTGGGGCGTACGTCACAGGTAGAGGCGTCCACCCCTGGCCCAAGAAGGTGATGCGGTACCAGAGGAAGGAGAGGAATGACGACGACGGCAGTGGCAGGTGAAGGGGCCCCGAAGACAAAACGAAGAGTAGTGCTAGCACAAGGTAGGAGTAAACAATTAAGGAAGTGGGAGACGTCAGGTTCTAGACTGTTCGTGAAGTGAGAAGGAAGTGTGTTTTCTTGGTTCGCGTAATTGTCACGAGCGTGTGTCGACCCTGAGGCTTGGACACTGACAATCCGACATGAAACTTAAACTTAACTCTTGATCGAGAATTCATTACGGCCGATTCAAATGTGCAGTGATCCCATCTGTCAAAACCATAGAATAGATTAGACACGAAGCAACTCATAAATTTTGTACGCGTGTTCGTGGCTAGGATAAATATATGTCAGTTGTGTGCTTTTGTCAGAAATTTCTTTGTAATTTGTATGATCATTCATGTCGGTTTGTCGGTGGCTTGGAGACGGGGGTCTCATCAGTGCTGGAAGTAACACCGCACTGGCACTTTACAGCACATAACCATTTCTAGTTGCGTTTTTCGTATTAGATGCTACACGGAAAAAATCCGATTCCATTTTCATGAATAAAAAATCATGAAATCAAAAAACTTGCCATCCCATGAAATTATAACAATGATTCATGATTTCGTTATGGAAATTCATGATTTCATAATGCAGTGGAATCATGACTGCTTCAAGCGTTACCTGGAACACCGTGTTCACCGCACTACATAGGTATCTCTTATACGCCTTTTGCCTTTCATCTTATACAAGTACTGATAGTCTAGTGGTCAAAGTATGGGCTTAATGATCTCAAGGTTCTTGGTTCGAAACCAGTCTGATTCTTTATGTTATTCTTTTTATATTTTTTTCGTTTGCATGAAATGAAATACAAGTTTACGTGAATGAATGTTTGCATCACAATTATAATTCAGATTGTTTTACTGTGTTGTTAAAAACTTCTTGTATCGATCTGTGTGCTGAAAATACATCGGAATATCTTTCCATGGCCGGGGGCATACAAACAAAAAGTCGACGAAGAGAATCTGTCAATGTTACTTAGGACCTAATGCAATGTTCAGCTTAAAGTATTTGGCGTAACTCATCGAGTTTATTGAGTTTGCGAGCACAAATACTTTGGCTGTTTATGCAACACACTAAAAGCTTCCCTTGAACCAATGCTGGTTTTAGTATTCCTTCCAGGTCAGATTCCTTTATTTCGATGTTGAGGGTTCGCCGCCATGAGCATCTGGGTCTGCCTCTGCTACGATGTTCTGACGGATTCCAATCCAGCGCGTGCATACGAATTTAGTTTCCACCCCTTCATTTACGTTCTTGATTTCTGTTGATATCGGTTTCTGATGACATCGACGATGGAGCTCAGCATTCGAGATCCAGTTGTGAGGCCACCAGGCATGAATTATATAACGCAGGCATCGGTCGATGTAGACCTGCAGTTTTTGAGTGTTCTCCGCTGCTGCACACCACGTCTTGCTGGCGCATAACAACACAGATTTCACGTTTGAATTGAAAATTCTATCTTTAGATCTCCATACATTTCGTAAACTCGCAAAAGCAGCCCTAGCCAATATGCCCAGAGAAGTCGAAACAAATGTTCAACCCGTACCCGTACTTGGACCTAACCAAGAATCAAATCCACCTCCACCATCATGTTCTTGCCGGCTGCATTAGGGTAGACCCCCTTCATATCACTGGCCGGAATTTGATTTGATTTATTACTGCTATTGATTCACACGAACTTTTCCATTAAACTTTGATCTCAAAACACTACTCACCATTAGGTCACTCAGCATCAAGCAACGCGTTCAAATTCTCAAATTCATTAATATCACACCAAACTGGAACCTGAGTGCCTTTCTGCGCTACTTGCACGGTTGTAGATTAAAATTTTGTCCATTTAAAACTTTTAATAGGGTTTGGCACAATTTCCGCCAAAACCTGCCCCTGCTACCCCCTCCGACTTGACCTTTTGAACCATGAAAGCGAGAACGCGTCCGCGAACGACACGAATATGACCAGTTAGACAAAGAGCCTATTGTAAAAAATTGTATGTGTGCTAAAAAAAAAGTCTTTTTTTTACCTTTCTGGGAATGGTATGGTATGGGAATCGTTTGAAAGCTCGCGTTCAGTGATTGACTTATCGATACATTCTGAGATGCTTACTATTTTAAATAGTAATTAGCATTGATGTTGTACTACATATACGTGAAAGGTGCGATCTGAGCGGAGGTGGATAGAATTCAGATTTTACAACCGACTCCAGCCACCGCCGCCACTTTAACAGAGATAGCAATCGAGAACAAAAGGATTTGTGACCTATAGAGGCAAGACAACGTCGTCGTCGTCGGCTGTACGTTAGCAAGCCAGGGGCACTTCCGAGAGGGTCTAGCTTCCGTTTTGCTGACTGCGGATGAGTTTTAGGTCATCGCGCTGAGACGGGCGCTCCCTCGCTCGCTTTCACGGGGAGGAATATATTTAATTGTCTTTGGTGCTGGAGGGGTCACTTTTTTTTTCGGTCAAAGGATTTTCTCCGGAAAAATGATAAAGTTGATGTCGTGATGGTTGTGAGGCTTTTAGGGAGCAACAAAAAAAAAGGGGTGCAGAACGAAAAAGTTTGCCGTGCACGCATAAAAAGTTGCTTTCATCGGGCTGAGAGGTGATGCATGATCCATTAGAAGTAATTAATTTCGTTTGCGTGCTTGGTTGGCATCGAGAGGGGGAGCAGTAGTGGTGTTAATTTCCATAATTAGCATGAATAAGCATGAGTTTGAAAAGTGAAAGGGGTTTGCGGTTTTTTGGTAATGTCAATTTATGCTGTTCTTGAAATTCTGAGTTTTGGCGAAGAACTTCACTGCTTTCATCAAAATTAATAGCTAATAATCTAGCACTTTTTAATGCTCTTATAAATGGAGTCCGGAAGCAAAAGTTTTTTCTGTACCCCCATAAAACTGCAAACGAAACTCAAATGATTAAGCATATATTGTCTGCTGGAACATCGAACGCATGCAGCATTACTTTTCCGATTTCAAATGATTTTTCACTTTTCATCCTAGAAAGTTGCCATTTGTTTGTTTTCGTTCGTAAAGCTTCCACGAAAACCGATGGAATGAGGAAACACCTTCAGTTGTACAACCGTGAGCTCTGCTCAACTTCGGGTGCAGGACACTCCCATGCCATGCACCTAAACCAAATTTGCATGGTTTTGGAGTGTTTCTAAGCGCAGCCATTTATTGCCATTAAAACTTTCATTAAATATAATGTATTATCATCATTCAGTTCGCTTTCAGCTGTGGATCACATGATCGCGTGACTAAAAGTAAATTGGTACGCCCCTCGCACGCTGCTATCACGCCTCTAGTGTTGAGAATCGAAAATCTTTGACAGTGGTTTGTTTAAACTTCTATACAGAACAACTGGTGCAAGTTTGATCAAAGTAGTCGATCGCGTTCAGAAATAACGTCAAGTGGAAGTCGAAAGAAGACAAAATATTGTGCACAAACACCTGGAAAATCCGAAGTGGTCCAGTTCCAAGCTTGCTAAAGTTATGCCGATGCCGAAAACAACATTTTATCGAGTGACCAAAACTACAAGGAAACCCTGAGTGTGGAATGGAATCAGCGGACCTACGAAAAAAACTGGAACCAGGGATAGTCAGCTGGGCAGCAAGATGTTGAGGTGCGTCAAAGCCAATTCCGGTCTTTCGATTTGAGATGTGGCCAGAAGGTAAAATACCAACTTTCTAACGGTGCCGAAAATCCTTGCCAGGGAAGGATATGAGACGTACAAAACCAGTAAACATCCGAACCGGCACATGAAGCAAAATTCCGTGGCCAAAAAGCGTGCAAGGCTCTTGTACGACCGTGTTTTGACGAAACACAAGGGCTGTACTTTGATCGATGATGAGACATACGTCAAACTCGATTTTAAGCAGCTTCCCGATCAAATGTTTTACATCGCTACTGGACGTGGGGATGTGCCGGGAAGATTTAAGTTCGTGTTTGCCGACAAGCTCGCGAAGAGGGCCATGATTTGGCAAGCGATTTCCAGCTGTGGCTTGAAAACGGAACCATTCGTCACATTCTCGACGATGACACCCCAAGTTTACATCGAAGAATGCATGAAAAAGCGTGTATTGCCTTTCATCCTCAAGCATAGGGGCAAAGTCATCTTTTGGCCCGATTTGGCCAGCTGCCACTACTCCAAGGTGGTTCTGGAGTTGTATGATGCCAAGCCAACAAGATCAATTTTATCCCCAAGCTAATGAATCCTCCGAATTGCCCAGAATTTCATCCAATCGAAAAATACTGGGCCATTTCAAAGCAGCAACTTCGACGAAGTGGCGGAGCAGTCAAGGAAATCCAGCAAATGCGGACAAAATGGATCAAATGCGCTGATTTCATGTCCGTTTCCACTGTGCGGGCGCTGATGGGCTACATCAAGAGGAAGGGTCGAGATTTCGTTCGAACTGGAGAAATGTAACCATCTAATGCTGTAATTTTGAAGTTTAAATAACATTACTGTAAAGCAACCATTAATGGACTTTTTAATCTTATTGAATCACGAATTACAGGTCTTTTTGTGCGTTCCATTTTACTTTTAGTCAGCCTTTAGTAGAAGCTATTGTTTCGGTGTGCTTTGTTTATTGCTTGCAGCTTGAACGGTGCTATATTTTGACATTTCTATTGTCTACACACTTAGAAAAAAAATCATGTACATTTAGATGCTCTGAGACTGACATACGAGCGTCAATGTTGATATAAAATTGACAAGAAATTAAGCTAAATCAATCGAGTAATGAATTTTTCAGTCTCTGAGCATTTAATTTTACATGACATGTTTGTTTTTACGTTTTAATGTTGGCAGATCTACAGTTGATGCAACGGTGTCCTGCTTCTCTTTTTCTTTTGTAGCAAAATCACATTTTGGGTGCACCATACTGGGCTTCACCATTACCCATTACGGGTGTTCAGGACGTGGTTTCACAGTAAATAAACCGATTTCCTAAAATCCGAATTTGCTGCGGAAGGGTGAAGAAAATAGCTTTTCATCAGTTTGATCCGTTTTTCCCTCCGGATTGGAAGCTGCTGCTGATGCTGTCCTGGCGCTCCATGCTAGACGATTTTCCGAGCAAATTCAATTTCACTTTTTAGTTTACCTTGTGGATGTGTGGGTGTGTGAGTGTGGATGGGAGCTTTTCTGCCAACCAACATTTAATTAAGTTAATTCTTTCAGCACACACAACAATGCTTGGATATTTGGAGTGACGGGTGAGTTTCTGCGGGATCATCTGCCAGAACATTTTACGAGTGATGAACACTGTTGAAGTTTTTTTTTTGTTTTTCAATATCAATGTTTGGAGTTTGAATGTTTGCTAGAGTAGGCGAATTTACTTGAAAAAATTACCTGAATTCATCATAGAATGGTGTTCATGGAAAAGGTGCAGGATAATTCCAAGTACGGTTAATCGGGAACACAGTATAGGAACCGGCATTAGCAAATACACACACCAAATGGGATTAGAGCTAATTGGGGACAAACTCTTATTGTACACACTTAGAAATAACTACTTTTACACGAGACGTAATCCATGTTGGACGTAAATCATAAAACGTAAACAAACATTTCATGTAAAATTAAGTGTTCTCAGACCGAAAAATCAGCTAGTCGACGAAGAGAACGTTTGATTGAATTGATTTTCACGTTTCTTTCATCTGATGCTTATGTCATATGAGCCTTTGCATGTGTCGGTCTTAGTGCACTGAAATTTACATGACTTTTTAGTAGGATAGTAGAGTAATTTAAAGAGATAACTTCCGGGTGTCTTCTGAAAAGATAGACACCTTTTGGGAAAATTTTGCATCCGGAATGTTACAAGTCTGGTTGTCCGAAAGACCCGCAATATTCGTAAAAGTGATCAAATAATGAAACTGATCCTAGAGCTCCGCGTTTATTTCGAAACCAAAAAAACTAGCAACACTACCAGCTAGAATGTGTAGCTAATTGTGCGCGATAAACAAGCCTGGAAGTGGTTTACATTCATCCGGGATAATCCCGAAACTGGTTCCAACGCCTTCCGGAGTGACCGCTCTTCAGCTGTACGCGTTATCCAGTCCGTGTATGCACTCGCTGGATCAGATTAGCCGAAGTAAAATTTCTGACGACAACCTTGGAACTGTACACCAGTGTCTGTTTTTATCATTTACCATCTTACGCAAGGAGTAGCGCTTCAACCCAGTGTAGATGAATTGCGTTTGTTTTGAAAATCTTCGCTGTTACGTACGAGCGAAATGAACAAATGAATCAACGAATACGGGTTTGTTGATATTCTCCAGTGGTTTTTTATCCAACCAAAATAGTCAAAATCAGAAATGATCCTCAAAAGCAAAATAATCAAATTCATTTTTGGCAGACGATTATTTTGAATTTTGTCGACTCCAGAGCCTAAAACCGGGATTTTATCAGCAGTTTAGCATGATGCAATAATTTTCCAGCGGTTTGTGTGTAAAAACTAATACGACACGTCCTTCAGTACTATATTTGTGTAAAATGAAAATAATCACAAATAATCAAGACGAATATTAACATTGACAACAACGGAGGCGATAATCGACATCCAGCCACGAATGAAGCAAAACTGTTGCAGTATTGATGGCACCACTGATCTTTTCATCACTACAACATGCTGGTAGCATAAAATACGCAGCACCGTCAGCCATCATTATCGATATAGTCCTCGCCGTGTTAAGTTCGTTTGCTTAAATAAAGTTGGTATAAATAGTTAACACTTGGACTTTTAATAAGAATAAAACATGGTGTCAGGAAGTGCCGCAGGCTTCTAACTGTTTCCGGCGTCATAAAGTGAAATCGCGGAAGTTATTGAACTGTTTACACAGAGTGAAAAGAAAAAAAAAATCTTTGCTGTTCGCTCGTGTTTCGTCGCGTCGGCGGCCATTTTGTCAAGTGAAAAATTTCATGTGATTTAGGTTCAAAAATCCTCATCGATATGGATAATAACCAATTCAAGATGTTCTTGGAACATCAAACGAAAATATTTACGCATCTGATGAATACAGTAACAGCATCGTCGCGTAGTGAATCAGCAGCTTTTCGAGAGGTAACACAACCACAAGCAAGTGCGTCGTATGTTCCAGTACCGCAGCCGTCACCTCTATCATTGGAGGGCGACATGTCGGAAAACTTCGAATTTTTTGAGAGGAGCTGGGAGAACTATTCGAAGGCCATCGATATGGATAAATGGCCTCCTACGGATAATGCCAAGAAGGTGAGCTTTTTGCTGTCGGTAATTGGTGAACCAGCAAGAAAGAAGTTCTTCAACTTTGAGCTGACTGCAGAACAGCGAGTGGATCCACAAACAGCGCTCGCAGCAATTAAAGAAAAGGTGATAGCCAAGAGGAACGTAATCGTGGATCGCCTTGATTTCTTTTCGGCTGTGCAATCGTCCGGAGAATCAATCGACGATTTCAATACAAGGCTCAAAGTACATGCGAAGGTTGCCAAACTGAGTGCGCTGGAGAAGGAACTGTTGGCTTACAAAGTTGTAACAGCTAATAAATGGCCTCGTCTTCGAACGAAAATGTTAACCATCACAGACATCACTCTGGAAAAAGCTGTCGATTTATGCCGTGCCGAAGAAATCGCTGCAAAGAGGTCACAGGAGCTCGGAATTTCTCCAGAAGTGAACAAAGTAACGAAGGTTAAAGGAACATCGAAACAAAAATTACTGCGCTGTAAATTCTGCGGAGATGTCCATGAGTTCACGAAGGGAGTGTGTCCAGCCTTGGGTAAGCGGTGTCACCGCTGCAAGGGCAAAAACCATTTCGAGAAAGTGTGCAAAGCAGCAGGGAAATCGAAGAGCCGGAAGTCAAAGCGCATAAAAGAAGTGAAAGAGGATAGCGAATCGGAAAGGGAATCTGCTTCAGGAAGTGAATCGTCAACAGAAACGGAAGAAGAATACGAAATTGGCAAGATCTACGACAACTCAAGCAACGGAGGGAGCGTTCTGGCGGAAATCAATCTGAAGCTCGGTGAGTCTTGGAAAACCATCTTATGCGAATTGGACACCGGTGCTAATACCAGTCTTGTTGGGCATGCTACCTTGATAAAGTTGTCCGGAGTTCAAGTGCCACCACTGCTTCCATCAAAGTTCCGTCTACAGAGCTTTGGGGGCAATCCAATCAACGTTCTGGGACAAGTGAAAGTCCCATGTCGTCGGTCAGGCAAGAAGTTTCTCTTGGTGCTTCCATCGTCGTTGACCATCGTCCGCTGTTGTCTGCAAGAGCTTCCCGTGAACTCGGACTAGTTAAATTTTGCAACACAGTGTCGTTTGGCAAACCGGAGTCAGGTCACCTATCAGCACAGTCGGAAGAGCTGTTCAACATCTATCGGGTGAAAGCGCAGAAGCTCGTCGATGGTCATCGGGAACTCTTTACTGGCTACGGAAAACTTCCAGGAACTGTTGGTTTGGAGCTAGATCACAGTGTCAAACCATCCGTCCAAGCTCCACGACGGGTGCCTATAGCGATGAGAGGTAAGCTGAAAAGTGGATTGGAATCCCTTGAGAATGATGGAATAATTGTCAAAGAAACAAGTCATACGGATTGGGTGAGCAATATCGTGATTGTTCAACGTGGAGGTCCAGAATCAGGAGTTCGGATTTGCTTGGATCCAGTTCCACTCAATAAAGCGCTCAAAAGACCGAATCTTCAATTCGTGACGTTGGATGAAATACTACCGGAGCTGGGCAAGGCGAAGGTTTTTACCACCATGGATGCAAGGAAAGGATTCTGGCATGTCGTACTGGATGAAGAAAGCAGCAAACTGACAACGTTCTGGACTCCGTTTGGTCGGTACCGTTGGACACGACTTCCGTTTGGAATTGCTCCAGCACCGGAAATTTTCCAAATCAAACTGCAAGAAGTTATCGAAGGTTTAGACGGCGTTGAGTGCATTGCGGATGATTTACTCGTATACGGCATTGGAGATACACTTGAGGAGGCATTAGCAAAACATAACAATTGCCTCGAAAAACTTCTATGTCAGTTGGAGCTTCATAACATCAAACTCAACAAATCGAAGCTAAAACTGTGTGAAAGATCAGTGAAGTTCTACGGGCACGTTCTCACCGACGAGGGTCTCAAACCAGATGAGTCGAAGATCGTGGCTATTCGCGAATTTCCGCGGCCGCAGAATCGGAAAGATGTCCATAGGTTCGTGGGTATGATTACATACTTGGGTCGTTTTAACAAGAATCTCAGCGCTAATTTGACCATCCTTCGAAAGCTGATCCTGGAAGCAGAACCCTGGAAGTGGACCTCTGTGAAAGAAGACGAGTTTTGTCAGGTAAAATCATTGGTATCGGATATAAAAACGTTAAGATACTATGATGTAAATCAACCTCTCACTATCGAGTGCGATGCAAGTAGCATCGGCCTTGGAGTAGCAGTGTTTCAACGTGACGGGGTAATAGGATACGCATCGAGAACGTTGACCGCAACTGAGAAGAACTATGCTCAGATCGAGAAGGAGTTGCTGGCCATAGTCTTCGCTTGTGTTCGTTTCGATCAGTTGATTGTTGGAAACCCGAAAGTTACGGTCAAAACCGATCACAAACCGCTTATAACTGTGTTTCGCAAACCGCTCCTGTCAGCACCTCGTCGTTTGCAACACATGTTGCTCAACCTTCAACGATATAATTTGTCAAACGAATTCGTCACCGGAAAAGATAACGTTATGGCTGATGCACTGTCTCGTGCACCGTTGTCAAACATCGAACCTCGAGACGAGTACAAGAAGGAGAATATTTTCAAGGTGTTCGAAGCAATTCAAGAGGTGAAGCTGAGCAACTTTCTTTGCGTGTCGAGCGCCAGATTGAATGAAATTATGCAGGAGACAGAAAAGGACCAAGCGATGCAGTTGATCATTGATTACATCCGAAACGGCTGGCCCAAGTACGCTGACAGTGTTCCTGATGGCATTAAGATGTATTTTGGTTATCGTAATGAGCTTTCGACTCAAGATGGATTGGTATTCCGTGAGGATCGCATTCTGGTTCCGCAAGTTCTTCGCAAAAAGTTGATTGAGAGTTGCCACGCAAGCCACAATGGAATAGAAGCTACGTTAAGGTTGGCTTGTGCTAATCTGTTCTGGCCGGGGATGACCTCCCAATTCAAGGATTTGGTGAAAGGATGTGCAATATGTGCTAAGCATGCACCGTCACAACAGAATCCGCCGATGAAAAGTCACGAGATCCCCGTGTATCCGTTCCAGCTTATTTCCATGGACGTCTTTTTTGCCGAAATGAATGGGTCCAAATGTAAGTTTCTGATCACGGTTGATCATTTTTCGGATTTCTTCGAGGTTAATCTTTTGAGAGATTGGACTCCCGAATCTGTAATCGCTGCGTGTACGCAAATTTTTTCTCGCTACGGAGTACCACAAAGGGTCGTTACAGATAACGGTACAAATTTCACTAGCCAAAAGATGATCAGGTTTGCTGTAGATTGGGACTTCGAATTGGCTTCATCAGCTCCCCATCACCAACAAGCCAATGGAAAGGCAGAGGCTGCAGTCAAAATCGCAAAAAACCTGATGAAGAATGCAAAAGAAAGTGGATCTGACTTCTGGTATGCATTGCTTCACTGGCGCAACATTCCAAACAAAATTGGTTCTAGTCCGGCTGCGCGTTTGCTGTCACGCTCAACTCGCTGTGGTGTTCCTACAGCCGCAACTAATCTACTTCCGAAGGTGGTGGAGGATGTTCCCGCTAGAATAGAAAAGAACCGTAAACAATCGAAATTGCATTATGATCGGAAGACACAAAAATTACCGGAGCTGGATATTGGTTCTCCGGTATACGTTCAAGCGCATCCTGAATCTTCGAAACTTTGGACGCCATGAATGATTTTCCATAGATACAACGACAAATCCTACTTGGTAAACGTCAACGGGGCGGAATACCGTCGTTCCTTGGTCCACCTAAAGCCGCGTAAGGATCCCAATACGCTGCCGAGCCGCACAATGTCATCCTATCCAATGTGTCCTCCTGAGATCTGCTTAAATGAAACTTCCTCGCTGCTGAACGGAGAATCCAATCAGGTTTTTCCTTCTTGTCAAACGGAGACTGAGGTGATAGCCGAAACGTCGCCTACTGTAACGTCGCCGATATCGCCGCTGGTAAATCAAATGTCAACGGGTGCCAAATCAAAAAGGGTTCGTCCCATTACACCGTTAAAAATTGACCGTCCTAAAAAAGCTACTCGTGTGCCGGAAAAGTTGAAGGATTTTCATCTACAGTTCTGAATGCTTTTGAAGAAAGCGGAAGATGTTGCAGTATTGATGGCACCACTGATCTTTTCATCACTACAACATGCTGGTAGCATAAAATACGCAGCACCGTCAGCCTCATTATCGATATAGTCCTCGCCGTGTTAAGTTCGTTTGCTTAAATAAAGTTGGTATAAATAGTTAACACTTGGACTTTTAATAAGAATAAAACAAAAACATATGTTGACTACGATACTCAGAGGTTGCCTTGATCAAGAGTATGTTGTTATGCCAAAATTCAGATTCATGCAAGTAGTTGGGCCATCTGTTAAGGTTGTCTTCATTTTCAGCTATATTGAGTGTAGAAGGAATGATTTTTATCAGCACTGCTGTACACATCATCCGCCATTGTAAACTGACGTTAAGATATCTGCTGCTTACTCTCTCTGTCACGCACATACACAATGCCGACCAAGCGCACTCCACCTGCCCGTATCAAAGCAAATAACGTTACAAAGCGTCCGAGAACAACCGATGAAGATGCTGGCTGATGGTAATGGAGATCCGATAACGCTGGACACCGCAGTAAGAATGCTGATGAAACAGTTCACCGAGCCAAAGACGTTGATTGATGAAATGCGCAACGAGATAAACATCAAGATCGATGCTGTACAATCTGAGCTGGAGGGTAAATTGAATTTCGTCTCGAACGACATCCACTCTCTCAAAGCTGAGTGTGCTGCTAATTTCCAAAACTACGACGTTGCTCATCATCAGCGGGATCCCGTATCTCAAAGGTGAGGACCTCCTAGCGCATTTTTAATGCTGTGTGTAAGCAACTTGGGATGGACGAGCGAACGCGGCCTTCGGTGGACATCAGGCGTCTCAAAACCGGAGCGATGAACGATGGTGACAATAGTTTGGTATTGGTGCAGTTTGCACTGAGGAATCATCGCGATGACTTCTATAGTGTCTACCTCCGGAAACAGGATCTTCAGCTGAGTCATCTTGGAATCGAGTCGACGCGACGTGCGTACGTGAATGAAAATCTTACAGTGGCAGCACGTAAGTTGAAGGCAGCAGCTGCCCTCCATGCTCTCTATGCCCTCGTTGAATAGCCACACCCTGACGAACATTCCCCGTGCAGAGATGAATGCAGTGCTTCTCCCCGGAAAACTAAATGTGTGTCACGGAAATGCCCAAAGTATCTGTGCTAGGAGGTCAACCAAATTGGACGAAGTAAGAAACCTGTTTCAAGACTCCAAAGTCAGCGTAGCAACCGAATCCTGGTTGACACCAAAAATTAGTAACCGCAGCATTGCCATTCCTGGATATAAAATCTTACGCGTGGAGGTGGAATTGTAATCTATTACAAAGCTCACTTACGGTGTAATAACATTTTTGGGACTGTATTACAACTCGATTCAGAAGACAAAACAGAGTGCCTAGCGTTGGAGTTGCGACTTGGCTCTGAGAAACTGGTGATTGTAGCCTTTTACAATCCTCCAGAAAACGACTGTTCAGGTTTTCTTGCCGATAAATTTGCCGACTTTGCAGCACGTTACGAAACCGTTTTGCTTATTGAAGATTTCAACACAGACTTGAACACCCAAAACAGTAAGCGATCCGATCACACTTCGAAACTGTACTTCAGAGTTTTGCGTTGACGTCTGTTGGTGACGAGCCAACCTTCTTACACCATACGGGATGTTCACAGTTGGATCTGTTTATCGCTAGCTGCGATTCGAAGGTTCTGCGCATTAATCAGGTTAGTTTCCTTGCGCTTTCGCAACATGACCTGATTTTCGGTTCTTTGGATTTTGATGGTTCGCCTACACCAATGATTCAATCGTATTGTGACTATGTCAATTTCGACGCTCCGGCTTTGAAAAACGCTATACAGTCCGTCCGATTTACTCGATTTCTTCAACAGTCATCTCAAACGGATTCATGATCAGTGTTTCCCGCTTCGAACAAACAGCGGCCATATGCAGAATAACTCGTGGTTTGATTACAATATCAGAAAGTCAATACTGGAACGTGATTTAGCCTACAATGACCGGTTGAATGCATCGTCGGTTTCAAAGTTACAAGCAAGACAACGATGAAAAGCACTGAGGAATCGAGCCAACGCGTTCATCAAGGACACTAAAGCACGTTACCTGCGCCGCTTCTTAGACGACAGGATCCCAACCAAAACTCTGTGGAAGCGAATCAAAACTCTTGGTGCTGGTAAGGAACAAGCGTAAGCGGACTGTGCATCCGACTCAAACGAAATATTCCACCAACGATTCCTAGGTGGAATAGCGTTTCAGTTTAGTTTTAATATTAATATTATCTGTAAGCTAGGCTGTAAGTTTTAAACTCACGATACTAGATGAACTAGGATGAATTCCTTTTGAATAGTACATATCTTAGTATTGACCTTAGTGTTGTGAAGTCCTATAGTAATAGCCCTAGTAGCACGCTTTTTCGCTAATGTATTCTTCTTTCTATCCGTCGACGTTCCCTAATCTGACATCTGACTTTTCCGTTTCTTTGGACCACTCCACCACTGTGCCGTTTAGGAAGATTTTGTTATTCTCAGACGGAACAAGTCTGGGAGATTTTGAGTGTGGAAAAATTATGACCTGGGTCTTCGCCACGTTGATACGGATCTTCCAGCTGTTGAAATACTCAGACAGGACATCTAAGCCTCACTGGAGTTTGGAAGTCAGAGCTCCGATGACCCTACCCTTGTAGACAATGGATGTGTCATCTGCGAACAGAGGCAACGATCCACCATCAGGGACAGCCGGAATATCGAAGGTGAACAGATTGAACTGGATGGGTCCAAGGATACTTCCTTGGTGCACACCTGCACCGATGTGATGCCATTCAGAGAGACCTGGAACGTCATGTCCGATAGATAATTTTGTATGATGTTCACGAGGAAGATCGCAAGACAGTATCGATGTAACTTGTACACCAAGCCATCATGCCAGACATTGTAAAACGCTTTCTCAACGTCTAAGAATGCCATAGCAGATGTTTTAGAAACAGCCTTGTTCCGGCTAAGAATGTTTGTTACTCGGGTCAGTTGGTGGACGGTCGATCGACCTTTTCGAAAACCAAACTGCTCATCGAGTAAGATGTTGTTTTCTTCGGCAGATGTTAGAAGCCGGCTGTAAACAGGTTGGATAACCCTGAGAGAAGGCTGATGGGTCGGTAACTTGAAGGAGAGGAAGGATCCTTCCCAGGTTTCCGGATGGGTATGACTTAAACTGATTTCCATCCCGAGGGGCAGTAGCCAAGTTGGAGACACTGATTGAAAATCAGTGCCAGATGGTTGAAGAATCTGGAACTCAAATGTTTGAGTTTCAGATTGAGGATGTTGTCGAAACTTGGGGCCTTCATAATTTTCGATGATTTGATATAGGCCAACAGTTCGTCAGCTGTGATTTTGGATTCCTCAGGAAAGATTTTGGGGATCTGATGGAGGTTGGCTGCGTTTTCAGCAACCGCAGCCTCGTGTGGACTTATGCTGTTCTGTCAGAGATTGTGGGAGCTCACGAAGTGTTGACCTATCGCTGCAGCCTTCTGTACAGGTGTTATCAGATGAACCACTGAATCATCGGAGCAAATCAGCGGTTTCAGTGGTGGAATGAGACTAGGCTTGTTTTTAAGCATTTTGGTAAGTTTCCACAACGGTTAGCACAATCTGGAAGAGAGCGGATCTTACTAGCAAAGTCGTTATTTCTGAGATCCACCATCCTGGCTTGGATAATTTTCGTAAGGCGATTGCAATTCGTCTTATGGACAGGCAGACCAGATCATTGGTACTGCCTTCGGATGGTGTTGCGGAGTCTTGTAAGGTCTTTGGTATATCTGTCAAGGTTCAGAGTATTGCTCACCTGGCTCGGGATATCGCCCCTACGATGAAACGCAGACACTGGTCAACGTTTTCGGACGATTCTGGTTGGACATCGTAGTCAACAGTGGTGTCGAGGCAGTGTTGGAACTGACCCCAGTCGAGACGATGGTAGTTGCGCCGAGAACCTTCTAATCGGTTCACACGGAGGAACCATCTTCGGCCACCACCGCACTTCCACCTTACGGCTTCGATGACTTTCAGCTGGAAACTTTGTAGTAGTCGGCAGCGTATGTTGCTCCTTATAGCTACGGCCGGACCTGGTTCTATCAAGACCCATGAGTCGGAAGGCAGGAAGGAAGATATTTATCTCGGGATTCAGGTGTGTTTAGGTAATGACGGCAATGTCAATGTTTCGTTCGTTGAGGGAATCAATGAACTCGATGTTTTTGCTCTTAAGGGAGTATGCGTTCTAATTTGCGATGCTGATGGTTTCACAGGCCATATTGAATGACGAATAGGCCAAGGTTTTGAATCTGGTCGAAACGGGTTTTGCAGCTGCGCAGAAAGTTGGACAGCTGGGTGAATAGGTGAATCAACTGCTCCGGTGAGAAAGAAGCGTTAGTTTTTGTTGGATTGTGGTTCCGATTCTTGATCGCGACGCCAGCTAGGTCCAGGGGCCGGGGAGTATTCCGAACGTGGTGCAGCAGTCGTTTGATGGTTCGTGTTTGCAGCAGCGGCAGCCAGACGATTGTTGTGGCAGCGGTTGAAGTTCCGGGATCGGGAGCCGTGCAAAGTTCAGCCGATTGTTGTCTGGCACCTTCCTGTGACCGGGCTGGTTATTTATGGAGGTTTTCTGGCCGATTGCCAAGAAATCCGCTCGTTTCGGGCAGGTCTTGCGGTGGCCCGATGTTTTGCCCCACAGTTGGCGTATTTGTGTTCCGCTTCCTCCATGCTTTTGCAGCCGTCGGAAGCATGTTGTTCACCACATTTGTTGAAGCGAGTGACCATACGGCAGTTTCTGGCACCGTGCCCGAACAGTAGGCAGTTCGAGCACTGAGTGACCCCACGGTGGACCGGCTTATACAGCTCCAATTGTCCCACGATGTGGAACAGGGCCCGAATGTTCTGCAGATCCTTCAGGCACGTTGAGTGTTTCTTCAGGTGGACCAGATACAGCTAGTCTCGGAACTTTCGATCATTCTGAGGATCTTGTTTTGGATCCTCCTGAAGCTTTAGGTGGTGGCACTTAGCACAGTTTTTGTGGGACAGGGTGGACTTCCTGTTTATCAGAGGGTAGAGCGACCTGATCAAGATGTTACACTTGGTGGATGTCTTGTCCACATGGGATCGGAATAGCGATTTGTTATCGAGGGTGAGATCAAGGTAGACTACTTCACTCGACCATTCAATGGGAGTGCTATCAAGATGGACCTTGACGTTAGCAGGTGGAACAATCCGAGGTGAATTCGAGTGTGGAAACAGAATGGTTTGTGTTTTAGCTGCATTGATACAAATCTTCCAGCTCTTGAAATAGTCGGACAGAACATCCAGGCCTGATTGTAGTTTACTCACCAGAGCACGGATCACTCGACCCTTATAGATGATGGAGATGTCATCTGCGAGCATTGACAGGATACCACCACCCGGCAGGGGAGGAACGTCTGACGTGAAGATGTTGAATAGGATAGGCCCAAGCAGGCTACCCTGAGGGATCCCTGCATCAACATTGAACGTATCAGAGGGGACATTGTTCAAGTAAACCTGGAATGATCTGTCCGACAAGTAGTTTTTGATGATCTTCACGAGGTAGATCAGAAAGTTGTATCGATGCAGTTTGTACACTAGACCATCAACGTCCAACAATGCCATAGCAGATGTTTTTGAAACGGACTTGTTCCGCCTGATGATGTTAGTTACTCTACTTAGTTGGTGGATAATTGAATGACCTTTCCTAAACCCGAATTGCTCTTTGAGGAAGATGTTATTATCATTTGAAAACACCAGCAGACGGCTGAGTATCAACTTTTCGAAAAGCTTCGAGATGGAGGACAAGAGGCTGATGGGGCGATAGCTTTTGGCACTGGTAGGATCTTTGCCAGGCTTGCGTTGTATTGGAATCACTTTGGCTAACTTCCTGCATGCAGGGAAGTAGCCAAGCAGCAATGATTTGTTGAAGATAACGGTAAGATGGTTGAATAAGTCAATACTCAAGTTTTTCAACTCGAGGTTGACTACACCATCCATACCCGTGGCCTTCATGTTTTTAGTGCTTGTAACAACTGCTATCACCTCATCAGCCGATATTCTACTATCATCATGCACTAATACGGGGGTGTCAGCGACTCTAGACATTGCCTCCAGTACGGCAGGCTCATGGGAGCTCACCATGGTTTGGCCATGATTATGTGAAATTGCAAAATGTTAGCCAAGAGCATTGGCCTTTTCAACTGAGGTTATGAGTAGGGATGGGTCCAAGTTCTGGTCAACCGAGGAAAGTGGAGGGTTCGGTCTCGACTTATTTTTCAAAATTTTGGTCATCTTCCAAAACGATTTTGCACCATCTGGGAGAGAGCGAATCTTGTTGGCAAAATCGTTATTTCTGAGTTCCACCATCCTGGTCTGAATAATTTTGGTTAGCCTATTGACATTGGTCTTCAAATGGGGCAGCCCAGAACGCTGGAACTGCCTACGAATGGTGTTACGGAGCCAGATAAGATCTTTGGTTGGGCTGTCAAGGTTCAGTGTATGATTCACCTGTCTGGATGCTGGTACGTGTTGCCTCCTGGCATGGAATATAGCCTCTTCGATGGTTTGCAGACACCAATCGACTTTATCGAACGACTCCGGTAGGGCATCGTAGTCGATTGCTGTGTCCACACAGCGCTGGTACAGCTGCCAGTTGACACGATGGTAATTTCACCGGGAAACTTGAAACCTATTGGCTGAGGAACTTACTTCGGTCACCACCGGATAGTAGTCCGAGCTCAGTTCCTGATAGACGATAGGTTGAGAGATGTTATCGCCAATGTTGCTGATTGAGAAAGTCAACAAACTCGATGTTTTTGCTCTTCAAGGAGCAAGCGTTCCAATTTACGATTTTCGTAAAGGATAGGGCAACATGCAGCTGTTCAGATCGAGTCTTGCAGGTGAGCATGATGATGATGACCTCGGCCACGAGTACCACAAGTTCCTCCGAGGTGAACGGAGAATCGTCGACAGGCTCATCTGAGACGACAGCACCAGCGTATGATAAACCAGGGGCGGTGGATGAACCTGCGAGACGATGCTGAACTGTCCTACTGTTGGGAACCATTTATATACTCGCAGGATTGGCTTGTTGGATGTTGAGCTGAAGCGGGGCTTGTTTCGGAACGTGTCGACAGGGCTGTAGAGCTGGGTACTGGACTTCCGTGAGTACAGAAGGTGAACGATGATTACGGAGGCCGGGTCGATTGTAAATTGTAGCCTTTCGGCGGATATTCATGAACTCCACTCGCTTGAGACATCCGCGATTGGAGGCTTGGTGATTTCCATCGCAGTCATTATCTTGCTCACAGGACGCGGTGAAGTGAGTTCCAGCACACTTGCCGCAGTTTGTCTTCATATGGCAGTTTTTGGTGCCAAGGTCATAGGAGAGGCAGTTCATACACTGTGTAACATCACGATGTTGGGGTTTGTAATGCTGGGATGATGACCTGAAATAGATCCTGGATTTTGGATCTCAGAGCCGCAAGACTGGTGGATCCCTTCGTGAAGTGCACCAGGAACAACTGATCACGGAAGCTGGTTTGTGGTTGGAATGCCGGTTCATCGGGTACACTGCCTCAGGGTTGAGCCCAAGCCGCTCTAGCTCGGATTTCACCGCAGCCACCTGGAACGACGGTAATCCACGCAAAACCTTCAGTGGCTTGCTCGATGGCAGATCATTCGTGAAGAAGTCCACGTTGTTGTCCTTCAGGAAACATCCTATTTGTTTGTGTTATGATTTTGGTACCGATGCAAAGCTTGAAGCGAGGCAGCAGCTTGTGTTGTGCCAGTTCGGCACCCAGCTTGGCAACATCCTTTACCGGCGTGAAAAGCGGGGGAATCCGCTCTCTTCTTGCAATGGGAACGACGTCACCATCACCATTTTCTTCCGGGAGTACTGCATACTGGTTGGCTTGCAGTATCCGAAAATACGGACTGAACAGTTCAACAGTCGAGCAAAGAATCCTGGAAGAATCCATATTTTATCTACGACTTATAAACTACATAGGGTTACGGTATGTAATGTGGGTCTAGTCCTTTCATTCGGCCTATCACGCAAATAAATAATTAATTAAGGAATATTACACAAAAAATAAGGAAAATATTGATCACTGATGGTTGATAAATGTGTACCACACACAAATCAATTTATATCACAACATTTCAATACATTTTCAGCTCTCGTAAGTAATAAAACTGGTTGAGAATATCACAATGTTCGGAGTTTTTAGCCGCCATGACTTATAAGGTTAAGATGGGAAGGTTGACTGACGATCATCAAATGGCCTGATTATGGCATTTATTGATTGGAATTACCTGATAATACACACTAGACGTAAAACTTACAGTTGCTGTTTGAATATTTTATGTTTATTTTAATTGTTTAACAACGTTTTCACAAGTAAAACATGGACCCAACTTTAGGGACACATTTCTTTTCTATGTTCCTAACTATGGCCCATGAAATTCATTTGACAGCATATAGCAATAAGAGTAACGTCAACAATGTTGTTTTGCATTTGGATGATAAGGAACGAACAGGAAGGGAGATTTTTTCTGCCAAACCTGTATAATGAACATCACAATGTTCTGATTTAGATATTCTGCGGTCGAAAGACGATAAGCGAAATTTTTAATTTTTAATTTTTAAATTGAGTGATTTAATGTAGTTTTCGTAAAATTTTCTCTAAGAAATGTTTTGAGGAATGAAGAGCATTAAGTTAACAGTGATAGTGATAAAAAAAATACATCAGAAAACGTTACCAAGAGCGTTTTTTTGAGGATCAAACAAGATAGGACGAAGTTGCATCCATAAATAGACCCAATTTGGGGACAATAGACCCATATTACATACATTTCCCTCGTGAGTTATTGTCTTAAAAAAAGTAAGTTTTTCAACTTTTCGTGGTTTCTGATAAAGGGTGTCCACGATGAAATTGCCACACACAAAATTGATTCGCAAAATTCGAGTTTTCATCCGATTGCCATCAAATTTTCAGGGATTGAGAAATAACTATTAAACTTTATTTTACCATTTTACTCGTATTTTATTTACAGTCCATACGCAAATGCCCGCACCTTGGCCTTAACCCCGGCCATAAGATTCTGCACAACCTGTGAATCAACCGTTTTTTGCATGTAAACCCATACTTTCTTCAGTTCCTCGACTGTCTTCACTACCTTAGGTCGTTTAAGAAGGTGCTGCTTCATAATCGCCCAGTACTTCTCGATGGGGTGGAGCTCCGGAGTGTTGGCAGGGTTGAACATTTTCGGCACGAAATTGACCTTATTGTCCGCATACCACTTCAGCACGTCCTTGGAGTAGTGGCATGAGGCCAAATCCGGCCAGAAGATTGTTGGGACGTTGTGGGCCTTCAGGAGAGGAAGCAGCCGCTTCTGGAGGCACTCTTTTATGTACACCTGTCCGTTCATCGTGTCCTGGGTCACGAAAGGTGCACTCCGCTTCCCGCACGTGCAGATGGCTTGCCAAACCAGGAATTTCTTCGCAAATTTGGACATCTTCTGAGTGCGGACATGCTCCGGAACGCTGAACTTATCCTTGGCCGTGAAAAACAGGTTGCCGGGGATCTGTTTGAAGTCGGCCTTCACATATGTTTCGTCGTTCATGATGCAGCATTCAACTTTCGTCAGCATGTTGAGGTACTACTTCCTGGCACGGGTTTTGGCGGACTTGTTCTGCTTCCCTTTCGCGATTAGGGGCTTTTTGTACCTTGAACGTTCGAAGCCCAGCCTTAGTTTTGGCCTTCTGGACAAAAATTCGGCTTAGGTGCAGCTTCTTAGCCACATCCCTAACGGAGGCGTTCGGATTTCGGTTGTAGGCCCCAACTACGCGGTTGTGATTTTTGGTGTTGTACGGAATACTTTTTCCTTCACTTCTGGGCTTCCGATCGGTGGTCAACCGTTCCTCGAACCGCTTAATCACTCGTGACACCGTGGAATTCGCGATTCCCAACGTTTTAGCGATGGAACGATGCGAGAGATCCTTGTTCTCGTGATGAATGCGCAAGATTTTATCACGCACGAGCTGTTCTTTCGACTCCATTTCCGCGAGTTTGGATCACAAGACTTTAAAACTTGCAGGATGTAAATAATGCACTATGAACTAAATCCACCCAAATTTTCATTAAATTCTACCAAACGGTTAAAAAGTTAGAGCAATTTCATAGTGTGGCAATTTAATCGTGGACACCCTTTAGCAAACGACATGATAAGCATATCTAAGCATACCATTTAGCAGTAGAATATCGTTTGCAGGTAAATTCATTGATGAGTTATGATTAAAAACGTAATCGATGGCTGCATATTAGACCGAGGTTAGGGACGTATACCCTACAAAGTCCTTTTCGTCTGATGTTGATATTATTGCATGTTGATGTCCAATGTGGATATTATTCCAATCTGGGCAAGAGATTTTGTAGACACCGGCTTACAATATAAAGACCGATGTAGATTGTTCGGACCACAGACGTTGGGCCACAGATGGAGTATTGCTCCAGTTGTGTTTGTTGCAAACATTCTTGCAGGATTAACTGACTCACCGGTGATATTATGCATCAATTCAATTGATCGATCGCTTCGCTATTGGAGTTGTTTTTGCTGCTTGAGCTCCTGAAGTTCGTGCACGGCCTTCATGATCCTGTCCGCTTCATGTCAGCTAGGTTTAACGATGTCTACACCCTCTTCGACTTTACGAAGTGGAAGAAATCGATCTCAATAGAACAGTTCTGCAACCAGGTCGGCAGCTTTTCCGTCAACCTTCGACGCCCCTCAGGCAAGCTTTTCCCTCGATATTCTCCAACGCAGTTTTCGCGACAATATTGTTGGAGTAGATCTTACGCTTCAGGTTGGCCCAGAAATTCTCGATGGGACGCAGCTGGGGGACGTTGGGCGGGTTCGCCGACTTGAGTACCACATCGATATTCAGCCGCTCCATCTCCTCCAACGATCGTTTCGAGTAGTGGGCCGACGTCAGATCCGGCCAGAACACCGTGTCTTCACCCTTATGGTATTTCTTGATGAACGACGCAACTTCCGGCAGGCATTTCGTACTATAAATTTCCCCGTTCACGACCAGTCCGGAGCGAAAGAAGAGCGGCTTTCACATCCCCTTCTCGCTGATTGTCAGCCGCAGCAGCACCTTCTTGGGGAACTTGGTGTGTGAAATGAACTTCACCTAGGAGCTCACTTCTTTCGTGGGGGAAGTAAAATACGAAGTGTCCTGCCAGTCGTTGGCATCCAGGGTGAGATAGGTCTCGTCGTCCATCACCACCGCCACGTCGCGATTCGCCGGGAAAAACGAGTTGACCATCTTATTCAGCCGCTGCCGCTGCGTCATTGCCTGCAGCTCCGAAACCAGTAGACGTGACTTCCGCTTCCTGATATGTACAGTCAGGAATCCTTATTGCCGGGGTAACGGGGGCGTGAATAAGGAACCGCGAATAAGGATACCCACAGCTTATGGGATTTTCACTAATGGGGGCTGTAGTGGATTATCTCATTTGTTTCAATACATAAAGCTATACTGTCTTGGACAAAGTTGCTTTACTGGGTTAGACCAACAAGCCTGTGCCATTGGATTCAGGTTAAATTGTGAACTACGCCGCTAGAGGCGCTTCACTTTTATGTTACTTATGACGGGTGCTATAATATTTGGATCATATTTCCAACATAAATTATTTCGTGATCCTGACCATATAGAAAGTTACTGTCTTCAGCAAAGTTGTTCAGGTGACCAAGTCCTTTCGGATGGTGGCCATATTAGTTCAGAACTCTCTCACTACGCAGCGCTAGTGTGCATGTGCAATTCCTATATAAACTGTATCTCGAGAGCCTGGCCATATAGAAAGTTGCTGTTTTCATCAAAGTTGTGCAGGTGATCAAGTCCTTTTGGATGGTGGCCATATTAGTTCAGAACTCTCTCACTACGCAGCGCTAGTGTGCATGTGCAATTCCTATATAAACTGTATCTCGAGAGCCTGGCCATATAGAAAATTGCTATTTTCAGCAGAGTTGTGCAGGTGAGCAAGTCCTTTCGGATGATGTTCATATTAGTTCAGAACACGCTCACTACGCGGCGCTAGTGTGCAAGTAAATTTCCTGTATAAGCTGTATCTCGAGAACCTGGCCATATAGAAGGTTACTGTCTTCAGCAAAGTTGTTCAGGTGACTAAGTCCTTTCGGATGATCGTCATATTATTTCAGAACTCTCACACTACGCGGCGCTAGTGTACACATGAACTTCCTTAATATGTTATGTCTCCAAAGCTTGTCCATATAAGATGTTGCTGTGCAATGTGAGAACAGGAACCGGAAAAGGGATGACGTGTAGAGGCCGGAAATCGATGTCAGATGCCATTTTGGAATCCAAGATGGCGGCCATCGGGTCAAGAAAAACTGTCAAATACCCTACCATATGGGTATTTCCGGATAGGGAACGACGTGTAGAGGCCGGAAATCGATGTCAGACGCCATTTTGGAATCCAAGATGGTTGCCATCAGTTCAAGAAAAACTGTCAATTACCCTACAACATGGGTATTTTCGGATAGGAGATGACATGTAGAAACCGGAAATCGATGTCAGATGCCATTTTGTAATCCAAGATGGCGGCCATCGGGTCAAGAAAAACTGTCAAATACTCTACAATATGAGTATTTCCGGAAAGGAAACGACGTGTAGAGGCCGAAAATCTATGCCAGATGCCATTTTGAAATTCAAGATGATGGCCATTGGTTCAATAAAAACTGTCAAATACCCTACAATATGGGTATTGCCAAACGTGTAGAGGCCGGAAACCGATACCAGACGCCATTTTAAAAACCAAGATGGTGGCCATCGGTTTTAAGAAAAACTGTCAAATATCCTACAATGTGGGAATTTCCGAAAAGGGACGACGTGTAAAGGTCAGATATACAGTCCAGACGCTATTTTGGAATCCAATATGGCGGCAACATGTTTTCCATAAATAAGGCTTACCAAGCATATTGCGTATAATTTATTGTGTATAGCGTATCATTGAGCAAGATCGCAACATAACGTGGAAAATTCCTCAAAACAATAAAATGCTTTGATTTGTTTTGTTTTTTCTATCGTAAGCTACAGATTTATTCCACATTTTATTTTCTCTTTCGATAACAAAGAACCAACCAGCGCTGTCATGTTTTATGCATTCTAGTCACCCACACCGTGAGATGGGTCTTGACTTCCCTTAGCAAATCTTGCATTTTTACACTCCGTTCAACATTGCTGTCCAATGTGCAGAAACTTTTGACCTCGGATAGTTGATTTAGTTTTAACTCGATTTCTGCCGCACCAGGTGGTGGATGAAAATATCAACCATATTCACTGTAGAGGGGTCCAGGAATAAATCTGTAGTTTACGATAGAAAAAAAAACCAAACAATTAAAAGCGTATTATTGTTTTTAAGGAATTTTCCACGTTATGTTGCGATCTTGCTCAGTGATACGCTATACACAATAAATTATACGCAATATGCTTGGTAAGCCTTATATATGGAAAACATGTTTTTTTTAACTAGTTCGCTTATTTGGAAGGCTCAATCACGTTAGCTTTACGGAGCCGATAGTTCATTGTTCTTTGTTTGTAACAACATTCACTTAATTCTATGTCTAGTAGGAGTTGGACCGAATACTCGCGGCTTACTCGAGGTAAGAGAGGTACATTGTCGAAGGATAGGATCAAGGGAGGAGCTTGGGGGTAAGGTTTCGTTGTCTCATCAGAGCGTTGTCACCAGTATGAACGGTAGTGCGGTTCTAGTTTCGTCTGGAGTTCGATCGGCTATGGTGACCATGGAAAACATGTTGCCGCCATATTGGATTCCAAAATAGCGTCTGGAATCTATATCTGGCCTCTACACGTCGTCCATTTTTGGAAATTCCCACATTGTAGTGTATTTGACAGTTTTTCTTAAACTGATGACCGCCATCTTGGATTTTAAAATTGCATCCGGCATCGATTTCCGGCCTCTACACGCCGTTTCCATTCCGAAAATACTCATATTGTAGAGTATTTGACAGTTTTTCTTGACCCGATGGCCACCAACTTGGATCCCAAAATGTCGTCTGGCATCTATTTCCGGCCTCTACACGTCGTCTCCTTCCAAAAATATCCATATTGTAGGGTATTTGACAGTTTTTCTTGAACCTATGGTCGCCATCTTGGATTACAAAATGGCATCTGACATCGATTTCTCTACACATCATCTACTATCCGAAAATACCCATGTTGTTGGGTATTTGACAGTTTTTCTTGAAACGATGGCAACCATCTTGGATTCCAAAATGGCTTCTGACATCGATTTTAGGCCTCTACACATCGTTCCCTATCCGGAAATACCCATATGGTAGGGTATTTGACAGTTTTTCTTGACACGATGGTCGCCATCTTGGATTCCAAAATGACGTCTGGCATCGATTTCCGGCCTCTACACGTCATCTCCTTTCCAAAAATATCCATATTGTAGGATATTTGACAGTTTTTCTCGAACCGATGGCCGCCATCTTGGATTCCAAAATGGCATCTGACATCGATTTCCGGCCTCTACACGTCATGCCTTTTCCGGTTCCTGTTCTCACATTGCACAGCAACATCTTATATGGACAAGCTTTTGAGACATAACATATTAAGGAAGTTCATGTGTACACTAGCGCCGCGTAGTGTGAGAGTTCTGAAATAATATGACGATCATCCGAAAGGACTTAGTCACCTGAACAACTTTGCTGAAGACAGTAACCTTCTATATGGCCAGGTTCTCGAGATACAGCTTATACAGGAAATTTATTTGCACACTAGCGCCGCGTAGTGAGCGTGTTCTGAACTAATATGAACATCATCCGAAAGGACTTGCTCACCTGCACAACTCTGCTGAAAACAGCAACTTTCTATATGGCCAGGCTCTCGAGATACAGTTTATATAGGAATTGCACATGCACACTAGCGCTGCGTAGTGAGAGAGTTCTGAACTAATATGGCCACCATCCAAAAGGACTTGATCACCTGCACAACTTTGCTCAAAACAGCAACTTTCTATATGGCCAGGCTCTCGAGATACAGTTTATATAGGAATTGCACATGCACACTAGCGCTGCGTAGTGAGAGAGTTCTGAACTAATATGGCCACCATCCGAAAGGACTTGGTCACCTGAACAACTTTGCTGAAAACAGCAACTTTCTATATGGCCAGGCTCTCGAGATACAGTTTATATAGGAATTGCACATGCACACTAGCGCTGCGTAGTGAGAGAGTTCTGAACTAATATGGCCACCATCCAAAAGGACTTGATCACCTGCACAACTTTGCTCAAAACAGCAACTTTCTATATGGCCAGGCTCTCGAGATACAGTTTATATAAGAATTGCACATGCACACTAGCGCTGCGTAGTGAGAGAGTTCTGAACTAATATGGCCACCATCCGAAAGGACTTGGCCACCTGAACAACTTTGCTGAAGACAGTAACTTTCTATATGGTCAGGATCACGAAATATTCTATGTTGAAAATATGATCCATATATTATAGCACCCGTCATAAGTAACATAAAAGTGAAGCGCCTCTAGCGGCGTAGTTCCTAATTTTACCTGAATCCAATGGCACAGGCTTGTTGGTCTAACCCAGTACAGCAACTTTGTCGAAGACAGTATAGCTTTATGTATTGAAACAAATGAGATAATCCACTACAGCCCCCATTAGTGAAAATCCCATAAGCTGTGGGTATCCTTATTCGCGGATAGCCCGGCAATAAGGATCCGGCAATAAGAGATACCGGCAATAAGGAATCCGGCAATAAGGATTCCTGACTGTATGTTCATGTTCGCCAGGTACTATTTCACTGTTTGGCCGGTTGCACCGACCTCCCGGCCAAGCGCACGCAGCGATGTAGCCACATTTCCCTAGGTCTTTCTCTTCAACATCCTTTGGAGCTTCTCGTCGGAACCGGGCTATCTTTCGATGCTCTGATTGTTGTCTAGTAGTGCCAAGATGTTGTAGATGCCGGAACGGGCATTTTTCGGGGTCCACAATGTGCCGTTCTTTGAACGTGCACACTTCTGAACGGAGTTGCATCACTGTTTTTGCCATCACGGTTAGAGTTCGACTGATAGAGCTGTCAAATTTTGTCTGCTATGATTGATGCTGCATGGGTAGTTTCGTCAGTGCGGGTGAAGGTAAACCCATGAAAAATCGACAATTTTTGTCCATTTTTTTAAATGCTAACGTTATGTACCGAGCCAAAATCCAGCCCCTATTCTACGCAATGTACGATATACTTTATCTGAAGCTTGATCGATTTGAGCAAGCAAACATCATCGAACTGGTCGAGTACTTTGAGTACCGGACACTTTATAATTATATCATGAAATACCTACTTACCTATATGATATAAACATTAAAAAAATATCACGCTTGTGCCTTTAGACAGCACGCGGTTTTACAACTATTAGTTATAGGTATGATACCTCAATGATAACATTGATGAAGAAAATACTTCACTTCCATCATTCTCAAAAAATAAAGTGCCCGAAATATGAATCACACATAGTTGAAGATGAAAATCGATTATCTGCTCGACAAATCTGCATTAAACAACATCAAAGGAAAACCCAATGAGATTTTTCAACATCCATCAGTAAGGAATCCTTTGAGCTTTGTTCGGATGCAATTAATTGTATTAATTTGTTAATTTCTAAGGAAAGTCAATCCGAACAAAAAAACCCTTCTGCCACATCTCTCGCACGGAATTCCACAAGCATATAATCGGTAAAAATTGCAAATGCATTCCCGATAAAATCACCCAAAACCGTACATCACACGAAACCAAGTTGCTATTCTCTTTGTTCGCATCCCAACCGGGCTCTTTTATCTGCATCCTCCCAGCAAAAAAAAAAGCATTAAACAACCCTTAATTTAAAGCTTTGGCCCACTCACCTGTTTTCCGTGCTGTGTTGTGTTGTCATCATCATTAAATGCGAGCTGGCGAGCTGCTACTGTCGCCGCCAACAAGGACAAAAACAACAAATGATTCCCGAACCACGTTCCATGTTCGGACCAGGTGGCCACGTGGAGAGAGTGGTTCACATCGCAGAATACGAGAGCGACAGTGGCGGTGGATGGGATGGAATCAAAACAATTTTCTCCCAGCAATACAGCATCCGTTTTGAGAGGCTGATGCCAGCTTTGCGAAACTTGATGTGATGATTTTTCGAGAGAATTGAGTGTTGAGATTTTTCTCGTGCACTCTCGTGGTGAATGGAGAGTGTATCTAGATTCGGTTTGAGGGATGTTGCGAGAAATTCTCTTGCTTCTAGAAGGGATGCTCCCGGTTGGGTATAGTGTTTGTTGTTATCAACGCGGGGTCAAATTAGGGTGATCCGTTTATGAGGTTTGTGAGTTAATGTAGTCAAGGCGCGGTGTTTCTAGACGAATGCAGTAGTACGGAAATCGAAACCACTATCTTCGGCTTAGGCCGGTCTAGGAATTATTTCGGGTGGAAAATTTATCGACTTCCTTAGCCATAAAGCAGACTTGCCCAACGTTTCTCATTCACGGGCCAAATGTTTCAGCTTTAATGGTTTGCAACTTCTTAAAAGTAAAAAAAAAATGAACATTTATATTCTACATCAATTCAAAATTCACAATTCAAAAAATCAGTATGTGTTCGACCGCTTGTTTCTAGCTTCTGGTTCACCATAGAACGCGTTAGTTCACCTTTCTTGTGTTCATTTCCCTCCTAGATCCACGTTCATGAGCTACTTCCCTTTTTTGTCGAGATTTGCACTACCGAGCTCGGTAGAAAAAACTAAGTGTGTACCCTAGGTAAAAAGGTCAAGATCACAGGTATAAAAATGAAACTACAACGCAAACGGAACCTACCTAACTGAAAAACCAAAGATTTAACATGAGACATAAGAGGTAAAATATCAAAAATAATACCGAAAAATAGCATGCCAAATTTCATTTTAAAAACAAGATCCAATATTTGCATTTCAAACTATGGCCTACACAGTTAGAAAAAATCATGTAACTTTAGGTGTTCTGAGACTTACATATACGAGCGTCAATTTTGAAATAAAATTGAGTTATAATAAACGCGAAATTTAGCTCAATAAATCGTACCTTTCGTCGAGTATCGAAGTTTTAATTCTAAGAGCACTTAATTTTACACGACATGTTTGTTTACGTCTCATCCTTTATATCAGAGATGGATTCCGTCTCGTGTAAAATTAAGTATTTCTAAGTTTGTATAGTGTTTTGTAATTGATTTCATACCGTTACTGTTAATTTGGTAGTGGAACTGACTGAAATGAGAATGGGGCAAGTATTGAAAGTGATGTCCTTACGAGAGAATATTGTTTTTATCATCCGTCCACTGTTCTGATTGGTTCGCGAAATGTTCCTATTTTGTTCGATACATTTCTTCATTGCTTAACTTTGTTCACTATTTGTTCTATACGCCAAACCATTACTGGATAAATTCTCCCTCGAATGACATACTGCATGATATATTTCCCACTAATGGTTTTGAGGAATATGCGTTTGAAAGTTTCTACATTTTCGTTACATGCCTTATATTCGTTGCTAGGATTGAGCACCTTTTTCGTAATTTCTACTAGTAAGAAGGGTCAGATCTCACATAACATCTCAATAAGTCCCTCTGAACAGAGGAAACATCGTGAACATTGGCGTAGAAAACAAAATATCTGGAAGGGGCCTAGAGGGAGCCTGCGGCATTTTTTTTATTTTGCTAAACGCGGTTAAATAAAAACTCGCGAAGATGCTTTCCAATCAAATTTCGTCAAAGCAACTTGTTGTTTGGGTCATTTTTTCAATTTCAATTTGATGATGATGATGATGATGATGGTCCCACCTCTTACCCCTACAAAGGTTTGAGCTGGACGATTTATCTTTAAGATAATTGAATATGACATTTTAACCAGGTTGGCAAACAAAATCGAACTGGTTTCAGTTACAGATATAGATTCCCTCTAAAGTTTACAGTTGCTTCACAGCGATATAAATGTGGAAAAGCTCAGGCGTCCACCTCTTAGTTCGCCTTTTTGTCCACCTAAAATATTCATAAGTATTACAAGCAATCAAGAGTTAATGAACAATCAACAAAGCATCCTATTACACTAGTAACCCCGCAATCTGATGCTATCATAATTTTCAGCAATGTTAGGAATGCTCACGAACCCCTAAAATTTGCCAGAAAACTTACTACTAACTCAAGGTATCTTCCAAATAAGCTTCAAAATTGCATTTTTTTTTTATCAAATGTTAAATTCAGTCCTCTTTATCCGTAATACGCGCGCGAGGCTCAAACCTTTGTAGACTACTATTTTTTTTTACTACTACTATTAAATCATATATCAAAAATCCATCATCACCATCGTGGCGAACAAAATAGTTTTTGCAGTGCTACAATAATTATTAAAAAGTCGTTATAACAGCTATCCATACAAAGTAATCCTTTAAAAATAACTTCGTCAAGATACATAATTTGTCAATTCATAAAAAAAAATCACTGGATAACCGTTCAAAAGACAATTTTGACGTGTGAAATGCAATGTCTCTTAAATTCTGCTAATGTTGTTGAACGTTTACTGTGTCTAGGCATCGAATTGAAAACATTTATTCCTTTAAAAAATAATGAATTCTGTGAAGCACAAGTCAAGAAATGTGGTGTTCTTATTTCATCCGCGTTTCTAGTATTATATCTATGAAAGTCACTTCCTCTTTCAATTCGATCACACAAATATCGAGGCAGCAAACCGTTAATTACTTTAAAAATGAACACCATAGTCAAATATACAATTCTTTGCTTCACCGACAACCATTGTAAGGCGTCTAGCATCAAAGTTGAGGAAGTGAATCTATTACATCTCAAAATCAAACGCATTATTTTATTCTGCAAGCGCTGTAATCTCGATATTTGTGTTGCATTGGACAGAAATAAAATGGATGGGCAAAAGTCTAGATGAGGAGAGATGATTGATTTGTATAGCTGTATTTTACTGGCAATAGTTAAATCGTTTTTCAATCGACATAGAATTCCATACTTCTTGGCAATTTTCTTGATGACATTGTCAATGTGAGAGTTGAACTTAAGTTTGTCATCAATAATCACGCCAAGATATTTAATCTCCCGAACGCGATCAATTGTCTCATCATCAATTACAACAGAGACGTTCTCATTTAATCGATTCCGCGAAATTACCATAAATTTAGTTTTACTTGTATTCAATTTTAACTGCTTACACTTCAACCATCTACTTAGATACTGCAAATCTTCATTCAAGTGTGAGACGGCAACTTCTAAATCCTTAGCTGCAATGAATAACACAGTATCATCTGCAAAAAGGTTAATGTCGCAAAACCGTAAAACACGTCGCAAGTCATTAATATACATAATAAATAAAAGGGGCCCTAATACACTTCCCTGGGGCACTCCAAGGTTGTTCCCCACGGGACTGGAAACAGTATCATTAAAAACAGTCCGTTGAGTTCTGTCAGACAAATAGCTTTCAAACCATTTATATGCAGTACTCGTAATTCCAAAGCGCTCGATTGTACTTAACAGTAAGGGCCTAGAAATTGTCTCAAAAGCTGATATTGAGGCTTACTATTACTATTATGGTGATACGATAAATTTGATTATATTTATTTCATAACAACGATTGGGACTTCGATTAGGGGAGTCTTGAAAGCTTACTGATTTTAAAAAGCAATGACCGTTTGTTAATGCTTTTTTGTAATGAAATCACATAGCGTCTGGATCTCATAAATTTAAGCATCTCAAACAATTGTTCTGGATAAATGTTTTATTACTTTTTTTTCTCTTCAAATATCAGAATCATGACATTCGAAATCGGGTAAAAACGTGATGAATCCTGAATCAGTGTTGGCAAAATCATCAATCAAATGATATTTTTCCGCTCTCATATGCTCTCAAGATCACGCGTGATATTGCAACAAAATATCATGCTTGATATTGATTTAACAAGCTCCTTTGATATTGCGAGACTATTCAGAACATGCTAAAATCAAGCTGAAAGTTGACTCAACACAAAAATGATTCCGTTGCACATCGTTTTCTTAGAAAGAGAAGGTATAGTTTGCTATCTCTTTTTACTCTTCACCGATGGCAGACACGAAGTGACTGCTGCCAGCCGTTATAGAAGTTTAGTTTGCGTTCGGGTGTTAGGGGACGTCCATAAATTATGTCACACAGGGGGGGGGGGTTGAAAACTGTGACGACCCATACAAAAAAATAAGGTTCATACAAAAAAATGTGACAAAGGGGGGAGGGGGGGGGGGTTGAAAATGGGCCAAATATGCGTGACATGATTAATGGACCATCCCTTAAGCAAAAATCATGAAACTCAATCTCACCACAGTTTGTTGAGATTTGCAGCTGGTGAGTTTTGTTAGCTTGATTTTCCAAGCTGTGATATCACAGCGTGCAAAATCCACCGCAGTTTTTTGCTTGTTGATTTTTGTCTACGAAAATCAAGCGTGATCTTGGGCATTGGAGAGATTTGAATTTTTTGTATTTTTCCAACACTGATCCTGATATAATCTGATTTTTCAGAATTTAAGAAAATTATAAATAGTCAAACTCCTAGAATTTAAGTTTGGTTCCTATATCTGCGATTTAACTGATGATGAAATATTCAAAATTTAAAAAGCTAGTTGCAAAATTCATGCATCGGACTAACTAACAATTGGAGTTATATATAAAAACAAGATTTAACTTTTATTCTAATCGAAAAAAATGTACTTGAAACTTGAATGATCATGTCCCTGTTTGTAACTAGAATATATTTGGGATATTTTTTAAATTTTAAATTGAGTTACTTTTGGTTAAACCCATTCGGTACCAATTTATTATTTACATGTACTTCATATGGATAAGAGCTTCCTCAGTGTTTTTAATTTATTTAATAAAAAAATAGAGTTCGTTGGAAATGCTATTAAAGCTTTTAAGTGTGATAATTTATTAGCTTAGCCGGCGCTGGTGGTGTAGTGGTAAGCGTGACTGCTTTCTTACACCTCAATGGTCTGGCAGCATATTCCGGGCATAAGTTATTATAGAATTTTTTTAATATAAATCAGGTAGGGGAAATTGGTCTAATGTTGGCCTATGGATCTAAGATTGGGCCCATCGCAAAAAATCTGCTATTTATCAATTTTATCTATATAAACGCATCATTGGGACGGTACTAATGGCTATTTTTGGTCGCTATTGAAAATTTAGTCGATTGCTGAATTTATGTATGGGCCCAAATTAGGGGCATTTAGGCCGACATTACATCCATTTTCCCTATCTGTAGAAATTTCCATCTCTTCGTTGAAATTTATGCCCAGAATTCAGCTGCTGTGTTGCTAATTCTTGACAATATAGATAAATCACCAAGGCACAGGTTTTTACCCTTCTTACAAAGAAGGGTATAGATATCACTTGAAAAACCGACTATCGATCCGGAGGGCCGAGTGTCATATACCATTCGACTCAGCTCGACGAGATCGGAACATGTCTGTGTGTGTGTGTGTGTGTGTGTGTGTGTGTGTGTGTGTGTGTGTGTGTGTGTGTGTGTGTGTGTGTGTGTGTGTGTGTGTGTGTGTGTGTGTGTGTGTGTGTGTGTGTGTGTGTGTGTGTGTGTGTGTGTGTGTGTGTGTGTGTGTGTGTGTGTGTGTGTGTGTGTGTGTGTGTGTGTGTGTGTGTGTGTGTGTGTGTGTGTGTGTGTGTGTGTGTGTGTGTGTGTGTGTGTGTGTGTGTGTGTGTGTGTGTGTGTGTGTGTGTGTATGTGTGTATGTGTGTGTGTATGTAACGAAATGAATGCGCTCACGTTTCTCAGCAACCGCTCAACCGATTTGGACAAACTCGGCGCCAAATGATAGGTCTTGGGGTCTCATTGAACGCTATTGAACGGTTTTGGAATCGGTGAACCGGTTCCGGAGATATGGCCGGAATAGGATCCGGTGAATATGGGCCTTCACGCTGGATTTAACGGAAAACGTATCAAAACCATCATGCGACACATCAAATTACTACAGAATTCAAAAATAAGATCAATGCAAGTCGTGTTAAGTGTTCCACACCACATTGGACACACTTGGACATGTTCCGGGTACCCCGGGGAAGTGGCTTGAATATGAATTGAATTAAAACCCATTAAATCACATTAAAATACGATGATAAGGTGATTGGTAGCCTCACCAAATAGACTACACCCGGATATATTCCGGGTAACCCCAGGCAGTGGCGTAGCGTCTTTGGATGACACGGGGGTGGGGGGCTTGGTCACTGATAATGACAATAAAATAAATAAACTTGAATAAGTAAGAAGGGTCTGATCACACCATAGGTGGATAAATTCGGGTTTTTCTTTATAGAATGTACAAACATGTCCATAAAATCTACATTCATCATTCAAGATTCCAGAAGATTCAATAAGCTGGGAAACTTTTGAGTACTTCCTGAACAACCAACATCAAATAGCAATGAAAATTAATTCTAAACAACAATAATTTATGGTGGTCCTGAAAAAACCGATTCGTCATGATAGTTGAGCTATACTGAGCTACCAGGGTGTTCAACACAGATGAGGCTGACGAGCTGTATGTTGTTTGGAACGAGGGTGACGCGCTTAGCATAGATGGCCCACAGCGGCTCACGACGAGCAACTGAATCTAATCAGTAGCGGTGCGGCTTCTTGCTCCTTCTTCGGTGAATGGACGCTCATGTGAGCTGCAGCTTGTTGCATTCGGGCAGCCTTTCGTCGTGTACTAGAGAATAATGTTCAACGCCGGAAGCACTGCTGCTGCTGATGACGACCGACCGGACACCACCACACCCGGTGATTGAATAAGCACCGTTCGGCGAGAACGGATGCAATTCGATTTTAAAATCTGTGCTAAATAGGGAACGCGCTTTTTGCATGTAATCGATGATAATTTTGATCACCATTGCAACAGTTGGACATTTTTGTAATTTTCAATAGTAACCTATTGAAAATTGACAAAGTGTTCATTTAAGCGGATTCGTAGAAAAATGTCCAATCGATTGGCTTGTTTAGAATTAAAATTCATCCGCTATTGAAAGAATTATAGGAGGTCAAAACCTGACCACTTTTCGTAACGCGGTCGATTTTGGTTTTTTGGAATTGCACCCCCAACATGTTGCGGAAAGACGTAATCTTACGTCAAAATCATGAAAAAGCCCCAAAAGAGTAAAGTTGTTCTGGTAACCAAGTTCTTTCTGATGGTGGTCATACTAGTTCAGAACTCACTGCGCGGCGCTATAGCATGTTGCTGTACAAAGTGATCATTTTAGAAACAAGCGTGACGTGTAGACACCATTTTGGAAACAAATGTGTACCATATCTGTTTAAGAAATGCTGTCAAATACCATTCAATATGGATATTTCCGGAACGGAGCCGACGTGTAGAGGTCAAAAATATCCAAAATTGGCCATTGGTTTTAGAAATACTGTCAAATACCCAACAATATGAGTATTTTTGGAACGAGAACGATGTGTAGAAGTCCAATTTAGATGTCCACCGCCATTTTGGAACCCAAGATCGTGGTCCTAAAATATGGATATGTTTAGAACGGGGACGACGTGTAGAGGTAAAAAATCAAAAGTGGTGGCCTTTAAATTAGCACAATAGGTTGATTTTTATACAAACTAGCCAACTTTGGCATGTTGGAACTATGTTTTGTTATGATCAATTGAATTGAAATGTTGACACAGAACTACAAATGTGCTGAATTTTGCGGGTACGTAATATCAAATTATTGGAAAGCGCTTCCCGGAAATTTGACGGGCTGGTTGAAAATGGCCAATTAAGCTCATTTAAAATTCGAAATTTCCGAGAATCCGTTTCCTTGATCTCTATTAAGGAATGTTGATGGATTATGTTTAAATATTTCTAAGCTTTCTGCAACGTCTAGTTTCCAAGGCGACGATACACTTCCGCTAACAATGACTTCAGTTGATTTGTCCTGCTGCTGAATACTAAATCTAGGCCAACACTAGGTGAAAGCGAGCATTCAGCGTCTCTTCTAATTTAACAGGTAATTTAACATTAAAATAAACAAAAAGGTATGATTACCAACGAGTACCCGCTTTTAAGAATCTCGCAAGACTGGCTGCAAAAGTTCATCAATTGTAATAATTGGAATCGATTCGTCGACTGCAGCGTTTCGCGAATCATCAGTGTCGGAATCTTCTTCAGTCTAGATTGCTTCTTGGTACTCAATAATCAGCACTTCCTTTTCTCGTTTTGCAATCGCCTTTTTACATTACAAACCATTCTGCAGCCCAACGATCAATCGAATCAGAAGTTAGCTCCGAGGGTGCCTAGTCAATATATTCGGGGATGACTGGAAATCTGTCGAACGTCATTTGATTCCAAATTTCAGCTAGCGTTTCTCCTGCATATTCGAAATTCTTCTGCTCAAGTTCAGAAACTTTGGTACGCAGTCTGCGATACAAAGTGGTCGATTCTCGAGACAGTGGAGTCATTCGTATTTCTACCCGATTGAACGCACTCCTACCTGTTACGTTGGTTGCCATGAAGAGGGCATCCAGTTGGTGTTTTTGAAAATGGTGAATTGCCACATCGATCAACTTACGATATCTAGGATTTTCGTCTGGCCCTCCGTCTACAATCATCACATGGACTGGCTTTACGTTTCCTTGATAAAGCAAGATGTCAGCAAACTCAGGAAGGTTCAGTAGCCTCTCGTAATCTAGACCTTGTGAGTTAGCCGTAGAAGACGAATATTTTTTTCTGGAGATGAACAAATTGATACATTTAGTCTCAAATGAATATCAAAAAAACACAATGAAATGCTTGCAACTCAGCTGAGCGTATGGCCACGTATGTTGTGTCACTGTAGCCTACTACTTCACGCTGTCCCATTCCATTTGGCTTTATGTCAATTCCAGCATACACAGAGGGTATTAGCAACAATCAATACGCAACTAACGATTTTAAATTGGCTCACTACTTGACTAGCCTATTGGTCCCAAGCAAACGATTAACGTACCCCATTCTATTCGAAATTCTAGTACTACACAATGTTTGTTTTGATTCGCTATGAAAGTTTGACAGATAAAATAAGGGGTTAGTGGATTTTCCTATGTTTCGAGGAGTGAATCGATTAGCTTGGGACTCAAGAGAGTACCAGAGCTGAGCCAAAAAGTAGAGCACGTTTCTTCGGGACCTACTAGCCTTAGAGTTACCTCTATGGTATGGTATGGTATTAGCATAGAGGTAACTCTAAGACTAGTAGGTCCCGAAGAAACGCGCTCAACTTTTTGGCTCAGCTCTGGTACTCTCTTCGGTCCCAAGCTAATCGATTCACCCCTCGAAACACAGGGAAATCCACGAACCCCTCAATTTATCTGTCAAACTTTCATAGCGAATCAAAACAAACATAGTTTAGTACTAGAATTTCGACTAGAATGGGGTACGTTAATCAATTTGCTTGGGACCAGTAGGCTAATCAAGTTGTGAGTCAATTTAAAATCATTAGTTTCGTATTGATTGTTGGTATTAATGTGTGACGGTTCGCCACCACCCAGTCATGATCTGGCAAGGTGGCGTGGTATTCCAAATGCATCAGAAGTGGTGCTTACTTGTTTGCAGCTGTGATTCCCATGCTACCTCATTAGGGCCCAGCAGCGAAGACATTTCTTCCAACATTCCCATGGTGGTAGTGCAGAATTCGCCGGCTTGATGATTCTAAACATCATCGTTAGTAGCTAGAAGCAGTTTAACAGGAACTGTTGAAACGTGTCGTTTTCCTTCCTGCGTATTTGACCGGCGTGGAAGTAACCTCAAATAAGTTGCGGAGCGACTGATCTGAAACCCCTTCAGCAGCAACACCTCATGAAGTTCCGAAAGAGTTTTGATACTTCGGATGCCTTCATCTTGGTGATTTCCTTTAGCAGCGGATTCATGCAACAATATAGCAACAATCGTTTTCAAAAGGCTGCTTTGCTTCAACGGGTGGTCTACCAACAATATCAAATTTTGTTTATAATTATATTGTTTAGAAATATCAAAATAATATCAAAATATACATTCAACCGAAATAAGAAAAAATAGCATATCAAAATATGTTATCAACATGATTTCAAAAACAAAATAAGATATTATTTTGATATCCGACCTCTGGTAGGCTGCCAATGAATTGCTGAAAAAGCTGGTTTCGATCCATTTTCTAACACTTTAACATTCAAGCTTCGAATCGGAAATAGGTAAACAAACAGTACTCTACAAGCAACGGCCTTGTGACAGCTTCACGGAGAAGTAAAACTACCCAAAATTTGAGTTTCTACTCTGAATATTGTTATTCCTTAAAATTGAGTTAAATGTAAATTTTTAAAGAAAGTAAAGGAATTGAAATTAGAAAATTAAAACACATTGATTTAGAAAACAATAAGAATTTTTTTTGACGTGCATATTCAAACTTTATTTAGAAAAAAAAAATCGTTCTATTTTTTTCTTTTCTTTGTTACGGAACGCAAAGCCTTACTCCCCCTCCCCTATGCAACAATTCGTAACGATAGAGGTGACCCCCCCACATTTATTTATTTAATTATTTTGTTTTTCTTCATCGGACTTAGACACGTTAAGTGTTAAAATGAAGCCTGATGGGGAAAAGCCTAGAAAAGGCGTAAAAACCCCATATCTTTTCGAAATACATGAATCACAATAATACAATACAATACATTTACAACGAATATTAATCAAGTCTATAGCATAAAAAAAGTTATCCTCCTATGGCATAGAGTTGTCCGTGAATCAAGTAGAAGACCTCGTCATGCAGTTGAACCGGAAACAAAAAAATAAACAGGTAGCGCAATCCTTCACGTGTTCATTAAATGGACAGCTACTCACCTTCTCAGAAGTCTGCGTTGAATACGGTGACGAAAGGTTTCCGCTGCACAGTTAAAGTCGAAAACTCGTAAAACTCGTTGAAACGCCCAGACATGAACCGTATTGGGTCGTGCAAGCTGTACTGCCCATAATCGCAAGTCAGTCCCATCTGTAAAAAACTGGAAATGAGAAAAAGGCGTTCAAAGATTTTTCAAGATTTGACACTTATGTTGGCAGGATAAATTTAAAAATAAACGTACAATGTGATAGAATGCATCTATGTTTACCCAAAAATATTTTAAAAATATCATAATTTTTTATTTTATGGCTAAAATCTGAGTGGGACTGACTTGCGATTACATTTAACGTGAATGAGAAAAATAACCGCAAGTCAGTCACAATTCCATGACGATGCTGCATTAGTTTAGCACAGTATTGAATAGTAGAAAGATACCATGGTCCCATAAAACGTTATTGAATGTTTCTGGATTTGTTCCGCTGGTTCCAGAGCAATGGCCGAAACATACTCCGGTGAGTATGGGTCTTTATCAGACCATAGCTTTTCATAAACGTGCCAAACCCACCATGCGATAAATCAATACACATGAGAATTCAAAAATAAGATCAATAAGAGTCATGATGACTGACCATGTTGGCCACACCCGGACGTGTTCCGGGTATCCCCGGGGAAGTGGTAAATCCATTTTAAATCAAAATCCATCAAGCGATACGTCAAATCACATGATAATTCAAAGCCATATCCATTGGCGGTCAAACTGAGTATCGTAAGAACTATATTGGCCACATCCGGACATGTTCCAGATACCCTAGGGGAAGTGGACTAAATCTGTCTTGAGACAAATCTCATGATGCGATGTGTTGTCTAACATTTCTAACACATTTTTTTCTAATGGGACTGACTTGCGGTTACTTTTCGCTGTAGGACAATTTGACATGGTATTGTTTTTCATTTTTCTTGAACAAACCACCTTTTTTCAATAGCACACCTCAAAAAACATAGAAAGATAAATTATTATTATTATTTAGCTTTATTAAGGAGGCTTTCAGCCTTGGGCTGGTTCGCCTTCAACAGAAAGATAAACTAAATAATGATGCTAACTCAAAATTGATAAAAATGCAGATGGGACTGACTTGCGATTACCGGCAGTGTAGTTCGCAGCACGAGGTCCAAGATGCAGGAAACTCCTCGACCGAAGAACTCGTTCAGCCAAGATTCCTGGAGAGTCGATATCACCAATAAGTACTTTCGCTGCGAACACGGCCTGACTAATCATCCGCCTATGTTCTAGTGTTTCAAGACCCAGGAGTTGACAACGATCTTCGTACGGCGGAAGGTTCACAGGGTCATTCCAAGGAAGGTGACGAAAGGCATACCGAACAAATTTCCTTTGAACAGATTCAATCCTCGCTATCCAAACTGCTTGATACGGGCACCATACTACCGAGCTGAATTCCAAGATCGATCGCACTAGAGAGCAGTATAGAGCTTTTAGACAGACAGGATCGCGAAACTCGTCAGCGATCTTGAAAATGAACCCGAGTTGCCTGTTAGCTTTCGCAACGATGCCCGAGTAATGAAGCTTGAATGTTAAGGCGCAGTCCAGCGTGATTCCTAGGTCACGAACATTGTCCACACGTTGCAGAAGTTGGTGATTTATCGTATATAGTTGAATGCCACTGGTTTCAGCTTGCGATGAAATGAGATAATATTACATTTTTGTACATTCAACGTGAGATAGTTTCTTGAGCACCACTCTTCGAAAGTATCGATTAGGTGCTGAAGCCGCAAGCAATCGGCGAAGCTACGAACAATCACATAGATCTTCACATCATCCGCGTAGAACGATCGGCAACCAGTTGGGAGGATCAGTCCGACCTCATTCACAAAAATCGAGAATAGCAATGGTCCCAAGTTGCTATTTTGAGGAACACCGGAGCTGTTTGTAAAATAGTCCGATTGCTCTGATCCGATTCTAACACAAAGTTCCCGATTGGTCAGATAGGACTTGAACCAACGAGTTAAACCCGAGGATACACCGAGTTTTTCAAGTTTAGCTAGCAGTATGGAGTGGTCAACCTGGTCGAATGCAGCCTTGAGATCTGTATATACAACGTCCACCTGCGCTCCAGGTTCCATACTCCGAAGACATAAAGAAATGAACGGAGCTAGATTTGTTGAAACTGATCTCTTGGGATAAAAACCGTGTTGGTCAGGAGAAATGTAATTTCTGCAGCTAGAGAATAATGCGTCGTTGATGATGATTTCAAAAACTTTAGAGCAGGCACTGAGTGATGTGATCCCTCGGTAATTTTCGACGTTTCTCTTGCCTCCTTTCTTGTAGATCGGGAACATGAATGAAGATTTCCAACGCGTAGGGAACTCCCCCTGCTGTAATGAAATATTGAACAGCTTCGAAAGCGGTGTTGTAAGCTCTGAACAGCATCGCTTCAGGATGCTTGAGGGGATCCCGTCAGGGCCAGCAACATTAGAAAATTCCAGCTTCTTGATGGCGGATTCGACGAGGTCTACTGTAACCAAGGTAATCGAAAAATTGAAAGCATCACTGGGAGTGTCCCTCACCGCTTCAGCAACTTGGGACAACGAAGCCGCAGTGTCATTGAAAATGCTTTTGAAATGTTCTGCCAGAAGATTGCATTTCTCAAGGGAATTGCTGCCGATTCTATCACCCAGGTGAATTTCGACTGGTAGCCCCTCCTCGTTTCGTTTGGTATTCACGAATGACCAGAACTGCTTTGGATTAAGCCGTAAACTCTTGTAAAGAATGCGGTTATATGTGCGATATTCGTTGCTCGCTGTTGAAAATAATCGTTTGGTGAATGGGTTACGAGTACGACAGTATTTAAGGAAGGCCTTCGATCTCAGCCGCTTCAAATTCCGTAGTCGAGCATTGAACCATACGGGTTTGGAAGAGGGTCTCCTCAATGGGACAGAATCAGTTATTGCCCGGCCGACGACCTCAGCGAAGTAGTTGACGGTTTCATCAATAGATGAACACGTGTCAAGGAACTGCCAATCTGCCTGGGCAAGCGAGTGACTCAGCGCGACGAAATCTGCTCTACGAAAGTCGAGCTCATGTACATCAACAGGGGGGTTATCGTAGCGAACAGGAACAGATAGGTTGATGGAAACTTCCAACGCAGGATCATTGGTGTCGATGCCAATCAAAGGCTCTGGGGCTTCTAGGATAGAACATTCCAGTCCCGCAGCTTCGTTCGCCAGAACGAGATCAAGCAGCCGAGAGTTGCTATTCAGTATCGAGTTGATTTGCGTTAAGCCATGCAGGTTGAAACCATCAAGGAGAGTACAGCATGATGCGGGCATGTTCGAGCGAAGAACATCAATGCTAGGAAGATTGTTTGCAGGAACGTTCCATGAGAGCCCAGACTGATTGTAGTCACCAAATATCACAGCTAGGTCGTTTTGTTCTAGTCGAGAGAACACGGTACCAATCGAACTGATGTGGTTTACAATGCTGCTCGAATCAGATTTCCGGTCTGGAGGTAGATACATAGCGCCAATACTTATTGATCTACGAGGTGTCGTTATTTTGACCCACAGCTGCTCTAGAGAAGTGCAAACTGGAGCAGGATCGATGCAGGAGCTTAGGCGTTTGGATACCGCAATCAAGACGCCTCCCCCACGCGATTTGGTACTATTCTGGTGGTTGCGGTCGTATCGAAATACCGTGAATAGACTGCCGAATAATTGAGATGAATTAATGCGGTCATCGAGCCAGGTTTCCGTAAGAACTATGACATCGTAGTCAGAGTCAACGGCAGTCAGGAAAAAATCATCAATCTTTGTTAGGAAGCCACGAACGTTCTGGTAAGGTAGACACCAACAGGCGGTCGAACGAAGTCGGTTGGAGGTCTGCAGAATGATCGATCAGCCGAAACGAGCATGGTGGTACTCTGGAACACAGAGACGGATCAGGAGAAGAACTGTTTTCAACAAACGCATACTTGCCTGATGTAGAAGGTTGGAAGACCCCTTCACCATTCTCAATCACAGGGCCAGAACGACTACGATGACAGGAATCAGCAAGCGTGACTGGGTTGAGTGGCTCAGGGGCTTCCTTGAGGCAGCAGGCAGTGCGAGCAGATCCGGTGCAGTGCTGTATGTCCCATCGGTGATGTGGGATTTGAAGCCATCGGAGTATGACGTTTCAGTCGAACCAGCCGGTTGTTGCTCTTGAGGCGGTGAGGCGCTGGAACCAACGAACGAATCAGGAGCGGAACTGGTGATGACACGAACATACTTGCCTTGAGTTGCGGGTTGGAAGACCCCTTCTCCAAGCCCACACACAGGTCCAGGACGTGTTACGTAATTTATGTACGCCACCTAAGGACATGGTTAAACGTTTTGATTTGGAACGAATTCATCATAGCATAGCATAGCATAAACCAGGTTGCACAATGTCGTAGGTGGTACGAGCTTCAAACTGTTAAGAAGGAGAAACACCTTCATCCGTTGCTGTTATAAAGAAAGTATTTGTGATTAATTACTTCCTCTTAGATAAAGGATGTGTCTCCCTCCAACAGACCAGAGCTGTCCTGGCCACGTCCTTGCATCTGATAGGGAAAGGGGAGGAATGTTAGTCCGACAATTACTTAAGAGAGTGCAGAGAACTCTACGACTCCTCATAAGTGTCACGGGAAGGGTGGATTAATAAATAATCATTTAATAAATGGAAGCTGTAAGTAGGGGGGCCCTTAGCTCAGTCGGTAAAGGCGCAGCTACAAAGCAAGACCATGCTGGAGGTGGCTGGGTTCGATTCCCGGTCCGGTATAGGAGTTTTTCAGGTTGGAAAATTTCTCGACTTCCCTGGGCATAGAAGTATGATTGGACTTGCCACACAATTATACCAATGCAAAAATGGTACAGGCATCGAAAGCTCTCAATTAATAACTGTGGAAGTGCATCTAGAACACTAAGTTGAGAGCACGCTATAAGCTAATATGCGATATGCAATAAGCTTGAAATGCGAAGAAGAAGAAGAAGAAGAAGTAAGTAGTTTATCGGTTCGTTGTTGCTGCCCATTACCTAAACATATTATTCAGAACAGTCTTCAGATTTTGGAATTAAGAAACGTTATCAGCTCGATTCTGTTGCTCCTTTGCGCCTGAAAACGTTTGATGATCCTAAACATATGCACAATTCATTATGATCGATAGGAGGTTTTCATGTGTAAAAGGTTATTAATAGTATGTGGAATCGTAGATTAGAATGACGTTTCGCCCTTGGCTTAACTCCCACTGTCTGGCAGTGGCATTATGGATAAAGTCTACCTGCAATAATTTCTTATGAATGCAAGAAGCTTGAACCCGGAAGCAGGGATCGACTAAAAACTCAGAGTGGTGCAAAAAACTCTGGTGCTTCTCTAAAATAAGGGAGCGCGTCCCTTATATTTGGAAGGAGAAAGAGACTAAAGAGAGAGAGATTTCATATTTAGGTTAGAGCAGTTGGAAAGCTCAGGTGCTACTTGCGTATAGCACAATCGAGTAGTGCACGGTGTTATGACGGGAGTAGCACTTTTCAATCGGGAGAGACGTGGCTTAGAGATTTACAAGAATGGCTGCTTATTTTAGGCTGGGTGCAGAATATTTTAACATTCATATAATATATGTTGCAGTGACTGTATGGTATTCAGAAGCGTAGGAAAATGCAAATTTTTATGCTTTTCCTAAAGAGATGTTTTTAAGATCGATGTGTAATTTTCTTCACAAGGGGGTTAGCTCTGGTCGACATTCCGGCGAAAAATCTAAGCCAACCCGACACCAACCTGACTTCTAGCAAACCCGACCCCGATGTTGACCTGACATTGACCCGACATAAACCCCAAATTGACCCAACAACAACACGACATTGGGTCGACATCGACCCTAAATTAGCCTTACATTGATCCGACATCAGGCAGACTTGTCTGTTCGGAACCATTTTGCTGGGTTTCTTCCACACACCACTGTCGTATATCAAATGATAGTAGGGGACTCAATTGACAGTGACAATGAGCTTCGAATGAGAAAGGGCCTCTTCAAATGATGGGCACGAGAGATTTTTTTTCTCTGAATCGATTTAATAGTTGTATTGTTTCATCTTCAATCAAATGATATGAAAATTAACAGCACTGATGCTAGCTATCCTACAACGCTACAGTTATAGAGAAAGTACACTGTCGGAGAAACAAAGAGAGAGAGAAAGAGACTTAACACCGTTGGAGCGGCAGCTCTCCAACACAAGCAGAATGAAATGTGCTGCACGATTTAAACTGCTCTTTCACGTCTCTTTGGAAATGAAAGTGCAGTCTCGCAACAGCGTGTGTTTTACTCGCAAAAAATTGAGTAGCACCCGATTTCTGCCCGGAAGTTAGAAGGTGACAGCTCTACCGCAGCTACAATAGCCCATTATACACCATTGATATAGTACTTAAACTTTCAATCAAGCAGTAGTGCAATACTTGATTGACGCGTGTTTAGTAAGTTTTGAAATGATCATCTTGAATTAGATGGATATTTCCTATCAAGGACAGAGGAACGAAAAGGTAAATAAAATTAGCTGAGTGTAACTACGTGTAGATTAGAACAGTCGGCACCACATGCAACGGATAAGAATTTGAAAATTTTCACTTAATGTACTTTTCAACATCACTTCTGTACTTTCAAATTAACACTTTTTAAAAATGAAATTGTAAATTTATAACATTTTCACTAGAAAGAAAACGACGCAGAAAACAAAAACACGTCATTTTCGCAGTGCGGCCTACTTCGATCTTGTATCATAATGAACGTTTTCATCAATAAAAATATTCAAAGGCAGCGCATGTTTTTCGCATAAGAAGATACGTAGGGTAGTGAACTACTTCGGCCTTATCGCCCATTTTGGGCCTATCGAGCAGAAAACTTCAAATAAATCCATGATTTCAGAGTCAACAAGTCAATTATGCGTTTGGTACGATACTTTAGCTAATAAGCTACGGAACGAAGTCAATGAGAAGGCATCATATGAAGGTTTGCACCCATTATTCCCAAACACGAAAGAAGCGCTCCGACCGAATCAATTTTTATCTTCATCCCATAGGCCGAAGTGAATTCATTGGCGTTTCAATGGCGTTTCAATGCGTTAGGCCGAGTTTGGCGTCAAGAAGCAGTGTTAGACTTTTGACAATATCTCAACGATTGGTTTCTCTTTTTCAAATTTTACGGTACGTACGGAAACGATAAATAAATTTGGAAGCCATCAGCAGTGTTTGGAAATCTGTCAACATGCCATTGAACTACCGTGTGTCAGGTTCGTAACTGGTTATGAATAGATATTCACAAATGAGTGAAGTGTCAGACACCTTTGCCGAATAAGAGTATTCAGTTTTGTAGCACCAAATGAATGAACGAAACGAAGAACGATGGTTGCACAAAAAGAAAAACGATCTCAACAGTTCACCGAATAACGCGTTCAATGATTGTATACAACTTTGAACTGCACATATCTTCTCTTCGTGTCTACCGCACAACATTGCCGTACAGATCCATACAAAGCAGTGGATGATACATAAGGAATCGCAAACGTCATCTTTCTACCGCACCAACTCTGACAGTAGCACAGCGCAGCTAGGTACATAAGAAACATTCCTTCGTCCTGCGGTACCTTACGAGCGAATAAGGGAAGAAATAATCGAAGAAATGGAACGCGGATAAGTTAGTTAGTTTTGATTTATTATTTACACGGATCAATGTCATGGTCGGTTTAAAATGAATGAAACTAAATCTATATAGGGGAATTTACGTATTCTCGGCAACCTAAGCAGCGACCTTCTTTCTATAGCCTTTTTCTATATGGAACGCACACATATGCAGTATTGGTTTGTTTACAATCTTTTGCTGCCAGCTGCTCTAACAATTTCAATCGAAAGAATTGTCAAAAACTGTTTTGAAATGCTTTTACAAAGCTCCAATCTTCTCTAGTGAGAGCGAGTATTGTCGGCAACCAGTTTTTCTTCGGCAACCGTTCCATTTGAACTGCATGTAAATCTGCTGTTCTATTATCGGCAACTCGAAATCAGCTACAATTTGTAGTGCGTGTGTTTCATTTCAAGAAAACCCTACTAGATCGCTTTTTCTCAGTGGTAAAAATATAGTCAAATTGAAGCTGAAAGCATAAAGAATCGTTTGCATGCATTCAGCGAATTGTTTTCGTAAGAAAATCCAGTGAAAATAGTGTTTCAATTTGGGTTGCCGAAAATAGTCTGTCATGCCGAAGCCGTCAGTTCCCCTACAATCAATAAAACTCTGATAATAAAGTTATATGAATAGATAACTTCCTGGTATCTTCGGGGAAATTGTTAACTGTCCTCCTTTTGGTACAATGTGTCTTCCAGCGGGACACCGTAACATCCGTAAAAGTGGTAAATTCATGAAATTGGAGTTAGAGCTGCGCAGTTTTTAGCGGAAGCACTTATTGGTGAGTTTTAAGAAAAAATATGGGGTTTTGGTCCAAATATGTACCCTGGAGGGCTAAGGCTGGTCCATTAAAAGATCCGGAACATGCGTAAAAGTGGTCAATTAATTAAACTGTTTCTAGAGCTCCATTTTATTGCGAACACACTTGTTGATGTGTTTTTCGAATTAATTTCATATTGTGGCCATAATATTGATGATCACAGACTGGTCCTCTGGAAGATCCGGAACATCCGTAAAAGTTATTTACCTCTCCTAGAGCTCCATGTTTTTTTTTTGCGCAAGCACTTGTTGATGTGTTATCTCACTGAATTATATAATAATTATAATTATATAATAACATAATTGAGGCCAAATTATGCACACTGGAGACCACAAACAAGTTGTCCAGATGATCCGGATTATCCATAAAATGGCCAATCACGCTTGCTACAACGTATGAAAAATCCGTGAATTGGTGTCTTCGGGAGAGTTTTCATATATTTTTTTGGACAACTTTGCAGTGACCTTGGCCATCTGAACAACTTAGCAGTGAACAGTTATTTCTCAAAATGCCAAAATCTTGAGCTATGATACATGCACAAGCTCTTACGTACACTAGCGCAGTGTTAAATTTTACCGAAATCAGAACAGCTGAACGTTCTGTAAAACTATGACCTTCATTTTAAAGGCTATTGAATTTGAAAATAATGTCAAAACTTTTTAAACCTTGTTAAAATTATCAAATCTTGTCATTTTAGTCAAAGTAGCTGAAAAGCAATTGAATTGAATTGCATAAATTTTACTGAAAAGTTCAGCTGTTCAGATTTCGGTAAAAATTACCTCAGTCGGCGATAATTTCTAAAAGTGTTTTGTCCATCATTTGAAAGGACTTGGTTAGCTTAGCAACTATGTAGAAGACAGTATTTTCCAAGTAAGTCAGGATCTTGTGATAAAGCACATATACAATAGAGCCGCGTAACAAGAGCATTCGCAATTAACCTGTTCTTCATGTAGAAGGCCTTGTCCACCGGGAAAAAAAAAACATTGTTGAGGACTGTAAATAGCTCATACAAAATCTCATATATACACTAACGCCTTCTAGTGACTGAACTCTGAACTTAAATGTCCACCATCGGAAAGATCTTAGTCACCTGAAAATGTTTGCCGAACACAGTAACTTCCTATATCGCCGGGATCACGGGGTATTCCATTTTGGAACCAATTAAATCAAATTTCCTCATGATACGTGTTTTAAATTTACGGGATTCACTCGTGTAATCGAAAATAAAAACTCTAGAACAACGTACCGCGGACACGAGACGAGGCGCCCACTGTTGTGGCTACGGTGCGGCATCATACAACATGCCAAAAGATCATGTGGATGTAATGTGGCATAAGGCAAACCTCGACAAGCTTTTTTACCATGCTAGCAGATGCCACTCCGCCGCCATATCAGAAACTAACTTGACTAAAATCATGTTGACGTTCGCCACATGCAATGTTTCAGCATAATGCTTTGACACGCCACATCGCCGCCACAGTAGTGGGGCAGTGGGTGTCAGACATTAATCGAGGTTGCATGCGTGTTTTGTGGAATGAGAGGCCACATGCCACATCACCACAACAGTGGATGACGCCTTAACATCCCGACCTATAAAGAAAATCCAGTCAAGATCATGGGGGGTACTAGGGATTATGTTTTGTTGGAAATCCTCTGAAAAAGTTTTCAGGAATATAGTATTTCAATGGATTTACAATGGCTAGTATATATACGCAAAATTAGGAACCTGGCAATACAAAATCCCTCCCAATAACCCACGTAATTCGATGTGAAAAGTTAATGTTCACTTTATGCAACAGCTTTTGACCATCCATATTCAGTGTCATTACATGTTGCTGAATATGAACCATTCGCCAGTGTTATACTGCGATACGCAGATGTATCATGAACAGAAACTAACGCACACAATCCATGCCGAATGGTACACACGAATATAAAGATTCTTTCGATGATACCGTCAGTAGTAAATCGTTTGTGTGAACGTATTTGATCATCGATGCAGCAAGATTTATTTTTCTCTGTTTCTTTATGTGCCATGATTCGTCGTCTCGCCGATACAAGGAAATCAGTTTAGTTTACTGACACATGGGGGTCCAACGGTTGCGGAAATACACGTGAATTATTCAGTGAACAGTGAAAACTTCAAACACTGGCCATCAGTAATAATAACATTCCGATTGGTGCAAAACTGCACTAGATTAAGAAAGATTAAGTGCAGGTTGTGCTTAATAGGCCGGAAATGGGGTAGTTAACCCTATGGCAGCATTTGAAATTTTTGTAGAGGGAATATACAACATTTTTTTCCTTGATTTGTTTTCCGTCGATCTTGTTTTCCGTGCTGAGCACCAATGCTACCGACGCCAGGGAGGCAGCTCCCGCACCTGGACCCTACCTATCGACCCATCAACTCATGAACCGGGGACCAACGGCTTTACATCCCTTCCGAAGGAAGGCGTGATCAGAGATATTATGTCTCAGAACATCCCCGCCGCGCCGACTGGGATTGAACCCAGGCCTGCTGTGGTGAGAGGTAATCACGCTTACCACTACACCACCGGCGTCGGTTAATTTTCAACATTAATAACAAGAATAAATCGATTTTTGCTTAACTAAAAATCCATGACTCAACTACTTTTATTTCAAATGAAGTTGGCGCTTCTGGTCGTGGTTGATATATGTAGTAGATCATTTGATCTGAACTCCAGGACGATTTGGTGGACCTAGAACATCTAATATAGATGGAACTGGATCGTATACACTCTATAAATTAGCTTGGACATGTTTCGATGCTATTGACATTGTCTCAGTCGTAGTTGAACTTGTAGATTATTTTATGTGACCTCCAGGACGATTTGGAGATTCTAGAACATCTGATATACATAGAAAAGGGTACATAAATGATGGCGTAGTGACTTTATAAACCTTCGTGGCTATGTGTTGGTGCTAGGGCCATTGTTCCATTGTAAGGAATAATCTAAACTCACGGACGATTTGAAAAAATTAGAACATCTTAAACAATATTCCACTTTTGTAATTGATGCGCATATGCTCCATGAATATGTTTGGATATGTTTTGTTGCAAAGATCGATTCAGACGACTTAGAATATTTCATGGCTATGAGAATGGAACTGGAATGATAAATCTAGATATGAAAACTAGTGCCCAGATGATTTTAGTGATTTACCCTAGAATAAGCACTCCAAGGTAGTTTGGCCTAAGGCATAAAAAAAAATCTAGAAAAAAGTCGTTCCGAATGGGTTAAATCAAGTTTCTTAAAAAAAAATTCAGAGAAGGCAATCCAGGTTGCTAAAAAACTTTGATAATTTTGATTAGATGAGCCGTTTTTATGATGATTTTTTGAAAAATAGCGAGTACGCCATTTTGAAAAATGGTTGAATTTGGGCACAAACATGGTTCATTGCCCCTAGTGAACAATTATACGAGGTTTTATGTAATTCAGAGAGGGAAAAAATCAGCGTGGAACTGCTCTGCTGTTTACATCATGCTGATAACCATTTTTGTGAATGACACGCTCGCCCAGCTTTAGTCAATCAGCACTGTAAACCGATTATAATTTCAGAACTTTCCCGACAAATTGATGGCATTCGATCAAAACGGCTCGAAGCCGATACTACAGCCACCCTACTGGTTCGAGCATCACCGTCATCAGCTCCCAGCCAGAGTGCTGATAACGAAAAAACAACAATGATGTCTCTCTCTCTCTCTTTCCCTGTCTACAACCTTTCTCCGAAACGCATCCTCTCGTGCGAGAAAACGAGAGCGAACCAAATTTTCTAAAATCTCCACCCAGGAGCGGCGAGATGTTCCCGCACGCATAATTTCCCTTCCCAAAATCTGCTCATCCTCCCCTTCCATTTCTCCGAAGTTGGAATGCACAATCCGGAACGGGAATCCAGTTGGGCTTCAAATGTTTAGTTTGCGGAATTCCTTCGTGCGGTACGGTTCGCGAATCTCAGCTGGGTTCTACACCGCAGGAAGTCGCTTGCTTTCTGGATCCGTTGTCCCGTCCGTCAGTATAGGCGGTTTCCGGTTTTCCGGTCACTTGGTTTGGCCTGGTGTGGTGTGGTTGGAGTGACGATCGAAAACGGTTTGGTTTTAATCCCAACGGTTCAATCGGTGGTGTAATTAACGTCGACGGTTGCGGTCTGAAGTCTTCGGGTGGTGGGTGTGTGTGTGTGCGTCTGCTGTGGGAGATTGGGTTGGTTGGATTTCCCTGAGGGTTGTTCGTTAGAATCGTGTGGTGATTTTTTTCACGCGTGCAATGCGTAAATAGTTAGTGGGGGTTTGGGAAAGTGCAAGTGCAGTTTGAAGTTTCAGGGGAATCATCTCCTCTAGACAAATCGGATCGTTCGTCGATGGATTAAGCCGCAGTGATTCGGTTGAGTGGAATAAGTTTCATGTTTGTGCTCGCAAAAAAAGTTAAAGAACAACAGTTATCAATTTCTGGAGCCTCGGGAAGTTGAGCTAGTGCAACTGCCGGAAAACGACGTGATGATAGTTTATAATACGGATTAAGAGTATAGTGAGCCTCCGGGGGTGTGCTTTACAGGCGGAAAGCGCATAAGAAGCACTTGAAGAGGATACGTGAAAAAGCGATTTTCCGGTCTCTGAATAAGTAGTTCAAGTGTGCTCCCAGTCCCAGTGTCGGTGTGTATTCGGCTGTACGTGTGAGAAGCATTTTCGTTGGAATAGACGGGAGGAACCTCCCGCTTCCTCGCTTCCAGATCAAAGGAGGACAAGCGTTGCTCACTTGCCTTTGGAATGCTTAGCTTGGATTAACGCAGCAGCAGCAGCATCCGTTTGGTTGTCGTTTTGTACGGATTCGGTGTGTTTTTTTTTTTGCTTGGATCGTGAAGAAAAGAAGTCCAAAGTAGGAACAAAACCCCCAGGAGGCATTTGACTCCTCTCATCTTACGGTACGGCGTTTTCGGAATAGATTTCGGTCGTCCGTTGGTTCCAGAATAAGGCAGTGAAGCACTGTGTCAGTGGTGTGTTGGTGGCTCGTTTTGCCGCACTTGAGTGGGTGAGTATATCTCTTGTGGAGGTGATAATCTTGATCTTTGCTCTGGAGCATTTAAGAGGCCGACCGGGCGAGGATTAAGGAAGTGGAAGTTGCTATTTTCTGGAAGTAAAGGTCACGGTGGAAAGGCGAGAGCGAGAGTGAAAATGCACACATTTAGAAGCCGTCTTTAAATTTCCATGGGATCATTATAAAGCTTTTGAAATCCTTATCCTTGAAATGTTATTCCTAGCAGTTGTTTTCTTATCGCTTCTTTTAGATGATTACTCAAGCTGAACAGAGAACGGGGATGAGGTTCAACTTTTGTTTTACCGTGACTAAGGTTTGCAACAAATTCACAAAGCACAGTGGGATTCTTTTTTCCCAATGTTTTAGCGTTCTTCGAAGAAATTTCTTGAAATGTTATTCTGCATATTTTGAATTATACATATGATTTTTTTCCTTTATTAGTTTTCCATCGATCTTGTTTTTCGTGCTGAGCACCAATGCTACCGACGCCAGGGAGGCTTTACTACCCTACCCGAAGGAAGGCGTGATCAGAGATGTTAAGCCTCAGAGCATCCCGGTAATCACGCTTACCTCTACACCACTGGCGCCTCTGAACGACGTAGAATGTCAAGCGAATGCTTTATCAATGTAGTTCGCGATGACTTGAAGAATACTCCAAAGTCATTCGTCATTGTCGCTTTGGTAAACATCTAAAGAACAATGGAAAATCTTTGAAAAATTACCGAAAATGTAAAACCGGTATAAAAAACCGGTACAAAAAACGGTATTTAGGTATTCTAAAATAGTACGGTAATACCGGTAAAAACGGTTTCGGTAAAACCGGTTAATTAACCTTAGCCACGATGGTAATGATGGATTTTTAATATTTTAATTAACAGTAATAAAAAAAGTAATTTTGAGAAGTCCACAAAGGATTTCGGATATAGAGAACTGAATTTAACATTTGATCAACTTTCAAAAAATAGAATATTGAAGCTTATTTGAAAGATACTTTGAACTAGTACTTTGCTTTCTGACTGAATCTCGGGGGTTCGTGAGCATTCCTGACATTGCTGAAAATTACGATAGCATCATATTGCGAGGTTGCTAGTGTATTAGAATACTTTGTTGATGATTTATGAAATGATTTTTCATTAAATGATCACTGGAAATGCTTGTGCCAGTTTGAATATTTTACCGATCCGCGCAACCAGTTTGCGTGCATTTTACAAAACGATTTTTGGATATAACTCGAGCTTTCCATTGGCGTAACAACTGGTTTTTGAAATTTTGAAGTTGCTGTTTCAATGCAGGCACTACCTTCTCAGGACAGTGCAGCATATTTATCAGCATCGTTTCCAAATGCAGAAATTTTGCATTCAGTGTTTTTGCAGGACACTTCTGCAAAATTTCACACAGCTTTGCTCTTGACACCAGATTGGCAGAACCTGTAAGAATTTATTATAGCAAAAATGCTAGATTTTGGAAACTGGATTATAAATAGTCTTTTGTTCTGGTGTACGGCCATGTTCGATTAATCGCTTTCCTGAATATGGAAATTAAAATACAAATGCTTGTGCGTTACAGGTCTGGCTCGATTATCGGTAATTAATTTTTGACACTTCCATCACTGATTTTTAGGAAACGCAATACCGCAAAATAATACCACCATCAGAAAGGGAAGGAAAATGCATATCCATTGGTAGTGGTGGTATCATTTTGTGATTAAAGCAAGACAATCAATTGAGTAGTTGCTAATGAACAGCGCATTGAGTCTTGAGCGTCCGCTTTGCGATTTAATGGTCAATAGATTCGAAAAAGTATGATCTTTCATTTGGTTTCAAGTTTACTGCAAACTTTCACTAACTTGAGAGCATGAGTATGAGCATGATTAACCGCCCACGGTTGCTACTTTGTTATTGCCAGACCAGCTGTTATTACACAGAGAACCAATAGACGATGCAATCATCCTCAATGTGTAAAAATTGTGATCTCAAACTAGACTCTAGAGGAATGGGTAGGAATGTGTTGACGTGACACTCACTTTTATGGAAGCCGAGGAGTCCTCTGCACTTCCAAGAGGAATCACAGGGATGTTGGGTAAGAGGGTTGGGATTACATCAGGGTTCGTTTTGGTAAACGATAAGCTGAATTGATGTCCTAGCGATATATAACGCGAAGGAGCTTGGGATTGATCCCACGGTCTTCTGCTCAGTAAGCAAAATCGTTTTCCATTAGGCAGACGAGCTCCTTTTTAATCATCGAGTTGCTGTTATTACCATGTAGTCATGTTAACAAATAAAACAAATTGACGAATCTTGGATGTGGATGGGTTTGAGATTAGACTCTTGATGTTCTGCTCAGTAAGCAAAAACGGTTGCTCTAAGGCCACCGAGCCCCTCACATCACATTACACCCTTACTGAAGTTGTTATAACTATTCAAACCCGTCACCGACGACAGCGAAACTTTTTACAAAATACAGGATAAACAAGCGATCTTACCATACATTTTTAATATGAAAGGACCTGGGACCGCGTTTTTCTGCTCAGTAAGCAAGTCACTGTAACCAACGATCTTTCAAATCCGAAAACTAAAATCTACGAAAGAGTACGTAGGTCTTCACTAATAGCACATAACATATATGGAACTTGGTCATAAAAAATCGACCCCATTTAAGTGATTTCAAGTGGTATATCGATCTGTCAAACTGATTATACCAGCTGTAAATTAAGAAAGGAGATCAAGGGGGTAGTCAATTCTAATAAAATATTTCTAGCGTGGTTTATAATTCTATGTATTCTAAGCGCTCTTGAACTCATGTCTTCCCTAATAAACGAGCACCATACATGAACGATGCCACAAATCGTGTCACCGTGCCACATACTGTTGGGATGATTGTTAGTTAGGCACTCCTTATGGTTATCGTTTATGCGGGTTTGTATTGCCATAATAATTTACGGTCTTTATTTATAATTATATAGCTTCATTTATAATTATCGTTTGCATAAAAAAGGAATTTATTTTTGTAGTTTTTTAAGCGATGATCTGCCTCATAAAAAACGTAATTTCAAGCTGCTATATGTTAACTGTTTACAATTCAATTTTCAAAGCGATACGTATTGATTTTCTGTAATCATGACCAAAAATAAGAGAAACTCCAAGCGAATATTTGTTTATTGCTTTAAATTTGCGTGCGTAATTTTTTCCATTTTCTTTCTCTATGATAAACTGAGATTATGAGGAAAAATACGACCGCATAAATTTGGAGTTTGATGCATACAGTTTAAAGCAGCAACGTTTTGCAACAAGTGTCCTGGTTTATATATGAGTATTGTTAATCTTAAGAAGCTGTCAAAGTTCTACCACCTGCATATAAAAGAGCTGAATACTGAAAAAAACATAGTGTGCATTGAGAAATTGAAGTATATTTGCTGGCGATTCTTTGAAGCCTTGTTCATTTGATAGCTGTAGTAGAATTTCTTCTTCTTGGAATAAATACATAAAACAGACATAAATCTCTTGATGTTGTGGAAAATATGCAGTGTTTTGAGCTGACTGAAAAGGATGGCAAATGTTATCGAGTGCTTATCGATACCTGTAATACCCCTTTCTATGCATCTCAATTGCGTAAAATTGAATGTTTCTAAATCCTTTGATAAGCCCCCTGCTCCCTAGAGCTAGTCTAAAAAAGAATGGCCGCATTACCTTGATAATTAGCCTTTTCGGTCACTCTGTAACTCTTTACTCCTATGGTAAAATCCCATAAGAAAATGTCAGTCTGTGCTAGAAACCTTACCCTTTCACTCCAGTAAAAAATCTCATAAGATCCTGTTAATCTTTGCATGAAGAAGAGACGGTGGCTCGCTGGTACCATGGTGGAGTGAATAGGTAAGGCAAAATCCACTAGACTTCGGGATTTTAACATAGGAGTAGAGAGTTAAAATGCCACCGTCAACATCAATACTTACACGTTATTTCAAAACTACTCAAATTTGGGTAGAATCCTCCCAGATCGATCACAACTGAACCTACTCGAAAATGGGTAAACTATATTGAGAGTGACAAGCATGAGCAACATTGGCATGGATTGTTAACCTGTCACTCCCAACTCCCAACTGACTCCCAACTGACCCATTTTTTGATAGATTCAGACCGATCAGGTTGGATTTTACTCGAATTTGGGTAGTTTTCAAATAGCGTGTACTGAGCATGCAACCAAATCAAGCGTAACTGTTCAAATCAACGTATTTGATTTTGTAAACAATCACTTCAATCGACGATTTGTGGAAACTACTAGCTCACTCACAGAAACTAACAATACCAGCTAGATCAGGGAAAGACTCCCCTACGTGATGATGTTGTTTGTTTGCGTGGGTGAGTTAGTAGTTAAGACAAATCGTTGATTGAAGTGATTGTTTACAAAAACAGATACGTCGATTTGAATAGTTACGCTTGAAATATTAGATTTTCTTCCATAAGGGCCAATATCACAAACGTAAACACTGACTTTTCCACGAATTTCTTGAGAATGAAAACTCGCTCAAGTAAGCCACCATAGCTGGGTTACATGGATTGACTTTGAATTACAAGATATTTACGAAAGAAGCCATTGCTTACGTTTCCGTACATGATTGTAGTGCATCCACTTTGATGTGATATCAAAATTATTTTTTTGCTGTGTAGACTGATGCAAAATTTGAAATTTTTGCTCCACAGTGCTTAAACCATAGAGGTAACTCTAAGATCACTGGGTCCCGAAGAAAATCATTATTATTTTTGGCTCACTCAGTACCAGAACAACGGTCCCAAGCAGTCCCAAGCTATTTCACTCACCCCTGCATGTTCTGCATGAATCCACACACCCCTGATGTTATCTGTCAAACTTTCATAGCGAATCAAAACAAACATAGTGTAGTAATAGAATTTCAACTAGAATAGGGTACGTTAATCGTTTGCTTGGGACCAATAGGCTACTAAAGTGGTGAGCCAATTTAAAATCGTTAGTTTCGTATTGATTGTTGCTTAAACGGTTCCAAATTGGGTCCTGCTTAGCCTCCCAAAATTTGAACTAATTTAGTAAGAAACTGACTTGGCACAAACCATTTCAAGTTTATATGGGAATTACTATGGGAAAACTTATGTTTTTGTTCATATTTATCTAACAATTCACCACATCACTATGCTTTTAAAAATGATAGCAGCGATTATAGCAAATTTCAGCTACAACTGTTGAAAACCACTTTTCAATCAAATGTAAGGAACAAAAGTTGTTAATGATTCAAGTCACTGATGTCTTAAGATTATGCTCATTCAACTGTTCAGCAGGCAACATTGGTGTTTCTGTCTGGTGCGAAGAATAGAGCACAAATATCATGGCTACTATGTCACACTGCAGAATACAGTGTTGCCCACAGAACACCTGCTTGATCATGGCATAAGATTATCAATCTCTTAAACAATTAATAACAATTTAATTTGACATTTGGCTGAAAAACGACATTGCGCAAATTTTCCGTAAGAATAGTTATAGAAATTTTCGAAAAAGCAATATGGAAAATGGGTAGAAGATAATGAACAAAAAGTTTGGTTTTCCCATAGTAATTTCCATATAAACTTCGAATAGCTTGTGCCAAGTCAGTTTCTTACCAAATGAGTTTAAATTTTGGGAGGCTAATCAGGACCTGATTTGAAACCGTTTGAGCACTGTGGAGCGAAAATTTCAAATTTTGCATCAGTCTAGTGTACAGTTTCCGGGCCCGTGACTTTCCCACCGTATTTTGTCGTTCGTCACGTGCCTTCTGCACTTTGTACGTATGCAGTTCCTCCCGGTCCTTAGCTCTCTGAACGAAAGACTTGGACAGATTCAACTTTTTGGCCACACAAGGGGTTGGTCACTCTACACAGTGTGCCAAAATCAAACTTGGGCACACCCGGGTGCAGTCATTGGCGTTGTTTGGCACCCATGGTTACAATTTTTATGATCTTTAAAACTACTGGCAACACTGAAATTTTTATGCACCTGCGCAGTGTGCATGTGTCAAAATGCTATTGATGTTGCCACTCCTAGTCAAATTATTTTCAAAACAACCGTGAATCTCCACCAAGTCTCGCCATGGATTCTCAAAATCGTTACACCTGTGATGGCAGTCGCATCCACATTTCCTTCCAGACGAAGAACAGCTAACAGCGGTATCTTGACCTGACCGAGGTTTCCGGCCATGGCTACACGAACTAGCGATGCAGCTCCCACGGCTGCGGCTGCTTCCAATGCTGCTGCTGGTCCGTTTTTTTTTTACGAATTTTAGAGGAAACGGAACAGTAGCAGCACCAGCAGCAGCAGCATTGGAAGCAGCCGCAGCTGTGGGAGCTGCATCGCTAATTAGTGTAGCCGTGGCCGACGCTGGAAATCTTGGGCCGGTCGCGACAAGCGGTGCTTGAGTTTTAATCGGAAAGTCAACAACCAAATAAAAACTATACCATCCGACCATTCGAACTGCTCGAATACATCCATGGCGGTGGCTGCTACACCAATCATTCCATCGTTCAACATATAATGGCGGAGGACCGTCTTGGCAAAATCTCAAATAGCTCAACAAACTTCCAACTAACAGCTTCATAATGAACAGGAGTTTTGTGCATTTGAGATCGATCGCGCTGTGGTTGCACTTCATGATGGCGTTCACCCCCAGGGCTACGCTCGGGAACTCGACCAATCCGGAGGAGGAACTTCCGATTTCAGCGGGAACATTCGCACTTGCGACGGGTGGCAGTCCTTGGTGGTGAATGCAGTCAGCAGCAGATCCTCGGACGGCATACGGGTGGGGTATTGAAGAAGAGGAGAATGTGATTTTTGCTGGCCTGGGAAGCGATTGTTTTGGAGGTGCTGTAGACCTTGAAGCTGATCGAATTGTCCTGCAGGGTGTACGGGTTGGTGGACTCTGACAAGTAGTTCTGCTTGGAAAATTGGCTCGTCCGTTTCGGGTCAGCGGTGCGTCCTTCATCAGTCAGACGTGTGTTCCGGCCGGTGTTGGTTTCCAGTTTTCCGACGGATGATGCTCGGGCGGTGAAAAATTCGGTGCAAATCCGTTTCCTCCACCAGCTCCCAAAAGAGTTGGTTGACTAATGATTGACGTTCGGTGTGCGGGGTCGGCCTTCCGCCGAAGATGAAATGATCGTGTAGCAACGGAGCTCGTCCGTCGTCCGTTGCAGGCATCCTTGGAGCTGGATACATCCAGTGTGTAGTCCCAACTGGAGTCCGTGTCGTTTTTGAAAACATTGAATAACAAAACAAAAACAAGAGCTGTTAAAATACCGGGTTGCCAAACAAGGCATTATTCACAAGCAATCAAATATCAGTTCAATGACTTTTTGGCACTGCCGGTACAGCTGCGGCACACTGAGGTACACTGATAAAAAAGTTGGCGCAAAACAAGTGTGTAGAGTGACCACCCCTTGTGGCCACATCCCTGACCGAAGCATTGGGATTCAACTTGAACGCTTTCACAACACGCTTGTGATCCTGATCACTAATGGAACATCCATTCTGACCGCATTTCTCCTTCCGTTCGATGCTCAGAGTTTCGTAGTAACGTTTAATCATACGACTTACCGTTGACTGCACGATTCCGAGCTGTTTTCCGATGTGCCGATGAGAGAGTTGGGGATTTTCCAGGTGCTTGTGCAAGATCAATTCGTGACGTTGCTTTTCGGGTGACGTCATTTTTTCCAACTTTCGAAAAACTGACAGCGGTAAAAATACTGTGTAAACAATGCACTCTAAACTGCTTCTACCCAAATTTTCAAGAGAAAATACCGAATGGGGAGTTTTCTACAGCGTTTTTTTTTGCCGTGATGCAATTTGATGTGTGACACCGATAATTCACTCAACATGTTTATCAGGGGCGCTAGCCATTTAAAATTATGCTTGTTTTTCGATATTTCGCTGATTATGTTTACCAGGAGCGCAAACCATTTAAAATTTAACATTTTTTTAAAGTTTTCCTTCAATTTGTCTACCTGGGGCGATAGCCATTTGAAATTAACCGATTTTTCATGTAGGGGAAATGGATGTAATGTCGGCCTAAAAGCCTCTAATTTGGGCACTTATATAAATTTTATATAGCGACGAAAAATATCCATTAGTACAGACCCAATGACGCGTTCATCTAGATAAAGTTGTTAAATTGCAGATTTTTAGCGATGGGCCCAATCCTCGATCCATAGGCCAACATTAGAGCCATTTCCTTTACTAGCTATTCAAAATTTAACATACAAAAATCCTCTAACTTGTTAATCAGAGGCGCAAGTGTTCGAAGTTAACCGAATTAAGTGCCATATTAACGGAGATAAATCGATCTAAAAACGGCGCCGGTGGTGTAGTGGTAAGCGTGATTACCTATCACCCCAGCAGGCCTGGGTTCAATCCCAGTCGGCGCCGCCGGGATATTCTGAGGCATAACATCTCTGATCACGCCTTCCTTCGGGAAGTAAAGCCGTTAGTCCCCGGTTCATGAGTTGATGGGTCGATAGGTAGGGTCCAGGTGTGGGAGCTGCTTTCCTGGCACGTCGGTAGCATTGGAGCTCAGCACGGAAAAGGAGCTCAGCACGGTATGTTTTTCATTTTACTTTTCCGGTGAGATTTTGCTTTTATTCAAACGTGTATGAATGTAGGACTACCCGCGACTACCCACAACCACAGCACTGCAGTGCCGATAGTAGTCCCACTCACCTGAGAAGTTTGGAGCGTTGTTAACATGTTTTCAAACCTTTTTGTACTGCACACTTCTACATACCTTATGTTACACGTGACGGAATCCATCTTTTACATAATGGATGAGGCGTAAACAAACATGTCATGTAAAACTAAGTGCTTCGAGACTAAAAACGTCGAAAGTACGTTTGATTGAGCTGAATTTCACGTCTATTATGATTTAATTTTATTTCAAAATTGACGCTAGTCTATTTCAGTCTCAGAGCATCTAAATTAACATCAATTTTTTTAAGTGTGTATTTTGTAGATTGGAATTGATACACTCTTAGAAATAACTAATTTTACACGTGACGGAATCTATTTTTGACGTAAAGGATCAGACGTAAGCAAACATGTAATGTAAAATTAAGTGCTTTGAGACTGAAAAGTTCGTTACTCGACGAAAAGTACGTTTGATTGAGATGAATTTCGCGTCTGTTATGACTCAATTGTATGTCAAAATTGACGCTCGTATATGTCAGTCTCAGAGCACCTAAATTTACATCGATTTTTCTAAGTGTTTAAAATAGCAAACAGCATATAAATGTAAATAAACAAATACGTCATATGTGTGCGTGACGCTACACACTACTAAAAAGTCATGTAAATTTCGGTTCTCTGAGACCGACACATGTAGGCGGGCCTTTTGACATAAGAATAAGCTGAAAGAAACGTGAAAATCAATTCAATCAAACGTTCTATTCGTCGACTACACACGTAGAAAAATTCATGTAAATTTAGGTGCTCTGAGAGTGACATATACGAGCGTCAATTTTGACATAAAATTGAGTCATAATAGACGCAAAATATAGCTCAATAAAACATACTTTTCGTCGAGCAACAATTTTTTCACTCTTGGAGCACTTAATATTATGTGAAATGTTTGTTTACGTCTAATCTTTTATGTCAAAGATGGATTCCGTCACGTGTAAAATTAGTTATTTGTAAGTGTGTGTGATATTCAGTCGATAGGTTATTTTTACTTTTATTTTCTTTTTTTCAATTTTATGTTCTACAGAAAACATTAATGGACCGTGACATAAACACATCCGGCAACTATTGACAGAAATTACCAATTCCACGTAAAGTCCACCCCCACTTCTTTCGGCTTTAATTTCCCTACATTTCCACTGGCAAGGCTCAGTTGCTCTTAATTGCGGTTCTGTTCCTTGTTGTCTCCCGTTCCCGCGAAGTAGGAAGAAACGAAAAATATATTTTCCCATTGCGACTCTCTCGAGAAACAAAGCTTCTGTCGTCCTGCTGCTGCGGCGTCTGATGTGCCCTAGAGCCCGGGGGCTTCTTTCGATTCTCGTCGAACAAACAGCTGCAATGTTTCTCCCGAGGGAAGAAGGAAAACAACCGAAGGAACACACCGGACGTAGTGTGCAAAGAACCGCAATCTGAGTATCATGGGATTGTTGCTTGTGGGAGGGGGGGGGATGAGGATCCTTTAAAACGGGATGTCTGCTGCAACCAGGCTACCCCCGGGATGCCGCCCGATTGCCACCACCTGGGTGTGAGCTTAAAGTCTTTTAATTAAATAGAATTTATGAAGGGCTCTGGCTCACTCTCTCTCTCTCTTGTTTTCTGCTACTGGATCGGAAAGGGGATATAGAGCTGATATAGGTAAGAATGGGGAAAGAAAATTTATTTCTATTGAAGTTCGGAATAAGTTGAACTGTGGGAAAGCATGTGTTTCCCTGCAAGCAGTTAGAACTGTCTGTGTGTATGAGTGAACTTTATCGGTTTGTTTGCTAGCCACAATTGAGTTTTGTCAACCATATGCGGATCGGAATGAAATGGATGCTATTTCAGGTTACAGTGCCTGTAACAAATTATCATTGCAAAAACAGGTTTTCCATCAGGATATAGAAATACCCTCATACACTTTTAGAAAGCTTTTTCTAGAGTATTCGGCAATAATATTCAATCAATTCACAGCATCTATCTGTGTCGCATGAATCACGGAGTTGTTTCAAGTATACACAATACAGCTTAAAAACCCGGCAGGCTACGGTGAGCTGTGCCACAAGAGCCACAAAAGAAGATAATATTTAGTAGATGTCCCAGACGAGATAGGCGTCTTCACTCATTGTTCTTGGAAATGATTTGTCATGAAGTATGGGAAATGGCTCTAACGTTGGCCTATGGATTTAAAGATTGGGCCCATCGATAAAAAATCTCTTGTTCTTAAATTTTTCAATGCGTCATCTGAACAATACAAATTAACATTTTTGGTTGCTAGTGAAAAATTGGCAAACAATGCATTCCTTCCAGTGCTGAGATTTCTCATTGTCATTGACGGACTTTCGCGCTATATTGACAAAATTGTTATTCACTTAGTCACTGACAAACTTGATCCTCAAAAAATCCTTCGTCAACATAGGGGAAATGGCTCTAATGTTGGCCTATGGATCTAAGATTGGGCCCATCGCTAAAAATCTGCTATTTATCAATTTTATCTAGATGAACGCATCATTGAGACAGTACTAGTGGATATTTTTGGTCGCTATTGAAAATTTAGTCGATTGCTGTATGGGCCCAAGTTAGGGACATTTAGGCCGACATTACATCCATTTCCCCTATCATTCATTTTTCGTCAATGAAAAAGATTCACCTGGCAAAAAAAAAGGTGTAATTTCGTACGTTCTGCGTCACATTATTATTATCCAAGCAGTTCAGGACGTAAATGCTTGTTCACTTTAACGGCTCGATGTAATTGTGTGGCTCAAGTCATTGAATTTAGTTACAAATTTAGTTAATAAAATAACACATGTTCGTCACTGACAGGATTGTCACTGACAATTGACATGGTTTGCCTTGACGATGACTGTTAACTCAAATGAGTGACCAAAGCGGAATTGTCAATATCACCGTGTATTGTCGAGATTATGCCGCACTGATTCCTTCGAAATTTATGAATGGGCCCAATATTGGACCAACATTAGGGACATTAACCCTATACAGTAAGTAATCGTTATAATTGTTAACAGGAAATACAGAACTCCAAATCAATCAATTCCGGCCCTAGAATGCGTGAACTCCAAACTGGAATGGAAGCCACAGTTATGATAATCATGCAGACCGCCAAAGATGGAAGACGAATTTTGATGATTCGCTGGGGGAATTGGCCTTTTCCGAATGAAATCTGAAATACCATCCACACGATTGGCGCTTGTTTGGCTTTGGTGTTTGGCTTTGTGATAAATGATTGGCGTGTATAGCACAGAAGCCGATTCATCGATGAATGCCTAAAAGTGCTCAGGTTCCGCTGGTTGAACGACGTGAGGTGTAAGTGTTTGCGTTGGCTCTTGTGGAGGGAAGAACAGGGTGCTTTTGTGTATAAATCAAAATCAGAGTCAGCGTCTGAATGGTTGGAAGCTTAAGAAGCCATAATATGATGATTTGGATTGACAGTGATTTACTGAACTGCATTTTCTGGGTTTACGATTTACTTGCTTTTAAGGACTGTGGTTAATATGGAATAGTGTGCAATTTATTGAATTCGGCTGGATCACAAAGCTTCTGATCCGTTCGGCAAATAGCATGAAAAAAATGAATTTTTGTCTCGACGTTCTCTCGGTTTGCATGAAAATTTGATTAATTGTTTGCTATGGGCAATCATTCACATTTGTGCTAACATTCGACCAATTGAAATTTTGCATTTTATTTGTAGCTAATGTTAAAACCTACAAAAGTTTCAAACAACATTTCACGGAATTCAGTTGATGAAAAAAGTTAGAGGCAAATTAATGTAAATTGCACGAAATGGATGAAAATGAGATGCCATGGCTGCTCTTCAGAACTTTCTCTAGCTAATAAGTTATGGCACTAACGCTTTATGTTGATATTAGTACAGCGTTTCCTCCCAACTCTGAAGAAACGTATTTTGCCTGAACAAGCTCTTTTTCTGCCAATGCTTTATGCACACTATTTTTATTTCGGTTTAAACCAGCAATATTTTGCTAGATTTTGCCGAGCTTGAAAACTAGCAATCTCTCCTACAAAGTAAATTTTGCTGACAATCCAGCCGATGGTTTTTGACAAAAGCAATAACTCTAATAAACTAAGTGTCCAGCAATAAACAATATGTTATATATATCTGTAAATATTATTTTGCTGGACCTTTGGATATTATTTTGCTGGAAACCATTTTGCTGGAAGAGGATATTAGAATTTGGTGTGTGGGTAGTAACCAGCCTTGAATGCTAGACGCCACAATCTCGAGCTATCCTGTGCCATCAAAAGAAGTCGCGGTTTCCGTGGTAAGAAATTTAGAGGAGAGTCCATCTGACACCGCATCGTAATATCACTTTTCAGCTATTTTTATGGCACCTGTATGTTCATACAATATTTCAAATAGCACAGTATGATAAAACCGAGTATGCAATTTTCTTAATGAAAGCCCATTACAAAAATACCCGCCTGATGAATGTGATGAATGGCACTGTTTACAACCAATAAAACTTAATTGATTTCGAATGTGAATTACAATCAGCGTAAAATTTGATCTATTTTCAATTAAGCCCACTCACTTTCCGGTGTGTCTATTTTCATTCCGGGTCAAATTGTTCCCATGTTTTCGCCGAAAGCCATATATAGCACAACATTATGCCCATCAATATATTTTTTTGTTCAAAGGGAATTTTTCCACTGCCGTTCGCAGCATCATCAGCCTCATAAATTGAAATGCGGCGAGGCTCTCTTTTCGGGTGCAATTCGGAAAACTCATCAATTCCCTTTTCCCCTGCTGGCACACGGCGAATGAGAATAACTCAGTGAATAGTGCGATCACATAATTTCCTCATATTCGAGAAGTTTTACCCATTCACTGAGTAGCTCCAATTTTTTGCACTTGTGAGTCGATATCGACTCAATTTTGGGTTACTCTCATCGGCGTCTGGCTGGTTCCATTTAATAAAGATAACCAACTATCGGCCGTGCATTCTGCAGCGACCCACAAGAAGCCACGGTGTCCTCGGTTTGCGAAAAGTGCTCGTGTGATTGCTTCCAATAAAAATACCGAGTAGGGTGCAATTTGAGCTGCTCACGTGCCACCGATAATTTGACCTTCCGTATACATATGCTATTGGCTGTGTGTCGTATGGGGATGTATTACCTTTGTGACTACCGTAACATAGGTAGTAAAATCGGATTTCATACGTCTTGCCGTCTGTGACCGATAGCCATCTCACCTGTATAAAACATTCCCAATCGATAGATCTCTGCTCGATCTGGCTCGACAGTTTGATTACGACATCGTAGAATCAAATTGAATATGAAAAATCGACCCGGTAAAATGACACTTGCTGATGTCTGTAAGTGCGTCCGATCAATACGGTTGGTACCTACAAGGCGTAAACTCCTTTTTTTAAGTCAGCCTCCCCTCAATGTTTAGTTTGGGCGTTATCATCTGAAGAAGAAATCGTACGTATTTGTAGTGTGTTGATGCCAAGAACGTTCATGCTTTAAAAAGTATCCCAATAAGACCAGTTGGATTTTTTCCTTTAAATTTGTGCACGGCCGATGAGATCAACTCAAATTATAGTTCAGTTTATTCTTAATCGCAAAAAGTGCAGGAAATCAGCGATGAGTTAATTATCCCCATGTTTTAAAACCTCAATAAACTGCTGGAAAATGAGGAAAATTTACGAAAATTTTACTCAGCCTAGAAGTAGTACCAATAGACCGAGAAAATCCAATCGTTACTGCTATCATATTCTGGATTTTTTTCCTTGAAAGAGCGCGAAAAAGCTGAAAAATTTACTCATTTGTGAATTCCTGCACTTTTTGCGATTTACCACTGGCAGCTATGCCGATGGTCCATGATCACATTGGGCATCCTGGAAAAGTTCCGGTGCACCCGGGAAAGTGACCACCGCATAAACGTGAACCATAACTTGACCTTACCGAAAATGGTTAAACATTGTCTATAATCCCTGTTGAAGTTTAACTGAAATGGTTACATGGAACTTTACATGAATGTTAGTGTGATAAACTTTTAACCTTTTGTATTATGGTTTTTTGGAAGCAGACCTTAGAAATAATGAGTTGTTAAGAACCATTACCATTCAAAATAGTTGTTTTCTCCATACATTTTCCGAAAGAGAACTATATTAGAACCTTTTTATTTATCGTTTGAGAGCTTTAACAATAATGGTTATGGTATACACTTAGAAATAATTAATTTTACACGTGACGGAATCCTTCTTTGACACGCGTAAACAAATATTTCATGTAAAATTAAGTGCTCCGAGACTGAAAAGTTTGTTTCTCGACAAAAACTAAATTTGATTGAGTTGAATTTCGCGTCTGTTATGAGTCAATTTTATGTTAAAATTGACGCTCGTATATGTCAGTCTCAGAGCACCTAAATTTACATGATTTTTTCTAAGTGTGTAGTCAGTAAGGTCCATGGATGGAATGATATTTTAGAACTCATTAAATTTTGAAATCTATACAAATTTAGACGTTATGCACGCAAAAGTTAACAACGTTTCAAAGTATGTAGGTACCGGAAAAGGAGATACCCAAGCAACATTTCAAGTTTTATTGAGGTTTTATAGCATACTAAAAGTCTTAATCATGGTCTACAGAACCCATAAAACTCAAATTGTTACTTGGGTAATGCGCATTTGCGTCAATCTAAGTTGCGCCTCGACACCTTTGAGGATTATCTCAGCGGCTCGCACACATATTTTGATAGCTTATTTTAAGAACAACAAACTTTTTGTAAACAAACTTTCTTATGTCCTTTTCTCGCCACCCGATGATGGTTTGAGTGGGCGAGCCTCGGTTGGCGAGAAAAGGGCCTATAAAGGTTTGTTTACTAGATGGCACCAAGCTATCAAATACACAAAACAACTCTTTCAACACTTAGGCATCCCTCACATTTTGTAGGGATACTCTCAAAAATCCTATCTATCCTTCCAGGAGAGTAAAATCGTATTTGTATCCAAAATACATGCTCAGAAGTGACGCTTCCTGCTTCAGACAGAAATAATAATTCATTGTAAAAATAATCCCTTCAGGAAAGCAAACCGAAAAGGCTTATACAGCTAATCAGGCAGACTGTAAAATCAGTGTACAGTCAGGAATCCTTATTGTCGGATTCCTTATTGCCGGTATCCATCATTCCCGGATCCTTTTTGCCGGGCTATCCGCGAATAAGGATATGCATAGCTTATGGGATTTTCAATAATAGGGGCTGTGGTGGATTTTCTCATTTGTTTCAATATATAGAGCTATACCGTCTTCGACAAAGTTGTCGTACTGGGATAGTCCAACAAGCCTGTGTCATTGGTTTCAGGTTTAATTGAGAACTACACCGCTAGAGGCGCTCCACTTTTATGTTACTTATGACGGGCGCTATAATATATGGATCATAGGTCCAACATAGAATATTTCGTAATCCTGGCCATATAGAAAGTTACTGTCTTCAGCAAAGTTGTTCCAGTGACCAAGTCCTTTCGGATGGTGGTTATAATAGTTCAGAACTCTCTCACTACACAGCGCTAGTGTGCATGTGAACTTCCTATATAAACTGTATCTCGAGAACCTGGCCATATAGGATGTTGCTGTATTCAGCAAAGTTGTTCAGGCGACCAAGTCCTTTCAAATGGTGGTTATATTAATTCAGAACTCTCACTCCGCGGCACTAGTGCGCACATGAACTTCCTTAATATGTTATGTGTGGAAAGCTTGTCCATATAAGATGTTGATGTGCAATGTGGGGACAGGAACCGGAAAAGGGATGATGTGTAGAGGTCAGAAATTGTTTTCGGACGCCATTTTAAAATCCAAGATGGCGACCATCAGTTCAAGAAAAACTCAAATACCCTACAATGTGGGTATTTCTGGAACGAGGACGACGTTTAGAGACTGGAAATCGATGCCAGACATTGTTTTGGAATCCAAGATGGCGGCCATTGGTTCAAGAAAAACTGTCAAATTCCCTACAATATGGGTATTTTCGGAAAGGGGATGACGTTTAGAGGCCGGAAATCGATGCCAGATGCAGTTTTGGAAACCAAGATGGCGGCCATCGGTTCAAGAAAAACTGTCGAATACCTTACAATATAAGGGGATGACGTGTAGAGACTGGATATCGATTCTAGACACCATTTTGAAATGGAAGATGGCGGCCTTTGTTTCAACGTAAACTATTAATAGGGACGACGTGTATAGACCCAAAATCGATGTCTGTCACGATTTTGGGATCCGAAATGGTGGCAATTGGCTTTCGAAGGGACATTTAGTGGGTATGGACAGCCTCGTATCAGTTCAGCACAGTAAACGTGGACCAGGCCAATGAATAGGTCTATACCAACAGCAGTTTGACAGTAGGCAGCATGTCCCGGGCTCAAATCGTTTATTTTGCTGTGCTGGGCCCTCTGTCACGGTATAACATGTTGCCTACACGCCTGCCACTGGGCTGACGTGGACCGTTTACGGGGTGGGTTTGGTGATAATCCAATAGGAAGATGAATTTTGTGTAACTAATGTTTTAGGGTATTTTCGAGCTCAAAATCTTGCCTCGCATTAATTTTCCTGAATAATGCTTACCAAGCATATTGCGTACAATTTTTATAATGTGTATAACGTATCATTGAGCAAGATGGCAACGTTTCGACTTCCCTTAGCAAATCTTGGATTTTTGCACTCTGTTCGACATAACTGTCCAATGTGCAGAAGCTTTCGGACTCGAAGAGTTGATTTTTTTCTAACTCGATTTCTGCCGTGGTGGGATGAAAATATAATCCATATTCATTGTAGATGGGTCCAGTTTGCTAACAATTTTATCTGCTGTAGCCGGTTCATCTCTTATGATTTCTTTGATTTCACTGTGTTTCTTATCTCCGGCACACCAAACTTTCCTTGTTCCTTTATTTTTTTAACGTCGGTCTCTGTTCCGCAATCTAGTGCCAATCACCGACGGACATCGATTGCCATCCATTGACGGCAACCGAATGTGCAGGAAGGCAGCTCTCACACCTGCGTAGGATATCGCACCCATTCACAACAACACACATGGGCCGGCCAAACTTTCCTTGAATTTGTTGAATTTCGGACATGATCTGCAAATCCTCGTTGCCGCCTTCATTGCATTGTGAATTCGCGAAATACGACGGAAGAATTTTCTTCAAGCAGTTTACCAACGTGCTTTGTTTTATGTCCTTTAGAACCACATCCAAGCAGTTGAAACAATTCTTGATGCTGAACTACATACTTCAGCTTGAAATTTTTGATGATGCCTTGATCAAGGGGTTGAATCAAAGACGTGATGGTAGGCGAATGCAACGGAGCGTTATCAGGGAGCAGCAACGCCTTGGAGCTAATGTTCTTGGCTGCGTAAAACTCCTCCAACTGTGGTGAGAAGCAGTCGTTTATCCAGTCCTCAAATAATTCTCGGGTCATCCTACCTTTCTTGTTGCCACGATAATGCCCAGGGAGATATACTTCCTGTAAATTTCGCTTTAGAGAAAAACATGATTGAACCTTGGTTAAGGCCATACTAAACGTTATCCCCTATCAGGAAATACCCATATTGTACGGTATTTGACAGTTTTTCTGGAAACGATGGCCTCCATCTTGGATTTCAAAATGGCATCTGGCATCGGTTTCCGGTCTCTAAACGTCGTCCCCTTTCCGAAAACACCCATATTGTAGGGTATTTGAGTTTTTCTTGAATCGATGGCCGCCATCTTGGTTTCCAAAATTGCGTCTGGCATCGATTTCCGGCCTCTACACGTCATCCTCTTTCTGAAAATACACATATTGTAGCGTATTTCACAGTTTTTATTGAACTGAAGGCCGTCATCTTGGATTTCAAAATGTCATCTGGCATCGGTTTCCGGCCTCTACACGTCGTTCCCTTTCCAAAAATACTCATATCGTAGGGTATTTGATAGTTTTTCTTGAATCGATGACCGCCATCTTGGATTTTAAAATGGCGTCCGAAAACAATTTCTGACCTCTACACATCATCCCTTTTCCGGTTCCTGTCCCCACATTGCACATCAACATCTTATATGGACAAGCTTTCCACACATAAAATATTAAGGAAGTTCATGTGCGCAGTAGCGCCGCGTAGTGAGAGTTCTGAATTAATATAACCACCATTCGAAAGGACTTGGTCACCTGAACAACTTTGCTGAATACAGCAACGTTCTATATGGCCAGGTTCTCGAGATACAGTTTATATAGGAAGTTCACATGCACACTAGCGCTGTGTAGTGAGAGAGTTCTGAACTAATATGGGCACCATCCGAAAGGACTTGGTCACTGGAACAACTTTGCTGAAGACAGTAACTTTCTATATGACCAGGATTACGAAATAATCTATGTTGGACCTATGATCCATATATTGTAGCGCCCGTCATAAGTAACATAAAAGTGGAACGCCTCTAGCGGCGCAGTCCCCAATTAAACCTGAATCCAATGGCACAGGCTTGTTGGTCTATCCCAGTACAACAACTTTGTCCAAGACAGTATAGTTCTATATATTGAAACAAATGAAAAAAATCCACCACAGCTCCTATTAGTGAAAATCCCATAAGCTGTGGGTATCCTTATTCGTGGCTCCTTATTCACGCCCCCGTTACCCCGGCAATAAGGATTCCTGACTGTATCTCTGAAACAGTAAACCACCCTTTAAAAATCTGCCCTTTCCTGTATGCTTCTACAGATGATATCTAACAGGCAAGGCGTTTCTCATTGCATATCATCCATTTGCCCGGCCGACCCACTCTCAGGTGATTGCGTGGGAAAACAGCAATACTTCAATCTGCCCCTGGAGCCCGATTTGCACACCTCTCTCTCTCTGTTACGAACGGTGTCCTGCACTGCAGCGAGCAGTGAAGCGTGTACCCGATACACTCTCTGGACGTGCTGCTGCATTGTACGGGGTGATTCTACACAACAGCGTCCCAGCCGCTGCTCGATGATGGTTCGTTCGGTAGCAGTATTGGACCGAACATCCCCCAAGAAAGAAAGTAAATCAAACTTTGATGTGCCTATAAACGACCTACAATATGTATGATGTATGCTGGTGGTGGCCCTATGGATGAACTTGGCACATACGTGACTGAACCACTCTCGATTGCCTACCTCTGGGGTGCTTGCGACAGAGACCATGAGCGTCGCCCTTTGTGGGATCGGTTTTATTAATATTTCTCCGGAAAAGTTCGAATTGGTTCACAGGAAATCCTAAACCATCGGCCCTGTCTCAAGCAGTAGGGCCTATTAATGAATCGAAAAATTTCGTTGATCGGCCATTTCGAAAATCGAGTTATTTTGAATGATTTTCTCGATTATGCGGAACTTTCCTACACGATTAGTAGCTATCAAGCGGTGCTAAAGAATGGTATCAAAACCCGATTTGTTTACGTTTTGGACATAGGCCCATTTCAAATGTTACTCGAGAAATGGTTGTAAATGTAAATGCTACCGCAAATTTGGTTGCGTTGGTGCACATTTACCTAGTGTTTTACCCCATTCATTGGTAGTCTGCTCTTCCGCTACCTGAAAATTACAACACCCCTTCTACGAAATTTACTTAAATTCTCTAAGGTTCTAAAATTTTCAACAATGTTTGATGATGTTCTATAAAGTTCTTTGAATATCTATAAAACTTGCAAGGTTATACCGTGGATACACACTTGTATGACCAACTATGAGCCTGAGCATTATTTATAAAATTATAAGCAAATCCATGGTCACACTTGTATAGTTTATGCATTTGCTCATAATTTATGTATGTGTAGTCTACACGTACACAGACAGTAGTCAGCTATAAAACTGACTGAAGTTAGTTCTTCAAAATTATCAGAAGTTTTCTTTGTTCTGGTCATAACATTTGCTGCACTTCTAGAAAGTTTCCAGATCTTCTACGCAGTTCAATTAATTTATTCAAAGTTTTCGAAAGTTCAACGATGTTTCTTGAAAATCTATAAACTTCCTTAAAATACTACAAAGTTCTCTTAGCTTATAAAAAGAGCTTCCTGGAAGGTTCTGCGAAAACAAATGATGTTATCTTTACTTTTTTGAATTGCCATTGACTTCTAACAAGGTCCCTGAGCATCTGGGTATACTCAGTTTAATACATATGAAATATTGAACTACTTCAACATCGGTGAAGACATGTGAAATCAGCTAGTCAATCTAGTTGATCAGTTTTTGTAAATACATCTGGCATCCCAAGGCTAAATAACTCAATGTCAATTTCCCTCATATTAATGAAGTTTTTCCAGGAAAATCGAGGAAAATTTTACTCATTCACTGATTAACGCTACGAACACGACGCCTCCGGTAAAATGTGTAACGGCAAATTTGAAATATTTGAAAAATGATAGCTCAACCATTTATTGATGAATTTCAAATCAATTGGCACAATTCGAAACTATACACTTGAAAAATTTATTCGATATCAATAGATTTAAAATCTATTAATAAATTGCAGAGCGATGATTTTTGAAAAAAAAAATTCAATTTGCCGTTACACATTTTACCGGAAGCATCGTTTTCGGCGTGTTAAGCTCACTTTTTGCAATGTTGAGTCAAATTCGAATCAATTTTGAGTAACTCTCACTGGTCGTGTGAATAACTTATCCTAGGGATATCTTCGACCCCAATGCATTTGGTTTTATGCTGGAAAATTTACAAAATTCCGAGAAAAATTGGGATCTGCAGGTCACTATGTCTAAGTCACAGAATTTGGAAAATTTGGTAAAGTTCGAGATTTTGTTTTTCTTCTGGATCCTTGCCATTGTTTCTAAGTCCAGGATCTTCTAAAGAAGTCATGAGTATTGAGAATCTTAAAAAATGAGTCTTAGTTCAAGACAGCCGAAATCTTTAAAATGAAATCCGCTGTCCAAAAATTTTGAACAATTTTTTGCATATTCTAGGATCATGAAATCTCGATGAACATTTCAAATGGTCCTATCTGCTTTGATCGATTCTCTTCATCGACTTTCTCTTTTCATAACCACTGCTATGCAAACATATTTCGCGCTAATTCTACCACATAGTTTGATAAAGGAGGTTCTTATCTAGCGTCCAAAACGTCAAATACAACAGGGAAAGGTTCTGCAGCTGAGTTATTGACGAAAGAGAAAGTCGATGAAGAGAATCGATCAAAGCAGATAGGACCATTTGAAATGTTCATCGAGAAATTTTTTTTAAATTTCAAGCCCGAAAATATTTTCCATCCTCTAGATCTGGGAAAAATTTTAATGTTGTGAAATATATGTCAAGGATTGTTAAAAAATAAAAGTTCGAAATATAGGGAAATGGAAAATGGAAATGGGAAATGGATGGTCTAAATGCCCCTATTTTTTTTCCTCTGTTCGGGACCAAAAACTACTGCGACCAGTAAATTGATCTATTTAAGTATATCCCGTGTCCTTAGTTTAGTGCATGTCGTATTACTCCATCACTATTGAGAAATGATGAAGTATTCGATTTTTTACAGTTGCCACTCTTGCATTTATCGCAAGGATCCGACTCTAATTGAAAGGTTCCGCTATTTATACCCTTCGGAGTGTTGAAACACCCTCCAAAGGCGCGCCCCTTTGTCAGTCAAAATTGGATTCCTTAGCAACAAAATTAAGGTATGACACCGATAATGACCATGCATCAGAACCCTAGTCTTAACCACTTCAAACTAGAGAACAACGAATAGAAGATTAGGAATCACATAGATGAAGACAACTAACTCATTTTTTTCCTTGTTTCAAGATCATCCTCGGTAGACAAGGCCGAGTCTTGTCACTATCAACAAGGCATAAAAAGTAACAAGGACTAAGATGTGTTCCTCGGATTACTGAAAAATCCTGTTCCCCTAGTTTGAAGTAGTCAGGACTAGGAATCGGTGGTAGATCTTACATCCCGTAACGTACCACGAAAAGGTGATCTACCCACGTTACGGGGCCCCTAATTTGGGCCCATACATAAATTCAGCAATCGACTAATGTTGGCCTATGGATATAAGATTGGGCCCATCACTAAAAATCTGCTATTTATCAATTTTATCTAGATGTACGCGTCATTGGGACGGTACTAATGGATATTTTTGGTTGCTATTGAAAACTTAGTCGATTGCTGAATTTATGTATTGGCCCAAATTAGGGACACTTTGGCCGACATTACCTGCATTTCCCCTATATAGTTTAATTTTTTTAAGAGTAGATTTTAAATAAACTTTGATTTATTTCCCTCAAATCTAGTGTTTTTTATCAAACCGGGAAAACTATCATGGAAGACCGGAACAAACCGAAAATTCTTAAAAATATTAAAATCAGTCCCCACCCTGAAGATGTATAAATATTTTATTCTTTTACTAGCTTGAAATCCTATGAATTTTACCTGCAACAAATTTTATTTTGAAAATGGACTAAGTAAGATCGATGGGATTTTTTAAAATTTTGAATAGAAAATGAACAAACATCATTTTCAAACAGTTGCTAAAACTTTCATCTAAATATTATCATTCTTCACAATAACGATCAGAAAATTTATGGACAACAATTTTGTTTGTAGTTGGTATAACCATTTAAATAAACAGTGAATTGTGGATGGTTGTATTTTAATGATTGCAATGGTTTCATTTTCTTTGATAAGATTTCCGCAAAATCCGTGCCACAGAGCTATAAACGTGTACTGCGTCAGCTTTAAAACCCTGGATTGGATTGGTCTTTAGAATTTCTTTTAAGTTTAGGATTCCCCTCAATTATTGTATGATTCTGTCCGATAATCTCTATAAAGTCTCTCCATAAAAGCGAAAAATATAAATCAAGAAGACTGGCAACTCGGCAAAAAATCAGAAGACTGTAACGACAACGCCTCTTCTGAAGAAAAGTGGAACCTGTGTATGATAGTGTGTGTTGATTCACAAGTAAATTCACACACATAGGTAGAAATAAATAGCTGTCAATTATTGGTTTTGTTATGTTTATCGTAAAAAGTGAAACGTTTCTTTTTTTGCTTTATGCTGACAACGAGTTAATTTCCAGCTGAAACTGAACAGATGCGTAAGTAAATTTGCTTTGAAAATAAAAACTATGAAAATGATGCCATTCACAATGATGATGATTCCACTTTTTCTAAGCCTGATGCACTTATGGGCATTCGTTAGGTGCATTAGCAAAATGCGTGCCCGTTCCGAACGGCTTTTGCACCTGGCCACAGCGAGGGAGTTAAGTTGTGACGCTCGGCAACTTGGCACAGTACTCGCTGACTGTTTGAATGTCACTGGCCAATCCGACACTGTTGTTATAATTCTCTGGAAGAGGTCGGTCGATTCCAAGAATTGTTAAAGCATACAGAGGATTACTGGATTCATGGTCTGTTAACATCTGAAATGGACATATATTCTTTATCAACACGTACCGCTTGGGATTGTAGTCCTTCAACCTTTCATTTTCAATTTCTACAACATTAGGTCCTGCTAAACCTTGCGTTGGATCGTGATTTAAGTACCGAATCTTTATGCTTTTTGAATCCTTGAATTTTCAGCAGCTTCCAAATGACGGAAGTTCACTCAATGGTGGTAGAAACTGCCAATTCCTTATAATTGATTGCTTCCAACAATCCTCTACTTGATCCACCATGACAAGTTTTTCGGTTTGTAGCTGGGAAACTGCCGGCTTGCTGGGATTAGGATACCAATTGCCATGAAATTTTGTAGAGCAAAACAAAAACAACAAAGGGGGGGTTTCGATCTTATTTCCGTCCTACTAAGCACAACCCGCGGTTTACCTCTCTTTTCTGAACAAGTTCAAACAAAAAATGGAATATTCCAGTCAAAGATGACTTCTAAATTTATTCACCTTTCCATACGTATCGTTGGATTTGATAAAGAGTCACAAATTGTTGAGATATTATTCAAAATCTAATACTGCTTCTTGATTGTAAATTCGTTCAACGAGTTTCAATTCCGTCCAAACGCATTGAAACGCCATTAGATTTTCTTCGTCCTACGGATAAACGTAGAAAAAGGGGATTCGCTAGGAGCGCTTCTTTTGTTTTGAGAACAATGAGCTTAATTATTCATACAGTGCGCTCTAATAGGATTTATGTTGTAGCTAATGAACTAACACATCAAAACAAACCTATTATTGATTTGTGCATGGTGAAATCATTGATATTATTGATGTTTTCTGATCGATAGAACGGAAATGGGTGATAACGACGAAGTAGCACTCTACCCTACCGTGATATGATTATTCGTTTCGGTGACATTAGGTTACACACACACAGTCACTGTTTATGAGAAGTCTCACTAAAACTTGTGATTCAAAGTTCCACCTTCGATTGACAGAGGCGCTGTTATCAGGGACGTTTTACATTTGTATGGGAGAAGGGAACAGTTGCCAGTCTTCTTGATTTGTAGTCTTCGATAAAAGTCAATTTTCGTGCTGAAAATTTTACTAATTTCCTCAAAAAAAAACTCTTTGTATTCTTAAAAATTGTCACGGGAAATTGCTTCAACTTTTCTCGTATATAATCCTTGCAATTTGCTTGGAATATTTCGTGGTATGCTATTTAAAATTTAGAAAAGTGTTATCCCATTTTTTTTGTGGATTTCACGATAGAATTCCATAACAATTTTCTTCAGAATTTCCTTGAAATACTTCTCAAAATACACTTGAGGAGGAATTCTTGAGGTTCTCTTCAAACTCTCCTTATAATTCGCACCGAAACATCTTCCGAATCTCCTGGAACTGGAACATTACACACGGCAAGGAGTTTCTTCGGAAATATGCTCCAAATTTCCAGAAAAATACTCCCAAACTTTTTGATAGCTCTTAAACATTGAATCTTAAAACGAGCTTAAAATTCTGCAAAATTTTGTTTGTTTGTTTTTTCTACATAAGAGTTAAATTGCCATGGCACCGTTATCCATATTTTGATTCAGCTCTACTCATAACTTATCTGTGATTATTCGATAGATCAACATTTAAGTTTAGCTTCAGGGTTGTAGTCAAATCATCATTAAACGTGCCTCATGGATAGTAATGGATGGCTTGGAATGCTTCGAGACATTCCTTTCGATTTACTTTTAAGTACTTTTGAATACTATTCACAATCCCCATAAAGGTTGAATTCGATAAAATCTGGACACATTGAAAACGCGGCCATCAAGGCATTTATTGAGTAACATTTTTCAAAATTTCACTGTATCAAGCTAAGCGTGTATAAAATCACAGTGTAGGCATTGATTGTCAGGATAAGCTAATTTGTTTGCATCATGGCTTCACCGGAGCAAGGACGTAGCGATTCGATCCTGCACGCTCGAAACTAAAATCCCGGTCTATCCGCTCCTGGCAGTTTCCGATCAAATTCTTGGGCAGGAATTTTATACCTCGATTGACCGGAAGAATTTAAAATCTAAAAGAAGTTGAAATTTCTCAAAAAGTTCCTTGTCTGGCAAGCAATCTGCAGTTGTGTGCTTAAAAGCGAAACTTTCGTTACTTCTGGGACCATGAATCAACAAATTTACCAAGAGGAGCATGAGGTGGATTGCCTATTTTGGCTGGACTACACACTTAGAAACAAGTAATTTTACACGTGACGGAATCCATCTTTGACGTAAAAGATGAAACGTAAACAAACATCATGTAATATTAAGTGCTCCTAGACTGGAAAGTTCGTTACTCGACGAAAAGTATGTTTAATTGAATTGAATTTCGCGTCTGTTATGATTCAATTTTATGTCAAAATTGACGCTCGTATATGTCAGTTTCAGAGCACATAAATTTACATGATTTTTTCTAAGTGTGTAGGCTAGCTGTCACTACTCAAATTCCACCAAACAGTGGTACAGCGAAAATGGCATCACAATGGTTCTCAAGGAGATGATTCCGGTCAATAAACCGGAACTAAGGTCAATTGAGGAATACTGGTCAATTGTGAAGCACATACGGTAGAAAAAGGGTAGAGCTATAATTGACCTAAAGGAATGGAATTTGGTAGCTAAACAAGTGAGAACAGGGCTCGTGCAAAAGATGATGGGCCGTGAATGAAGAAAAGTTCGAGCTATGTCCTATGGTAAGAAGGAAGACTGAAGCAATGGTCTTACAACAATGCTCTCTTGCCTTGCGGATCTATTTGCTTTTTGCTGAAGGAAGTGTTACTACTACGTAAGCTACAAAAAATTTAAACAGCACTTTTCAGTGCTCAACCTGTAAAATTTCTACCTTGTTCAACTCTTATTCCTCTTCGATCCTTGTTTGGACCCTACCCGAGGTAATCCTTCTTGGATATCGATTTGGAAAATGCCTCTTCGATCCTTCAGATTATTATTGTAATCTGCTTGGAAGTCGATTTGGATAAAGATTCACTGCCGCCATGGCGCCGAAACGCAAAATAAAGGGGCAAACTCTTGATCCCCCTTCTGATGAAATAAATTTGAGCAATCAATTTGATTTGCTCACAGATGATGAGAATGATCCCTCATCCAAGAAAAAATCTAGTAAACTTTCCCGGCTTAATGCCAAGAAAGAGAAGATTCCCCCAATTGTGATAACCACTTCCGATTTCCATGCTCTTCGCATGGAACTTTTGAACTTTGTGAAAGTTAAGTTTTCACTACAAATTGGACGTCGGGGTGAATGCCGTGTATTGGCTGAAACCTTGGATGGATTTAAATGTCTTCTCAAGTATCTTACTGAGAAGCAGCACAAATTTTTTTACTTACGACACCAAAACTGAACGGTAGTTCAAGGTTGTCATGAAAGGACTGCCCAGTGGTGAATCCCAGGATCAGATCAAAGATTGGAACGAGTTGTGCCACTCCAAGTAATCAAAATGAAAATGAAATCCCGACAATTTCAAAGAACACGCGATCCTGCCATGAAAGTTGTTTGGCGGGATTTGCAAAAACAAATTAAAAACCGATTATCTGCCCTGAGGAACAAAACTTTTGAAAATAATGTTTCTAAATTAGACCCGAGTTCCAAACCCTTGTGGTAACTCACAAAAATTTTGAAAAAACCTCATAAACCTATTCCAGCGCTTGAAGAAGGTGGTAAAATTTTGATCACAAATTTGGAAAAAGTTCAGAAACTTGCTACGCAAATCGAGAGTTCCCATAATTTCAGTTTGGGTCTTACTAGTCCTATTGAGAATTAGGTTGCTCGGGATTATCTGAGTATCTTCTTTCGGGAAAATATTTTTGATGATTCCTGTGTGAAGTGGTGTAGTGGTAAGTGTAATTGCCCTGCACTACAGTTGGCCTGGGTTCATAAAACCTCTGATAAAGCATTCCTTCGGGGAAATAAAGCCGCTGGTCTTCGGTCCATGAGTTGATGGGTCGATAGGTACTGTCCAGGTGTGGTAGCTGTCTCCCTGGCGTCGGTAGCAATGGTATTCAGGACGGAAAACAAGATCGACGGATAACAAATCAAGGAGAAAAATACATACAACCCAGACAAAATTTCGATATTTTGAAACTTAAATGAATTTGCGAGATTTTATGCTATGAAAAGCAAAGATAAGATCCCAAGTTTACTAAACTTTTATAAGATTCCGCACTTTATGAAATTGATGATAATTGCTAAGGTTTGAGATTCATCGGAAAATTTTGATGATTTTGAACTAAATTTGTGTCAATTATAGACCTGGAAAATTGAAAAGGCATTTTTGTTTGGAGCTTGTTCGCTTACACAAAAAAATGTCCAAAGAAGCCCCGTTTGACGGTACTAAGAATAGCCTCGAACTCGATTGCCCCTTCATTGGTCGACTGAAGCCTGGCGCCACTGACTGCTTCACCGTCACACACGTGTTGTCCCAGACATTCCCCCGAATCAAGTCCAAAAAATGTATAAATATTCCAAGTACTACCCCGGGTACTCGTGCTGCTTCTGCTGCTGCAGCAGCAACGTGCCATAGGCAACTATCACTATCTTTACTACAGCACATAGCTTTCATCCGGAGGAGAGAAAAAGCATTTTTCTTATCGTTGTACACAGGGTTGCCAACAAAAATAACTGGAAAAATGCACCCGAGGAAACGGGAAGAAAACTGTATCCTCATGAAAGTTTGATTTTCTAGCCAACATGTCAATGTTAATGTCAATAATCTTATCAAGGTATTTTTTACATAAGATTTTTTTTATCAATTTGTTTATTTGGTAAGATTTGGCGTGTTGCCAAAATAAACAATGTTCTTACACACTGAGCGAAAAATCACATTTTTTCGTTACGTTTTAACCTTAAACAATTGATAAACAGATGTCCACTTTCTTTAACGAACAGTCCTTACTTGATAACGTAACAAAATCGCGGGTTGCCTGGTTTTCACTTTGGTCATTTTTAGTTTCATGCTTAAAAAATTTTGAGATCCTGGACTTCGAAAAATCATCAAAATACAGGGACCTTATTCAAATTAAATATGCCGTTCATGGAGAAATTTCCAATATTAGAGAACATGTGAAGTTTTCTAGTTCCAAAACTAGCACATATATTTGAAAGGCCGATCTTTGGAATGTGGTTAAGGTTGCGAACATAAAATACATCAAATCCTAGAGGTTTCATTCTTATATTTTTGGGATTCTGGCACCATGAAATTTATTTAGATCTTGAGCTTAGAGGCCGAAACTTTAAAGCTTTGATATTTTTTTATGAAATCTTAGACTTAGTAAGCTTAAGTGTATGTCAAGGGGTATTTAACTCTAAACCAGTTAACATCTAACGTCAATTTTATTCAAAGAATTTACAAGAGAAGGCGAATAAGGTTTAAGAAGCCCCGATAATTTACAAAAAATAGAAATAGATAGAAAAACAATGGGGCCTCCCTTAGCTCAGTCGGTAAAGGCGCAGCTACAAAGCAAGACTATGCTGGAGGTGGTTGGGTTCGATTCCCGGTTCGGTCTAGGAATTTTTCGGGTTGGAAAATGTCTCGACTTCCCTGGGCATAGAAGTATGATTGGACTTGCCACACAATTATACCAATCCAAAAATGGTACAGGCATCGAAAGCTCTCAACTAATAACTGTGGAAGTGCATCTAGAACACTAAGTTGATAGCACGCAATAAGCTAATATGCGATATGCAATAAGCTTGAAATGCGAAGAAGAAGAAGAAAGAAGAAGAAAAACAACGGACATACACCGTTAATATTGACGGCAAGATTTGAAATGATTCCATTGTTCTGAAACGTACTGTGTTGATATAAGTACTCAACGTCAGTTGGGTTAATTTTGACATAAAACTATGGTAACTGTAATAATACTAAACCTGCAAAATGCATTCCGATACTGTGACACAGCAACGTTGCCGTGAAGCGAGCTTGTTTGGAGCATCGCCACGCATTTTGCAGGTATGGTATTAAGGCTGGTAATAAAGATAACATCTTATTCTGTTGGAGGTAGTAACCTAGCAAGCGACGAATAATCGAAGCAACCTACAAATAAATGTATTCTCATAGTCTGAAATAAAATGCCATTCCAAGTTTGTCTCTCATCAAGCTAAGACGTATTTTCAAGTAGTAGTAAATCCGGTCTACGGCCATATCATATTCAAGAGGTGTTGGGCCCTAAGAAGTTCAAGATGGAAAGATCCGGAATAACGAAGCTGACGAACGAAAACTACGAAACCTGGAAGCTGGAGGTGGAATTCCTGCTGGTTCACGAAGGACTATGGAAGTACATCGTGCCCGGAGTCAAGCCGGAAGAGGCTGCAAACCGAGCGAACGCGGCGGAGCTGATTGCTTGGGACGAAGGGGATAAGAAAGCGCGTGCGACCATTGGGCTGCTGCTGAGCAGGAGTCAACACGGCCATATCCGGGCTACGAAAACCGCAAAGGAAGTATGGAAGAATCTGGAGAAGCAACATGAAAAGAAGTCACTAACGTCGAAGGTTCACCTGCTGAAGCGGATTTGCGATCTCAAGTTCCAGGAAGGAGACGACATCGAGGACCACCTGGTAGAATTCGAGAGTTTGTTTGAAAAACTGGCCAACGCTGGTACGAAGCTCGACGACGATTTGCAGGTAATCCTGGTGTTCCGCAGTCTACCAAGCTCTTTCGACGCGCTGACGACTACCCTCGAAAATCGGTCGGAGGACGAGCTGACGCTGGCCCTTGTAAAGGATAAAATTATCAATAAGGTTCAGAAGCAAAAAGGGACTGTTCCGACGGGTTCAGCGGTATTGAAGGTGGCCGGGAAATCGAAATCCATTGTGTGCAACCACTGCCAGAAGGTCGGCCACAAGAAGCGAGACTGCAGAATTTGGCAGAAGCAGAGCCAGGATGAAGTTTCTCGAAGTGAAAAATCGGTTGCCAAGGAAACCAAGAAGTTTGCCAAGCAACAGGCAAATGCAAGAAAAACGGAGTCCACTGAAGAGGATTTCGTTTTCAGCGCTCGTGAAGGACCAGTGACGAAATGGATCGTGGATTCTGGAGCCAGCTCCCACATGTGCGCCAATCGAAAGTTTTTTGTATCCGTTGAGAAACCACGAGATGATATCCCAAGTTTCGTTACTGTCGCTAATGGGAAGAAAGCATTCGTGAAAGGTGTGGGGAACTGCCAGATCCATTGCTACGGGAAAGACAGCGAAGCAAAGCAAATCGTGCTCACCGGTGTCCTGTACGCCCCAAATCTGGATATGAACCTCGTTTCCGTCGGGAAACTCGCCCAGAAAGGCGCAGTGGAAGAGTTCAACGACAATGGCTGTACGATTGTCAAAGGTACACGGATTGCGGCTGTAGCAAGGCGTAGCAACGGTCTCTACCACTTGCAGATGGAGGAACGAGTGGGTGCGGCAATTGAGCATTGCAATAAGAAGAACTGTTTGCATGACTGGCACCGTAAGCTCGGTCACCGTGATGTCAAGGCAGTCCAAGAACTGGAGCAACGACAATTGGCGACGGGCATCAATATTAAGCAGTGCGGTTTGGTTTTGCCTTGTGAGACCTGTCTGCAGGGAAAGATGGCACGACTGCCATTTCCAAAGGAAGCAACGAAGAAAACGACGGCTGTGATGGACCTGGTACACAGTGACCTGTGTGGACCAATGAGGACGGTGACCCCGGGTGGTCGTCGTTATTTCCTGACGATTATTGACGACCACAGCCGGTACACAACGCTGTATCTGATGCGAGAAAAATCAGAAACATTTGATGCTATCCAGGACTATGTGCAGAAAATGAAGACGAAGTTTGGCAGACCGCCGAAAGTGCTGAGATCCGACCAGGGAGGCGAATATCGTGGCTCGAAGATCATGACGTTCCTCAAGCGTGAAGGTATCCAGCAACAATTTACGGCAGCATATTCACCGCAGCCGAACGGAGTCGCAGAAAGAAAGAACCGTTTCTTGGTGGAGATGGCCAGGTGTATGCTTTTGGAAGCAGGTATGCATAATCGCTACTGGGGAGAAGCAATCAACACAGCAAGTCATCTGCAAAACATGTTGCCAACGAAAGCGTGGCTACTCGTTGCAACACAAAGCGTGGCGTTTCATCAGCATGAAGACGACCCGATTCCTGCCTTCGATGATCGACAAGGGGGAAATTTCCACAGAGGACGAAGGTACGTTATTCTTTCCGTTATCGCTATTCAATCAAAACCGTAGTGAGACGGATACACCGGAGGAGCTGAGACAACCTGAACCAGCAATCGATCGTGAAATCATGGAAGAGGAAAATCTCCACGGTGTTGAAGAACATTCGGATGAAAGCCTGTGCGAAGATGCTGATGAAGCAGAAGCACTCGATGGAGGTGAGTCACAGGAGGAGCCGGTACCAATCCACGTAGAGCAAGATGTAGGTACACAGCGACTATCAACCAGGGTGACGAAGGATATTCCACCTCAACGCTACTGTGCCGACAGTCGGGTTGCACATGACGACAATGACGAGCCGCGCACCTATCAAGAAGCTGTGACTGGTCCGAAGAAAGACATGTGGAAGCAAGCCACTCAGGATGAATTGCAATCGATGGACGAGAACAACGTGTGGGAGTTGACCATGCTGCCGGCTGGTAAGAAAACCATTGGATGTCGCTGGATCTTCAAAAAGAAAACGGACGAGAATGGAAGGGTCATCCGGCACAAGGCGCGGCTTGTCGCTCAAGGGTTTACGCAGAAATATGGAGTCGACTACGACGAAGTTTTTGCTCCCGTGGTGAAGCAAACAACGTACCGGACACTATTCTCCGTCGCCTGCCAGAAGAAACTTCTCATCAAACATGCAGATGTCAAGACAGCGTACTTGAATGGTGAGCTACAAGAACCCGTCTACATGCGGTTGCCTCCTGGATGCACAGCGGATGCAGAAATCGAGGTTTGTTGTCTTCGCAAAGGATTGTACGGGTTGAAGCAAGCCGCCCGTATTTGGAACCACAAATTGGACAAAACGCTGATACAAATGGGGTTCAAGCCGTCCAAGAACGATTGTTGTCTCTACGTCATGCAGAACATAGGTAAAATCGCTTATATTGCTGTATATGTTGACGATTTCATTATAGCATGCGAGACTGAAAACGACTACAAGGCCATCGTTAATGAGCTGAACCAATATTTCACGGTGACGTCGCTCGGGGATATCCAGGTCTTCCGTTCCGAGAAACACGTTGCACTAAGTTAGAGAGCCTACATCCAGAAGCATCTGACCAGATTCGGTTTGGAAAACGCGAAGCCATCCGCTATACCATTGGACCCAGGCCACCTACATCCAAAGGAGGAGATCCCACTGCCCAATAACCATCAGTATGCCAGCTTGATTGGTGGGTTGTTGTACGTGGCCATGTGTACTCGACCTGATGTTGCAGCAGCTGTTTCAATCCTGGGGAGAAAAACTAGTTGCCCATCACAGGCTGATTGGGTGGAGGCGAAGCGTATCCTGAGGTACTTAAAAGGTACTATTGACCACGAGCTAATCCTGGGAGCCGATTCCACGCAATTGGAGGTGTACGTAGATGCCGGCTGGGCTGGTGACACCAAAGATCGCAAGTCAACCACAGGCTACCTGATCCGGTATGCAGGTATGATTGGATGGTGTTCCAGGAAACAAGATTGCGTAACATTGAGCAGTTCGGAAGCCGAGTACGTTGCTATAACGGAGAGCTGCAAGGAGTTATGCTGGATATTACGACTATTCGATGATCTGGGAATCCACACCAAGTTTCCGGTTACTGTGAACGAGGACAACCAGAGCGCCATCAAGCAACTCGAATCCAACTCCAGCGAGCGACGTTCGAAGCATGTTGACACAAAGTACCACTATGCGCGTCAACTGAAGGAACAAGGAATCATCAGTCCACAGTACCTTCCAACAAACGAAATGATTGCAGACATGATGACGAAGCCTCTTCAACGTATCAAGCAAACGCGGTTTCGAGATGCAGCCATGATTCTTTCGTCGAGGAGGAGTGTTGGAGGTAGAAACCTAGCAAGCGACGAATAATCGAAGCAACCTACAAATAAATGTATTCTCATAGTCTGAAATAAAATGCCATTCCAAGTTTGTCTCTCATCAAGCTAAGACGTATTTTCAAGTAGTAGTAAATCCGGTCTACGGCCATATCATATTCAAGATATTCATTCTGCACTGGTAATAATACTTCAAAATTGTTTGATACTAATAATGAAAAACTCAATAATCCAGTTTAAACTGTAATGTTGGCACCACTGGTTGTGCACGTCAGGCAGAAGATTGGTTGCTGCTGATCCGTAACTTGTGTATAACCCGTCAGAGTAAGCCTTTTTTGCTTCCTACCGCTTCCGTTCCTTTCCTGTAGCAGCAGCAAAAGGTTATGGATGAATACTATACGAGGTATCGGGGATGACGCTTTATATATTGGCATCATTATCATTCCGAGCGTAGTTCGATGTGTACGAGGAGGGAACATGTTACCAAGGACTTCTACGCAACCCCAGGATCTTTGTTTGGCCTGGTGCACCGGAAAGTCTACAGACGGATGATGAGCATGATGAAGGCCGAACCATGTCGTGCAGTTTGTTCTTCTCTGGGTTGATGATTGGAAGTACATACACACACACACACATATGTGGGAAGGCCTACAAATGGACGTACGTTGAGTGAGATTAGTTCTCTTTTCTCGGTTCCTTCTAGTTAACCATCATCGGTACTCGATTGGGTGGTTTTGTGGGATTTTGTTGAGACAAGGAAGTACACTTACGAGGTTAGCAAATTGTTCATCTGGCTTGCATTGCATCTCCGGCCGGTTGCATTTCACTTCAGTGACAGTAAATCCGTGATATTTAGAGTCAACCTTTAGCGACAAAAATCATTCAAACAAGCTTGCCACATTGAGCCGAAAGTTCAACCGTAATCGATTTTAAAGCACCCCAAGCACATCGCACTTAAATGTTCCGAAATGCTTCTTATTCCGCCAAGCCCCATAAATCTCACCGTACACTTAAAACTGATTGATTCTAACCCGATTCCGATCTCAAGTTGTCATCTGAATATGCCAAGCCCAACCTCTGCACGGGATGGAATCGCCGTCTTTCGTCGTTCGTCGTTCGTCGTCACCAAGCCATCAGCTTACGTGCCACTTTTGTAGATGTGATTGAATCCTTGTTCTTCTTCTCGGTACCTATCGACAGATCCTGTGCGATATTGTTCTTCTTGAATCAATTTCAACAGATTTGGGCCGGGAGCGAAGAAAGACACATCTAGCCCGGGCCGTTTCGCCGTGGCAATCAATCAGCAAAACAAATGCGCGCGACTGCCGGTGACTTTGTGCTGCAGCCGTGGCTGGGTGATGTTGTGTTTTCGTCTGTTGCTAAAGGGGGAATTGGCATTGATATGTCAGACAAAGGCACACGTGGGGGGCTGTGTGTGGGTTATATGTCTATTGGTTGGTTGGAGATGCTTCGTGAAAGAATTGCTTGCACGCAGATCGATTTGAATGGAAAATCGATTGCTAAAAGATGACTTTGATGGATAACATGAGTTGAGTTATGCTTTGATAGTTTGAGGTTGGTCAGGATTGATTTGAATGTCAAACCAGGCTGTTCGAGGACATTGACACTGTGTTGGATGTCACTCCGAGAGTAAAAGAAACATAATTGACTGGAATTTGGAAAGGGCAGTTCCACGCCAAATGACGAATCGATCAGATACGACATCTTCTAGAGCTAGAACTTAGTCCTAACAGCTGTTGTAAACAATGACTTCTCTCTATGATTTCTAGGAATTCAACGTCCTGTAAGAAGGGTTTTCCCTACAATTGGGAGTATGCGACTTACCTTAATGACTCATTTCAGGGGGAGCCTAGCTTCCGTCTAAAGGGTTAATTTTTTACGTTGGGAGAGGGGACCTGAAAACGGGGATCATGATTCTTCACGCACTTTAGACCACGGGACAAATCGGATCCGCTCACGGAACGAGATCGGGAGTCGGTCCTCAAATTTCACTGCACTATCTTCGCGGTGGCGGGCCGCTTAAGAACTTGGTTCCGGAACGATACAGAGAGTCAACCCATTTTTTTGTCCTTGATTTGTTTTCCTTTGATCTTCTTTTCCGTGCTGAGCACCAATGCTACCGACACCAGAGAGGCAGCTCCCACACTTGGACCTTACCTATTAACCCATCATTTCATGAACCGGGGACCAATAGCTTAACTTCCCTTCCGAAGGAAGGCGTGATCAGAGATGTTATGCCTTAGAACATCCCGGCGGCGCTGACTGGGATTGAACCCAGGCCTGCTGGGGTGAGAGGAAATCACGCTTACCACTACACCATCGGCGCCACTTGAGAGTCAACACTTGATATCACTGTTTACTGGATGCGACGCAAGTGACATTCACACGACGGTTTAATTTTACACCACGGACTCGATTTTCGACCTTATCGTTGGGAGGTTGGTACGCAAGAGACCGACGTCTCTTTTTTTTTCGATCCTCCTCCACCTCCCAAGTTCGTTTTCGCGCGTCGTTGTTCGAGCGACGCTCGTTTGGGCGGAAGCTGCCCACCGATCGTTTTCTGCGTTTTGGACGTGGGTATTGGCGTTTTGCGGCAAGTCGGAAAACAATTTTATTTTAAATTTATAAACCTAACTCATACAAGCAATACAAAACAATTTTGAGAATTAATTTTTGATTATCGATGGGACATTGCAAATATGCAACAGTCCTTTAAACCGATGTATGTGATAACAACCTTTAACGAAATGGTTTTATTTTCTAACAATAAAAGTCATACATTTTAATAAAAAGTAGCTCAATAATAAAATTGAAAACACCTCCAAAGATGTTGAATAACTTTGAAGTAAACTGACCTCAATCTTTAACATAACCTGTCGTCACTTCCAAAAAAAATCGGCTACAAACTTTTGCAAAGAAAATGGACACTTTTGACGTAGGACTACGTCTATGATTTATTTATGGGGGTACACTTTGTAAAAACAGAAAATGGAACATGTAACAAAATTATGAAAGATTTTGAACATTAATAACTCAGCTGCCCCTGGACCAATTTCAATAATTTTATCACCAATCGATCAGAAATATTTCCACGCATCAAAAACAATGCTTCCGACTGATGGTTTTCAACAAGAAACTTTTGAAAAAGTGGTAATGTCAAGCATTGGCCAATGGTCAAATAAAGAGTTTATCACTGTTTTCCTGAAATAAACGTTCTTCCCAAACCCAGTCGTCATAATCGAGTACCACTTGTTTGCACATCATTCTGCTTTAACCTGAAAAGATATAAAAGAGCGCTACTGTCTAGCCTTAACTCATTTTCGCTTCGGACGGCGTGGCGAGCAGGCAGCAGAAGCAGCAATAGCAGCAGTGGAAAGGTGGTGGCAGGTTAGGTAGTCCATTCTCCTACATTACAAGCAACAATGACTGGTCGTAGCAAAGAAGGAAAAGGTCTTGGTAAAGAAGGCGCCAAGTGTCATCACAAGGTTCCGTGGCGTTGTCAAACGTATCTCCGGTCAGATCTATGAGAAAACACGAGGTGTGCTGAAGCTGTCACCTACACTGAACACGCCAAGCGTTAGCGGCCATGGATGTCGTCTACGCTTCGAAGCGACAGACGCACTCTGTACGATTTCGGAGGTTAAATCATCACCAAATTTGGCAACAAAACGGCCCTTTTCAGTATCATCAAACTTATTACAGTAAAGAGTTGTAATAGAATTTATCTGTGTCCGTTTGTCCATATTCAGAACCACACGCCCCCAACGACCACTCAAAATTCTCTCCAGAGTTATAATCTTGTGATCAAACTTGGAAGCAGGGGTGCAAGTGATTTTGATTGATTCTCTTCATCCACTTTCTCTTTGAAAAAAATACTTCAAATTTGGTACGCCTACAATTTAAAAACGGAAAAAAGTTAAGATAAAAGATTATCGATCAATTAAAAGAAATAAATGCTCTTCACATTTGTTCCGTCCGCTAGCGGTCCTGCGTCAAACTACCGTTCGTGCCCCTAGGCACAGACCCTTCTACTTTATTCTAACTCAATTTAGACTCAAGTTCGAACCTCGATTCAAAGTAAATCTGGACGCACGGTTTAATACACCACCGCGCCTCTGGTGGTTGGAACAAGAAACGTTTGACAGGCATTTGTTGATGTTTCATTGACGAAGAAATTGGTGAAAAGTTTGTCTCGATTGTTCGACGCATCCCGAAATTACGGATCATAGAACTTGAGAAAAGAAAATTAATTGTGCGCAAACATCTAGAGAACCCTTCGTGGTCTGCCTCAAAAATAGCAAAAGTGTTCAAACTCCCAAAGTCAACGGTGAGTCTTGTAATCAAACGTTACAAGGATACTCTGAGTGTGGAGAGAGCACAGCGCATCTATCATAAAAGTGGCACTAGGGAAAAAGAGCTGAGGAGAAAGGTGTTGAGGTACGTTAAAAGCAATCCAGGTGTCTTTATACGTGATTTGGCAAAGAAATGCGATTCCAACTTTACCACCGTGCGTAACTATCTTTCAAGAGAAGGATATAAGTCTTTTTGTGCCAGTAAACATCTGAATCGCTAACTGGAACAAAATTTAGTGGCCAAAAAGCGAGCACGATTACTATACGAACGAGTTTTGACGAAATTTGATGGCTGTATTTTTATGGATGACGAAACATATGTCAAAATGTATTATAAACAAATCCCCTGCAACTGGTCGTGGGGATGTCCCTTCCAGGTATAAATTTGTTTTTGCTGATAAGTTTGCTAGGAAACTAATGATTTGGCAAGGAATCTGCAGCTGTGGCCTTAAAACCAAGGTTTTCATCACATCTCACACAATGACGTCGAAGAGTGTAAGAGTGAAAAAGCGGATTTTACCATTCATTCGGCAATACAAGATCAATGTTATGTTTTGGCCGGATCTAGCCAGCTGCCACTACTCTAAGGAGGTACTAGAATGGTATGCAGCAAACAATGTTAATTTCGTCGCCAAAGAGATTAATCCTCCGAATTGCCCTGAGTTCAGACCGATCGAAAAAATATTGGGCAATTGTCAAGCGAAAACTTCCAGGATGCGGTAACGAAGTGACAAATGCACAACAAATGCGTTTAAAGTGGAATAAGTTCGCCGGTATACCAGCAACTGTGCAGATCATGATGACATCGATCACAAGTAAAGTGCGACAGTTCGTTCGAAACGGTGAAATGTAATAACTTGCTATATATCGTTTGAAAGCTGAATAAATACCCTTTGACGTTTTGATAAACCGTGTATGTTGTTTAATTCTTGAGTTATGATCACTTGAATGCGTCCAAATTTACTTTGAATCGGTTTTTAAAGCTTAAAAAGCGGGAAATTTTCTCGGAGTAGGCTGTGCGTGTGATCGAACGTGACGTTTGTTCTTTTTTTGTGGAGTATTTGTTTCTATAAAAAGTTGCTGATCTTTTTGACAAGGCCCAGGATACAATTTCTAGTTGTTCAACGAATTCACTTCATCGTCAGGTCAGTTCGTCCCATCATTAGTCTCATCGTTGAGTCACAGCGCTGAACCTGACTAGCCACGAAAAGGCATTGACAACATCAAAAATCGACTACATCCGGACATCTTTTACATCAAATTGAGGAAAGACATTCTCTGCAAGCTCTAGTCTCCTTTTCCTTTCCTTTCCCATTCCTTCTTCTCGTTTCATAATGCGAGTAATTGCGCTTTAGCCATAAGCCATAGAAGGCAAGGACAAGAGTTAGTGCTCATGTGCCAACCGTCAGAGTGAAATGAAGCATCACTTAACCTTTCTAGCTTAGATGCTTCCAACAACCAAACAATCATATAATTACCAAAAACGGAACGTACGGTTCAAGATGTCCACGTTTCTTCCATTTATTGGATTCTGAAGCATCGTGTTTAAATCTTCGATTTAAACAGGGCTGATGTTTTCTGAATCATCTTGCCCCTTAAATGCTGCACAGTAGGCCTGGCCGTTTTGATATGTGTGATGCATCTTCGATGTGAAACATATATCAAATAGACAAGAAAAAATATGGAGGTGCTTTCAAGAACTGACTATGTTGGTGTTAGATTAGATTGGATTAGAAAGCTTAAAAAACCATATCTTCCATATAAATTTGACAACATTTATGTTGAAATTTGTCGCAATTTAAAACAAAATTGGACAAAACTTTTAAATCATATTTTTCAATGAAAATAGTAAAACGTTTTTCTGAATAGTTGGAGATGCTTAACGACAAAAGTGTTCACTTTATACGATAGATGAGGAGATGAAAGTATAGAGTTGATAGTTCTGCTAGAGTACGGCAGTGTGAAATTTGTATGCATAGAGTAGAAAGTGACCTAAGTACAATTTTGTGGAAGGTACAAATCGGGTTAATCATCCCCTTTACCAAATTTTTCCGTTGGGGAGGGCTTGTGTTGGGTATTCCTCCCCGCCACCACTGGCAAAATCGATGATCACCGATTTGCTCACGTACCTTCGATGTGCGGAAACAGTTCTATCGATTGTTTCACACTCAAGTCGTCATGTGACGTAAGCATCTAGTCGATAGGTTTGGAAATTGCAGCTGCATGTGCTCCTGTCATCGTCAACTTAACGATCTCGTGGAGACACGGGTAGGGGTGGTGCTGCTACTGTACTTTTCAACCAATGACAGGATGATAATGTATAAAATGAACACTTAAATTATATTTGTCGTTTAACAAACCAATCCCACCAAGGGTTATTCTCTAAAACAGGCGTAATAGGACTAGGCACTGTAATCAATGATTTTGTAATCAAGAGCAAAATCATTGAGTTCGTTGATTTCCTCAATGAACATAGCATTGACATCGCTGTCATCACCGAAACACACCTGAAGCCGGTTTTCGGCTCGTAAGGCTTGACCGGACAAGCTTCTGGGGAGGAGGAGTGGCTATCGCATTAAGGAGAAATGTTGGCTGTCGACTGCTGCCGAGTTTCCAGCTGGAGATGATCGAAGCGGTGGGTGTTGAAGTCTCCACTCCTGTTGGCCCTATTATCATCATTTCGGCCTACTGCCCCAAACAAGTCACCATCAGGCACGGGTCGGCAGCAGACCTGCGGAGGGATATCATCAGACTAACGCGACGGCGTGAGAAGTACATAATCGCTGGCGACCTGAACGCCAAACGCCAGGCTTGGGGCAATAGTTGACGCAACCAAAGCGGCACAATCCTGAATGACGACCTGCAAGCGGCTCACTACACCATAATAACGCCGGTTTTGCCGGTTGAGCCGGTCTGGCGTTCACTCCACCATCGACATCTTTGTCAGCAACATGGGAGACAATATCTCGCAACCTGTGACCGACCAGTAACTGAGTTCGGACCACTATCCGATGGTCGCCAATGTGGGCTCATCCGTCAACCAATTCCAAGCTTCCCGACGCAACTACCATCGCGTCAGCTGGGATCAGATCCAACACAACAGTCTGCTTTCCATCGAGGTGGTGATATCCCGGGCCAGGGAACAACACGTGCCAGTATCCAGACAGATGAGCAACACTCTGAACCTTGATAGAATAACAAAAAATCTCATTAGACTCCGTAACTCCATTCGAAGGCAATACCAGCGTTCTGGCTTTCCTTTCTTGAAGGCCCACTGTAATCTCCTAACAAAAACCTTCAAGCCGGTGGACCTCAGAAATCAGAACATTGCTAACAGGATCTGCTCTCTCCCAGATTGTGCAAAATCCTTTTGGAAACTAACCAAAATCCTTAAAAATAAGCCAAGACCCATTCCACCACTGACCCCACTGGATAGTCCCGACGACCCAGTGGTTCATCTGATAACTCCTGAAGAGAAGGCTGCCGCGATAGGTCAACAGCTCCCATAATCTCGGACAAAACAACGTTAGCCCTCACGAAGTTGTGGTTGCTGAAGACGCAACCAACTTCCATCAGATTACCATTTTTTTTCCCGAGGAATGAGGTTGATGAATTGTTGGCCTATATCATATCATCTAAAAACATGAAGGCCCCAGGTTTCGACAACATCCAGAATCTGGAACTCAAACACTTCAGTTTCACATTCTACAACCATCTGGCACTGATTTTTAATCTGTGCCTCCGACTTGGCTACTTCCTCTCATGTTGGAAGTCAGCTAAAGTCATACCCATCCGGAAACCTGGGAAGGATCGACCAATCAGCCTTCTCACAGGGTTATCAAAACTGTTCGAAAAAGCAGTCTATCACCGACTTCTAACATGTGCCGAAGAAATCAACTTCTTACTCAAGGTTCGACCGTCCACCAGCTGAATCGAGCAACAAATATTCTCAGACGGAACAAGTCTGTTTCGAACACATCTGCCATGGAGTTGTTGGACGTTGAAAAAGCGTTCGACAATGTCTGGCATGATGGCCTGGCGTTCAAATTGCAGCAGTACGGTCTTCAAATCTTCCTAGTGAAGATAGTAAATAACTATCTATCGGAAAGGACGTTCCAAGTCTCTCTGAATGACATCATATCGGATGCTTTCAACATCGGTGCCGGGGTTCCACAAGGAAGCATCCTTGGCCCCATCATATTCAACCTGTTCACGTCGGATATGCCGGCTCTCCCTGATGGTGGATCGTTGTCTCTGTTTACAGATGACACATCCATCGTCTACAAGGGTAGGGTCATCGGAGCTCTGACTGCCAAACTTCAGAGAGGCCTGGCCGTCCTGTCTGAATAGTTCAACACCTGGAAGATCCGTATCAACGCGGCAAAGACCCAGGTCATCATCTGTCCGCACTCTAAATCTCCTAGACTTGCTCCGTCGGAGAATAATAAGATCTGCCTGAACGGCACAGTGGTGGAATGGTCGAAAGAGGTAGTCTACCTTTGCTTAACACTAGACACCAAGCTGATTTTCAGGGAGCACGTTGATATAACGAAAACCAAGTGTAACATCCTGATAAGATCATTGTATACACTCATCAACAGGAGGTCTACTCTATCCCTGAAAATTAAGCTTGCTGACTACAAACAAATAATCCTTCCCGTAATAGAATACGAGATGCCAATCTGGGAGAGTTGCGCCAAATGCCATCACCTTAAACTCCAAAGGATCCAGAACAAGATCCTTAGGATGGTCATAAACAGTCTGAGATCCACCTGGCTGGAATTCAGACATTAGACGAACGGAGAGTATTCATCCTGGAAAGGTTCAGAGACACTTGTCTGATATCAAATCATCAGATCATACGTGATCTAGCTCGTTTGGTTAAGTTATGCTCGTAGTTAGGTAGGTTATCACTTTTTTAAATTTAAACATAACATAGGGGGTATGTAAAAAGTTGTGGCGGCCCTGAACTGTGATGGTTTCTTTATGGCAAGCTTTGCTATAAACACTAGACCTCGTGTTTATTCGCGTTTATACATATCACTTGCGCAGGAAATCACTTTGGAACGGCATTTGTGACCAGCATACCTTCCGGTAGCATGAAATAGGTCAAAATTTGCCCAAATTTGCCAATAAATTTGTTTGTTTTGCATTTGCTTATAGCAAAATACTGAACTTTTCGGCAACATTCAGAACTCACCAACACACTTTTTGTTACATGCCTCATGCATGGAACAAATGAAATTTTGATTGCCTTTCTTTTTGAACACGCCGGTAAAGTACACAGGCTCCTCCCATCATGAGTAGTTTGCTATCAAGTAGCGACACTGCTCCTCTCCTTTTGTACTCTCTGTACTTTAAGTTTATACTCTCGGTACTCTTTATTATTTAACGGATGGGGGAGAGGTAGCTCATCGATTCTTCGCCTCCTAGCATCGTGCTATAAGGTACCAGGCGATAACCAGGGTAGTTGGTCGATAGCTCGATGACGTCATTTCGTTGGCGTCTGCAATGGGAAATTCTCATAGCAGGCGTTGACGATGGGACGTTGTCGAGTTGTTGAATAGCAACTATCGTGGTAACTCACCGATTACCTGTCGATCTGCCAAATTTGGAAAGACGTCTGCATTGAATTGTCTCATATAATAATATTCCGCCCACTATATCACAAGAAATTGCGAGTAGCTGAGTGGAATGGAGATAAGTTAAGCATTGGGTACAGGACCAAGTCTCCCCTGGGTGGTGCCAAAAGATGAGCGCAATAGAATCATCAAGTTGCCATAAGGCACGGAATGAGACTATTGCATGGCTGGGTAGTCAAAGTCTTCCATTCGTTAGTCATTTCCGGTGGATTAGAACAGGTTTAGGTTTAGGGTGGGCGTTGGCCAGATTTGGATTTTTCAGATGTAATCCTGGATAGGACCCTGTCATTGAACGTCGCGTGAAAGTGGAACTTAATGAAGGCCTAAGTACTTTTTCGTAGTTTTTAGTTTTCGGATTTGAATGATCGTCGGTTACAGTGGCCTGCTTACTGAGCAGAAAAACGCGGTCCCAGGTCCTTACATATCAAAGAGATTTATGGTAAAATCGCTTGTGTATCGTGTATTTTGCGAAACTCGTTGTTGTCGTTGGTTCCGGGTTTGAATGGATACACAAATTTGAGCAACGGTATTATGTGATATGAGGGGCTCGGTGGCCTTAGAGCAACCGTTTTTGCTTACTGAGCAGAACATCATGAGTCTAATCTCAGGCCCATCCCCATTCAAGATTCGTCAATCGTTTTATTTGTTAACATGACTACATGGTAATAACAGCAACTCGGTGATTAAAAAGGTGCTCGTCTGCCTAGTGGCAAACGTTTTTGCTTACTGAGCAGAAGACCGTGGGTTTAGTCCCAAGCTCCTTCGCGTTATATGATCGTTAGGACATCAATTCAGCTTATCGTTTACCAAAACGAACCCTGCTGCAAACCCAACCCTCTTATCCAACATCCCAGTGATTCCTCGTGGAAGTGCAGAGGTGTTCTCGGCTTCCATCAAAGCGAGTGTCATGTCAACACAATCCTTCCCATTCCTTTATTGACCTGTGTTCGGGCGCGGCCGGCGCTGGTATTGCCTAATTTAAGATCACCAGTTTTTACACATTGAGGATGATTGCTAGTCCCAAGCATCGTCTATTGGTTCTCTGTGTAATTACAGCTGATCTGGCAGTAACAGAGTAGCAACCGTGGGCGGTCATTCAAGCTCAAACTCAAGCTCTGTACTCTTTATTATTTAACGGTTCGGACGATTTCAAAGATGTCGTGCAGCAGGAGAATGCATACGATGAGGGTTTTTCAGTTTATGAAAGTGAAACGGAATAAATTTAACCCGTCGCTAAGACTACAACTATAACATAATTTATTTCCCTAAAAAAATATTTGATTTTTGTATCATTTTGATGTATTTAGTGACAAATTCACCATGGGTTACTCTATATAAATTCTATTCTAATTCTTTTCTGAAATGAACTTGGTGGCCCTGAAAAGGGCCGTTTTGTTACGTTGGTGATAAGTTTTAACCTCCGAAACCGTACAGAGTGCGTCCTGTCACTTCAGAGTGTAGACGAAATCCATGACCGTGACGGTTTGGCGCTTGGCGTGTTCAGTATAGGTGACGGCATCACGGATTTTTCTAGGAACACCTTCAGCACCCCTCGGGTTTCTTCGTAGATCAGACCGGAAATACGCTTGACACCACCACGTCGAGCCAGACGAAGGATGACAGGCTTGGTAATACCCTGGATGTTATCACGCAGAACCTTCTGATGACGCTTGGCGCCCTTTTTTCCAAGATCTTTGTCTCCCTTGCCACGACCAGTCATTGTTGCTTGATTTTTGTCGTTGAACGGGTGAATCTAAACTAAGCCAAAAGCGTAGTTAGCAACCTGTTATATAGACAACCAGCTCTGCCGGTACCATATTTTCTCGCTTCCAATGGGCTACATACAGTAATGATGATGCAGCTTTGTCGATATTGGGAAATTCTGCGTGATAACATCCAGGGTCTGCCATCCGTCGTCTGGCTCGACGTGGTGGTGTCAAGCGTATCTCCGATCTGATCTACGAGGAAACCCGAGGTGTGCTGAAGGTGTTCCTAGAAATTATGATCCGTGATGCAGTCACCTGTACTGAACACGCCAAGCGCAAAACCGTCACGGCCATGGATGTCGTCTATGCTCTGAAGCAACAGGGACGCACTCTGTATGGTTTCGGAGGTTAAAACTTATCACCGACCTAACATTGGTGGCCCTGTAAGAGTTAGAATAGAATTTATATAGAGTATCCCCTGCTTCCAAGTTGGTGTAGTGGTACGCGTATTTACCTCTCACACAGGTAAGCGTAATTACCTGGGTTCAATCCCAGTCGGCGGGGGAAGTAAAGCCGTTGGTCCCCGGTTCATGAGTTGATGGGTCGATAGGTAGGGTTCAGGTGTGGGCAGCATTGGAGCTCAGCACGGAAAACAAATCTAAGAAAAAAAACGGAGAGCATTTTGTGTGGTCGTTGGGAGCGTGTGGTTCTGAATTGGCACCAAAATGTTCCGCAATTGCATCCTCCCTATTCGTACCATTCTCTGATGACTGTGTTGGGGAAGCAGCATATGCATGTACGTAATTGGTGGATTTGTTAGTTATTTCGAAGCTTTTGGACAATGCTTGAAATTTACCACTTTTTCAATAGTTTAAATTTGAAAATCAACAGCCCAAAGCATTTTAATCGATACGTAGAAATGTTTCTGATCCATTGGTGATAATTTTTTTGAAATTGGTCCAGGGGCAGCTAAGTTATTAACGTTCAAAATCTTTCATAATTTCATTTGCCGGTTTTTATAAAGTGTACCCCCATCTTCCCGAAAGACGTAGTCCTACGTCAAAAAGGTCTCATCGAATCGACCATGAGGCTAAAAAAAATTTCTTTCTTGATTTGTTGTCCGTACTGAGTACAAATGCTACTTTTAAATATTTCCTGATCATCGTTCCAGTTTTGGAGAATATCTGAGGGACTACATTTGAATTTTTGAACAGTTGAAGATCTTCAAAGTAATACTTGATCAAACTAAAGTGTTAAACCAGAGGATTTTACATCACCTGTGGATCTTTTAAATAATTTCTGACCAACATAATAGAGAATATCTGAGAGTCACAATTTGAAATATTTAACAATTGAAGATCTACAGATCTTTATATAGATTATCATGAAGTCTTGAAAAATGATCCATTGGAAAATTATTATTGAAATGTATGGAGATCAATCGCATAATTCACATAACGATATTTGATCAATCATCAATCTTTGGATAATATCTTCAAAGGATACTTGGAATGCGTGGAATGGCTTGGCAGCACTACAAAAAAGTTAACGAACCGTTTTTCTCCTATCCAACGTTTCGATCTTGGATCTTACTCAGAGCTCTACCTATAAGTGGATTTAATTGAAGAATGGTATCCTATTTTATATTTAACTCTGCTGACAAATAAGATATTCTTATGAACAGTAACTTGGAAGCCAAAATTATTTTTCCAAGCTCTCTTGATTTGAGCAAGATCTCTGAACATCCATGAACTTGCGAAAACTTCCAAAAAGACCCTAAACCCTTTCCATTAATTTTCCTGAACATATGGTTGTAATGAACCTCCCAAAACTTCCAGGAAGCTCATTAAGCTTTTTTGAAATAAATTCTTCGGACAAACTGCTACGAAGTTTCCTCAACTGATTCGCATACCCCTGAACTTTTCAGAGGTTTACTGAACTTCTTCTATATATGAGCAGTCGCGTCAAATCACCGATAAATGAGCGGCATTTTTCCAATAAAGAAAATTTGACGCTAATTGGTTCGGGTTTTTAACATTTTAAAAATATCCTAGGAATTTGTTGATAAAAATCATGCTTCAACAGCGTGGTTTTTGCGCGTGCACTCAGTGCACCAGCGCGACTGCTGAAAGTTTAATCATGCAATTTCATTACATTTCCATCCCGCAAACAACAACTGCCAATCCTCCCTGATAAAAGTCCCGCACAATTTCAGACATGTCTGTTCACATCTCACATATGATCCCCAGGTCCAAATCCCAGCTCAGTTAAGTGTGAAAATCCAAAAACATTGCCCTGGTTTCACTGGCCACAGAAGAGCATACCACATCAAAGTTCGTTGAACATTGCAGCATACCTCGTGTAAAGAATCTCTTCTCTGTTGGTGGATGCACGTTACCATGCACCAGTGTGATGAAGTATAGTGCATTTCCCCGCATCCAGCTTCATCAACGCGCTGCAGCAGCCATCATCAATGATGGAGTCGGTCGTCGGTCTGGGCTGGAGATCAATCTGTTTGGTTTTGATTCCGGGCGATGCAGAAGTGTGAATTCCGAGCCGAACAGATTCAGTGTACCACAGACGTCCTCTTTCTGTTCTAGTTCTAGGTCAATGGGCAGGAACCAAAACGGATCCCAATAATCCCATTTTGATGACAGACGGCTCTCAATTCGGATTCGGGTGCCGGTGATGTATTGATGGGAGATCTTCATCGAAACGAACGGATGGATATTTGGAGCGGGGATTATGTAGTCGAGACCCATTATTTGCGAGGGACAACACGATTGACAGTGATGCTGAGGAGAGGTCCGTGAACACAGGTTGTTGGTGCGGCTGGTTGGTGGGAAGCTGTTTTGTTTGCGAGCCTTGTGTCGTTCTGTGATGAATTAGGTACCTAATGTGAGGAAGGAGGTTTGACGGGTGGGTTGATCTGGGTTTTTATTTGATGGACTATTGATTAGCACAGCTTCTGGCCAAAACGGTTACTGCATATTTGTTGGGAAAATGTCCACTACATTATTGAAAACACATAACTCACTATGTTAAGGCAATCGTATCATTTATTGCCTGCATTAATTGAGTGTTGTCAGAATAATATGTAGCTACAGATGATGATAGAACTATGGTAGAAAACCGAGCTGCCGGCAGGTACTCATTAGAAAATCCAATTTTGTCAGCCCCACCGCGCATCAAGCTTTTATCGTTCAATAATTCTTCATAGCCATAATTCAAAACCTTTCTTATTAACACGGTGCCGAACACGATTCCTCCGGTAAAATGTGTAACGGTAAACTTGTAATGTTTGAACAAATATAGCTCAGTCATTTATTAATGAATTTCAAATCTATTGGCGTAATTTGAAACTAGATACTTTAAAGATAGATTTAAAATCTATCGATAAATTGCTGAGCAATGGTTTTTCAAAAATTGACAATTTTCTGTTACACATTTTTCCCGAGGCATCGTATTTGTAGTGTTAATCTTCAAGATGGAAGTTTAAGGTATAGCATCCCCTCTCTAACCCAAGAAAAAAGTTGTGGCCGGATTTGCGGGGTTGAACCGATAATCCGATTGTCAAATCCATACAAATCAATGTTACCAAGCTAACAATGTAAAAAAGTAGAAGGGTCTGTGCCTAGCGGCACGAACGGAAGTATAACGTAGGACCGCTAGTGGACGGATCAAATATTTATTTATTTATTGTTTCAATGATTCATCAGACATATGGTTGTCTTAATGAATTAAAAAAAAAAATTATTGAAACAAAAACAGACGGCACGGATAGGTTTATTCAACCCATATTGCCGATTACGAGCTGCGAGATGTACACAATTACGCTGTCTAATCACTCTCTCAGGTGCATAAAAGAAAAGCTGCCGAAGTAATTCGGAGGAATCAATCTCGCTGGGTAATGATCTTAGCAGCAAACACCGCTTGAGCGTTCCGTCTTCTTTGTTCCAAAGTGTCAATTCCAAGCAGACGACAGCGATCCACGTAAGACGGCAAGTTAGCCGTGTCACGCCAAGGCAGATGACGAAGCGCGTAGCGAACGAACTTGCTCTGTACACTCTCAAATCTGGCTATCCAGCATGCTTGGTATGGGCTCCAGACGACAGGACTATACTCTAAGATTGCAGAAGGAAGATTTATGTCGATTTTGAAGATTTCCTGTAAAAAGATGAAGCACGATGCAAGTAGATGCGAGAAATGAAAGATGATTTTTCAAAGATTGATTCGCTAGTGGGAGATTTTTTGAGCATCTACAATTATGATTTCGATGTGTCGCCCCCCTCGGTCCCAGATTACTTCCTTGGCCAACGGCGGACTCTTTCGTGAACACTTTAGAACGAGAAGCTCCAATCTTAACGCAAAGCGAACGGTTCGTAAGGTAAGATGAAGGATCCAGACACTCCGAGTTTCTCAAGCTTGCTCAAATGAATGTGGAGGTCTACTCGGTCAAATGCAACCTTGAGAGCAGTGTAAATAGCGTCGATTTGTCCGCCAGAGTCCATGGTCCAAACGCAGAGCGACTCGAATTCGGTCCAATTGGTTGTAACTGACCGTTTTGGGTAGAATCCATGTTGAACCGTGGAGATGTAAATTTTACAAGAGCTGAAGAGTGCCCTCATACTTTTGAGCAGCAACATAGTGATGTGATGCCTTTGTAATTCTGGACATTCCTTTTATCGCCTTTCTTGTGGACGGGGAACATATACGAAAATTTCCAAGCCTCCGGAAATTTACTATCCTGTAGTGATATTTAGATTAAATAACTTCACCAAAGAACTAAGCAACGACTCCGAACACAGCTTCAGAACGAACGCAGGAATGCCGTCTGGCGCGGCGGCAAACGAGATTGTCATCCTTTGAAGAGCTAGATTGACGGTATGTTAACTGATGTGAAATGGACGGAGCTCAAATGCATCTGTTGAAGAATTGCTTATAGCAATTGTGACTTGATTTGGTGAGGCCGAAGATTCATTGAACGAACTCATGAAATGTTGAGCAAAATGGCTCATCATTTGATCGAAAAGTGGTCTCCAACAAAGTTGTAGCTGAGAAAATTTTCAACAAGCTCAGCTACCATTTTCCAAAGAAGAACGAACTGGTGAATTTTGAGATCGATATGAACCAAAATTATGGTTTCTCCATAGTAATTCCCATATGAACTTCAAATGGTTTGTGCCAAGTCAGATTCTCACTGAATGAGTTCAAATTTTGGGAGGCTAATCAGGGCCCGATTTGGAACCGTTTGAGCACTATGGAGCGAAAATTTCAAATTTTGAATCAGTCTATTAGTCATTGAATTCCAAATTTGAAACAATAGCACCGATAGAGTTCACATGGTCCTGAATACTAATGACATCGTTGCGGCGGTCAGGAGGTATATAGATCACGCCTACACTAATAAATATGTTGAGCATTTAGTTCTTTTAATAGATCGATACTCTAATGTCTTAACTCTTTCCGTTTTTGAATTGTTGGCCCTGAAATGGGTCGGTTATTTTTCAACTGGTGGCCATGAGAAGGGCCGTTATTCTTTTTCTGGTGTCCTTTTGATCGTTTGGGACGGCCACCGTGTAGCTAAAAGATTGTTGGTGACATTAAATTCTGAATGCTTATATTACTACTTACCTATATCAGTAAGTATAGGCCGATGGTAAGAGAAATAGACGATGAAAACTTTACGCAAAGTCCGTGAGTGGACGGAACAAACGTGTTTGCTCACTTAGTTCTTTTATTTATTCGAAAATCTGTTATCTTAACTCCTTCTGTATTGGAATTTGTGGTCCTGAAAAGGGCCGTTTGTTTGTTGGTTGTTGTCTCTGAAAAGGGAAAGCCACTCGCCAAGACCTGATACATAGATGACATTGCTTCACGACGCCGATGATGGTGTGACGCTGTAACGCGCAACGCACTTAACGATGATGGCCCACAGCGGTGGATCTCATGACACATCTGTGACCGATCAGAAGTGATGCAACGTTTTTACCACGGGCTGAAGTGCTCCTGGTTGCAAGTATACGGCAGCATTCCCACCAGACCAAGACGTGCTCCGGCCAGCATTGAATTGGAGTTGTGAAAGAACAACTAGCGCTACTTGGCTCTTTCACACCAGTGCAAGTCGATGCCGACCAGATGACGGTGGCCCACTCATGCTGCCTATTGCGGGAAACCTTTCCTCCGGTCGATGTGGGTGCATTCCTAGGCGAGTAAAAGAGGTGACACAGTTGGAAGAAGTGTTAGTTTGTTTACTAAAATGAACTATGCCCATTTTGTTATGGCAAGTTTTGCTATAAGAAATGCTCCTCGTGTTTATTAGCAAAATTCACATCAAATGTTGATTATTTGCGTAGGAAATCAGTTTGGCACGGCATTTGTGACCAGCATACACCTTCCGGTCGTATGAAACGGGTCAAAAACTGTCCAAATCCGCAGATAAATAAATTTGTTTTGAATTTCTGTATGGCAAAATAGTGAACTTTTCGTGAACATTAACGGCAAAGAACTCATCAACACTGGGAGACCGTGAGTTCCTGCCCACCTGCCATAGCAGATGTTTTTGAAACGGATTTGTTCCACCTGACAATGTTAGTAACTCTACTTAGTTGGTGGATCGTTGAATGACCTTTCCTAAACCCGAATTGCTACTAGAGTAAGATTTTGTTTTCGTTGGGGAACTCCAGCAACCGGCTGAGTATCAACTTTTCGAACAGCTTCGAGATGGAGGACAAGAGGCTGGTGGGACGATAGCTTTTAGCACTGGTAGGATCTTTGCCAGGCTTGTGTATTGGAATCACTTTGGCTAACTTCCAGCATGCAGGGAAGTAGTCAAGCTCCAAACATTTGTTGAAGATTACGGTAAGATGGTTGAAGAAGTCAATACTCAAGTTTTTCAACTTGAGGTTGACTACACCATCCATACCCATGGCCTTTATGTTTTTAGTGCTTCTAACAGCTGCTACCAACAGGGCTACACAATGGTGAGTTGACAACCTGGAAGGAGCGGAATACCTAGCTCTGGTCCTCGCATGTTCTTACTTCACACCTCCCCGAGTCATTTGATAACAAAAGACTACCAGCTGAAACATGGACACAGCTGGGTGGCGTAGCCTGGGCAATGTTGCCAGTCCAGCAAAAACAAAGTGAAGAGGTGCGACGCGAACACTGGCGCGGTAACCATAGTACGGTGATAGAGGTAATGCTTCATTAAGCCCGAGCGTCTGTTCACCATGGAGGTGCGGCTCAAAACGGCGTCTGTTCTCCATGTTAGGAGCGGCTGTGCCAACGTGGGACTCTAAACAGAGCTGTGCATGATGGTCCCCCGGCGAGACAGGGGGTTGGGGCAGGCCCAACAAGCCGCCCTGGAAAAAACAAAGTTGCAAATACCGAAGAAAGAAATACGGATCGGAACAATCGGCACAGACCTACGCGACGAAATAAGGACTACGATTGGAAACTCGGAACATGGAACTGCAAATCGCTCGGCTTCCCGGGCTGCGATAGGTTAATCTATGACGAACTTCAACCACGCAACTTCGAAGTCGTAGCACTGCAGGAACTTTGCTGGACGGGACAAAAGGTATGGAAAAGCGAGCATCGAGCGGCTACTTTCTACCAGAGCTGTGGCACCACCAACGAGCTGGGAATTGGCTTTGTAGTGCTGGGTAAGATGCGCCAACGCGTGATTCGTTGGCAGCCAATCAACGCGAGGATGTGCAAGTTGAGGATTAAGGGCCGTTTCTTCAACTACAGCATCATCAACGTACACTGCCCACACGAAGGGAGATCCGACGACGAGAAAGAAGCGTTCTATGCGCAGCTGGAGCAGGTGTACGACGGCTGTTCGCAACGGGACGTCAAAATCGTCATCGGCGACATGAACGCTCAGTTAGGACGGGAGGCAATGTATAGACCGGCAATCGGGCCAAACAGCCTGCATGCCTGCCAGAACTTTGCAGCCTCTCGGGGTATGGCAGTTCGAAGTACCTTTTTCCCCCGCAAGGATATCCACAAAGCCACCTGGAGATAACCTGACCAACACACAGAAAAACAAATCGATCACGTTCTAATCGACGGGAAATTCTTCTACGACATTATCAACGTGCGAACATAGATTCGAACCACTACCAAGCTGCAGTATGCATGCACTCAAAACTCTCGACGGTGCATAACACCCGTCGAAGTCGAACGCCGCGACCCAATATTGAGCAACTACGGGACGCCGGAGTTGCGCAAGACTACGCGCAACAGCGTGAAGTTGCACTACCCACGGAAGAGCAGCTTGGCGCAGCTGCTCTTGAAGATGGCTGGAGGGACATCCGTTCCGCCATAGGTAGTACTGCTGCAGCGGCACTAGGTACAGCGATCCCGGACCGAAGAAATGACTGGTTTGAAGGTGAACGCAAACTGTTAGTACAGGAGAAGAATGCAGCACGGGCGAGAATGCTGCAACACCGCATGAGATTGAATGTGGAGCAATACAGATAAGTGCGGAACAGACAAAACTCGGTTTTCCGAAGGAAGAAGAGTCAGCAGATCTACGAGAAGCTAAAGCCGATATGTGCAAGGACATGGATGGTAACCTTCTCACGAACGAGTGTGAGGTGATTGAGAGGTGGAAGCGTACCATCGCGCACCATTGCGTACATGGAACTCGTAGAACCATTGTAAACCCAAGAAAAAATCGATCGGACCAGAGATGTTGAATTCTGGATCAGCTAGAACAATATCGGATGGAAGTTTCCATTGAGCTAGCGAAAGCGAAACTGATGGTTGGTCATCAGTGATCTGTCTCAGAACTAAGAAATCCATTGACGTCGAGAAATTCTGCACCCGAGAAGAGATTGTGGTGGAGACTTCATAAGCTGTGCAGCTTCGTGATCGTCCAATTTCCACCTTCTTGTCGCGCCGAGACAGTTGTAGCAGCTTGCAGAGATCTTCTGGCATAAAATTGACTTGAGACCCAGAGTCGAGAAGCGCCCTTGCGTGATGTGTTCTTCCCCATGCGTCCTTCACCTTGAGTAGTGTGGTAGTACTGTGAGCAGAAACAGGTGTGATCTTGATTGCCCCACCGCCACATTAGATGAAACCGATGCCACTGAACTAGAAACCGATTCACCAGAGTTCGAAGCACCGCAGAAGCAGAAGTATAACCGTTTTCATTCACTGCTAGAGTGGAGGTAGGAGCGGGATTAGAACCAGAACCAGCGAAATCAGGATGCAGCAATGTATGATGTTTTTTCGAACACGTTCTGCAACAATATTTTGAAGGACAATCTCGCGCTAAGTGATTCCGGCCCAGGCAGTTGATTAGCGAATGTTGGACACCGAGTACTCCAATATTTTTCCCTACATGCGAAGCAGTTTGAGGGCGTCGCTGAGTCGCTGAGTTGACCGAAATTTTAGCTGGACGGAGTTTGCTACCATTAGATGACGTTGTCGTTGAGAACATATACTGATCGACCGATACCGCATCGAAGACTCGAGTTTGCTTTTTGAGGAAATCGACCAATGATCCAAACGACGGTTCCTTTTCTGGTACTACATTCTCCTCCCACCGCTTCTGAACAACCTCGTCCAGTTTCGAAACCATCAAATGCACTAGCATCGATCCCCAACCGCTTGTCTTTTCTCCTAATTGGTCCAGGATCTTCGTGTTGCGCTCAAAACAATGTATGAGTTCGTGTAAGCCAGTCGCTGACTCCCTCTCAGTGTTCGGAAAATCATTTTCAAATCTCATTCATTGAGCCCTCCCTGCGAGAATAAACTCACGTGTGAATGCGGCAAACAAAATTCACGCTTGAGATTCTCATGCATATTCACGCACTCACGCTCACAACGCCGAAAAATCATTCCAGCTTTAAACTCATAAAAACCACTCAAACGTCAATTGATATCATGCCTATGCATGTTGTGTAAGTTTTCCAACTCCTTATGCACAAACAATAGTAATAACATTGAATAACGCCAAAATATAAAACAATGAATTTTTGAACCTGAAAACTCATCGGTGATTTTTGCGACGTTGAATTTTGCAAGGCAAAACTCATAGACGCATAAACTCATGCATGAGATTTGAGTTTTTGAGCTTTTTCGAACACTGCTCCCTCTTTACCCTCGGGTACTCGAACAAGGCATTCAAATGACGTTTCTTGAGAAGATAGCTGTTAGAGAACCGATCTATCAAAGCATCCCAAGCAACCCTATAATTAGCCTCACTCATTGAATAAGAATCGATCAACTTTAGAGCATCACCTTTCAGGGAAGCACGCAAAAAGTGGAACTTCTGTATGTCGGTTAGTTCTGTTGAAGAATCGATTAAAGCCACGTAAGTGTCGTGAAACGGCAACCAGTTTTGGAAGCTACCGTCAAACTCTGGCAGATTAATTTGAGAAAGTCGTACGGAAGCTTGTATATTTGGAGCGTGATTTGTGTGTGCAGTAGAAGTGTTTGGTGTCGCATGCGTTTGGGGTAATGTTTTCGCCAACCCTGCCCTTACCTCGAAATATTTCTCTTCGAAATCAGCCCTTAATTGTTCATGTTATTGCATGCTCTCTTCATTGTCCTCCATGCCTTCGATGTCACTCTGGAGATCCTCGAATTCGTTCCATTTTTGCTCGAGTTTCTCCAATCGAATTTTGACTGGTTGTTCATCGAACTCCTTGGTATTTTTCAGGAAGCGTTCAATCCGTTCCACGAACTCGAAGATGCTGTCCCTGCTGCGTACCAGATTCTTGTATTTCTTCGATGTCGACATGGTCCTCATTGAGTGTTCGGAAAAACTCATAAACTCAAAATTCGTGCATGAGTTTATGCGCCTATGAGTTTTGCCTTGCAAAATTCAACGTCGCAAAAATCACCGATGAGTTTTCAGGTTCAAACATTCATTCATTTATATTTTGGTTTTAGTTATTGTTATTACTATTCTTTGTGCATCGGGGGCTGGATAACTAACACAACATGCATAACCATGGTATCAATTGACGTTTGAGTGGTTTTTATGAGTTTAAAGTTGGAATAATTTTTCGACGTTGTAAGTGTGAGTGCGTGAATATGCATGAGAATCTCAAGTGTGAATTTAGTTTGCCACATTCGCACGCGAGTTTATTCTCACAAGGAGACTCAATGAATGAGATTTGAAAATGATTTTCCGAACACTGGTCCTCAAACAAGACGAAATTCACGGATAGAAGGCCAAACTATCGTAATGAAATGCCGCTATGCTAACAGGCAGGAACTGTAAAAAACAACCAGCAAAGCACCTTCCAGAGAATAATATGGTTTGATGGACAGGAACTCACCTGGTGAGCCTTTCAAATAGGCCTTGTATGCAAAATTATGTCTCTGGGGCAGCGACAGCTAACGTTAGTAGGAAAGAGTATGTATAGGCTTTCTTCAACCCTAGAATCGTCCACCGTGTCGTAAAGGTACGATATGATCCAGTCTGTGATGACGTCATGCAGCACGAACCCAGAAGTGAATACACTATTCTGTGAAATGACAACAAGAGAAGCACCTTCCAACAGATAATAAGATATTTGGACAGGGACTCACCTGGTGAGCCTGTCAATCAGGCCTTTTATTTAATTATCGTGGTATCTGCTTGCCTCCCTTGTCTGTTGCTTAGATTTGAGTTTTGCACACCCCAGTCAGTCCAGTACCTTCCACGTATGGTCGATAGCGCTTAGCGTCCACCAAGTTGGTCCTCAAAGCGTTCTACCGAGCCTACCCGTGGTCCAATTGGACGAAGGAAATGTAGAAAAACTATCCGGCCACCAAAACCTCCGTCGAAGTAGTTAAAATGCGAGAACCAAGAAATGGCCAGGTAGATATGAAAGCGGAAAGTAAGGAGTTGGACAGGTCTTCACCTTGTAGGCCTATCTAATAAGCCTTGTATAATTGTTCAATCTCTCCTTGATTTCAATTCTAAAAAACGTTATGGCTGTGCCCAGTTGTCCATGCTTACGAAATTCGTGATGGCAGCCCCCAGTAAAATCACGTGCTCAATGATCGTGATGGCGCCTCGTGCCTTTGCAGCGAGCGAGAATAGCGCCAATCCAATTGTCCGATGTTCCAATGGCTTCTTGGCGTCGGTAAGTTCCAAAGAAACGCTATCCTGGTCACGGCACCAATGTTGTGGCCTCCGAAAATAATGTTCTTACACAAAATCCGACGATCCGTGATAGAATTGAGCTCTTCCTTTATCAGATGAGCAGGTTGTGTTCTTCGATATAAAAACTCTTTGAAGGGAAATTTCTTCTTATTGCACACAATCACACATAGTCTTTCGTACAACTTTACAGACACTTTATTCGCTCAACACACTTATTACATTTAGGCAAACACTTTATTTAACGATTAATACTGCATTTATTACACTAACTACTTCTAATTATTTATTCGGTGCCCAGCCGTGCCAAAGTACTATTTGATAACTAAACCTAAATCATGGGTGAGGTATCGACAGTCGACAATATCGAGAAGAAACGGCCACTTCGTATAAGTTCGGTACAGTCGGTAGCTTTCGTGAAATTTCGTACAATACTGCAGTTGTTCAGCGCAAGTTAGACTATAGCTTTTATGCTACGCCTACCCTACTACGCTGGCTATAGTGTGTTTATACCGTGAATCAACATGTACTATGACGAGCACCTCAACGGTGAAGCAGCAGAAAACGAAAGTGACACGGCAACATACCTTGGAGCACGCGCAGAAGACGACAGGCTACCGGCCCCTGATCTTCAATAAGTTGAGGAGGAAATCGGTTGGTTGAAGAATAACAAAGCAACTGGTGTAGATCAACTACCAAGTGAGCTATTAAAATAGGTGGTGAAGCACTGGCTAGAGCGCTGCACTGGATGGAAGGTGTCGTATGCCCAATCTACAAAAAGGACGACAAGTTGGATTGCTGCAACTACCGTGCGATCACACTGCTGAACGCCTCCTACAAGGTACTCTCCCAAATTCTATGCCGCCGCCTGTCACCATTTGCAAGAGTGTTCGTGGGGCAATACCAGGTGGGATTCATGGGTGCCCGCGCTACCACGGACCAAATTTTCGCGATTTGGCAGGTTCTGCAGAAATGCCGCAAATACAACGTGCCCACACATTATTTGTTCACCGATTTCAAATCCGCATACGACACAATCGATCGAGATCAGCTATGGCAGATTATGCACGAGTACGGATTTCCAGATAAACGGACCCGATTGGTCAAGGCGACGATGGATCGAGTAATGTGCGTTGTTCGAGTATCGGGGACACTCTGGAGTCCCTTTGAATCTCGAAGGGGGCTACGGCAAGGTGATGGACTTTCGTGTCTGCTATTCAACATCGCGTTAGAAGGTGTGATCAGAAGTCCTGGGATAGACACGAGTGGCACGATCTTCAGGAAGTCCATTCAACTTCTTAGCTTCGCCGATGACATTGACATTATGGCACGAAACTTTGAGATGATGACGGAAACGTATATCAGACTGAAGGCTGAAGCTAGGCGGATTGGACTTGCCATCAACGCATCAAAGACAAAATACATGAAAGTAGGAGGTTCTTGGGAAGACAATGTTAGCCTCCCACCCCGAGTTTAGATTGACGGTGACGAAATCGAGGTGGTCAATGAGTTCGTGTATTTGGGCTCACTGGTGATCGCCGAAAATGATACCAGCAGAGAAATTCAAAGACGCATTATGGCAGGGAATCGTGCCTACTTTGGACTCCGGAGCGTCCTCCGTCCTCCGGTCGAATAAAATGCGCCGCCGCACGAAGTTGACTGTCTGCAAGATGCTGATTAGACCGGTGGTCCTCTACGGCCACGAGACCTGGACTATGCTCGTGGAGGACCAATCCCAAGTAACATTTTAGGTTTTATCGAGGTTTTATAGCATTCTACAAGTCTAAATCATGGTCTACAGAACCCTCATAAAACCAAAATTGTTACTTGGGATGCGCCCTTGGTGTTTTCGAACGGAAGGTGTTGCGTACCATTTACGGTGGAGTGCAGATGGATGATGGAACGTGGAGGAGGCGAATGAACCACAAATAACACCAGCTGCTGGGAGAACCATCCATCGTCCACATTGCAAAAATTGGCCGACTACGGTGGGCTGGGTAAGTCGTAAGAATGCAGCACGACGACCCAGTGAAAATTGTTCTAGAAAGCGACCCAACAGGAACAAGAAGAAAAGGAACGCAGCGGGCAAGGTGGATCGACCAAGAAGAAGGCGACCTGCGGATCCTTCGCAGACTACAAGGTTGGCGAAGTGTGGCCATGGATCGAGTAGAGTTGAGACGACTTTTTCGGACAGCAGAGGACAACAAGGCCTTAGCCTGATTGGTAAGGGAAGTAAGTGGAACCTTCCGAATCGTTATCCCGTGGCCCTCAAGTTCCATTTTCCAGAAGCAAGTCCAAATTCATTCTAATGAGTCTTCTAGAAGTCCTTTAAAAAAACGCGGATATCCACAACAAATTTTATGAGCTGAACACTCTTAAGGTTGTTCTGTATGTTCTGGAAGGTCACCCAGTGGCCTCCAGTGTTCACTTTCTGGTCACAAGTCTATAAGTGTTTTCAAGAAAAAACCGCAGAGCTCTAGAACTCTTTCTTTTTGTGTTGTTTCCTTTCAAAGAGAATGGTGAAAGAATCGTAGGAATCAAACATTTTCTGAGTACAGTCTTACCGAACGGAGCTCCTTCGCGTTTTCCGGTTAACGAATACTGGCTATCAAAATAGCAGAAGCAGCAGTCTTCATATTGTTTGTTTTGTAGTTTGCATTCGAGAAGCAACAACTGATCTTGCATTGCAACAGGAAAAAGTGCTTCGTTCTCTGGAAACATCTCAGCTTCCCGCTTTTTTTCCGGTGCTGCTTTTCCAGACTTCCGTACTTGCATTGACTTGTTAAAATTTGTTGCAAACTGAAGTACCTGCTCCAAGAGGCCTTTAATTATGTCCAGTATTCTTCTTATTTCTTCCATCCCTTAGACACTGGCGTTGCATTCTTGAAGAATAATGTCTGGCTCCGGTATTACAAGCTGTTCGTTCGTCGGTTCGCTGACTTAGTCCACGCCAGAGTTAATCGGGTTTTCCAATGAAGTTCCACCAGCGATTTAAAAACACCCATTGCTTTCCGTTGGAACCGTTCACAATGCTGACTGATTGGATCATGTTGTTGACCAGTAAATGCATAACATCTTACCTTTACAGTTATATGGAAAGTAATCCTCTTTAATACATTTAACAGTTTTGCTAATACTGTTGTTGCTTGCATACCTTTTATTCGTTAACATCTCAGTTACCACCCTTCAACATCACAAAATCACAAGAAACACTCTCAAGGTTACGTACGACCTCGCACGGTTTGTATTACAATCAAATTTACTCTCGCAGTCGGAAAATGTTTGCTCCCCGTGGAGGGCAATCAGACGCCGGTGAGCAAATTGACTTCATGCAACAATTATGGTAAAAGTCTAACCATCAGCAGCAGCAGCAGGAACAGAGCTAACAATAGCATCCGTGTCGGAATGTATTCTCACAGGATCTTGTTGAAATACCCTCAGCGTGGTGGTCACCAGACCGAAACCGGAACAAAAACCCTTTCAGCAAATTTGCACCAACGTTCAGACCGACTCAATTCCGGGCAAAAGCCGTGGAAAACCAGAACAAACTTCTCGCATATGAGAAAAATCCATAACAATTTTATTAAGTCTAGGAGTACACTAATACGCTGAGTGAAACCTCTCTCGGTTTTCCTCATATTCTAGAAGTTTTTCCTGGAAAAGCCCGGAAAATTCAACCAACTTTTAAGTAAATCCACTTTTGATTAAATTGAGTTGACTCGACTCAATGTTGAGTCGGTCTGAGCCACCGTGCACGAAGTCAAAGGTGTACCTTTAGGGGAGTATACGGTAGTAATTAACACAGAACCACAAACTGGGCTTTACACCCTAGTGTAGACACACAAAAAAAGCTTTGTTTTGATGTTTCGCTTGGTTTTCAAATTTATTACTGGAATGAACTCAAATCCTGAAAAAAAAAATGCGTAACTACATTTTCCAATCAATATTCCATAAGGGTGATGATTATCAATCTAAATGAAAACGCCTGCCGGCGATCCATTGATCCAGAAAGAGTACAATCGAAAACCGATTAAGTCCTTCAATTAATTGCTTCGGAACGTTATCTGAAAAGCCATCACCCGACAACATGAAAAGCCGATGAAAAATTCAATCAGCCACTTAGGCTGGAGTATATGCTCGACATCCATCATCATCGTCGTCGTCGTCGTCGTCGTCGTTCTCGTTAATCATTGCGCACATCCATTGCCTTCCTCGCTGATGCAGCATCCATCAGCGTCAATGCCATCATCACGATCATAATTTGTCGTTTACCACCATTCTTTCGCTCGACTTTTTTTTTTTCTTCCCCTCTCGACTTTCAACTTCCATTGAACGCCTACCGAAATCGGCATCAGCAGTAGTCGCCGAGTTGGGCTTTTACCGGCCCTGATTTATGGCTTGTGATAGTGAATTATTCATAATTTTTATATCCCATCCTCCCGCTTGATACATAAAACGTTTTTCTTCCGCAGACACTGAGCACTGGGATGGTGATTTAACGATAAAATATTAATACCTAATTGTGTTTGCGTGCATTTTCCTCTCCTCCTTTCGACTCTCAATTCATCCGATTGTTTGCCTGGAGCAAAATAATATACTAACATGTTTTTCTTTATGCTTTTTCTCCCCCGCAGCCGAATAAGTGATACGCCATCGAGGAGGCATCAGGATAATAAAATAATACCATCAGTGGCGAAAAAAAAAGCCCATTCGCGATGGCCGATAAAGATAAATGGATCTTTATTAACGCAATAATTGCGCTGCTGTGCGTTCACATCTGCGGTAAGTTTGAGTGCAGCCTGCCAATAATCGCATGTCAGTCCCATATGGGGAAAAAGTAGGCACTGAGAAAATGTCAAGCCGAAGCTACGAATTCCAAAGTTAAAACCCATATTGATCCTTCGGGCAGGTGAATTGAACCTTTGTTACACAGTATAATTTCTTTTTTGTTATTATTTCTAGATGGAGGAGGTCTTAATAGTTGTTTTAATTTTTATTGGTATCAGTTTCTACACAGGCCAATTAGCGTTAGCGTTAGAGTTTGCGTTAGCGTTAGCGTTAGAGTTTGCGTTAGCGTTAGCGTTAGCGTTGTTATGATATACTTCGTAGATTGGATACTAGCGACACTCACGTCTCTTCTGAAATTCTCAGTTAGACTACTCTCAGGAATAATGCTGAGGAGTAAACATTGGTTCCAATCTAAACAAGAGTAACAGAAGCATGACTGTCGCTATTCCCGGCCACGCCCATCTTTACCATAACTAGGGATAGGGAAGGAAATGTTGATGTAGTACTTACTTAACGAGAGGCCACCGACTTAGCGACACCCTCATAAGTGCTACGGAGTTGAAGGGTTGGGTAGGGTATTCGATTAGGATTCACCTCAAGTTGGCGATGCAACCAAAAGTATGTATTGTTTATTTGTTGTTTATTTAATCTCTCGATAGCCGGCTATCGAAAGAACATATTCATTTTGTTTAGTGATAATGAATTTTAAGAGTCATGACGGAGAGCTTGGGATTAAACCCATGATTTTCTGCTCAGTAAGCAAAAACGATCCCTCCAGGGTCATCGAGCATCTCAGAACCATAACGCTTCGCGACAATACAGGACTACGTTTTCGCTTGATATGCAAATAGTTTCCGAGGTTAATGTTCAATATCAAATATACAAATGATGGTGGCGATTTATTGTGCTGTGGAAGAGCTTGGGGTTGAATCCATGATTTTCTGCTCAGTAAGCAAAATCGATCCCTCGAGGGTCATCGAGCATCTTATAATCCACAGCGCTTTGAATAACTATTATTAACGATAATTACATGAAATAAATAAAATATAAACTACAAACAAAACGTGACTGCTAAAATTTCAAAAAGATATTCTCACAAATATATTTCACGCCACCAGGAATCTCAAAACCATTAGGCGTTATAATGATACTCTGCACATGTTAGACACAAGAAGAGGCCAAAAAGCAAACGTCCGACACACAAAACCCGTCAGTCACAATCAACGATTCTACGAATCGCGAGCGCCCACGAATCATAAAACCGCCGACTGCGACACTCTGAAAGCGAAATTGACAGGCTCTATGCGTCAAACACCCGCCCTCCAATCTCCTCCCGCATCCAACAGCACAAATCTCCATTACAACATCTAACGAATTCAAAACTCCGAAAATCACTCATCTATAGCAAGTGAGTGGAAGCAACCCTGCATGCAACCATTCTTCATGATACACTTTTTCTGCCTATCTTTCTATTAGGCCTGTGGACATGCGTTAGCTTCGAAACTTCTAACCAAACTGGGTAAATTTTCAGATCACAAAAAAAAACTTGAAAAAAATTTTCAAAGGTAATTACAAGTAAAATAAATATTGATTATTTTACGCAAAAACGAGCAAGTAATATTAAATCTCTTGTATCATATGCTAATGCAAATTGACTGTAACAAAAATAATATGCTTAAATAAAATAAAATATTAATAAAATTATATGCAAAATTTACAAGAAGATCATTACTTTATTGGTGAGAAGTTTTTAATAAGCCCTCCCAGTTCCTCTGTATACAGAACAAATCTGATACTATAATCAGAATTGCTCAGTCTGCATGAAGCAGCCGATTTCATCAAGGAAGTTCTATTAACAACCAAGAATTAATCGTTTGAGGCATACTGAAGCATTAAGAAGGTGATATGTGTTACTATAGAAAATCATCATCGTTGCAAATATAAAGAAATTAAACATAACCCTTTGCTTCAGTACCGTCAACCTCCATGTCCATGGGGAGGGCGTGCATAAATTTTGTTCCTGTTGTAGACAAAGTTTCAACGCTAATCATTGCTCCGAAGAATAGGAAGAATTGTTTGTCTGACGGTGCCGGTACAGTATCAAAAACGAAGAACGATTTGATCAACATTTCAAACGCTTCCCTCATTCCACGTCCACGTCAGTGATGCGTTCATCCTGGTCTTGTATTTGCTTCCATACCTGTTCTATGATAAAAAATTAGACAACTTTCACTGGTCTCACTTCTCTCAGCTTGCGGTTATGTGTAAAAAAGCCGACCCACGATTTGACAGTCTGAATTTACCGAAGTTCGGTAAACGGATTTTTTACCGAATTCGGCATTTACTACATTTTACAGATCGTATTGTATTTTTTTTTACAATGTTCGGTAATTAAAAATTCAGATTACCGAAACTTCGTTTAAACTTTACCGAATATTGGTAAAATTATTTTTTTTACCGAAAAATCTGTAATATTCTGCATTTACAGTTTTTTTCCAGTGAAAAATTACCGAACACGCAAATCGTCGCTGAGTGTGTAATGTTGAGCTGCGATGGAGTAGTAATTGAAGGAAATGAGGTTCTTATGTGGATTGTAGGTAATTCAAAAATAGGTAAATCATGCAAGCACACACCTTTCACAATTCTTATCATATTTACCATTTCGTCCAGTATAAATTGGCTGTCTCCAACCAACGTGATCCTTTCTGACTGCTTACTCTCTTCTTTTCTTGTTCCCGCTTTCTCGCTTTTTTTCCTTCCTATTGATCATTTGGCCGTGTTCTCATTTGTTCTCAGAAAGTTTATATTGGTTCATGAGAGGAAAGTAATAGAAAGAAATAGAACAAGTGAAGTGTTAGCCGCATGCGTTGGTTAATTGTTTGGGTCATGGTGTTGTGTTCCCTATTTTATTAGCCTTTATTTCGCTCTTAGATCGCAACGTTTCACTCCCCTCCCCCCAAATTATTATGGATGAAAAAGAGAACCCAGGTTTGGTAACCTCTTGCGAGTGCAATTCAAATGATATTAATAACAAACTAATCTAGAACTGAACTCAAACATATAAAATTTTCTAAGACTGATCATGATTAATATAGTATAAATAATGAGAATTGTATGAAGAAAAGACGATCCCAAAAGAAAGTTCCCTAACAATAAAACTATTACTCTGCGCTAATCTAAGTTATTTCAAAATGGGAATCCAAAAACAACATACTCAGAAACTATACCCGACCTCAACAAACATTACCAAAATCAGAACAGCTAAAATACTCGGTAAGATTTTGACTTACTTACCTTACCAATCAGGCTAAGGCCTTGTTGTCCTCTGCTGTCCGAAGAAGTCGTCTCCACTCTACTCGATCCATGGCCACACTTCACCAGCCTCGTAGTCTGCGAAGGGTCCGCAGGTCGCCTTCTTCTTGGTCGATCCACCTTGCTCGCTGCGCGCCTCTTCTTCTTGTTCCTGTTGGGTCGCTTTCTAGAACCATTTTCACTGGGTCGTCGTGCGGCATTCTTACGACGTGCCCAACCCACCGTAGCCGCCCAATTTTTGCAATGTACGATGGATGGTTCTCCCAGCAGCTGGTGCAATTCGTGGTTCATTCGCCTCCTACACGTGCCGTCATCCATCTGCACTCCACCGTAGATGGTACGCAATACCTTCCGTTCGAAAACACCAAGGGCGCGTTGGTCCTCCACTAGCATAGCCCAGGTCTCGTGGCCGTAGAGGACCACCGGTCTAATCAGCGTCTTGTAGACAGTCAACTTCGTGCGGCGGCAAATTTTGTTCGACCGGAGCGTCCTCCGGAATCCAAAGTAGGTACGATTCCCTGCCATAATGCGTCTTTGAATTTCTCTGCTGGTATCATTTTCGGCGGTCACCAGTGAGCCCAAATACACGAACTCATCGACCACCTCGATTTCGTCCCCGTCAATCTGAACTCGGGGTGGGAGGCTAGCATTGTCTTCCCTAGAACCTCTTCCTTTCATGTATTTTGTCTTTGATGCGTTGATGGCAAGTCCAATCCGTCTACCTTCAGCCTTCAGTCTGATGTACGTTTCCGCCATCATCTCAAAGTTCCGTGCCATAATGTCAATGTCATCGGCAAAGCCAAGAAGCTGGATGGACTTCCTGAATATCGTGCCACTCGTGTCTATCCCAGCTCTTCTGATCACACCTTCTAACGCGATGTTGAACAGCAGACACGAAAGTCCATCACCCTGCCGTAACCCCCTTCGAGATTCAAAGGGACTCGAGAGTGTCCCCGATACTCAAACAACGCACATTACTCGATCCATCGTCGCCTTGACCAATCGCGTTAGTTTATCCGGAAATCCGTACTCGTGCATAATCTGCCATAGCTGATCTCGATCGATTGTGTCGTATGCGGATTTGAAATCGATGAACAAATGATGTGTGGGCACGTTGTATTCGCGGCATTTCTGCAGAAGCTGCCGAATCTCGAAAATTTGGTCCGTGGTAGCGCGGGCACCCATGAATCCCGCCTGGTATTGCCCCATGAACTCTCTTGCATATGGTGACAGACGGCGGCATAGAATTTGGGAGAGTACCTTGTAGGCGGCGCTCAGCAGTGTGATCGCGCGGTAGTTGCAGCAATCCAACTTGTCGCCCTTTTTGTAGATTGGGCATACGACACCTTACATCCACTCCTCCGGTAATATCTCCTCCTCCCAAATCTTGGCAATTACCCAGTGCAGCGCTCTAGCCAGTGCTTCACCACCGTATTTCAATAGCTCACTTGGTAGTTGATCTTCACCAGTTGGTTTGTTGTTCTTCAGCCGACCGATCTCCTCCTCAACTTCTTGAAGATCAGGGGCCGGTAGCCTGTCGTCTTCTGCGCGTGCTTCAAGGTCTGTTGCCGTGCCACCTTCGTTTTCTGCTGCTTCACCGTTGAGGTGCTCGTCATAGTACTGCTTCCACCTCTCAATCACCTCACACTCGTTCGTGAGAAGGTTACCGTCCAAGTCCTTGCACATATCGGCTTGCGGCACGTAGCCTTTGCGCGAACTATTTAGCTTCTCGTAGAACTTCCGTGTGTCGTTTACGCGGTACAGATTTTCCATCGCATCGCGATCTCGGTCTTCCTGCTGACGCTTCTTCCTTCGTAAAACCGAGTTTTGTCTGTTCCGCGCTTGTCTGTATCGCTCCACATTCAATCTCGTGCGGTGTTGCAGCATTCTCGCCCGTGCTGCATTCTTCTCCTCTACTAACAGTTTGCATTCGCCGTCAAACCAGTCATTTCTTCGGTCCGGGATTGCAGTACCTAGTGCCGCTGCAGCAGTACTACCTATGGCTGAACGGATGTCCCTCCAGCCATCTTCAAGAGAAGCTGCGCCAAGCTGCTCTTCCGTGGGTAGTGCAACTTCCAGCTGCTGCGCGTAGTCCTGGGCAACTCCGGTGTCCCGTAGTTGCTCAATGTTGGGTCGTGGCGTTCGACTTCGACGTGTGTTATGCACCGTCGAGAGTTTTGAGCGCATGCATACTGCAACTAGGTAGTGGTCTGAATCTATGTTCGCACTGCGGTACGTGCGGACGTTGATAATGTCGGAGAAGAAATTCCCGTCGATTAGAACGTGATAGATTTGGTTTTCTGTGTGTTGGTCAGGTGATCTCCAGGTGGCTTTGTGGATATCCTTGCGGGGGAAAAAGGTACTTCGAACTACCATACCCCGGGAGGCTGCAAAGTTCACGCATCGTTGGCCGTTGTCGTTCGATACGGCATGCAGGCTGTTTGGCCCGATTGCCAGTCTATACATTGCCTTCCGTCCTACCTGAGCGTTCATGTCGCCGATGACGATTTTGACGTCCCGTTGCGAACAGCCGTCGTACACCTGCTCCAGCTGCGCATAGAACGCTTCTTTCTCGTCGTCGGGTCTCCCTTCGTGTCGGCAGTGCACGTTGATGATGCTGTAGTTGAAGAAACGGCCCTAATCCTCAACTTGTACATCCTCGCGTTGATCGGCTGCCAACCAATCACGCGTTGGCGCATCTTACCCAGCACTACAAAGCCGGTTCCCAGCTCGTTGGTGGTGCCACAGCTCTGGTAGAAAGTAGCCGCTCGATGCCCGCTTTTCCATACCTTTTGTCCCGTCCAGCAAAGTTCCTGCAGTGCTACGACTTCGAAGTTGCGTGGTTGAAGTTCGTCATAGATTAACCTATCGCAACCCGGGAAGCCGAGCGATTTGCAGTTCCATGTTCCGAGTTTCCAATCGTAGTCCTTATTTCGTCGCGTAGGTCTGTGTCGATTGTTCCGATCCGTATTTCTTTCTTCGGTATTTGCAACTTTGTTTTTTTTTTCCAGGGCGGCTTGTTGGGCCTGCCCCAACCCCCTGTCTCGCCGGGGGACCATCGTGCACAGCTCTGTTTAGAGTCCCACACTGGCACTAGGACGGTGATCAGCCGCTCCTAACATGAAGAACAGACGCCGTTTTGAGCCGCACCTCCATGGTGAACAGACGCTTGGGTTTGATAAAGCATTTCCTCTATCACCGTACTATGGTTACCGCGCCAGTGTTCGCGTCGCACCTCTTCACTTTGCTATTTGCCGGACTGGCAACATTGCCCAGGCTACGCCAACCAGCTGTGTCCATGTTTCAGCTGGTAGTCTTTTGTTATCATATGACTCGAGGAGGCGTGAAGTAGGAACTTGTGAGGACCAGGGCTAGGTATTCCGCTCCTTCCAACTCACCATTTTGTAGCCCAAGAAGTAGCGGTAAGATTTTGACATTTCTATTTAATTTTATAAGCTACTTTATATCGAGCTCTTTTCAATAATTGAAACAAGTGACAAACAAGTTTAAAATTGTTCTAGAACCAAATTGGTTTTGAAAGGAAGGTCAAACTACCACTGAACAGCTCAGCCGCTTTGAACCCTTCAAGTATGAAAATTATGCTTTCCCTAAGCGGTCCCTTCGCGCTCTGCCTCTGTCAACCCAAAACCCTAAAACTGATTCAAAGATTATAATATAGACAGTATAAAATAAAATATCCACCTGCACTGTATTGTCCATTCAGAAATCATTAGACCCTAACCCACTTACTTGATCAGACTTCAGCATCAACCGGCAGTGCACTCTACACTTTAAGTTCCCTTTGCTTCACATTCATCTCAAATTTCATGCATTACCTATTGAGTGTTGATTAATCACAATACAAATTGTGGCCGAGCGCCGTCTTCAGGTTAGTAACCTTAGTTAGTATTAAATAATCTAGGTCCCTTTTAGAATTACATTTAAATAAAAAAATCCAATGTTGGCCAATGTCCACCGAAAATAAATAAAACTACTTTATGACCTAACGTGCAATGAATGAGCGTTAGTTTCGGGATCATTTTAGTATTAGAGTTATGTTAGTTTAGATCCGTAATCAGCCCTGTAGTGGTTGTTAGATCATGCAACACTGTAATTACTTCTATGTTAGATGTATGATTCGTCACGTTTATACAACTCAATGTTTCAATTGAGGTAAACTATTTATCTTATATTGTCATTGTTATTGTTATTGCTCAGTTCACACCCTGGCAGGCTGCTGCCTACCAATCTGCACTTAAGCCAGGCATGAACCTACGGAAATTTAGTCGTGGCCTATGCTAGACCGTATAGCATAACGACTTTCCTTTCACTAGCAGGCTTTTTGGTTCCACTAGCGTCCGATTAGGGGATAGTAAGAGATTAAAAGAATAAAGAAGAGAGATAGAGGATTTTGTTGTCTTGCCGAAAAAAAAAAAAAAAAACGCCGGCTTGTTGCGCAACATCAGGTTTGTTCGCTTTCATTCCGTTCCAAGGGGCAACGTCCATCGTCGTCGTACTCAAATACCTGGGAACCTCCAGAGGTGCACAGGGCCAACGTGAAAGACTTCCATTCTGGGCAGCTGCTTGACCTGGACCCAGGTCAAATTCCTATCGGCTTGCTTAATTTCCTTGTTGACGCTCCGCCGCCTTAGTATTTGCCTTTGCTGCGATGTTCTGGCGGATTTAATTCATAATCAAGCGTTTTTTTTAAAGCTTTATTAAAGAGATTTTTAGCCTTAGGCTAGTTTATCTCTAGATAATCAAGCGCTTGCCTGCAGACTTAATTTCTATTGCTATCGGCTTCTGATGACATCTACATCTGAGATCCATTTGTGAGGCCACCAGCCACAAGTTATATACCGCAGGCAGCGGTTGATGAGACCTGCAGCTTTTGAGTGTTCTCCACTGGTGCTGCACAGATTCCACGTTTTAATCGAAGTTTCGAATTTGGTACGTTGACCAATCTGATTTGATCTCCGCTTTTGTGTAAATGTCATCAGATGCTCCACAGGGCAGTTGGAAGTGGCGTGTTCTTGAGCGCAGTTGCTGCATCGTGGCTTGATGTTGCAGTTGCGGGTACCGTGTCCAAAATTGAGGCACCGCTGGCACTGCGTTACGTCACGATGGCCACCACGGTATGGCTCCCATCGTACGATGATGGAGTAGATCGATCGGATGGCTTGCAGCGTATTGAGCCGCACCGTCCCTTTCTGGAAGTGCACCAGGAAAAGACAATCCGGGTACGTCTTCACGTTTTCGTCTCTCGTCGTCATCCGAAAGACAGCGATTGGGGCCAGCTTGTACCGGTCCTTGAGTTCTTCTTCGATCGCCTTGGGATCAACATCCGGTAGACCCCTGATGACTACCTTGAAGGGCTTCTCACCGGGGATGTCGTGCGTGAAGTATTCCGCATTGGAATCGTTCAGGAATTTGACGGCGATTTCATATTCCGCTTTCGTCCGGAGCATCACCTTAGTGCCGATCCTGCTGATCTTGTACTCAGCTGCGATGCCCAGCGATGCGAAATCGCCAATGAGCGTCTTGAGTGGCACTACCTTCACCACCAGTGGAGGAATCTTGACTTTCGCCACACTCGGGCCGGTAGAATTCTCGGTTTCGACGGCGTCGCCGAAATCACCGATGTCGCTGGCGTTCGTCGCGTCCGCTCGTACCATCGGACTGTCCATGATTCTTCTTCCTCTTTTTCGTCCGCTTCACCGGGACTGGTTTGGTATTCCCAACATCGGTGGGAAGAGTAGCGTACCTATTCGAAATAGGTACACTCAAGCTACCCTCATCACTTTATTCTTTAACGCTTTCTCACGGAGCCTGCTCCGGGAGCGCTGTCTTCCCATCACACGAAGCGACGGACACTACGCGATTAAACTGCGAATGTTTGGAACAAACTAGGAACTTTCGAACAACTCGACAAAGCGAGCAAAGACCGCACTGTACTGCTTGACTGCAGAGAATCATCGAAAGTTGAATTGAACTGATTCCTTGACATAAATAGCAACACCGCCAGTGTGTCTAGAATGTGATAAACATGCAACAACAATATATCCCTATTCTACAATATGAGTTTCAGATAATAAAATTAAAAGAGGACGTTTTTCTTCAACAATCTGACGTAATGCTACGTAGTTTGTTGACAACCCCGCAATATTCAAATACGAAAAATCGAATTGATTCACATTCCTGGCTGCTATAAGTTGAAACGCAAGCTGCTTTTCTTCTGATCAAAAAGTCTTTTATAGAGCAAACATTCAGGGATAAATGCGGCATGGTTGACGTCCACGTGGCCGAAAGTACGTCAAATTACAGAAGTAATTCAACGACTTTTCAAACGACAATTTTCATCATCTTTCTTCGAACACGTTCAATGCTCTATCTCTTTCTCTTTCAATATACTATCTTGCTCAAATCAAATTTCGGTTACTCTTTTATAAGAGAGAACAGTTCGGATTCGAATCCCGGACATTACGGAACAGGCAGCGTATTCGGGTTGAATGGAATTAATTGGCGGAACGTATTGGGAACTCATTGATTTGTGTGTGACAAGTGTAACTCTACATGATTTTCCCAACAGCATTGCGGCACTGTATGAAAATCATTTGAAGCCACTCGAAGAGACATGGTTGCCAGTGACATTGCCAAAAGATCCCTCAAAAATCGTGCTGCTGTTTTGACAGAAATTTTCCTTGCGCGTCTCTATCAACCAGCGTTGCCAGGTATACCGATTTATCGGTATTTATACCGATTTTCTAACTTGATACCGATATACAGATAATGTTTCTCAGAATACCGATTTTTGAGTTAGAATACCGATTTATTCCGATTTTTTTTTATTATTATTAATCAAAATGAATACTGAATTGTTAGTGGAAACTATTGTGAGAGACTTTTAACTTCCTGAAAATTCCTTATGCATGATACTCTTTTTTTTCCTTGATTTGTTTTCCGTCGATCTTGTTTTCCGTGCTGATCACCAATGCTACCGACGCCAGGAAGGCAGCTCCCACACCTGGACCCTACCTATCGACCCATCAACTCATGAACCGGGGACCAATGACTTTACTTCCCTTCCGAAGGAAGGCGTGATCAGAGATGTTATGCCTCAGAACATCCCGGCGGCGCCGACTGGGATTGAACCCAGGCATGCTGGGGTGAGACGTAATCACGCTTACCACTACAGCACCGGACCCGCTTGCTTGATACTCTTTCGGCTAATGCTTTCATTTCTTCGCCGTTTTTGGTTACCAAGGAGTCGAGAAACAGATGATGGCTCATCCCAGTAATTTCTTGAAATCAGGAAATACTTTTATTCAGTGGAAAAATAGATCCATAGGAACGTTCATTTTTGCACTTCCTGAAATTTCTTTAATCTTCCCTTCGAAATTTCTTGCAACTTTCCAACCTAGGAAATGCCATCCACCTTACCCTGTAAATTATTTTCCGATTCCTTTGGGAAAGCTATATCGACTTCCCTTGGAAGCTTCTTCTGGCTTCGCTCGAAAGGTTATTCCGTCTCCTCCAGTCAGTTTTTACGACTTCTCCGGAACTTCAGAAATGCTTCCAGAGTTTTATTACGGTTCCATTAGTTTCAGGAAAACTTCAGGAACTTTTCAGAAGTTCTGAAACTTCAAAACAGTTCAAACTTTTGGGTAAGTTCCGATAAATTAAAGACAGTTTCATCTACTACTGTTGAAATCCGAGAACCCGGGAATCTCAGGAAAGCCCAGAGAACTCCAATGAACTTAAGGAAACTGAAATATTTTGGAAATTTCACAAGCCCAAAGAACTTTAGAGAAATATAATGGTTTTCAGGATAGTTCCATTTGTTTTAGGAGAATTAAGATAACTTTAGCGAAGCATAAGTACATTTAAATTCAAAGAAATTTCTAAACTTTTAAGTGAGTTCCTAGAAGCTTAGGTATTTCCGAAAACTTCAGTTAAGATCCGAGAGGTTCATGAAAATTTTGGAAACGGAAGGGAAGTTACATAAACATTAAAAAAATGTGAGAACATTTTAAAGACAGTTTCGAGAACTTTAAAAAAATACAAAAAATCGGGAAGATTAGAGAACTTTAATGCAGATGTTCATTAATTAAAAAATAAGGATGATCAGAGAACTTCAAAACAACCCCATTAACTTTAGGAAAACTGCAAGAACTTTCAAGGAGTTCCGAAGAATTATGGGATATTCCGAAGTGCAATTCAGGAATGTTACGAAACCTTCAGGAACATTTTGGGATTTTCAGGGATGTTTTATGAATATCAGGAAAATTACTGGATCAATAGAGAATGTGAGGAACTTCAAGGAATATTGTGCTTACATCCCCCAGAAATCTATTTCTTCCAGATATTTCCCCATCTTCTCCTTGAAGTATCTTTCGACTGTTCCGCAAGCCCTCTGGCGTCCGACTTTTTCCAGAAGTTTCTTCCAATCTACCTTCTCCCAGTGTCTAATGAAAGTTTCTCCCGTCCTTTCCAAGAAGTTCAATTAAAGTTCTACCGGATGTATCTAACGAGTTTTCCCAGAAGTTTCTTTCGTCTTCCTCTGGAAGTTTCTCCATAAGTCACTCTCCGTAGGTTTTTCCCGACTTATTAGAAGGTTTTCCGAGCTTCTCCTAACTTCCCCTGGAAATGGCACCTCCGAGATTGGCTTCCGATTTCCAAACTTTTCTGGCGTCTGGATTTTTCCGAAAGTTCTAAAAAAATTTGCCAAAGGTTTCTCAATATTTGTCTTGAAAGATCTTCATGGGATGATTTTTAGACATTTTTAAAACTTCCTTCAAACTACTTCCACAACATCTTCTTTATTCTTCCTCTGCTCACTCTAGTGAGCTTGCATAAGGGCGTACACGCAATGATCGATTCTCTTCATCGATTTTCTATTTACATTGCTACAGCTAAGTGAAACAATCTTCTGGAAATTGTTCAATGTATTGTATTGGCTTTCAAATGCAGCAGCAAGCGCACCGAGAATCGTTAATCCAAGCGAGTTATTAACAAAAGAGAAAATCGACGAAGAGAATCAAGCATCGTGTTTACGCCCTTATGCATGCTCACTGTCGAATTAATTAAAATAGTCAATACCGATAAATACCGATTTTTTAATCATTTGCTACCGATAATCATGAAAACAATCTGGCAACACTGCTATCAACGTCTCTGGAGCGAGGGAGCGTGCTCGAACGGCGCAACACCCAGTGCATGAAAAATAATTATACACTGAAAGTTTTATGTATTTTCCTCTTTGTGATATTCCAAACATTTGAAGGGGGGATGACAAAATAAAAACTTGAGATATGTTCTGGCCTAATGGGGAAAATTTCATGACAATTCTGAGGAGAGCTCTATACATAGATTGTGAAAAGAAGGCCATGAGAACTCCAACCTAAATTTTGAGGAGACTTTCATAAGCACTCTAAGCAGCATTGTAACATTTTAACGAAATGCTGACCCCAATTTTACCAAAATTCTAACTCGAATTCGTTGAGAATTGCGATGCGATGAGCCTTTTGCCATGATTCTTTTCCAGCGGGTACTGGTATTTTCTCCAACATCACTCCAACTGTACATTTATATTATGCTATAATGTAATCACTGTCAATCCATTTAGCTCCACCTCAATCCGGCACAATTGTAAAGACATGGGCAATCAACCGTTACCATTATACAAATGTAATTTCATCAACAGCAAATCATAAATTCCGTTCCAATCACCAAAATTGATCTACGCCATCACGACCGACGCGCAGTAACAATTCCCTATAGGCCATTCCAGATCCCAGATATTTCCACCTTCTTTTCTTAGCCCATAGCTATAGGAATAATTATGTTGTCACAGGCACATAAACGGCACCGTTTCCGGTCCGGAAATACCGTCAGCCGCCTAATCAGCATTTTTCCGCCAAAATAATCCTCTGCGCCAATTCACCACCCAGTTATTTCAGCGCCAACTTGTTGTTTTGTTGCCTCGTCATTCGGCCTTCGTCGTCAAGCCAACAAGCGCTCCCCAACAAAGACCAGGAGATTGGTCCACCCATTCCGGTCGATTGGCGGTGGTGGGGGTGGATGTGGTAGCGACAGCAAACTGATGCTTCGTTTTCTTTATTATCTTTTTTTTTCGAAGCTGATTATTTTGCCATCATATTTTTGTTCCCAGCAGTGCTCGCTCGTCATCATCGTCGACTATCCGCAGCCCGGCCAACAGTACTCCTACATCTACGACGAAGTGAAATTTATTTTATTCAAAAGCCATGTCGTGTTTGTCTTGCCTTGGCTTGACGCTCTCCTGGCGTCGTTGTTTGCGTCGTCTCAAGGGAATCTCCACCATCATCCATCGTAGACAACAACGGGTGACTGTTGAAATGTTCACAGAAATGGGAAAACAAGGCAAAGCTCTATTTTAGAGGTCGAAGCGTGGCCGTGGTTCTTGTCTGCAGTCCACGACTTTAACTCAATGGAAATTGAAAAATGGAGATCCCACCAGATAGATTCGCATGCAATGCTTCTCACTCAACTTTAATCACCGTTCTCAATCGGTAAACTTTCCATCAATTTGATACGTAACACATTTTTGCCATTTTTCACCGCTTCCCATGATCAGGACCTTCCATCTTGGATCTAATTGGCAGCCCGGGCTTCGATTTGGAGCGTCCACCGTCGGTCGTTGAGAGCACGTCTTGCGAAAGCAAATAGCACATTGAAATGATTTTATAATTTGGAATTTAATTTTTGTTTGCTTTCGCCAATCTTCTATTGTCCTTCTCGACCCTCCCTGGACTTGGGGACGTTCGTTAAGCGAGTTGTTCGTTTTGTCTCCAACATGGTGATGGTGATGATGATGGCGACAGAAAAAAATTGGAATGGCTTTTGATCCCACTCGACGTTGCCTTCATTCTCCAGACTCTACATTCTCGACGGAAGCCGAAAACGAATATTTGATTTTTCGTGCCGTTTGCCATTGCTTGTGGATTTCAATTTCAAATTGAGTGTGACTAGGGGCACGAGGTGGGCTACTGCTTTCGAATTGCTACTGGAGATGGTGGTATTAGCTGATCCGGGAAATTATCTTTCTTCCGTCGACGATGTCCGTGGAATAGGGTTGACGGCCCTAATTACGACTTAGTCCATTATTTTTTTCATGTACCCTGCGCAACTTTAGCGGTGTTCGAGGATGAACCAGCCTACGGCTGAAAATGTCCTAAATAAAGGAAATCAATTAATCTTCAGGGGTGCAAAGCTCCAATGCACAGTGGTCCAGAATGTATATTTAGGTGGAATGATATGCTTTGAGACTGAAATTAAAACTTTAGGCTAAAAGTATCTTCTACAAAGTTGTTCCTTATAGTGTGGCCCTCATTTTTATGACAATAAATTCTAGGGGGGTTCTTATAATCATTAAAATCAAAAATCTAACTTTTTTTGTTTGAATAAACTATGGTACACATTCTAGAGCAAAGCTGTAGCTGAGCTAATTTCAAGCAACTTTGTTAAAAAAAAATTTGTATCTCTTAAATTGACCTATTTCGATCTATTTTCTTGAATTGAGTTAGGGCGTCGCTAAAAAAACAGTTGTTTTGCTCTAGTTTTATTATTATAATTTCTCAGCAAAGGAGTCTTCAAATAACTTTAAGATCTTCAGAAGGCGCAAATTTTTGCATAACTAAGCTTGTCAATATCTTTTGCCGATCAAGAGTTATTGATGGTTTTCTACTAAAAATATGGCCTTTTGAAATGTTAATATCTCTGGTAAGGGAAACCAAAAAAAAAAAGTTTTTTACGGCTTTTGAAAGGGCGCATGTTATTCTCAAAAATTTGAAAAAAAAAATTAGGTATGTTATATTTAAAACTCGTTAAAATCGATTTAAATTTATTCATATGTTTTACTATATTTGATTTTTTTTTATTAGTTCTAATTAATCCAGCAACTTTTAAAACTGTTTAAAACAAATGATTTAAAGCGAAATTTGTTGTCTGTATCTCTTCTAAGAGATACAGACAACAAATTTTGCTATAAATCATTTGTTGTAAAGAGTTTTAAAAGTCGCTAGAAGATGACTTGCATGAGAAATTTAAAATAAAAAAGTTAGTGCTAACAAACTATTTTCTTTTCAGGAACACCTGAAGTCAACTCCAAAAAATAACTCTAAAATGAGAACGTTAAGAGATAGATTTTTTTTTATCTTTTATAAAGTTGCTTGAAATCAACTAAGCTACATCTTTTTTTAAACAACAAAGTTTAGTTTTAAAAATCCCTTAATTTAAGGACTACCCTGACGTTTGTAAACACCAAAAGAAGGGAATTTTTAAGCACAACAACTTATTCGAAGACACTTAATGTTCAAATATTGAAACAAATGTACCAGCAATTAGTGTCATTAGAGTGAAAACCATCTTTTACCAATAACTTTTTTATTTGAATGTTCTCATGAAAGTCATCTTCAAAAGGCTTTTTAAACTCTTTAAGGCAAATGTTTTATAGCAAAATTTGTTGTCTGCATCTCTTCTAATAAAAAAGATATGCCAAAATATAGTAAAAACATGAATAAATTCAAATTGATTTTTTACGAGTTTGAAAAATAACATACCTTAAAAATTATTGAGAATAACAAATGCGTTTTTAAATGCCGTAAAAAAAATATTATTTTTGTTTTCCGAAACCAGAGATAATAACATTTGAAAAGGGTATGTTTTTAGTAGAAAAACGTCAATAATTCTTGATCGGCGAAAGATATTCACAAGCTTTGTGCAGCAAAAATTTGCGCCTTCTAAATATATTTTTTTTTGTTAATTACTTTATTTGTACAGGCTCATTCGAATAAACTTTACAGAGCCAAGTTATCATTTTCTTTATACATTATAAATGTCTTAAATCTAAAATTAAAGGATTGGAACCGATTACTCGCGGTCTTCTCGAGGTTGGTGGATGACAATTGTTTGGATCGGGAGAGGGAAAAGGAGATTTGGAATATGATTTATGATTCAAAAATTTCACTATTTCTAAAACAAATACTTAATCCTATCGACGTTATATCAACTCTGTAATTATACAATTATTACAGAAACAAATCTACAAAAAAAAAATACACACACACATACAAAACACAAACTAAACACAAGGTTAATCAAACTTACAATCTATGGTTAATATTCTTCAAGAAAACATATATGAGTTGCATAAACTCCAGATCGCGTCTAGCCAAAATATCCCGAACTGGAACATTAGGTTGTCTACCTCGAGCCCGAAGGGAATCGTACAACTCGGATCTGACTCCACGGTGCTCAGCACATGACCAAATAATGTGATCTGCGTCCTGGTAACCTTTCCTTCTAAATATATAAATATAAAACTCTAATTTTTTTTTTAAATATTGTTTATTTAGTTTTTAATAATAAATAACACATTCAAACAGATAAAAAATTAAATTATTCTTCTAGATTTAGAACAAACTCTAGCTCACCTACATCGATTCTACTATTAATATTGACATTAATAAAGTTGATGTAATTTATGAAAATTTAAAGTAAATTGATTCTTGTCTCTGTTGCAATTGTACTTAGGATCGGGCGTAGAAGGTCTTCGAAAGTAGGCCTTTGCCACCCACCGAGAGTCATCGTCATCCTTCGTTGCACGTCCGCCCATGCCGCGGTTACTCGGGGGCACTCACTGAACTTGTGTTGCAAAGATTCGATGACCACCATGCAGTGCTGACAATGCGGGTCGTTTGCACGGCCGATGATGTTCATCAGTCTGCGGTGCTCCGTTTTTTCGTTTACTAACAAGTAGAGATCGCTGCGCTGGCTCGATGACAGTCTTCTTGATGAAATGTTTCCCCATATTTTCTTCCAGTTCAGGCCTGGGTGATTCCGTTCCACTTTTGGTATCTAGGCAGGGAAGATCGGCAGGGGGAGGAATATTTTGGGCGAGAAGGGATTAATAGTGGGGAAGAGAATCGATCTCTCGAAGATGGCGATTGACGGGAAGCGCTTTGCACTTGATCGCTGGCAATTGCAGCTTTAGTCCTCCATGCTCTTTACTGCGTGCCAGCTGCTGCATTGGGACACGTGCTGCCAATCCTCGAAACAGAAAAGTCCCCATTGTCGCTGTCAGCTTTGCCGTGTAGATACATTGCGGTGGTATTATGGAAGAGAGGTACCACACCTTTGCTGTGATGAAGGTGTTAAGTAATATTACCTTTTGCTGCAGGGTAAGGGAGCGCATGTTATGCATCCATATTAGCTGCCGAATTTGGTTTATTAGCGTATCCCAGTTAAGCTTCACCATCAGCCGCACTGAGTTTGCAAAAATAACACCCAGAACCTTCACCTTCTCTGTATTCTGTAGTCCTGGTATCAACAGTGGATCCCCATTGATGAATCCGACATCGATTGCCACTGTTTTATGGCGATTTAGTTTTGCCCCGGCAACGACTTCAAAGCAGTCGAACAGCTGAAAGATCCGTTCAATTGTTTGCGTTGATGTTGCTATCACCGTGATATCGTCAGCGTACGCAACGCAAAGATCACCGCCACACACACGCTCCACCCGTGTGAGGAGGGGATGGAGGTAGAGCACAAAGAGCAGCATCGACATCGCATCTCCCTGACGTACGGATCGTTCCGAGACGGCTAATACATAGGTGTAACAGTCGGAAGAAGTGTTAGTTTGTTTACTTAAATGAACCATGCCCATTTTGTTATGGCATGTTTGCTATACGAAATGCGCCTCGTGTTTATTAGCGAATTTCACATCAAAGATTGATTAATTGAGTAGGAAATCAGTTTGGCACGGCATTTGTGACCAGCATACACCTTCCGGTAGTATGAAACAGGTCAAAAACTGTTCAAATCCGCAGATAAAATTTTTGTTTTGAATTTCTGTATAGCAAAATAGTGAACTTTTCGTGAACATTAACGGCAAAGAACTCACCAACACTGGGAGACTGTGAGTTCCTGCCCACCTGTTCATTTTCCATCGTGATCTCTGCCATCGTTGGTTTCGTCGTTCTCGGCTACGACTCTCTCGTTTACAAACGTTTCTTCCCCAACCTGCCTCGTCTCACCAGCCGCTTACAGGTCCCTGAAGTATCGGAACATGTGTTGTTCGATCTTCAGGGAGCCTTGTATTTGTTCTCCTCGCTCGTTCTGCAGTTCTGTTATAGTTGTTTTTTTCCTTCGTCTGTCGCCGGTGGATAAGCTCTCGCCCGCAACGAACGTCTCGTTGAGGCTGATAAAATTTTGTGCAAAACGGGTTTATAGTCACCAGCATGCACAGTGGTCGGAAATGCCAATTTGGTGAACTTAATTGTTTTGTGGTAAAACCGTTGACTTAATAAAAAATTTGTCTTCGAAAGAATTGTTCACAAAAACATTGCGCATATTATGACAACTACCAATATTTGTCATGGCATACTATGGAAACAATAAAAAAGCTAACTTTTTGTGCAAAAGAGATAGAAGGGTAGTTGATTCAGCAAAGTTGTAGTACTCACAAAAATATGAAACTTTGTTCTAGACATCAAATTTGTATGACGAATAATTTTTAAGATATTAAGCGTTGTTGATGGAAACCCCATTAAATTCAGTTTTTTAAGTATAACCTTTTTTATTACAGTTTTTGAAGTAAACAATGTTCTAAAAAAATGTAAACAACGTACAAATACATGTTTTTGCTCAAGACAGTATGTGCCTAAAATCATCCCTTTCAAAGTTATAGTACTTTTTACATTTATTTTTCCTTAATTTCAGCTGCATATAGGGGAGAAGGTGGCAAACCGGGACACAGCATCAAGTACTCTTTTTAAAGCTTAGACTCTGTACTACAAACTAGTGAAAGTTTGGTTAGCGCCAATTCATAAGTGAGTGAATAGGGTTGCGTTGAATGTTCACGTGTTTGGCCTTTTTCTATATAAAAATAACCCTGTCTCCTCATTTATGACCGGTAAATTACGGATTATAGAAACAGATATTATCAAAATCATCCGTGAACAACAAGGAAATTTTCTGTATACATCCATTTAAGTGTGCATGTGAGGAAGAGTATGTAGGTTATTGTGGATTAAAAATGGGTTTGAAATTTGTTTTCACTTTCATTTATCCACTGAGTCAAGAAGAACACAATTGTCTTGCTGTTAGGTAGTTTTATCTGTAATTTAACAATAATAATTTTTCTGAGAAGTTAACATGATAACAAATAAAAAAAAGTTTCACTCTTCATCTGTTTCCTCTTCGCTGTCTGTAAAATCTTACAAAAACTGTGCATCTTCGGAAAACTCTTTGTCCTTCTTCTGAGATTTTACACGCAATCCAGTGGATCTGAAGAAACTAATAGTCGCCGCATGAGATCGCCGTTTGTTGTAGCTCATGATAATTTTGGAGTGTGATCTATTCTGAACCTTTTCATTACTTTATTTAGCGACTCTTGTACCTCTTCAGACAATTGTCCGATAGGAACATTGAAATTGAGAATTATTTCTGATCCGTGCATTAAAATCTTATGGAACGTGGCGGGCAATTAAAACCAAGGGTATAGAGCTACTAACAACTGAGCTGTTTCTAGACAATAGTTCTTGAACTTAGATACATTGATTTCTCGTCTGGAAGACAAGACCTGCAAAATAGTTGAGCAACGTTCAAACACCTGCAGGTCGACACCCAAAATCTCTGCAGGAACTGCTGCATTCTCAAAGAAACGTCGCGCAGTACTCCCATCGTTCGACGAGCCGGCTCCATTGCCGCGTGACATGTCAACAAGAAGTTCCAATTCATGTTTGAAGCGTTGTTGGATAAGCTGCTTGCGGACTTTAAATTTTTCGGCATCAGGTCCAGTACATCTCCATTTTTTTTTACTTTTATTTTGTAGCCCAGGTGTAGAAAATATTCGAAAAATTTGTAACAATTTGTCAAATTTTGACAACTGGAGTAAACTAAGCACACAAAGTGCTTGTCTTAGAAAATGTTTTGTTTAAATTAATCATTTTTTGTTAAGGTTCAATTTACTTTGATGCTTTTTGGAAAATTTCAAAAACAGTTTTTTTCCGACGCATTATTTCAGATTGCTTAAAGCTCGCATTATTCGATTCCTTTTGATATTTTACAAAAAATGACGCGATCTTTTTGCAATCTAAAATAATGCGTCGAAAAAAACTGCTTTTGAATTTAAAAAAAAAATGCATCAAAGTTAATTGAACCTTAATGCATGCATACAGAAAATTTCTTTGTTGTTCACGGATGATTTTGATAATATCTGTTTCTATAATCCGTAATTTACCGGTCATACATGAGGAGACAGGGTTATTTTTACTTAGAAAAAGGCCAAACACGTGAACATTCAACGCAACCCTATTCACTCACTTATGAATTGGCGCTAACCAAACTTTCACTAGTTTGTAGTACAGAGTCTAAGCTTTAAAAAGAGTACTTGATGCTGTGTCCCGGTTTGCCACCTTCTCCCCTATATGCAGCTGAAATTAAGGAAAAATAAATGTAAAAAGTACTATAACTTTGAAAGGGATGATTTTAGCCACATACTGTCTTGAGCAAAAACATGTATTTGTACGTTGTTTACATTTTTTTAGAACATTGTTTACTTCAGAAACTGTAATAAAAAAGGTTATACCTAAAAAACTGAATTTAATGGGGTTTCCATCAACAACGCTTAATATCTTCAAAATTATTCGTCATACAAATTTGATGTCTAGAACAAAGTTTCATATTTTTGTGAGTACTACAACTTTGCTGAATCAACTACCCGCATAAGCGCGAACCATAAATTGACCTTACCTAAAATGGTTATAAATTGTTTATAATCCCTGCTAAACTTCAACTGAAATGGTTATGGAACTTTACATGAACGTTTAATGATAAAGTTTTAACCTTAAGTATTATAGTTTTTTAGAAGTGGACCTTACAAATAATGGGTTGTTAAGAACCATTACCATTCAAAATTCTTGTTTTCTCCATACATTTTCGGAAAGAAAACTATACTAAAACCTTTTAACTTATGGTTTGAGAACATTAATGGTAATGGTTATGGTAACCAGTAAGGTTGGTTTTGTAACCAGAATGGTTTTGTAACATCGATCAACTTTATGTCGAATATATCGCGAATTGGTTGCCTGCAAATTACTGATTACCAATTCACGATATATTTCACGTAAAGTTGAGCGATAATACAAAACCATTAATGGACCTTACTGACTACCATAACCATTACCATTAATGTTCTCAAACCATAAGTAAAAACGTTCTAATATAGTTCTCTTTCCGAAAATGTATGGAGAAAACAAGAATTTGGAATGGTAATGGTTCTTAACAACCCATTATTTGTAAGGTCCGTTTCCAAAAAACCACAATACATAAGGTTAAAACTTTATCACACAAACGTTCATGTAAAGTTCCATAACCATTTCAGTTGAAGTTTAGCAGGGATTATAAACAATTTATAACCATTATCGGTAAGGTCATGTGGTGGTTCGCGTTTATGCGGGTACCCTTCTATCTCTTTTGCAATAAAAGTTAGTTTTTTTTATTTTTTTCATAGTATGCCATGACAAATATTGGTAGTTGTCATAATATGCGCAATGTTTTTGTGAACAATTCATTTGAAGGCAGTTTTTTGATTAAGTCAACGGTTTTACCACAAAACAATTAAGTTCACCAAATTGGCATCTCCGACCACTGTGGCATGGTGGGATTCTGATAGTACGCATCATATGCGAGTCGTAGTTGCGTGTACAGACGTTGGTGTACAGCGTTATAGATGCTGAATGCTTCGCTCGACTTCCAGCGGAAAAACGGCTTGATTTTTGGCTTCGCGTATGAAAGCCACCATGCCATCCAGCTGGGGAAATTCCTCCGTTGGCGGGTCCAAAACTGCCACTGAACTTGAAAATCGTCAATGTTTGCGGCAGTCAAAAGGTGAGGGCGGAGGGACCAAAAACCACGTCCTTGTTCGCGGCCGAGGTCGGGAAGGCAAATTCGTGCTGTTAGAGCCTTGTGGTCTGAAAATGAACATACGTGCGTGGCAGCGCTTCGCAGATGCTCGCATAGCCCAGCGCTGACATACATACGGTCGAGCCTGGATGTGGGGTAAAGTTTTAACCATATGTCGTGTAGCTGCAGCTGCCGTACGGTCGTCTGGAGAGCTGGACTTGAGTTGGCACTCGTAGACGGACGTAGCACGCAGTTGAAATCACCGGCAAGGATCACGATGGAAAATGAACAGGTGGGCAGGAACTCACAGTCTCCCAGTGTTGGTGAGTTCTTTGCCGTTAATGTTCACGAAAAGTTCACTATTTTGCTATACAGAAATTCAAAACAAAAATTTTATCTGCGGATTTGAACAGTTTTTGACCTGTTTCATACTACCGGAAGGTGTATGCTGGTCACAAATGCCGTGCCAAACTGATTTCCTACTCAATTAATCAATCTTTGATGTGAAATTCGCTAATAAACACGAGGCGCATTTCGTATAGCAAACATGCCATAACAAAATGGGCATGGTTCACGATGGAAAATGAACAGGTGGGCAGGAACTCACAGTCTCCCAGTGTTGGTGAGTTCTTTGCCGTTAATGTTCACGAAAAGTTCACTATTTTGCTATACAGAAATTCAAAACAAAAATTTTATCTGCGGATTTGAACAGTTTTTGACCTGTTTCATACTACCGGAAGGTGTATGCTGGTCACAAATGCCGTGCCAAACTGATTTCCTACTCAATTAATCAATCTTTGATGTGAAATTCGCTAATAAACACGAGGCGCATTTCGTATAGCAAACATGCCATAACAAAATGGGCATGGTTCATTTAAGTAAACAAACTAACACTTCTTCCGACTGTTACACCTATGTATTAGCCGTCTCGGGCCACGATGGAAAATGAACAGGTGGGCAGGAACTCACAGTCTCCCAGTGTTGGTGAGTTCTTTGCCGTTAATGTTCACGAAAAGTTCACTATTTTGCTATACAGAAATTCAAAACAAAAATTTTATCTGCGGATTTGAACAGTTTTTGACCTGTTTCATACTACCGGAAGGTGTATGCTGGTCACAAATGCCGTGCCAAACTGATTTCCTACTCAATTAATCAATCTTTGATGTGAAATTCGCTAATAAACACGAGGCGCATTTCGTATAGCAAACATGCCATAACAAAATGGGCATGGTTCATTTAAGTAAACAAACTAACACTTCTTCCGACTGTTACACCTATGTATTAGCCGTCTCGGTCTCGGGCATGGTTCATTTAAGTAAACAAACTAACACTTCTTCCGACTGTTACACCTATGTATTAGCCGTCTCGGGCAAGGATGACGTATTGCGTGTTGAAGCGAAGGTAGTAAGCGATCGTGCCGTTGAAAAACCTCTCTTTTTCCGCACGAAAAGCTGTCCCCGATGGTGCGTAGACGTTGCAGAGAGTCGTATTTTGCACCTTCATAGCAATGAGGCGGCCATCCAGGCTTTTCTCGACATGCGAGAATTGTATGTGGTCTTTTAGCGCGATTGCCGTTCCCCGCCTCGCGTGATCCACAGACGACGTTGAAACAAGGAAGAGAGAGCTGCTCATTCTCCACCTCCTGAAGGAAAACGATGTCCAGCTGCAGTGTTCGTACGAAAGACCGAAGTGCGTCGATCTTCGTTGCGTTCGTGATGTTGTTGATGTTGATAGTTGCGAGGTTATAACTCGAGAACTCAGCCATTAGGACGGTCGGTTACTCCCATCTCGCGTATCATCGTCGTTCTCCACTCGAGGCTTCTTGCCTGGTGGACAAGTGCGGAGATGCCTTTTGGAGCTGGATGAGCCGACAGATGAATCTGTCTCGTTTCCATCGGACTTATCACTAGCAGTTTTGCGATCCACTCCGCCCTTAGCAGGGGGCTGTTGACCTGTAGAGAGGATCAACGGCCCGCTATCCGATGGGTGAAGCGAAACCGAGGTAGAGGCTAACGTAGGAAAATTTTCATCAGTGACGACCGGTGGTGGTAACAACCTCTGTTGTTTTCGTTGGGGAATTTATTTCGGCGGCTGCATACTTGCCAAGTTTGTGTTGGTTTGGTTGACACCAGGAGTGACGAAGTTTAATATTGTGTTCGTTGGGTTCGCAGTGGATGCGGTTTGCTTCGTTGTTTGTGAAGACTTAGGTGATGGACTCATCTGCTTTGCGGCATCGGCATACGTCTTCTGCACGAGCAGTTTTTTATTCTGCACACAGGTAGCTCCTACGTGGATGTATTCCCGGCAGTGTCGGCAAGTTTGACGTTGCCCAAAATACGACACTTGTGTCATCTCCCCGTCTATCGTGACCCACGACTCAATGTTCCTTTCAACGACCATTTTCGCCATACGAACACCGGTTGAGATGCCAGAAAAATCGACTTCGGTTCCATTTCGCTGCTCTCGTACTGCGATGACGTCACCGTATATTCCTAGGAAATCGGCGATTTTCAGGTCCGACACGTCCTCGGACAAATCTCCACTGCTCCCTCCTCCAGTGGGATTCTCAACGGATACTTTTTCCCGTCGACTGTAATCTCGTGCTTGTTGTCGTGTTCCTCGCTAATTCGTTGCGTCAAAGCTAGGTCGAAAACTTTTACGAAGGAAACACCGAGGGCTCTACTGTTTTGGATCCGTAGCACTTCACCTTGCTTCAGACCTAATATGGTTGCCCTGAACTTGTGCACTTTGGCATTAGCCGGTTTCTTCGGCACGTTCGCAAAATCTATGCGAACGGTGTTTTCTCGACGGCCCATCGCGAAGTCGTTTGGACGCGGAGCGATACGGAATGGCTCAGCGATGAGCAGAGAGAGAAAAAGAAAAAAAAACACAGTTGGCACTGGTAACTAGCTTGTGTTCGACTTCCACAGCACGTTAACAAAAGCGCGTCTGTTCAGCTCGGAAGTTGAGAGCTCACTGTTGATGAGAAATTTGAAATAAGAAAACTAGAGCAAAACAACTGTTTTTAGAGACACCCGAACTCAATTCAAAGAAATACTAGAGCTATTTCTATTTCGATCAATTATCTTTTAATTTTTTTTAGAGTTTTTTTTAATAAAAGTTGCTTGAAATTAGCTCAACTATAACTTTGCCGAAGAATGTAAATCTTAATTTATTCAAAAAAAAAAAGTGAGATTTTTGATATTAATGATAATAAGAACCACCCTAGAGTTCATTTTCATAAAAATGAGGTCTAACTATTAGGAACAACTTAGTAGAAGAGACTTTTAGTCTAAAGTTACAATTTCAGGCTCAAAGCATATCATTCCACCTAAATCTACATTCTGGACCACTGTGCAATGGGACTTCTATCCTGGGCGGATGTTCGCTTTTCTTTTGACGAGGGCACAGCTCAAATTGAAATAGACATGTGAGCCCCTGAGTGTGCCTCTGTTACGATGTCCTGCAGGGTTCTAACATTGCACAGTGGTCCAGAATGGAAATTTAGCCCGAACAGTAGTCCTTGAGCTTTTGCTGTAATGTTCAGACGTTTGGTGTCTTTGGTGAAGTTTTCGAATTTGAAAATTCTCTTCTTTTGGTAGTTTTACCCATCTGTCAAATAAATTGAATTCAAAAATCTTTTCATTATTATTACTTTTTATTTTTGAAAATAAAGACACATATTGTTGAGCAAAGTTGTAGCTTAGTTTATGTCAAGCAAATTTGTCAAAGAAACATTTTGTATATCTCTTAACGTTATCATTTTAGAGCAATTTTTCAGAATTGAATTAGGGTGTTCCTGAAAAACGTATATTCAAAGCTCTAAATGTTTCGTTTACAATTTCATGATAAATCAAGTCGTCTTCAACACTTTTAGGACTTGTTAAAATACACATTTCTTCTGAATAAAGTTGATTGAAATATTTTAAATTTTAGACAGTATTAACGATTTGCGTTAGAAAACACGCTCTTTTTTTTAATTATTAATTACTCAGCATGGGGCAAAACACACATTTATTTTCAAACCAGCATTTGAAAGAACACAACTTATAATATAAGAAACGGATAAATTATATGAATGTTCATAGCTGTCGACACAAGCTGCTGTGTGTTTTTTTTTTCGGTGCGCGTCACACGATAGTCTGTTTTTCGATAGCAACTTATTGTTGCGGTGCTAGGCGGGTAATATCACAGGTGGGCAGGAGCTCACGGTCTCCCAGTGTTGGTGAGTTCTTTGCCGTTAATTTTCACGAAAAGTTACAGCCATACAGAAATTCAAAACAAAAAATTTTATGGGTGGATTTGGACAGTTTTTGACCTGCTTGACATGACCGAAAGATGTATGCTGGTCACAAATGCCGTGCCAAACTGATTTCCTATGCAATTAATCAACCTTTGATGTGAATTTCGCTAATAAACACGAGGAGCATTTCTTATAGCAAAACTTGCCATAACAAAATGGGCATAGTTCATTTTAGTAAACAAACTAACACTTCTTCTTTGTGTGTCACCTTTGTATTTTCCGCCTAGGTTGCGGTGATTGCTCATTGTTTGAAGTTCGTTCGCTTTTGCCGTTGCCTAGCCCCGTTGGAAGCAAACAACTAGTGGAGATGCAGGTGGAAATAAAGCTGACGATTAGTTTCAGTATCACACATACCAGTGCGACACCATCAACGGAAGAAATTGCGAAGTTTGTGAAATCATTGGACTCGAATCCCATTCAAACGATCGCTACATATTGTATATCGATTTTAAACTCCAAGACGGAAACCCTTCCTCATCTTGTATTGATGGAAGTCGATCTTAAATGACACGCACATTGTCCCAATCGTTATAGATCCAGTAGATGTGCTTAGAACTTACAGTTGATTGGAAGATTGCCGCAAAAGCTCAACGCAGATGTCGCCACTGCATGATGATGATAATGTTGACAGACTGCATATAAAATTCGTGAAAATTAGCATTAAATCATAATTTTCATCAAGCCTGCGTAAAATGCTTCCAATATAACATTCGAATTGAAGAAGAAAACGTTTTAACGATCAGACTGATGTGCATCTTTGACTTTTCCAGGTGAACTTTCATAAGATATTTTCATTTCATTTCACGGCTCCATCAATGCTGCATCGTAAATATGATGTAAACAGAAGTAAATTGCTCAATTACTCAAAATAAAGATGATTTGTCATCTTGTTATCACTTTGAAGACCATCTAGTACCATTTTATAGTATGGTGCGTATTGAGTAAAGCAAGTTCCGTGGCGTTTTCCGTCGAAAATTGTGAGTATCAATATGTTTGCTTAGAAAAGGCCAAAATAAACATTTATTTAATATTGGCGTCCTATACAACCAATTCTCTATTACCACCAGCATGATACAACCTTTCCTAAGTAAATTCACTTAATTTCCACTTTCATCTTAGTGAAAATCGTACATATTTACCATTTTCCAAAAAATGCAGCTGCGCAGGAGGTAATCTCTCCCTGTGGGTGCAAACTTGTTATGCATAATTTGCCATAAAAAAATCTCCGATCCACCGAAATAATAACAAATAGTTTTCAAACACGTTTTCTTACACGATTCAAGCAAAAGTTTCCACGGGAAATTATTAGTTTTTCTTTATGGACCGATTTGCCCCAAAAAGCGTCTGTTTTACTTGGAAAATTTGGAAACTATCCTCCTTCTAGTAGTTCTCACTTCGAAATGTAGGTAGCGAAAGCTTGGAAAAGTTTCACTGCAAGACGCCAATTAAGAGCACCTAGAACATTTTACCCGTGGACCCTCGTTAACATGAACGATACTTCGTGTATATTACCGGGGATCATTTTCCATTTGAACTTGTAGTAACCATCAGAAAAGGGAGTTTCTGGCAGCCTTATTTGCTGTTTTGTTTGATTCTGCGTTCTTTTGGTTTCTTTGGTTTGTTTTTTCCGTCGATCTTGTTTTCCGTGCTGAGCACCAATGCTACCGACGTGCCAGGAAGGCAGCTCCCACACCTGGACCCTACCTATCGACCCATCAACTCATGAACCGGGGACCAACGGCTTTACTTCCCTTCCTAAGGAAGGCGTGATCAGAGATGTTATGCCTCAGAACATCCCGGCGGCGCCGACTGGGATTGAACCCAGGCCTGCTGGGGTGAGAGGTAATCACGCTTACCACTACACCACCGGCGCCGTTATTCTGCGTTCCGTTTCGTATCGTTCCATTTCTCGTTTCTCCATCCCATCTGCTAAATGACGTTTGAGCAATTTTGAGTTTGCACGGCGTGTAGATTAGCGGGTTCAAACTAAAAAGTGTTCAGATCAAAACGGCCAGATTACCGGGAGTCTTCGGTATTTAAAGTTGCCTTTCTGTCAGAGTCTACAGATTTACAAAATTATGATATAAAATAACTTGATTTTTTGATAACTTGATTTGAACGTACAATACCTTCATTTCATAATATAAGGGCACTGAAAACCTTTTATTGCGTCATCTCCTTTGAGATGGTTTCTGAAAATTGCACCACAAAGTGCACGGTGAAACGAACTTCACTGACAATTGTTGGTGCACCGTTCTGGAGGAGCTTGCTTTATTGCAAATTTCTGGTGCAAAATTTGCATCGTACTGATAAATGAAATGATCAGAAAATTTCTGGTGGAAAACTTGCACTGGTCTGGTAAATGAAGGCACAAGCTTTATTTAAAATTAAGCTCTATTGTGGTGAAAAATCTGCACCGTTCTGGTGAACGGATGGGCAAGATTTTCGGAAAAATTTTTGGTCTTAATTTTGCATCCTTCTGCTGAATAGAGAAACAAACTTTAATAATAATTTCTGGTATAAAATTTGCACCATTCTGATGATTGGAGGGAAGCTGCTTTACTGAAAATTTATAACGAAAAATCTGAAAATAAGTACAAGCTTTCTCTGATGGAAAACCTGCAACATTCTGATGATAGAAGAAGCAAGCTATATTGAAAATATCTGGTGGAAAATGGAAAAAGGAAACGCACCAATCTGGAGAAGCAATTTTTATTGAACATTAAAGGTGGAAATTTTGCATCGTTCTGGTCAATTGAAATTTTCTGGGGGCAAGTTTGTATTGAAAATTTCTGGTGTAAGATGTGCAACTAGCTGCTGCATGGAGGGGAAAGCAGAATTGAAACTTCCTGATGTAAAAATTGCACAGTTCTGGTGAATGGATGGGCAATCTTTATTGAACATTTCTGGTAGAAAAACTACAACGTTTTGGTGAATGGACAGAAAACTTAAACTTGACTTCGGAGAAGAACCTCAAGGGTATTGAATTCTGAGAACAGCTCCAAAAGGAAAGATTTCTGGGGATTATTCCATGAAAATTCTGCGAATAATTTCTAGCGAATCCTGCAGATGAACTATAATTTCGAAACTGAGAAAATCATATTTTGAGTGAAATTCCAAAGGGTTTTTATGTAAAATTTCAAGCGAATTCCGAGGATAATTTCTAGCTCATTCCGGGAAAATTTTCTAAAACTCCAAAGGAATTTCAGCTCCAAGGTGTTCTGAGAAAAAATCATGAAGAGTTCTAAATATAATTGAAGTGGACTTATGAGAAGAATTTCAAAGGAGCTCTTAGGAGAGTTCTAAAAAAATCCGAGAAGAACCTCAAGGATATTGAATTCTGAGGACAGTTCCAAAGGATTTCTGGGGAGTATTCCAAAAAAATTCTGCGAATGATTTCTAGTATTCTGCAGATAGTTCCAAGATGATTCCGAAAAGAATACCGAGAAAATTTAATTTGGGTGAAATTCCAAAGGGATTTTGAGGAAAATTTCAAAGGAGTACCGATAATTTCTAGCTCATTCCGGGAATAATTTCTGGATAATGCTGAGGAAATCCTTCCCTCTAAGGGAATTTCAGTTCCAAGGTGTTCTGAGTAAAACACAAGAAAAGTTTTAAAAATAATTCCACAGGACTTCTGAGAAGAATTTCAAAAGAGCTCATAAAGTTCTAAAAATTTCGAAATGAACCTCATAGAATTCTGATGATGGACTTTTTCGCAACTCTACAATGTTTAAAAACCGCTTTTGGATTCCCTAATTGAAAAGTGGGTATTAGTTTGTCTGTTTTCAAGTACGGAGTTATAAAAAAAAAAAACAAATCGTCAGCTGATATTTCCCGGCGACTTTACAAAAGAATACAATCAAGCAAAATCATCATGCAAAAATAGCTAGAATTTGTTCTACTTCTTATTTCGCAAATTTGGTTTCGAGTGTTATGACGTCGTCACCATCGTCTCCCGCAAAGTTTACACTTTTCTCTCTACCAGCACATACGTCAGGGCTAGATCTCCACACCTTAAATAGACCAGGTTGGTGTGATGCAGCAATCCAACTTATCGGTTTTTTTAAGTTTGGGCATACGACAACTTCCATCCACTCCTCCTGTAATATCTCTTCCTCCGAAATCTTGGGAATTACCCAGTGTAGCGCTCTTGCCAGAGCTTTTTTTTTCCATTAGTTTGTTTTTTTCCGTCGATCTTGTTTTCCGTGCTGAGCACCAATGCTACCGACGTGCCAGGAAGGCAGCTCCCACACCTGGACCCTACCTATCGACACCTCAACTCATGAACCGGGGACCAACGGCTTTACTTCCTATCCGAAGGAAGGCGTGATCAGAGATATTATGCCTCAGAACATCCCGGCGGCGCCTACTGGGATTGAACCCAGGCCTGCTGGGGTGAGAGGTAATCACGCTTACCACTACACCACCGGCACCGTTATAGCCAGTGCTTCACCACCGTATTTTAATAGCTCACTTGGTAGTTGATCTACAAAAGTTGCTGTGTTGTTCTTCAGCCGACCGATCTCCTCCTCAACTTCTTGAAGATCAGGGGCCGATAGCCTGCCGTCTTCTGCGCGTGCTCCAAGGTCTGTTGCCGTGCCACCTTGGTTTTCTGCATAATCAACGTTGAAGTGATCGTCATAGTACTGCTTCCAGCTCTCAATCACCTCACACTCGTTTGTGAGAAGATTACCGTAGCTTCTCGTAAAACTTCCGTGTGTCGTTTACGTCGGTCTTCCTGCTACACTTCTTTCTTCGGAAAACCGAGTTTTGTCTGTTCCACGCTTGTCTGTATCGCTCCACATTCAATCTCGTGCGGTGTTGCAGCATTCTCACCCGTGCTGCATTCTTCTCCTCTACTAAAAGTTTGCAGGCAGCTGCAGCAGTACTACCTATGGCGTCCTCAAGAGTAGCTGTGCCAAGCTGCTCTTCCGTCGGTAGTGCAGCTTTCAGCTGCTGCGCGTAATCCTGGAAAACTCCAGCGTCCCGTAATTGCTCAATGTTGGTTCGCGGCGTTCGACTTCGACGGGTGTTATGCACCGGCGAGAGTTTTAAACGCATGCATACTGCAACTAGATAGTTGTCCGAATCTATGTTTGCACTGCGATACACGGTGTGCGTCGTCCCAGAGGTTGGAAGCAGCGTCTCGACACAGCTCTTTGAAGCAGTTTGACTTGCTCTGCTTTATCTCTCGTTTATGTGCGGCCCTGACCGCTCGGAACATTCCTCTACGTTCTTCTCTGTCTGCTTATGTTCTCGGTCTCTGAACACGTCTTCTGGCACTGAGACAACTAGTGCGGAGGATTCTAATTGCCTCGTTCAACCTGACCTGACCCCCCTCCCCCTGTATAGACAATTGTCCATACACAATTTTTAAAATTTGTCAGCTGATTGTCGTCTGATATTTGGCTCCAGTTTCCTCGGCATGATCGTGTCACATGCTCTCACTAATGTTTCTGTTAACTTGTCTTCCACTTCAGGCCGCATATAGTGGAGTAGGCTGCGCGTGTGAACGAACATGACGTTCGTTTTTTTTCTCGGAGTTTTTTTATGACGATTGGACACTTCAAATTGGTTCTACATACGACGGGACTAGTTTATGTCGATCCCCATCAGGCGAGCCGTCTCTGATTGGAACTACAATGCAACAATAGCACGTATGCTTCCAGTGAATTCATTTGGACCAACTTGGTGAGGTCGTATCTGATTTTATCTATTTAAACTAAATTTATATGATTCTTTTAAATTTGGCAAATTCTTAATGGAGTTTTCTCCACACATCTCATTTTGTGTATTTGAAATCATCATTGAACGCCAAATGTCTGCACATTTTTGAATATGTGGTGGAACATTACTGTAAATCATATATTTTAAAACATTATATTATAAACTGGGTTGAGGGGGACAACCTATGGGAATCAAAGGATTTGTTGACTGGACGAGGGTTCGTGGATTTGCCAGTCCCTGATTACAGATGGCCATCTGGTCGTTTTGTCTTCCAAAGGTCTTCAATGAAGCTGATTCACCCTGCTGCAACAAACCATCAGGCAGAACTTTACAACCGGTAAAGTATCTGCAGACATTGGTAATCCTTGCACTGATGGTGGGTTCCATTCACATCACATCACATCACTTGTCTTCCACTTCAGACCGCAAGTTCTCGTCCTCCGTACTGCCACAGAATTTCGTTGACTGATGCCATATCGAATTACCTGGGTATACCCTTTGCACACTCTCCAATTCATGTTTGCCACCAGCAGTAAGTGTCTTCATTGGACAGCTTTGCCAGAGCTTCCAGCAGAATGTGCCCTTTTGCATTAGTACATTTGCTTCATACGATTGGCCCTGTAATGAAGTGGGCACGGTCTGGTATCCCCTAGTCACCTAGTGCATTCTCACAAACAACCCGTTGCTTACTCTCTTGTCTCGCCTGGATCCCTTCGGGACCACGGTGAAGCACTCTCCCTTAATTTTCGTACTCTTGTTTCTCTCCGCTTATAGAATTCGCTGTCCTCCGCCAGGGTGATGCCGATAGGAATCGTTCCGGCGATAGGGCATACTGCCTATAACGGCATGGTTCTATGCGTACTCACGACTGGCATGACCATAAGCCGGTACGAACTTGTTTAGTTTCCATAGTTGGTTCCCAGCGCTGCAACCCAGGCTGGACCTCCATACCTCAGTATCGACGTAGATTCACAAGGCAGGAGACGTCTCTTGTAACTGCTTGGTCCAGACTTGTTTGCAATGACTCCCGGGTTTGACGGTATTTTCAACTTGATCTTGAAGAGACTCAGCATGAAAGTGCAGTCTCTTCCAACCGCTATCTTCAACAGAGGCTTGGAACTGCACTACTTTCCAAACATCTGGAAAGCAGCAAAAATCATACCAATCCGCAAGCCAGGTAAGGATCCAACATTTCCTTCAAGCTATACAGACCAATCAGCCTCCTTTCAGCACTGAGCAAATTGTTCGAGAAACTCATTCTCAATCGTTTGCTCAAGTTTGTCGAGGAAAATAACATTCTCCTTCCGGAACAGTTTGGGTTCAGAAATGGGCACTCCACCAATCACCAGCTAGTGCGGGTGATGAATAACATCCGAAGTAACAAAGCTGTATCCAAATCCACATCCATGGCCTTGTTAGACGTTGAAAAGGCGTTTGACAATGTTTGGCATGACGGACTTGTGTACAAGCTTTGTAACTTCAACTTTCCTTTACATCTGGTTAAAATCACCCGTAACTACCTCCAGCAAAGGTCGTTTAAGGTATCGTTGAATGGTTATCTTTCAGACACGTTTTCCATCCCAGCAGGAGTCCCGCAAGGCAGCCTCCTGGGCCCCTTGCTTTACAGCATTTATACTTCCGACATTCCTCCCTTCGGAGATAGTTGCGTGTTTTTCCTGTTCGCAGATGATACCGCGATTGCCGTCAAAGGAAGGATGCCTCACGAAATAACGAACAAACTTCAACGATGCCTTAACGGCTTTCCTGATTATGCCACCACGTGGAAAATCAAAACCAATGCCTCCAAAACACAAGCGATCATGTTCCTCCATCGGCAATCGCCCAAACTGAAACCGGCTCCATCTCTTCTACTGTAATCAGGGATGGCATGTTGTTTGACGAAAAGCTCCTATTCCGCTCGCATGTGGAGAAAATCGTAGTCAAGTGTTCCGCCTTGGTTAGGTGTCTGTATCCGCTGATTTGCCGCAGATCCCGCCTCCCAAGCGTGAACAAACTGGATGTCTACAAACAAATCATAGCACCTGCGATCCTCTACGCAGCTCCGGTGTGGGAATCATGTGCACAGACTCACAGGAACACAATTCAGGTCGCTCAGAATAGAGTGCTGTGGATGGTTCTTGATCGTCCTTTCGACAGTAGAATAACACATTTACACGAAGGGGCAGGCATTGCCAAAATAGATTCCAAAATTAACGAAATTAACACTAAATTTGCACAAAAATGTATTTTATCAGAACATGCTTTGATAAGCAATTTGTATATAGTAGTTGTAGGTTAGTTGTAGTTGTAAATAGTAGTTATAAGTAGTCTTCTTTTTCAAATTTAAAACAAACCAATCCCACCAAGGTGGTCATTCTTAAAACAGGCCTGATAGGACTAGGAACTGTAATTAATAATAATTGAAATATCAAAAGAACTAAAGTTGAAAAGACGCATCTGTGTCACTTGATAAGTAATACACTGGAGTCGCTTTTTACGCGGTTTTTTTTTACACGGTTTTTTTTACGCGGTTTTTTTACGTGGATTTCGGAATTTACGCGGTTTTTTTTACGCGGATTCCGGAATTTACGCGGTTTTTTTACGCGGTTTTTTTTTACGCGGGACGTATCACCCGCGTAAAAGCGACTCCAGTGTACATGTAAACCACACAAACACAAGAAATAAAGAGCATTTAAAGTCTAAAATTCACGTTTCATTCTGTATCCTGCATTTAACCATTGAAGAGGAAGCAGCGAATAAATAAAGGCAGAATTGAGAACAGTGTCTCATTCTTTTCGTCCGAGAACGGAGATTTTCCGAGCATTCGTGCTTCGTCCAGTTCCTGTTCATTCATCCACTGGTTGCATGTGGTGATCGATTCATCTTCCATAAGTTCCACCTAGTGGACACTTTTAAAAGAGTTGAACTTTCCTGTTTCCCTGCTCATCGGAGCCTTGTGTTCGGCAGTTTTGCCGTGGTCCTTCGAGAGAGAGAGAGAGAGGTTTACTTCGATGGTGGCTGTAGTGGTTACAGCTGTTGGCAGCTCAAAGACTGGTGGCTAAAGAGTTATCGGCGACCTATCGTTCCTACGCTGTCCGCTGTGGTGTGCGCAGCCAACGGTGCATCGTCCCTTCGCTGGTAGCTGTGCTGTGCACAGCTGTCAGTGGCTCATCGTCCCACTACTGGTGGCTGTGAGGTGCACAGCTGTCGGTGGCTTGATCACGAGTTGTGTCGTGGTCCTTCGTTCGAGAGAGGCAGCCCGTCGCTGGTGGCTGTAGCGTGTACAGTAGACTAATGCAAAATTTGAAATTTTTGCTCCATTGGGCCCTGATTAGCCTCCCAAAATTTGAACTAATTTAGCAAGAAACTGACTTAGCACAAACCATTTGAATTTTGTATGGGAATTACTATGGAGAAACCATAATTTCGATTCATATCTATCTCAAAATTCACCAGTTCACTCTAATTTATAAAATGATAGCTGAGCTTCATGAAAATTTTCTCATCTACAACTTTATTGAAGACCACTTTTCGATCAAATATAAGGAACAAAAGTGATTCAATGATTCAAGTAACTGATTTCTTATGATTATGCTCAATCAACTGTTCAGCAGGCAACATTGGTTTTTATGGCGCGTAGAATAGAGGACAAAAATCATGGCTACTATGTCACATTGCAGAATACAGTGTTGCCCACAATACAGTTGTTTAATCTTGCCATAAGATAATCAATCTCTTAAACAATTAATAACTATTTAATTTGACGATTGGCTGAAAAATGATTTTCTGCAAAGTTGTAGCTTATAAAAATTCCCATAAGAATAGCAATAGAATTTTTTAACAGTACAATATGTAAAAAGGATAGAAGACAATGAACAAAAAGTTTTGATTTCCCATAGTAATTTCCATATAAACTTCAAATGGTTTGTGCCAAGCAGATTTAATGTACACGTGCGTCCATCCCGCGTGATAGAGACACGCTTTATATAAGATCGTAGGTGCCTGGTACATTTCGAGATGTATTATTTCGCGTTTCTTTTTTGTTCCTACGTGTCTCATTCGTGTCACATGTGCTGTGTCTCATGAGCTAAGCTCGGCGAGCTCCAGGGAGATCGGCAGCGTACCTACGTCCTGCGTGCATGCTGAAAGTGGCTGGTTGGAGATAAAAAAAAAAAAACAGCAGAGAACTGTTGTAGTCCTGTCACATTCTCGTGTTGCTGGTACAACTGATTGATTTCAATCAGTTGGTATTCAGTTTTTGAGGGTTGAGAGATTGTGGTTTATAGAAGTATTTCAAGCGGAAGATGAGTTAAACGATTACGAACCAATTACCGGCGGGGTTATTTGTTACCGATCCATGCGCATGGAATTTTCATGGTTCAAAATATTGATTTAGCTCCACCAAGTTCAAACGATTTCAAATCAGCTCCTGATCATTCTCACAAAATTTGTTCTCATTAGGATACGAACTCATACTGCACTTGGCCTTTTGAAGTTTATGTGGGAATTGAAAAATTGAACATTAGGATAATTAGTTATTGATTGATTAGGAAGATGATGTTCTTCTGATATGGTTCTTTTACTACTCAGCAGACAACATTGGAATAATAGGACAAAAAATCGAGGCTATTATGTCATAAGGTCAAGATGCAGTGTTGCCCTGAAAACAGCCGATTAATCATACCAGCAAGTTATCAACTTGGAAATCAATTAATAACAAATTTTCTTGACATTCAATTAAAAAGTGGTTTTCAACAAAGTTGTAGCTGGGAAATTTTCACGTAAGAAGGAGGGGGGGGCTCTGATGGACAACTTTTCTGTTAATCATTATGGTGTAGGGCTAGAACGATGAGGACAAAAAATACATTTTTCCTATAGTTTTTTTTTTTTTTTTTTTTTTTTTTTTTTTTTTTTTTTTTTTTTTTTTTTTTTATATTATTATAGTCATTATTATAGACACTCTTGGGTCATTCGTGACTTGTCCGGAAGTGAGATTTGAACTCGTGACTTTGGCGTGAGAGGTATGGATGTTAACCACTACGCCGGGGTCGCCCCTTTTTCCTATAGTAATTCCCATATAAACTTCAAAGAGCCAGTGCGGAATCAGTTCGCCACCAAATTAGCTCAAATTTTGGGATATTGATTAGCCTGATTTGGATCCTATTGATCTTGGTGGATCAAATTGATAGGTATTTTGCAGCTGGCAGAGAACCAATAGTTCAGAGGGCCTTTTAAAAAAAACTTCGTTGTTGAAATTGATTCGTGAAACTTCATCCATCAGTATTTTCAGCCTTTCTAGCTGTAGCCGACATCACTAGTTAATTCAAACATGTACTTAAATTTGAGAACTGTTCAAATAAATTTAGCAAAAAGCATAGTGTTCATCCCAAGCAGTAGTCAACATGAAAATATGATGAGAAATAAGAAAACTGGATTGTAAATGACGAATCCAACATATTTGTCACACTCAACGGTGTATCTGAATCGAAAACCATGTTTTCCAAAATGTTTATCTAGCAGGCTCAATATCTTTGAAAGCTCTGCGGAGCCGAAGGACTAAACAAATATTACAATGGAGATCTAAATCGAATCTCAACAGATCCACAAACCCTTTCTGCCGAGAATGCTGATGTTCGTTTTTGCTTTTATGCTTCGTTTGACTCTTATGTTCCGTTAACTGTTTTCACTAGAACACTGTCCTGATTTTGAATGTTTCTTTGGTATTATTATTATATTTTGTTTTATGCATTAAGACCAACGTATGTCAGATGAATCATGAGCTAAATTTAGTTAAATTATTTGAAGTTCTGAGATCATGGAAAAGTTCAGAAAACTTTCCAAGCTTTGATGAAGTTTTGTGGACTGTTTTGAAGTTTTGTGGATAATTCGAGTAACTGCGTAAAACTTCATCGAAGTACAGGGCATTTTGAAAAAGTTCAGAGAATTTCGTAAATATAGAAGACTTCAGGGATCTTCGTTTCAGTTTAGAGAACTTCATAACAGTTTGTCAGAGATCTTAAAAATCTCAATGAACTTCCTGAAGATGAAGATTTTGGACCATCGTTTAATTTCAAGGTACTTTGAAATTTGAATAAATTTTCTAAAACTTAAGGAAATTTTGTAGATGTTCAGGAAACGTTGCATAAGTAACAGGATATTCTTTCAGATATGCTCCCTAGATAGCCATGAAGTTTTAAAATATCAGCATTTGCTGATGTTCTTCTGATCTGAATTAGGATGACTTAAGAATGTGCTTATGTTTTTGAATGTCATAATTTTTCAAATGGATAGATCAACTGTCAACACGGTATTTTCCAGATTTAAACCATACACTCTGGCAACATGGTGGCAACATGGTGATTTGATTGGTTGATCTGTTGCAGGTTGTAGCAATGGCTGTGCCACTTTCTGGTTTGTTGAAGCGAGATGGTGGCGCTTGGTGGTCACTTTGTGGAATTGGTGCCGATACTCAGGCGCTTCCTTCTGACACTGTTGGTATACAAAGGCAAGGTCGCGCATTATCTAACCGAAAAGGTTATTTCTTCTTAGCGATTACGGACATCGACGCGAAAACGATGCCATCGAAAACCGCAGAGCAATGGTCAGCAGAAGCCACCTAGATCGTACCGTGCCAACCAGAAAGCGATTTGAAGGAACGGAACAAAAGGTCGGTAGACTTGGTGATATTAATAATTGGAATGGTAAATATATCACTACACTGGTCTACACGCTCATCTGAGTTAAAGCCAACGATGCCCGCTCATGTCACTATTTCGCTGCAGTTATTTCTAGATAAACATTTCAAAAGGTCCTATTTGCATTGAACGATTTTCTTCATCGACTTTCTCTTCCATTAATAACTCAACTTCAAAAGCATTCCCTGCTGTGTTCAACGTTCTAAGCACAAGATATGAACTGTTGCTATCAAACTGTGTGGCAAAATTAGCACCAAATGCATTTGCGTAGGCGTGGTTATCAAAAGAGAAAGTCGATTAAGAGAATCGATCAAAGCAGATAGGACCATTTGAAATGTTCATCGAGATTTAGCATAGACTGCGCCATCACCCAGTGGGTCACCGCTTCTGTTATAGAATTTATCTGAATGCTCGATCACATGAAGCACATTAAAAAAAAAATCAGAATATTTTTAAAGTAATGGTAACAAAGTACAAGTGAAAGCGTTAAGGTAATACGCCAAGAAAAAAATGTTCTGCAAAAAATTCTTCCACCCATTGAATTATCATATCATTGCTGCATTCGTAGCGTTCCGATATAATCTATTCAAAATACGTAACTTACCATCTAACAATGTATACTCGTTGTGTTGCCGATGAATGGTTAAATTACGTTGAAAATGTGTGAACGTCTTGCAACGGTCAAATCCCCGTTCTAAACAATACCGATACACTTTTTGTAGAATTTTTGTCATTCTATATTTTGAAAATAACGTGTCAAAAGATGTTAGTCATGCAAGTGCAGTTAAGTGTTGAACCGGAAAAAATAAACAAAGAATATTCTAATTGACCGGCAAATTAATGGCTTTTGCTATTGAATGATTTCAAGAATTTAAGCGCTGCAAATATATGCTAGGGGAAACGCTCCTATAGTTGCGGTACGTTAGAAGCGTTAGGTTCCTATAGTTGTGTATGGAGTCTCCATACACAACTATAGGAACCTAACGCTTCTAACGTACCGCAACTATAGGAGCGTTTACCCTACCTTTCCTCTAAAATAGGAATGGTTTGTGCAAACGCAAATGAAATGTCGGTCAAAGCAACCAAGTTTCAACAGCCTGTATTTCGCTTACCTACACCTTCCAGAACTTCGAGCTCTGCAGTTCTAGCATTGATCATGAGATGAGGCACATGAGATCAGCGCGAGCCTCGCGCACGCCAGGTTTTTTGGGTGTCGCATTTGTTTCTCGCTCGTATCTTATTCTCGCGTGTCTCTCTCTCGCTCGTCACATGTTGTTTTCGTTGCGACGGGAGACGGTTTGTTGAGAGTCTCGGCAGCACATTTTTGCACACACGAGGAAAATGTAACTCTGGTGCCAAGTCAGTTTCTAACGAAATTATAATGAGAGAGAGAAGGATTAGTATTTTCCATTTAATTCCACTACTTTATTTGCTTATCCTTGACAGATACGCGTATTTCGTCTACAATGTGCAGACTTCTTCAGTGTCTTGTACTTATACTCGACTCTCGAGTATAAGTACAAGACACTGAAGAAGTCTGCACATTGTAGACGAAATACGCGTATCTGTCAAGGATAAGCAAATAAAGTAGTGGAATTAAATGGAAAATACTAATCCTTCTCTCTCTCATTATACAGGTATTCCACTAAGACGCCCACATTCATCAGGATTTAACGAAATTAGTTCAAATTTTAGGAGGCTAATCAGGGCGAATTTGGAACCTTTTGAGCACTGTGGAGCGAAAATTTTAAATTTTGCATCAGTCTAGTGTACAGCCAACGGTGACTCTTCGATCCATACGCTGGTGGCTGTGAAGTGCATAGCTGTCGGTGGCTCGATCACAAGGTAGGTTTTCGTCTGTTCTGTTGTGGTATTAGAGCAATGATTTACCCCAAGAGAGATTGAGTACATAACAGTGGTCATACTTTAAAACAGGCCTGATAGGACTAGGAACTGTAAATAATAATTAAAATCTCAAATGTACTAAAGTTGAAAAGACGCTGTGTCCCTTGAAAATTCATACATGTAAACCACACAAACACAAGAAATAAAGATCATTTAAAGTCAAAGTCAGGTTTTCCCTGCAGTATCTGTGCATCTCTCAAGTGCATCAAATTGCCGCTCTTATGGAGTCTTTTGTGGACAACCGTTCGAGAGGAAGCCGTCCGCCTGCCATTTCGGGTCCCTGCAATTTTAAGCAGCAAATTGCTGCTATAATAAAAGCTTTTGTGTACGACCAGTAGAAGAAGACCAGCCAAACTCGCCAGAGAAAGTGGAGAAACAGCAAACTATCCATGGACTGAAAAATTCGGGTACTTGGTAACCAACTGTTCGCTACGCTCATTTCTGCCCACCTGCCACATCTGAACCGGTTAAATCGCTGATTGAATTAATACAAACGGCTCTTTTCAGGGCCACCCATTTATCTTCAAGAGAGAGGTTGGTCACCAAGATTTTCCAACAGAGTTAAATATCTGAACATGTCCCAACTAAAATTCATATCAAAAGGTTCTTTTCAGGGCAATCATAGTCATACTAAAGGGTATAAAAAGAGATAATCCCGCTCAGATTCCTACTCCAACACAAAACACAAGCTGCTGCAGTTAACAAATAAGATTTAATATATAAGACCACGTAGTCCTACGTCACCATTGCGTACAACCCCTTAGGGCTGTCCCTTGTAGTTTTTAATTTATTTGGCGAGGCAGAAATGTCGTATGACGGCCATGTTTCAAGTGCACAGACCATACTCCAGAAGGCGAGTGGACATTGGTGATCGATATGAGAACTACGTTGAAAATCTTAGATCTATATTAATTGATCGAATAGAAGTCATCGCAATTTATTTAAAACCACTACACTACGTTATAGAATACCAAGCCTCAAAACATTACTAGGATTATTAACCAAAAACTGTTTTGCAGTTTTCACTGGGTAACAAAAGTCAGCTAGAATAACCATACGGAAGACCGGCAACAATAAATGCATGATTTCTTTTCTTTCGGTAATGGCCTTCATCCAAAAATGAACTTCCATTAAAGGACAATACGAGCACTCAGCCACACCAACGCTGATTTCGCTACCAATATTTCAATAGACAATAACGCGGCAGAGGTTTTCGCTCCGCTAGACGCGATTTCGCTATAAATAGTAGATCGCTTCCCATTAAGCTTTTACTGGGACTCAAGTTCAACATGAAACTAGCACTTCTGGTAATCTTTTCCGCGACGCTTGTTCAGGCTTTCAAATCATACTGGAATAAACCTTGCCCCTGGAAGCGAGAGCATCTCATAATATACCTCGAAACGTACCATTTCGAAGGTATGCTACTGAGCTGGTTCCAGAACGAATGTGGTCACAACCCGTTCAACGCATTGGGCCCCATGTCGAAGAACAAAGATTGCTACCATCTACTGGTGGCGATAACAAAGGATAGCTACAACTTCACCATCATCGGAAGCTGCAATTGGGGAACGAATCGAAAATGCAAAGAGGTACATTCCTGGAATGAGGAGAACTTCTGGCTGTACGAAGATTACGATGAACAATTGAACGATACAAGGCTGAAACTGAGAGGATGTTTTTCTACAGGAAATGCAACCCGAAGCTATGGGGAACTGTACGCTTATCGGAATGCTGATTTAGGAAATGCCTCGGGACCTACAGTGTGCAGCGCTAATAATCCGGCAAACTGTACTTTCGTGAACCAATTTGTGCTGAAGAGAAATTTGAACCAAGAGCAAACTGACGAGAAGTTCATCAGGATAGCAGTTATGTACGGTGGTGTAATGTTGTGCGTGGTGGTTTTGATTGTGGTTGACTACTTAAAAACCGGATAGACAGGATTCGCATCAAGTTCGGCGATACGCAAAAAGTTAAAAAAAATCCTAAACATATTCTTTGAGTCTTTCGGTCTGCTAGTGACAATGCCGGGATGAAACTGATTCCTGCTGTGAAATTCGATTAAATGTGTAGCGTCTTAAGCTGAAATCCTCATTTTTACGAAACAAGACGCTATGAGTCTTGTTGTGATCCAGCAAAAAGGAAACCTTTTTCCCTTACTTCATGCTTTCCAAACCTCATTCCATTGACCTATCATTCTCGAAGGCCCACATGTGTCCGTTGATTCATTCCGGCAGTCGTACGGATTATGCATGACCCGTCCGTGCGTTCGTGTATGAGTGAGACTGGGAACCGACACCAAAGCGACCTTCCAAATGTCACAACCAACAACGTCAGGCACTCCGGTATCCCGCTGAGTCAGCACTTTCGCCTTCCGCTTAAGCTTCGTCCGCGGCTTCATCCACGGTACGGGAGACAAACTCGATGGGTGAGTTATTTATGAGTTCCACGAGGTACATATCGCACTCGAAAAATAGCCCCGAGATAAATAGAACGAAAACTAATTAAACGCAAGATTAATAGCATTCTTCATTCCGAACGAAGAAGCGGCTCTCGCCGGCAGAGCTTTCTTGGCCTTTCTCAATAGTAAACGACCCGAAAGTAACGAAAGAAATCCGGGAAACTGCACGCTAAACTTGTAGGCGATAAATTTTCACTCCTTGCACACTCATGAGGCGGTGCCCTCGTTTTTCGCGTGGGAGTCTTGCACAAAATCACATCAAATCTGATTCTTCGGCAAGTTGCAGTAAGCAGACTTGGGCAAGTAGTTTTTTTTCCTCTCAGAAAACATAAAATCCCGACGATGGACCAAATGGAAGGATGTCTGCCTGCAGTGCCACCGTCGAGACCATTTCGGGCGCGCACTCATCACCTAATAAAACAACCCGTGGAAAAAAATGGAAATAAATGGTGTGATATAGCTGGGGAAAGTCCGCTCAGTATGAATACGAAGTGAGAGTGTGTAAGCAGCTAGCAGCCATAAATCAGCATCCAGACGGCTGCTGATAAAAGTATGCAAATTCCGGGTTCTGTATCCTCTGCTTTCCTTCTTGAGGAAGAGTTTCCTTCTGGAGAACTGGGTTACCGCTTCTCTTTGTGTGTGTGTGTGTGCTGTTGGTGCTCTTACCCTGAATCTTATTTATTACTGCTGATGAGAACAGTTTGGGTGCCGTTAGTTTTGTACGTACGTGGGTTCGTAAGTAGTTTTTGGATTTTATTGCAGCACTGATTGAATCAGCGTGGCCCTGTTGGTCAAATGCAAGAAAGTGAGCATTATCAACGGTTTTTTTTTTGGGTGAGCTGAATACCTTTCAGGACACATTTAGAGCTTTTTGTTTGCAGAATACGATGGTTTGCCGGTTTTGTCAGCTCCCAATTTTGTCTACCCCCGAATTTGTTAGCTTGTATGTTTCACTACATTTTTCAGTTTTTAAACATAAATTTTCAAACTTTTCGCTCTGAACGCTTGATGCGTCATCAAAAGTTCGAAGTGTAATCAGAACAATTTTTTTGCAAAAAATTAACGCCTGAAAAGATATTAAAAAAAAAACCGATTTTAGTGGCCACCCTAAACTGCTTGTTTAAAAAATCATAACTCATGAACCATAAGAGATAAAAACGTTGTGTCTTCTACAAAGTTGCTTTGAATTTAATGTTCTACAACTGTTTAGAACACTGCTTTGGTCTATCTCAAATAATAAATAGTTTGTATTTTTAATTCACCAATTTTATGGACCACCCTAATTTTACGAACATAAAAAGATTGAACAAAAAATATGAAGCAACTTTCCCTAAGAAACCATATACCTAAAACTGACAGTTTGGGCGCAAACATTTTTGTCTTCCTAGGTAAATACGGCTGAGACCATTGTGCATTGGTTTTGGTTCTACTATACTCCTTTTTGTGACGTCTTGATTGTCAAGTTTTCGTCGTACAGCTAAAAAACATCTATTTCAACTGTGTTTTGCCTATTAGCAACAATTTTGAGGTTTTGGCCAACTTTTGTTCTAAGGGGAACCACTGTGATGGAAGCCACCAATTCTCGCACCACAGTCGAGCCATTCGTGCCAGCGTTCTACAGTCGTCCCGGCCCTGTGTGTGAGTTGAAAAGGTGGTCTTCCAGTCTGTTACGTCAGGCAAGTATCATCTGTTTCTCGACCAGTACCACTCCTGATTCGTTCATTGGTTCCAGCGCATTATCAGTCATCAATCATCCGTCACCTACCGGTCGCCTAAGAACTCTGGGACGCATTGAAGTTGGCACTACGGAAGCCCCTTCTTCTCCCGCCACAGTCGAGTTAATCCAGTCATCGTCCTGCAGTCGTCCTGGACCTGTGTGTGGGCTTGGAGAAGGGGTCTTCCAACCCGCAACTCAAGGCAAGTATGTTCGTGTCATCACCAGTTCCACTCCTGATTCGTCCGTTGCTTCCAGTGCCTCACCGCCTCAAGAGCAACAACCGGCTGGTTCGACTGAAACGTCATACTCCGATGGCTTCAAATCCCACATCACCGATGGAACA